>NC_063182.1:8079675-8726341 GCF_023159225.1 Perognathus longimembris pacificus | reverse complement strand
GTACTCCTCAAACTCTTCCCTGAAATAGAAAGTGAAGGAACACTATGGCACTCATTCTATGAGCCGATGAGTTTCACATAAAAATGAGAATTCTCTTGGGAATTAAAATAAAGGCCATTCTTGGTACATTATGGAGGAGTTTGGTTTCCTTAGACTTTATGGAAGGCTGAACTGAATAATGGATTAATTTAACTGATGAAGATATCATAGCAACATAATATTCAGGCTGCTTCATAGCTACTTTTAACTGCTTACAGTCAAAAGAATGATCTGAAACATAAAACTTACTATCAAACCAGAATCAGAAGATGGACACAGGTGGCTAACACCTTAATCCTACCTACTCAAGAGGCTGAGATCTAAGGACTAGGGTTCAAAGTCAGACCTGGCTGGAAGGAAAGTCCCTGAGACCCTTACCTCTAATTAACCATCAAAAATCCAGAAGTAAATCTGTGGCTCAAAGTAGTAGAGCACTAGCCTTAAGCAAAAAGGCTCAAGGAATGCTGGAAATGTGGCTTAGTGGTAGAAGGCTTGCCTAGCATGCATGAAGCCCTGGGTTCGATTCCTCAGTACCACATAAACAGAAAAAGCTGGAAGTGGCGCTGTGGCCCAAGTGGTAGAGTGCTAGCCATGAGCAAAAGAAACTCAGGGGCAGTGCCCAGGCCCCTCTGAACTCAAACCCCAGTAATTGCAAAAAAAAAAAAAAAAAAAAAAAAAAGACAGAGCCTAGATCCTGAGTTCAAGCCCCAAGATCTTTGTCCTCTCCCCCCAAAAAGCTAAGGGACAGTGGCCAGATGGAGTTCTAGCCCCAGTACTGGCGCGCGCACACGCGCACACACACACACACACACACACACACACACACACACACACAGAATGTAAGGGTATGACTGAGGAAGGTTTGGCAGAACAGCTGCTGGTTCAAGAAATTGGAGCATTAGGACAATATGATGCCTGAAAAGTATCTCAGAAATTTTCCAGGACAGAATTATTTTAGAAAAGAACCTCAAGGCCAGCTGGGGATTCTGCCTTGCCAGCAAAGCACTCCTCAGCTGAAGCCATGGTTCAAAAGGGCCCAGATGCAGTTTGTACAAGTAGCAGACCCTGACATCCTCCAAGTGATGCTGATTTTGCAGACATGCAGAATACAAGAGATATAGATAGGGTCATGGCAGCTTCCACCAGGATTTCACAGGAGGTCAGGCAGAAATTTACCTTGTGGTCTCTGACGAAAGTGTCTCTTGGGGTAATGTCTAGTGAACGGGGGGATGTCAAGGTGAAGCCCCAGCAGGGACCCTGGAAAGTAGTGGTACCTATGCCAAAAACACCTTCCATGGAAATCTGCAAGCAGTATGTCATGCAAGTCTCAGAAAGTGGCTGAAATCAGCTTGAATTCTGTAAGAGCAGCCAGTTGGGCAGAAAGCAACAAAGCAATGTTAAGGGGCTTTCAAACAGAAGCATTGCAGACTAAAGGGACTATCCTTAAGTTTTCTGTTAATTCCTTCATTAGGAATTTATAGGATCTCTACTTAATGTGCTAGATAGTCTAGAGACACAATTAAAAATAGCAGAACACAGGACTGGAGGCACAGCTGAAGTGAAGAGCTCTTCCTAGCAAATGTAAGACCTTGAGTTCAAACCCCAGTACCACCACCAAAAAAAAAAAAGAAAGAAAGAAAGAAAGAAAGAAAGAAAAATAAAAACACCAGAGGACAAAACAGACAACATTCTGATAGTCTCCAGTATCTCCACACTGTCTTCATCCTCTTTCTTCCATGAGCAGAGGTGCTGAGGCTATATAGGGCAGAGGGCATGTATAGTACTCAGAGGATACTGTGCAAAGAATGGAGATTGGGCCTCTTAGCAGAGGGTGAATTTTCACAAGGGCCAAACTCAGGCTGGGAGCAGAAGCCCCACATCTGGAACACAATTTGTTTGGATGTCATTGCAATTATCACGTTGGTTCCAGACAAAGCCCAGTCACAACTGAACAAAGAATTTTAAATCATGACTTTCCAGAGTCTCATTAAGTAATTGATGCTGATCACATTGCTTAATGGGGACCCATAAAATGCCTACTATTTATATTACAATGAGCAGAGAAAAGGCTCAACTAACCAGATAATTGACAGATGATACTGGAACCTGGATGAAGAGGTAGAAAAAGGTGGGGAGACCTGCTAAACTGTTTGTCTTTCTCTGGTTTTCAGTTTCTTATTGGTGATGATTTGACCTGATTCAGAGGAGACTGTGCCCTGGTCTTTACAAAACCCAGAGCTACACTTCCCAGAAGCAAGGAACTGAGATAAGAATTGTTATTTAATAGGATTTTCTACAGCTGGCTAAATCGTTTGCTAAATGAGCAATTTCAATCATCCATTCTCTATCCACTAGCAGGGAGTTAAGCTTCTTTCTCCAGCCTGAACTCCCACCTCCCACAGTCTCATTCCCTCACCGGCTTTTAGCTAGAAAGAGGATCTGGTTGAGATACAGAAGGTAGCCACTGTAACAACACATTGGGCCTAGCTGAGTTCGTGAGATCACAAGGATATAAAAAAAAGCCACAGCCCTGTTCTCCATTCTGAGCCCCCTTGGGGATTCACGCTCACCTGCCAGATGTCAGCATCCCCAGAACTGAGACCAACAGGCAGGACAATTCCCCTGAGAGTTGTACACATTTCCCACTGCAGAAATCGGGTAGGACTGAAATCCATTTGTTTCCATTTCAGCAGAAAGCTCTCATTGAAACCCACAAGTCAGGGTATTTAAGATATCTTTGAAACTAGCAGGTATTTGGAAGAAATACTAAGGAAAAGAGGGGTATAGATATAGAAGGGAGCAAGACAGGCCTTCTACTAACATATGGGCTGGAAATTTTAGTGTTCATTGAAGATGTATCTGGTGAGAAAGATTAGGTTTTCCCCAAGATTCTGTTTCTTTTTTTTTTCCAGTCCTGGGCCTTGGACTCAAGGCCTAAGCACTGTCCCTGGCTTCTTTTTGCTCAAGGCTAGTACTCTGCCACTTGAGCCACAGCACCACTTCTGGCCGTTTTCTATATATGTGGTGCTGAGGAACTGAACCCAGGGCTTCATGTATACGAGGCATGCACTCTTGCCACTAGGCCATATTCCCAACCCAGATTCTGTTTCTTGACTGGCCAAGGATCTTTCTTTCCCATGTCTGAATTCACTTCTGTTTGTTCCATATGGAAAACTATTGTCTTCCTCTTCTTTTTTTCTTCCTCTTCCTCCACTCTCCTTTGTCATGCACATCCATTTTCCTTTTGCATTAGGATTGATAGATCCTGTCCTGGTTAAGAATGAGCAAAGTTTGAATATTTGTCCCCTCCAAAACTCATGTTAAGGGCTGGGGATATAGCCTAGTGGCAAGAGTGCCTGCCTCGGATACACGAGGCCCTAGGTTCGATTCCCCAGCACCACATACACAGAAAACGGCCAGAAGCGGCGCTGTGGCTCAAGTGGCAGAGTGCTAGCCTTGAGCGGGAAGAAGCCAGGGACAGTGCTTAGGCCCTGAGTCCAAGGCCCAGGACTGGCCAAAAAAAAAAAAAAACTCATGTTAAAATTTGCCATAAGCTGGGCTGGGGATATAGCCTAGTGGCAAGAGTGCCTGCCTCGGATACACGAGGCCCTAGGTTCGATTCCCCAGCACCACATATACAGAAAACGGCCAGAAGCGGTGCTGTGGCTCAAGTGGCAGAGTGCTAGCCTTGAGCGGGAAGAAGCCAGGGACAGTGCTCAGGCCCTGAGTCCAAGGCCCAGGACTGGCAAAAAAAAAAAAAAAAAAAAAAAAAAAAAAATTTGCCATAAGCTAGGTTCCAGCTGCTCAAGTCTATAATCCTAGCTATTTAGAAGGCTGAGATCTCAGTACAGAGACAATCCCAGGAAGACAAATGTGAAAGACTCTTACCTCCAATTAATCAGAAACAAATAAACCAGAACTGGGGTGTGGTTCAAGTGGTAAGAGCACCAGCCTTGAGTGAAAAGGCCAAGTAATATCAAAAGGCCTGGAATTCAAGCTTGAGTTTGAATTTTAAAAAAAAAAAAAAAAGGTTTGATGTCCACTATGATTCTATTAGGAGGTAGTATGTTAAAGAGATGTTTAGAGTCTAGGCAAGGTGATACATGTCTATAATCCTAATACTTGGGAAGCTAAGACAGGAAGATTGTGAAGGAAGACCAGCCTGGGCTACACAGTGAGACCCTTTGAAAAATGAGCTTGGGGTGTGACCCAGTAAAGCACTTGCCCTAACATACACAAAGCCCTGGGCTTGCTCGCCTACATGGCAAGAAAAAATAAAATAAAAAGAAGAGAAAAGGACAACCCATCGAATGGGGTATGCTGAAGTAGTAGAACGCTTGTGTAGCATGCATGAAGCCAGGGGCTCAATCTCCAGCACTATGCATTCAAAAATAATGATAATGAAAAAACAGCTCAATACAAAAATGGGCAAAGATCTGAATAGACATTTCACTAAAGAGTATCTGTACATAAAATGATAATCAACTCCATTAACTATCAACAGGAAAAAAACCCTAATGTGATAGTACCTCACACGACTAGGATAATTAAAATTTTTTTAAAGATAGATAGTAAATCTGAGTATGGTAGCATATACCTGTGATCCCAACACGTGGAAGGCTAAGGCAGGAGGAGAATAATTGGAGAAACAGCCTGAACTATATACCAAGACCCTGTCTCTAACAACAAAGGACTGATTATAACAAGAGTTAGAGAAGATATGGGGAAAAGGAAACTGTCATATACTGATATTAATTTTGCAAAATGGCACAGCTATTTTGGAAAACAGTCTGGCATTTCCTGAAAGGTTAAACCTAGAACTACTACATGGCCTAGCAATTTTACACCTATATATCCAAGGGAATCAAAAGCAGTGTTCTCACAAAAAATGCGTGCATGAAAGTACATAGCAACATTATCCAGCATAGCCAAATGTCCATCAACGGATAAATGGGTAAATGTAACATGTATCCATATAATGGAATACTATTCAGCAATAAAAAGAAATAAAGTGTTTATATATGCTACAATATAGATGAACTTTGAGACTGCAATACTAAGAGAAAAAAGCCAGTCCATGCTGGAGAAATGGCTCAAGTGGTAAAATGCCTATGTAGCAAGCATAAAGCCCAGTATCACTAACAAATAAACAAATAAATAAATATCACAAAAGACCACATGTTCTATGATTCCATTCATATGGAATGCCTAGACTAGACAAATCTGTAGAGTCAAAATAGACCAGTGGCTGGCTAGGGCTAAAGGAGTTGGGAGGATATGGGCAATTATAAATGAGCATAAGGATTCTTTTGGGAGTAATGAAAATGTTCTAGGATTGACTATGGTAATAGGTACAAAACTGTGAGTATACTAAAAACCATTGAATTGTCTGCCTTTAGATGGTAAATTTTATACTATGTGATTACATCTCAATAAAGCAATAGACAACCTACAAATTCACTGAATATGCTGTTTGAAATTGTACAACTAAGAAATGTGTTTTTAAATATATTAGTAAAATTCTTTTTTTTTTTTTTGGCCAGTCCTGGGGCTTGGACTCAGGGCCTGAGCACTGTCCCTGGCTTCTTTTTGCTCAAGGCTAGCACTCTGCCACTTGAGCCACAGCGCCACTTCTGGCCATTTTCTGTATATGTGGTGCTGGGGAATTGAACCCAGGGCCTCATGTATACGAGGCAAGCGCTCTTGCCACTAGGCCATATCCCCAGCCCCATAAGGATTCTTTTGGGAGTAATGAAAATGTTCTAGGATTGACTATGATAATAGTTACAAAACTGTGAGTATACTAAAAACCATTGAATTGTATGCTTTTATATGGTAAATTTTCTACTATGTTTTTCTACTAATATATTAGTAAAATTCTTAAAACAACAGAAAAGGGGGCTGGGAATATGGCCTAGTGGTAAAGTGCTCGCCTCATATACATGAAGCCCTGGGTTCAACTCCTCAGCACCACATATATAGAAAAAAGTCAGAAGTGGAGCTGTGGCTCAAGAGGTAGAGTGCTAGCCTTGAGCAAACAGAAGCCAGGGACAGTGCTCAGGCCCTGAGTTCAAGCCCCAGGACTGGCAACAAAAACAAAACAACAACAAAAACAACAGAAAAGGTAAGGGCTTCATTGTCGAATCTCAGTTCTGTCATCTGTTGACTATGTGACCCTTAGACGAGCTATTTAGCCTTGCTGAGCTCAGTTTTCTCATTTGTAAATGGGTATTAAGTGCCCATGGCTCATGCCATGGCTCACAAGGCTGAGATCTGAGGACTGAGGTCCAAGGCCAGCCCATGCAGACAAATCCATTGGACTCTATCTCCAATTAACCACCAAAAAGCAGAAGTGGAGCTGTGGCTCGAACGATTCCTTACCAGACTAGAATTAAAAAGCTAAGCAAGAATCGAAGACCCTGAGTTCAAGCCCCAATACTGACACAAAAATATGGGCATTATTAGGTCATTAAGAGAATTAATTGCAAAAACTTATACTGATAGCTAGCACATGTAAATACTCAGTAAATGGAAACTCTGAAGAAGAGTCTGGTGAGTAGCAATGACTAGAAAGAGAAAGTACAATGTGAGACAGGAGGATGAAAAAATTGAGGCCAGCCTATGCTAAACTGGGAGATCCTATCTCAAATGGAGAAGAAGCAATGATTTTGACCAGTACCAATAGCTAATGTCTTTAATCCTAGCTACTCACAAGCTGAGATCTGAGGAAAAGTCCATGAGACTTTTTTTTAATGCAGTCCTGATACTTGAACTCAGAGCCTGGGTACTGTTCCTGAGCTTTTCTGCTCAAGGCTACTGCTCTGCCACTTGAACCACAGCTCTACTTCTGGAGTTCTGGCAGTTAACTGGAGATAAGAGTCACAGACTTTGCTGCCCAGGCTGGCTTTAAGCTGCAACCCTCAGATCTCAGCCTCTTGAGTAGCTAGGATTACAGGCATGAGCCACTGGTGTCAGTCAGACTTTGAAACTCTAATCTCCAATTAATCACCAAAAAGTCGGAGGTGGAGCTGTGGCTTAAGTGGTAGTTAGGGATAGTGCCTAGATACCGAGTTCAAACTCCACTACCAGCACCAAAAAAATATATTTTTAATTAAATAAATAATCTTTATTTCAAGGATCAGGCATTCCAGTGAGTGGGTGGTATCAAAAACAAACAAACCCTTAAGTAAGCTAAGTGCCCTAACAGTCATGGACAGGTGCTAAGCAGCAGAGGAAAAGACTTTTGGAACACAGAAACCTTTGAAAATTGACTAGGTGAGATAGATGCTGGTAGCTCACCCCTATAATCCTACTACAACTACTCAAAAAGATCTGAGGATCATGGTTTGAAGCCAGGGAAGACAAAGCTGGGAGACTCTTGTCTCCAATTGATTATCAAAAAGCCAAAAGTGGAGACATGGCTCAAGTAGTATCACACCAGTGATACTAGTGAGTGAAAAGAAGCAAGAGCATTGAATTCAAGCCCTGTACTGCACGCCCCCTCCCCCCCCCCAAAAAAAAAGAATGTGTGAAAAAAGGCAGGAGTGGCCTCTTGTGCCCATCCTTCTGTGGGTGACCAGAAGCACCCTCTGCTAATCAGGCAGGTAGAGGTGGAAGTCAGAAGAGCAGTGGTGGATAGGTGTTTTGGTTTTGTTTTTTTTTTTTTTGCCAGTCCTGCGGCTTGAACTCAGGGCCTGGGCACTGTCCCTGGCTGCTTCTTCTTCTTCCTCTTCTTCCTCTTCTTCTTCTTCTTCTTCTTCTTCTTCTTCTTCTTCTTCTTCTTCTTCTTCTTCTTCTTCTTCTTCTTCTTCTTCTTCTTCTTTCCTTCAAGGCTAGCACTCTAACAGTTGAGCCACAGTGCTACTTCCAGCTTTTTCTGTGTATGTGGTGCTGAGGAATTGAACCCAGAGCTTCATGCATGGCAGGCTAGCACTCTACCACTAAGCCACATCCCCAGCCCCTGGGTAGAGTTTTCTAGCTGAGGTGGACCCTGAACTGCTGGGCCTGCTCCCTGATATACAGGGGGGTGATCTGAGCCTTAGAAGCTCCTCCTCACTCCTCTTGGGCCTAATGTTCCCTACCCCCAGCCCCTAATCTCTGGATCTCTGTCTCCCTCCCACAGTCTTCTTTTGGGGAACAGAACCCTTTGCTCTGTGGGAAGCACAGGACGCCTCCATCACTCCTCCCTCTAGTGACTCATTCCCAAGACTGGGGGTGGCAGGAAGTGCCAGAGTCCCAGTGCTGCAGCCCCATCCGGATTCTGGCAATTTAGAGACATCCTATCCTCTTCCCTCCTCCCTCCACCTCCGCTGCCTCCCTCACTTGTAGCTCTGACTCTTGACATTTCTACGCAGCAAACACCCACCTCCCCCAAAACTTCTCTTGCCTTTCTGTTGCCTCCTCCGGTCCCCTAACTCCATCCCCCAGGGGCTGCTAGTTTCAAACAGCTTGATCTCAAGAGAAGCAGGCACAAGACAATCCAAACATAGGGATCCTTTCTTGGGTAGGATGACCAAGCTTGTTCTGTCTTTCCCACAGCCAAGCCTTTGACAGACAAGGCTCATGAGCTAGAAAACACTCTGACACTTGAAACAACAAGAAAATTGTTTTACTACATACTAAGTTCTTCACAGGCTTGTCTCATTTATCCTCACAACCATTCTGTGAAGCAGACTCTATTATCCAGTGGAAAAAGTGAAAGGGAACTAATTTTAAAAGAGCTCAAAGCTAGGACTCATTTTCTGAGTTCTAGCTCTCCTCCCTATATGGGAAGCTCAAGTCAGTACAGCCCCTGGGTAATCCAAGGCGGCTCATGTAATCTTCAGTCCTTGGTACAGTGCCTGGGGCTGCCAGGGTGAGAGTTTTAACCCTGGCCTCCTTCCGGTCTTCCATCCATTCCTCCTGTAGACCTGTTCTACTGTCCTCCTTCAGTGGGGTTGCAACTCTCCAAAAGCTGTCTCTCTCAGAAAAGCTGTCTTTGACTCTCTCAAAAGCTGTCATTCACCCAGTTTGAGTGGCTAATGTCTGTCATCCTAGCTTCTCAAGAAACTGAGCTCTGAAGACTTTGGTTCAAAGCAAGCCCAGGCAGAAAAGCCCATGAGATTCATCTCCAATTAATGTCCAGAAAAGCCAGAAGTGAAGCTGTGTGGTTCAAATGGGAGAGCACTAATTAGCCTTGAGCAAAACAAGCTCAGAATCAGTGTCCAGACCATGAGTTCAAGCCCCAGGAACAGCACCAAAATAATAATAATTATTATTATTTGTCATTCTATTAACTTCTAGGAAAACTAAAATTTATGTGATTTGGGGGCTACCTCGAAAGAGTAAAAAGACAACATATTGAGTATAGCCAAAAGGAAGTTACAGACATCCAGGCAGGGGTTAGCTGAGCTTGCAAACAGAGCCTTTATCTGTCAAACCAGAGGCACAGAGATGGCCCACATGACAGTAGAAATAACAATACCCTTGAATTATGTAGCACTTTGTAATTTCTTGAGCACTTTGCAAACATTCGGTCCTCCAGGTGACCTCCCAAGACCCAAGGAGACAGAAAACATCTTTTATAGCTGTCACAACCTGTCAAAATGTGCCCCCAGTGAGGGGGAGAAGCAGGAGGCTAGCAAGGCAGTCAGTTAAGAAAACACAAGCTCCAGTGGGTAATTGATAGTTTTTATGGTGACTTTATCCCAACACTCCTTAGATACCATATTTCCATTGGATTCTCACATTTACATAACAGTGCAGGGTAAAAGACCCTGATAAATCTTCCAGCATAGAGATGAATACAGTGGAAATGTACTTTTGTTGACAGCAATTTGTTTTATTACCCTACTGCCCTTCAATTTAGGGAGGAAAGAGCAAGGCTATATAGCTTTAGGGAGGAGAAAAGAAGGAAAGAAGAGGAATAACTAAGAGCTAGAGAGGAATTAGTAGAGGAGAAGAAAGGGAAAAGGAGAATTTTTGGTCAGGTGGACAAAAGGAAGGGATGGGGAAAAAGAAAAGCAAAGGATCAGCAGCGAAGGTTCTGTGGTGTAAGGAATAGATGGGTCTGCAGAAGTGTGGTCAGCTACTGAAGAACAGCCCATAGTAACAAGGGTGAGAGAGACTCAGGGGCCTTTGTCTTTGATTAGGAAAGGCAGAGAGAATGAAAGCTCTTTTATTTCCTTTTAAGCCCCTGTCTCCCCCCCCCACACACACACACAATACTGGAGTTTGAACTCAGGACCAAATGCTTGTTAGGCAGCCATTCTACCACTTGAGCCACGACCCCAGCCCGTTTTGCTTTTGTTATAATTTAAACACTTTTAGCCTGGGCCCTGCCTAGACTTTGATCCTCTTATTTATACTTTCTCCATAGCTGGGATGACAGTCATACAGCACCTTGCCCTGGTTTTTATGGGGAGTGTCTCATGAACTTTCTACCCAGGGTGACCATGAATTGCAACCCTCCCTGATCTCTGTCTTCTGGGTAGCGAGGATTACACTTGTGAGCCACTGCGACAGGGTTAAGCCTACCTTTGAGGTTGAATAAAAAACTTCTCTGAGGGCTGGGAATATGGCCTAGTGGCAAGAGTGCTTGCCTCGTATACATGAAGCCCTGGGTTCGATTCCCCAGCACCACATATATAGAAAATGGCCAGAAGTGGCGCTGTGGCTCAAGTGGCAGAGTGCTAGCCTTGAGCAAAAAAGAAGCCAGGGACAGTGCTCAGGCCCTGAGTTCAAGATCCAGGACTGGCAAAAAAAAAAAAAAACTTCTCTGAATCTCATCCTACCACACACCATCCCACCCCACCATTCTTTATCCAGACAAATCTCAGGTTGTTAGAACTGTGATCTAAAATCAGAGTCTTGGGCTGGGAATATGGCCTAGTGGCAAGAGAGCCTGCCTCGTATACATGAAGCCCTGGGTTCAATTCCCCAGTACCACATATATGGAAAATGGCCAGAAGTGGCGCTGTGGCTCAAGTGGCAGAGTGCTAGCCTTGAGCAAAAGGAAGCCAGGGACAGTGCTCAGGCCCTGAGTCCAAGGCCCAGGACTGGCCAAAAAATAAACAAATAAATAAATAAAATCAGAGTCTTTGCCACTAATGTAGCTGGATGGGTTTTAGTCTTCTAAACTCTCTGCCTTCTTTTCTTTATTGATGACATGGTAATCTACTTATTTTTCCAACAGATATTTTATGTTATATGCTAGTTATTGTGCTATAGGGTTATCTGTATTACAGTAAACAAGACAGACAATAATCCTTTCCTATAAAGAGTGTTCAGTCTCAGAAAAGTAGCATTTCTGCAGTCACAGATCCTGCCACATTAGAGTAATGATCGTGGGAACTTGCACTGTGCCAGGCACTGTCCCGACTTCTGTATAGAGCTGTGGCTAAAGTGATAAAGCATTAGCTTTGAGTAAAAGAGCTCAGGGACAGTGCCCAGGCCCTGAGTTTAAATCCTATGACTGACAAAAACAACCTGAGGAAGGGAGGGAGGGAGGGAGGGAGGGAGGGAGGGAGGGAGGGAGGGAGGGAGGGAGGAAGGGAGGGAGGAAGAGAGGGAGGGAGGGGGGAGGGAGGAAGGGAGTAATCACCACTCTGCCTTCCATACAGGGTGCTGAAGGTGAACTGAGGGCAGGTGCTACAGATGTTATTCCAACCCAGATAAATAAAAAGGGACAATCAGTTGACATTCAGGAAAAGAGGACATCTTTTTCTCTCTACTCTTCAGCTGTTTTGCTTTTTTGTTAACTTCTCACAAATATTCTGCCCATTGCTTTCCCTTAATTCTGCATCCATTATTTGTGTTCTCCTCAATTTTTTTCTTGCACTTTTTTCGTGCCCTTTTGTTTCTCTGCTTCTGCATTTCTCTTTGTCATACCTCTCTGAAGAAAGAAGTTATCCAGCTGAATTGTAAACACCTTACCTGTTTACTTTCCTTCTCCACGTTATAATGTGAGCTACATAAGAGTAGAGAGTTTGTTTTCTGTGCCCAGTACCTAGAATTGTGCTCAACAGAGAAAATGTTCAAGGAAGGTAGATAAAAGGGACAGGTAGTGGGGCTGGGAATATGGCCTAGTGGTAAAGTTCTTGTCTCATATACATGAAGCCCTGGGTTCGATTCCTCAGCACTACATATATAGAAAAAACCAGAGGTGGAGCTGTGGCTCAAGTGGTAGAGTGCTGGCCTTGAGCAAAGAGAAGCCAGGGGTAGTGCTTAGGCCCTGAGTTCAAGCCCCAGGACTGGCAAAGAAAAAAAAAAAAAGGGTCAGGGAGTATTTCCCTCCCTGTTCACACACGGGAGAAAGCATGCAGCCAGACCCCTGAGGAGGTCAATGAGGCCAACATGGGTAGGGCAGTGTTGTGCTAGAACATTTGAGCAGAGCCTGAGACACTGAGTTCTGGACTTAGGTCCTCATCCCCTGAGAAGCCTTCAATGAGTCTCTTTTCCTAGCTATTTTCCCAAAACTAAAACTCAAAGCCAGGGATGGCCGACAAGATCACTAAGATTTCTTTCAGCTCTAATGTTTAGTGGTTCTAAGGATTGACTAGGAGAGGAGAAGCAAAGTGAAGGAGGAGGCAGACCATGCCTGTGTATGCATGTGCACATTGCCAGGCAATCCTTTCTCTCTCTTGATGGAAGCCCAGTACCCCTCTTCTATGGAGCCTTCTTCCAAAGTTCCTCTGTGTTGAATTAGCCATACCTCCTCTGGGATCCCACAGTCCTATGCAAGTCTTTTTTTTTTTTTTTTTTTTTTTTTTTTTTGCCAGTCCTGGAGCTTAGACTCAGAGCCTGAGCACTGTCCGTGAACTTCTTTTTGCTCAAAGTGAGCACTCTACCACTTGAGCCACAGCGCCACTTCCGGCTTTTTCTGTTTATGTGGTGCTAAGGAATCGAACCCAGGGCTTCATCATGCTAGGCAAGCATTCTACTGCTAAGCCCTATTCCCAGCTCTATGATGTCTTTCTAAGGCACTTTTCCATGAAAGTGGCTCTATGTATCCTGGGGCCTTCACTGAGTCTCCCAGCTAGAAAAAGTGAGTCCTTGAGCAATATTCCTAGGCTTGCAATTCCTCCAATGGAACTTGGACCTCAATAAAGGAAAAGAGAAAAAACAGTAGAGAAAGTGGTGGGGCAAAGGTAATATTGGGGCCTCATTAAGCCTTTCCACTTTTTTCTTCTCTTTCTTCTAATTATTTTAAGATTCTCTTCCTCTTCATTACCCTTAGGATACCATTTTTCTTTCAACACACACACACACACACACACACACACACACACACACTCCCTTCTCAACCTGAAGGCTTCTTGACATCTGGCTTAAAGACAAGTTTGAGAGACTACTTTTTCTCTAAATAAACAACTTGTGTAATGGCTTGGAACTCCTGGTGTGTTTGGGGAACAAACACACGTCGTTGTGTTTAATCCTATAAAGATTGGAAGCAGTGGGAGATAAGGCAGGACAGGTAGAAAGACACTATCCTTGGCTGATGTCTTATGTCTTTTCAATTTTGTGTTACTGTAACAGAATGCCTGAGACTGGATAATTTACAAAGAAGAGGCTAGGACAAGGAGTTGGTATCTGTCCTGGGCCTTCTCTGGGTCTTTTTTTTTTTCTTTTGGTCATGGGGATTGAACTCTGGGCCTGGGCATTGTCCCTGAGCTCTTCAGCTCAAGGTTAGTGCGCTACGCCTTGATCCACAGCTCCACTTCCAGTTTTCTGGTGGTTAATTGGAGATAAGAGTTCATGGACTTTCCTGCTCTGGCTGGCTTTGAACCATGATCCTTAGATCTCAGTTTTCTGAGTAGCTAGGATTGCAGGTATGAGCCATCGGTGCCCAGCATTTCTCTAGGTCTTTTTTTTTTTTTTTTTTTTTTTTTGCCAGTCCTGGGCCTTGGACTCAGGGCCTGAGCACTGTCCCTGGCTTCTTTTTGCTCAAGGCTAGCACTCTGCCACTTGAGTCACAGCACCACTTCTGGCCATTTTCTGTATATGTGGTGCTGGGGAATCGAACCCAGGGCTTCAAGTATATGAGGCAAGCGCTCTTGCCACTAGGCTATATCCCCAGCCCCTTTCTCTAGGTCTTGACAGGGCAGAAGAGGGCAAAAGACTGTGGGAGAGCTAGAAAGAAAGACAATGCCAGCGGCTCATGTCTGTAATCCTAGCTCCTCAGGAGGCTGAGATCTGAGAATCACAGTTCAAAGCCAGCCTGGGCAGAAAAGTCTATGAGACTCTTATCTTCAATTAACCACCAAAAAGCTAGAAGTAGAGCTATGGCTCAAGTAGTAGAATGACAGCAGTGAGCACAAAAACTCAGGGATAGCACCCAGGCTCTGGGTTCAAGGCCTAGTATGACATTAAAAAAATAAATAAGTAAAAAGAAAGTCAGAAAGGACTGTGCTCACTTTTCTCAAGAACCCCCTCTGGCAATAAAGACATTAATCCATTCATGGAGGCTCTGCCTTCATGACTACTTACTTCTTAGCACTGCTACGTTAGGCATTCAGTTTCCCTTTCATGAGCTTTAGGGGAACTACTTAGTAGAGGATTTTTGCCTTAAGCTATAAAAGCCATTGAAGACACACAAGAACTTGGTCCCCTTCCACCCAGCCTTCTTCTTGCATCTTTTCCTACCTCTTTGTACCCTATGTTCCTATCCCATTTGGCTGGTACTAAAACCCAGTAACACCAGACATTTATTGGAAACCTTTACTATGTAAATTTTCTATCCACATGGCCTCATTTTAAGCTTTCAGCACTGTGACAAGGAAGGAAAATGGCTCCATTAAGTCATTTGCCTTAAGTTACAAAACAGTGAAGGAGCAGGGCTGAGTTTTTAACCATTATATGAATTGAGTCCTCCTCTGTACTCTGATCCCTTTGTTATTTGCAGTACTAGGGATTGAATCCAGGTCCTCCGGAATGTCAAGTCCTCATAAATGCCAGATAAGTACTCTACCACCTTTATCCTTTAATAATCTTGCTTATTTTAGTGGGGTGGAGTAAGAGAGATATCTGCCTTTGAAGTCTAGAGACAGAAGATAGATGAATCCAAGAGCAGACAATTCCAGAACAGGAATCTCAAATTCTGATGGGATTTCACCCAGCTTTGCTTGCCTCTCTGTATTTGGCAGACAGATTCTTCCCATTCTCCCTAACTGCTTCCATGGTCCACCTGCTTAGTCCAGGTCCCCTTTTCTCCGTTACTTCCTTGGATAGTGCACTTGTCTCCTAGGTATTGAGTGATGTATTTATTCTGAAATCCCTCCAATCCCTCCAGATAATTGGATAATTACAGAGGATGTTCACACCTCTGCTCTCCTTTCCCATATCTAACAGAAGGAGTCTGGTCTCACCTGGGGAATCCAAAGCCCTTAGCAAAGGTTAGCTTTTTTTTAATTAATTAATTTATTGTCAAAGTGATGTACAGAGGGGTTACAGTTTTATACATAAGGCAGTGAGTACATTTCTTATCAAACTTGTTACCTCCTCCTTCATTTTTCTCCCACCTTCCCCCCTCCCCAGTTCCCTCCCCTGCCCCAGTTGTACAGTTGGTTTACAGCAACTCCTGTGCCATTTCACAGGTGAAAAATGCACAATTTCATGTGCTTTCCAGAACACGCCAAGCTCCTAAAACCTTTGCATATGCATTTTCTCTCTGGCAAGCCAGTATCCCCCTTATGCCAGGCCTGGGATGATGAAAATTCAAATTCATAATTGTCCTCTCAACTCGACCATGACCTCTGCTCCCACCAACACCATCACGGACTGCTTCCCAAACGGTCTCCAGATGTCTCTCTGACATTACCCCTTCTGTTCACAATAAATCACACAGAAGAATCTTTCTTTTTTTACTTTTTCTTTTGCCAGTCCTGGGGCTTGAACTCTGGGCCTGTGCATTGACCCTGAGTTTTTGCTCAAGGCTAGCACTGTACCACTTGAGCCACAGCACCACTTCTGGCTTTTTCTGCTTATATGGTACTGAGGAATCGAATTGAGGGCTTCATGCATGCTAGGTAAGCACTCTACCACTAAGTTACATTCCCAGCTCCAGAAGAATCTTTCTAAAATGAAAGCTGGTTTTATCACTTTCCTTTTTAAACCTCTTAAATGCCTGTTCAGGCCCTAAAGGTATCACTCTTTTCCCTAGTTTAAGGTTCTTCTGCCCTCCTCCCTAATCCACTGGGACTTCAGTTGGAATTCCTGACACATTTGCTCCATTTCTTGAATCTTGGCTGTTCTCTCTTTACCACACATTGATATTCCTTCAATTAGAAATCTCTTGCTCTTGTCTTTTCCCAGCTAACTTCTACTGACACTTCAGAGTGATCACAGTTTAAATTCTCTCTATCAGAAAACGTTCCAGAAACTTCAGACAAGCTGCCTTTGCTTTTTACTCCTATTGCTCTGCATTTTCCCTAATACAGCACTGATTCTGTTTCTTACTGCCTGTTTATTTGCTCCTATGTCTTCTACCATCAACCTCAGTTACTATACTGGATTACAGGTGATTAATTTGGAGTGTGTGTGTGTGTGTGTGTGTGTGTGTGTGAGAGAGAGAGAGAGAGAGAGAGAGAGAGAGAGAGAAAGTTTGTGTTTCCCTCTTCCTCTCTTTCTGGTCTGGGAGTATATCGTTAACACTTATACTCCTAGTGCTAATATAGAGATGAAGGCCTTCATCCATTCACTCATTAATTTTAATACTTATTTACTGGGGCTGGGGATATGGCCTAGTGGCAAGAGTGCTTGCCTCGTATACATGAGGCTCTGGGTTCAATTCCCCAGCACCACATATATAGAAAATGGCCAGAAGTGGTGCTGTGGCTCAAGTGGCAGAGTGCTAGCCTTGAGCAAAAAAGGAAGCCAGGGACAGTGCTCAGGCCCTGAGTTCAAGCCCTAGGACTGGCCAAAAAAAAAAAAATACTTATTTACTGAGTGTCTCTATGTGCCATATACTGAGAACGCAGCAGTAAACCAGGTAGGCAGGGCCTTGACCTCAGACTGATATTCGAATGGTACATAATGTATGTCCAGTGAACATGAGGTGTAATGGATCTCAGCCTTACTGGGAAGTCCCTTACGTCTTCCCTCACTGGAGTTACAAAACAGGCCACACAGGTTATAGGGAAAGAAAGGAGATTCTTTTGGGAACCTCACTGTGTTCAGGCCCCCATAGATACTACGTTTAAGCAGCAGAGGCCAGGAGGAAATGGGAGAAAGGGAGGAAGTAAGGAGTGCAGAGGGTCTGAGTACCTTAAAGACAGGCAATGGTGCAACTCAGTGCCCATGAGCATTTTGCTGAGACTGTTTGGTAACCAACTCTCTTTGCTGCACTGGAGCAAAGGAAAGAAATCAATCCACTGAGGAGAAAGACATAAGTGTACAGGGTTGACAGGGGAAGCGCGAGAGAGAGAAAGATGGAAGTGGAAGAAAGGGAAGGAAATGGAAGCACTGATAGAAAGCCTGAAGGACTGAGTCCTATCTGCACCACTGGCTAGCAGTGTAGTTCCTATTTGGGTCACTGGAAAAAAGAGGATTCGGTTTTTTTGAAGCCTTGGAATTTCCTATAGTCCCCTGACCCCTCAGGCTACCTTTGGCTCTATCTGGCCCTCTCTCAGCCAAGGAAGGAATGACAGTCTCAGAAAATACCATACAACATACTATCGGCTCACCCTGTTTCCCGATTGAGAACTCAGGCTCTAATGTCTGAGATACCTGACCATATATTCATTTACAGGCACAGATCAGAAACTTCCTCAAGCTGAGAACTAAGAGGCAGGGGCCTTGTTCCAGAAGCCCCCAGATGCCAAACACCCGAGTCCCCTATAGGGAACGCTGCCTTAGCTGCTCGCTCCTGAGGCTGTGGTGCCATCTGCTGCTCAGCTGGGGAAACTGACCTAGGAAGGTCCACAGAGCTGAGCTCTAGCTGGCGGGGGGGGGGGGGGGGGGGGGGGGGGGGCTGGGCAGGAGGACTGTTCTGGGCCTCTGGAGAGCCATATCTTTGTTCTATCAAACACAGAACTGGCCCTCGGGGTTGAAGCAAGAAGCAAATGTTCTGATCCTTGCTGTCAATCATTCTCCTCAGACTAGGCAGGATGCCTGCCTGTCTTCTACAAGAAAGTACTTGGGGTTTCTGGAGGGCTGGGTAGGTCTGACTTACCCTTCAGAAAAGTCAGTGTCATTGCAAGGTTAAATTACTCAGTCCCAGCATGCCTGTGAAGTTCTATAGGTTTCCTCAAAGTGATTTTTTTTCTTTGCAGGTTTAACTAAGATTATTCAAAGTTGAATTAATTGGATGAATGAAACAATGAGGCCCCAGATAGAGGAATTGAGGTTTTAAAGAAATAAGCATGCGGGGCTGGGAACATGGCCTAGTGGCAAGAGTGCTTGACTCGTATACATGAAGCCCTGGGTTCGATTCCCAAGCACCACATATATAGAAAACGGCCAGAAGTGGCACTGTGGCTCAAGTGGCAGAGTGCTAGCCTTGATCAAAAAGAAGCCAGGGACAGTGCTCAGGCCCTGAGACCAAGGCCCAGGACTGGCAAAAAAAAAAAAAAAAGAAAAGAAAAGAAAGAAGCATGCTCACTCATATTTCATACAAGACCTGAAGACATGAAGACAGACTCTAAACAACTTTCTGAAGCTACCTGTTTAGGTCTTTTCCCAGAAAGAGTTATGAATTCTGGTGTGTGTTTTTTGTTTTGTTTCATGGTGTTTTTAAATCTTTGTTTTGGTTCTACTAGCGTTTGAACTTGGGACCTCATTCTTGAGTTGCTTGGTCAGCTGGCACTCTACCATTTGAGTCATGCTTCCAACCCCAATGTTTTGTGGGGGAGGGGTTGAGGAAGGTACTTGAGTTTGAACTCAGGACCTTCCTAGGTAAGCATTCTACCACTTGGACTTCATCCATTCTTTGCTTTATTTTCAAAGTAGGGTCTCACATTTTGCCCTGGGTCAGTGTTGGGGATTCAGCTTTGGCCTTGAGGTGGGGGAGGGCAAGGAGAGCTATCCCAAGACGCTGCCCTTCCCCCAGCCCTGGAGCAGTGTGGAAGCAAGCCACACCTCTCTGGGTCCGGAACCAGAAGGGGTAGCTTTGTGACCAGCCCCCCAAGTTCTCACCAGCTAGCACATGTGCTCCCCTTTTCGTGGGCTTTGCCCAAGAGGGTGGGTACTGTGGGAGTGACGTTAGCCCATGAGGGGGTCCTGGGGAACCGCCCTTGGACTGACAAGCTCGTGGGCCTATCGCCAGCCACTTTTCTATCACCCCCTTTCTCCTCATCTCTCCTGGTATAAGTTGTTAGCCCCTCCCCTTATTAAACCAGATTGCTCTCCGAATCCTCTCCAAGACTCGGTGTGCGCCTGGCTTCCTTGGTGGGTAAAGAGGGAGGAAAGGGGATCTCATTTGGCCACGTGCACCTGAGGCCTACCCTAGCTCCCCCACTCCACCCTGGTCTGCCTGAAGGTCAGGTAGCCAGGGGAGAGGGTGAGAAAGGGAGCGCAGATAAGAGAGTAAGCTTAGCATCCCTGCGCCAGGGGAGATAAATCTAGCCCCGCAGCTCAGACTCAGAGCAAGTCTTCCTGCTTCTGCCTTCTGCATTGTTGGGATTACAGACATGAATTATCATACTTGTTTTATTTTGGGTGGCTGCTATTTTTTTTTTTGGTCAGTCATGGGGCTTGAACTCAGGGCCTGTATGCTGTCCCTGAGTTTTTCTGCTCAAGTCTAGTGTCCTACCACTTTGAGCCACAGCTCCACTTTCAGTTTTCTGGTGCTTAATTGGAGATAAGAGTCACAGACTTTCCTGCCCGAGCTGGGTTCAAACTGAGATCCTCAGATCTCAGCCTCTTGTGTAGCTAGGATTACAGGAATAAGCTAACTTGCTAACTTTTGCCAGGGCTGACCTTGACCTTTGATCTTCTCATCTCTGCCTCTAATATAACTGGAACTGCAGAAATGTGCCATCATGCCTGGCCCTCTATTGCTTTAACAAAAGCCACATGTTTATTTTTATCATTAAGTAGTTGTACAAAAAGGTTTTAATTCCATAAGTCAGGTTATAAATACAATGAATCTTGATCAATGTCCCCCTTTCCATCATTCTCCTCCAATTTTCCCCTCCCATCCTTACATCAGGTTACATGGTTCATCCTTTATATAATGTATTGGCTATAATTACTGTACTTACATTTGCTCACCCTTCCTCCCTCCATTTATGTGCCCCCCTCTCGTTTTCTTCTCCCTACCCAAATGTTTCCACTTCCTCGTATTCATTTTGTTAGTTTATTATTTGTTCAAAGGAGTTATGCCATTGGACTCCTAAGTATACCATCCTTCAGCCAGTTTGTGCATATATACATAAAACCTTATATATATATGTTATTATATACATTTGTATTCTAGATCTAACTTTCACATATGAGAAAAAAGAACATGCACCATTTGTCTCTCTGAGCCTGACTTACTTCACTTAACTTTTTCTAGGTCCATCCATCTCCCTGAACATAATATAATATTATTCTTTCTGGTAGGTGAAATCCCATTGTAACTATATCTTCTGTGTTTTCTTGATCTACTCATCCATTGTAGGGCATCTGGGCTACTTCCATAAGTTGGCTCTCAGAAACAGTGTGCCAATGAACAAGTATCTTTACCAAATCCTGACTTATAATGCTCTGGGTAGATATATGCCCAGGAGTGGTATCACTGGATCATAGGGCAGTTCTGTGTTTAGTTTTTTGAGAAATCTCCAAACCATCTTCCACAATTTTTTTGTTGCACTAATTTATATTCCTGCAAACAGTGTGAGAGGATCCCCTTTCCCTGTATTTGCAGCAACATGCCACATGTGTATTGATTTTTGTGACGAGATGGTTACTTTGAGAACCTTTTTGCAAAGAAATTGTATTACCCTGTTTTGTTAGACACGACCAATGATCCCCCATCTGCTAGTATTCATGTATTTGTAATCCCCTCATACAGAGTGCTAGGGATCATGTGGCTAGTAAAATATAGTAGAATACCATGTAATTTCCAAGATTAGGTTATTGAAGACACTGTGTCTTCCTCCTTAGTCACATTCTCCTGGTCCCTCTGATCACTTACAATCACGTTATCTTGGAAACAGATCCTCCAGCCCTGGCCAAGTTGTCTTCAGATGACTGACTGAAGCCCTAGGTCTATCATAGGAAGGGAATTTATACTAGTCCCACTTTGCAGAGGAGTAAAACTGAGGCTCAGAGAGTTTCCATGACTAATTTTTTTGTTACTTAGCTAGCTGGCAATCAACAAAAATGTTGATATAAGTTTTTCTGAAATGTGTTCCAAAGACTACTTGTCTCAGACTAAGCTACACAGCAGGGGGCAGTCAAAGAGGTATTGAAAATGTGGGCTACATCATGGGCACTTATAATTCATATTAGCATATGAAAGGTAAGGAGCTTTTCCTACTGAAAGATCTTCCCTTAATGTACCTGACTGAACAATGAGAAAATTTGCTATATGCAAAAACAGAACACTGTCTTTATAATCAGAATAGCACTAGTATTTTCAGTCAAGCAGGAATGCTGAAGTTCTTGGAACAGAAACCTGTGTGGGCTGGATGGGTGATGAGAGCCAATACCTGAGAAGGAAATTGGGAGGAAGGACAAGGAGCAGGAAACAGAAAAGGAAGGATAAGAAAAAAGAGAGGGAAAATGAGAAAAAAGCAAAAGAAGAATGAAAAAAGTTGGTGGTAAGGGGAGAAATGAACTAAATAAATGCCTTTGCTAGTAATTTGTAGAGCAAAAGCAGCCTGAAATTTCCCATGGTGAGGTTGGGGCAGAAATCCCAATGCAGCGTGCTGAGCCCAGCTTATTCTTTGGAGTGTTGCTTCTGACATTTTCTGCAGTTGGATCTCAGTCTTCCTTTACAGTTTGGAGAAATCTCTGATTGAAGAGATTTCTTTTTTATCTAGGAGGAGGAATCAGGTAAATCAAATCAGCAGCTTCTTAATTTTAGTGACTTACTAAGTGCCTGAAACAGCAGTTGCCATTTTTCCTCTCTTTGTGAGCAATAAGCCTTATGGCAGCATTTAGTTCCCCAGAGAACAGCTGGTTTAGAAAAGGAAGAGGAAAAACAGTCTCACAAGGAGTCCCACAAGGACTCCTTAGACTAAAGGGGACATGAAGAGGTCTCCAGGTTCATTCAATGCTTCCAAGTAGGTCTCCCCTGACCACACACACATACACACACACACACACACATATACATCAATGTAAGTATAAATATATATATGCACATAAAGGTAATAGATAAAATATACTTTTCTTTTCTTTTTTTGCCAGTCCTGGGCCTTGAACTCAGGGCCTGAGCACTGTCCCTGGCTTCTTTTTGCTCAAGGCTAGCACTTTGCCACTTGAGCCACAGCGCCACTTCTGGCTGTTTTCTATATATGTGGTGCTGGGGAATTGAACCTCATGTATACGGGGCAAGCACTCTTACCACTAGGCCATATCCTCAGCCCAGATAAAATATACTTTTTTTTTGTAATACTGGATTTAGAACCCAGGACCAAGTTTGTCAGGCAAGCACTTTACCATTTGAGCCATGCTTCAACCCTTTTTGCTTTTGTTATTCTTTTCTTTTCTTTTTTTTGATACCACTACTGGAGCTTGAACTCGAGAGTCTCACACTCTTGCTTGGCTTTTTCACCTAAGGCTGGTGCTCTTTCACTTGAGCCACAGCTCCATTTCCAGCATTTTGCTAGCCAAGTGGAGATAAGGGTCTCGTGAATTTCTCTGCATGAGCTGGTTTTGAACCTTAACACTCAGATCTCAGCCACCCAAGTAACTAGGATTACAGATGTGAGCCACTGATGCTGTATTTGCTTTCATTATTTATGTGTGTGCGTGTGTGTGTACGCGTACACGTGTGCCAGGTACTTTGGGCACTTGAATTCAGGGCCGGAGTGCTGTCCCTGAGATTCTTTTGCTCAAGACTAGCACTGTACCACTTAAGCTACGGCTCTACTTCTGGCTTTTTTGGTAGTTAATTGAAAGTAAGAATCTTCTGGGTTTTCCTGCTCTAAGACTATCAGCTCTTAGCCTCTTGCATAGCTAGGATTACAGGTGGAAGCCATTGGCACATGCCTTCACTTTTTTTTGGTCAGTCGTGGGGCTGGAACTCAGGGCCTGAGCGCTGTCTTTGAGCTTTTTCACTCAAGACTGGTGCTCTGCCATTTTGAACCACAGCTCCACTTCTGGTTTTCTGGAAGTTAATTGGAGATAAGAGTCTTGAGGCCCTTCCTGCCCACATTTGCTTCAAACAATGATCCTCAGATCTCAGCCTCCTGGAGTAGCTAGGATTGTAAGTGTGAGCCACCAGTACCCAGCATGACTTCATTATTTTAAAAATAGGGTCTCACACTTATGCCCAGGTCTGGACCACTATGTAATTTTATTTATGTGCCCTATCTCTTTCCCCAAAAAAAGAGAGTAATCTATAAGTAAAACACGCCTTATAGTAACAAATCTAATAGCATCTCTTTGGGGATACAATTTATGAGCACCATTTGAGAAATCTTTCCAACAGGGAGACCAGGCCTTATTATTATTAATAATTAATTAATTAATTTAAAAAACAGTCCTTCCTTCCTTCCCTCCCTCTCTCCCTCCCTCCTTCCCTTCCTTTCTACTTTTGTGCCAGTATTGGGCCTGAATGCAGGATTCCTCTTGCGGGGTTTACTCTGCTCATGGCTGGTACTCTACCACTTGAGTCACCCCTCCAGTTATAGCATTTTTGCTGGCTAATTTGCTGTCTCTGGACTTTGTGCAAGTTGGCCTTGAACTGTAATCTTCAAATATCAGCCTCCTGTGTGACTAGAATTATAGATGTAGCTCATAATTTCTTCTAAAGAGATAGGATCTCACTCTGTTTCCCAGGTTAGCCTCAAACCTTGGGATATGATGAATGAGTGAATAAATGAACAAGTAAAAAGAAAAGAGACTCTAAAAAGCAAGATAGGAGAACTTATGACAAAGATTTCTAAAGGCCAGTGTTTAAGAAGAAACAAGGAAAAGGAGAGATAAGCAGGAAGAGAATGAAAGACAGCAAGATAAGAAAAGTCAGCACAAACAAGCAAGATAAAAATAGTCTCCCAGCACTGTCCTTTTAAAATTACTTTCTATATTTGAGCCTAAGTGACAAGTGAAATCTCCTCTGTAATTTCCCATGTGTTCAGTTTAATGAATTTCCGGCAAATGGTTTCAGTATTGGAGGGCCAATTTGGACATTGTGGGGGTGGGGATAGTGAGAAAATGAGGGGTATGAAAATAGACTAACAAATTGAGTCTAGCAACCAAATGCAAGGGTGATTGGAGGCATGTGAGGAAGGAGCTTGCTCAACTCCAAGGACTAGGAATTGGTCTTGTGTTGCTGATGTCATTATGTTTCCCTACATGCAATAGAGGGAGCCCAGAATCCCAGGCTGCCTTGCAACTCTTCTTTGTATCTAATTGTCTTTCATCTAAAGAGCTATATTTGTTTATGCACAGGTAATTATCATAATTAATTTTAGGCTGGGAATATGGCTTAGTGGTAGACTGCTTGCCTAGCATGCACAAGCCCTGGATTCAATTCCTCAGTACCACACAAACAGAAAAGGCTGGAAGTGGTGCTGTGGCTCAAGTGGTAGAGTGCTAGCCTTGAGCAAAAGGAGCACAGGGACAGTGCCCAGGCCCTGAGTTTAAGCCCCAGGACTGGAAAAAATAATAATAAAAAATTTAAAGCATAATTAATTTCAAACACAGAATACAGAGAACACAGAGACTCCAGTTCTTTCATGGCCCACATGCCTTCTGCCTTGTAGGTAACTATAAATGTTAAATTGAGTCCTTATTAGGAACCATGGGAATGCAGCATACCTCTTTGCTTTTGTTTGTACTTCTGGCCCTAAAAGCCCTTATGTTTTTTCCATAGTCAGGAAGGAGCTCTGAGAAGCCACTGAACGCAGCATAAAAAAGTCCTTCCTAGACAGATGCCAGTGGCTCTGACTGAAATCCTAGTTACTCAGGAGGGTAAGATCTGAGGATCATCATTCAAAGTCAACCCAGGCAGGAAAATCCAGGAGACTCTTATTTCCAATGAATCACCAAAAATCCTAAGTAGAGCTGTGGTTCAAGTGGTGGAGCTCTACTCTTGAGCAAAGAGAAGCTCAGGGACAGTGCCCAGGCTTTGAGTTAGAGCCCCAGGCCTAAAACTAAAAAATTTAAAAAGGGAATAGAAGAGAATGAGGGAACAGGTAACACTGTACAAAAGGAAATGTACTTATTACCTGATGTGTGTAAATGTAACCCCTCTGTATATAACCTCTATAACAATAAAGTAAATTAAGAACAATTTAAAAACAAAAATAAAAAAGCCTTTTCTGGTACTGAAATGACTATGTATTCCACAATTATGGGCAGAATTAGGATTTTTCAGGTCTCCAGGCACACTTTTCATGCTGTTGTTTTAACAGCTTTATTGAGGTATAATTCATACACCATACAGTTCACCTATTTAAAGTATATAATTCAGTGGTTTTTAATATATTTACAAATATTCTAGAACTTTTTTTTTTTTTTGGCCAGTCCTGGGCCTTGGACTCAGGGCCTGAGCACTGTCCCTGGCTTCTTTTTGCTCAAGGCTAGCACTCTGCCACCTGAGCCACAGCGCCCCTTCTGGCCATTTTCCATATATGTGGTGCTGGGGAATCGAACCGTGAGTTTCATGTATAGGAAGAAAGCACTCTTGCCACTAGGCCATATTCCCAGCCCTCTAGAACATTTTAATCACCCCCAAAAGAAACTCTAAGCCCTTTATCTATCACTTTGTCCCACTTTCAGCCCTATGCAACCTCTAATGGGTTTTTTGTCTCTACAGATATCCCTATCCGAACTTTCATATCCTTAGTCTGTTTTCTGTCATGATGCCAAAATACATGAGTCTGGTAATATAAAGAAAAGAGATTTATTTGACTCACATGACCCCCTTGGCTGTGTCACAACATGGTAGATGACATTATCATGGTGGTAACATGTAATAGAGAGAGCATATGGTGAGAGAGGAAGCCAGGGAGCAGACAGTCTTGTTCTTTTTTAAAACTTACTCTCAAAGGAACGAACTGCAGTCCCAGGAGAACTATATTAATTTCTTCAGAGAGCAATGCTCTCATGAGCATGTCAGGGACAAACTACATTCAAATTAGTACATACAAATTGAATCAAACAATATTGGCCTAGGTGGTGGGGGCGTGGGGGAGAGGATAGGTAAAGAGAGACTTCTGGTTATGAGGTCAAACTCCAAGCAACTGGGCTTGCCCTCATTCTTTGCCTTCCATCTAGCTGCAGGTTGTTCTGTTTTCTTTTTGCAACCTCCACTATTATTTTTGTTGCTACTTCCACAATTTTGTATTTGCAGGTATAGAAATGTAAGTATAGAAAAAAAAGTTGATATTAATGGTAAAAGAACAGAAAAATAAATCCACTACCATCAATTCAGAATTTAGAAGTATTTAGAAAGTCTTTTTTAATTCAGAAAAGAGAAATTATCTTCTAAGTATCCTCCACAGGAAATTGACTTGCCTATCCCTAAAAATAGTAACCACAGTTTTGTTTTTGTGGAGCTTGAACTCTGGACCTGAGCACTGTCCCTAAGCTCTTCAGCTTAAAGCTAGCACTTTACCATTTGAGCCACAGTGCCACTTCTGGTTTTCTGGTTGTTAATTGGAGATAAGAGTCTCATGGACTTTCCTGTGCAGGCTGGCTTTGAACCATGATCCTCAAATCTCAGCCTCCTGATTAGCTAGGGTTACAGGCATGAGACCACAGTTATTTGTGTGTGCTGATCCTAGGGCTTGAACTCAGGGACTGGGAGTAGTTAGGTGGCAGGCATGAGTCACCAGCAGCTAGCACCCTACATAAATATCATATTGTACCTCAGTTTGAACTTGTGAATTCAATCACCAGGTTACAGATCCCTTTGTCTCCCCAAACAGTCCGGTCTTTCTGTGCTCAGTTATTGTCTCCTCTCCACTCTTCTGTTTGTCTTTGTCTCTCTCTCATACACATACCTCATCTTTTCACGAACCTCAGGGTTGCTCTGCTTTTTTCTACTTTGTTGATTTGGAAGGAAACAGCAAAATATATGAGATGTCAATGTAATTTCTCCTTTGGTAGAGCTCTGCAGGACAATTACCCACCCAATCTGCTTGGTTTTATAGCTCTCATAACACTCCTTTATGAACACACTGTGACAGCCGGATGCTGCTTTGATTAAGGCAGTAGTCTTCAGCCACATTCTTATTTAACTGCAAAACAAAGCTCCTGCCTACAAGCCCAACACTAACCATGTGACTTTATAAATTATGTACTTATGTAATCCCTTTCCCAACCAACTCCATTAAAACTGAGAAGACTGGGATTACCATTTTTCCAGTGGTTCTTTGGCCCTGTAGCCTAGGTTCTCTTCTTGAAAAACCATCGAGGACTCTGAGTTTGTGGTGGTTGTTTTTTTTTCTTCCAGACTTGGGGCTTGAACTCAGGGCCTGGGCACTATGCCTGAGCTTCTTTTGCTCAAGGCTAACACTCTACCTCTTTAGCCACAGTGCCACTTCCAGCTTTTTCTGTTTATGTTGTACTGAGGAATGGAACCCAGGGCCTCATGCATGCTAGGCAAGCACTCTACCACTAGGCTACATTCCTAGCTCATTTCATCTTTGTTGGTTTGTTTTTTAGGACAGGTTATGACAGATTTGGGGTACACAAGAAGCACCATTTTTTTCCATTATGAAAGAGCAGAGGGCTGGGAACATGGCCTAGTGGCAAGAGTGCTTGATTCGTATACATAAAGCCCTGGGTTCGATTCCCCAGTACCACATATATAAAAAATGGCCAGAAGTAGCGCTGTGGCTCAAGTGGCAGAGTGCTAGCGTTGAGTAAAAAGAAGCCAGGGACAGTGCTCAGGC
Source organism: Perognathus longimembris pacificus (assembly GCF_023159225.1). Classification (NCBI taxonomy): domain Eukaryota; kingdom Metazoa; phylum Chordata; class Mammalia; order Rodentia; family Heteromyidae; genus Perognathus; species Perognathus longimembris. The sequence goes on along the minus strand of NC_063182.1, from coordinate 8,698,328 downwards.
CCTGAGTCCAAGGCCTAGGACTGGCAAAAAAAAAAAAGAAAAGAAAAAGAAAAAGAAAAAAGAAAGAGCAGAGAGTACAGATAATAAAGCATGTTGGCAAATGTCAAGGGCAGTGGCTGATTCCCAAGGATTTGCCTAGCTATGATGCCAGGAACAATATCTCACCAGAGCCCCTAAAATGCTAAACAAGGGAGTTAGAAAGAGAGAGGCTCTACAATTTAGGGAATTACAAAATGGATTTAGAAATTACTGTTGGGAGGCCTAACCTGCTGGATCCCAGCAATACCACCCATTTAGGTGGACAGAATAGTGACTGAACTAGTGAAGAAATTAAGTGTCAGCATTCAGGAGAAATCCTGATGTGGAGCCATGTCTGCTCAGATGAAGGATAGAGCCTCTTTGGCACCAGAGTAGCAAAAACTTGTCAGAGAAAAATCAGTTATTTTTTAGCCGCTGCCAGTCAGCTAAGAATTCCACTGTAGGTCACGAGATACTGCAGGGACAAGTTATAGGACTCATTGACCTAGACTACCAGAAAACCTTCTGGAGACTGGACCAAGGTGACCTGTACCTGTGTACCTGTATAGGTGGGCGATCCATTGTCCGAGTGAGAGCACCCAGCAAGAGGGTCTGCGTGGGATCTGCAAAAGCGAGGATAGACTTCAGGCTACCAAAAGATACTACACGTGTGCAAGAAGCCCGCCACTCAGACACATTAATGGCAGACAGGTATTCAGTCTGTTCCCACTGCCACAAAGGATGTTCTCTTTTCAGTAGCAACAAGCCCTGCGCCCCTTTCACATAAGAAATGGAATGGAAGCCCGCCCAACAAAATGTAGCGGTTGTTCAAGCGCCAGCCCTTTTCCAATACCCAAGATGCAGCTGCAATCCATCTCTACAGTCCAACACTGCCTGCTTTTTATTAAACCCGGCCTTCCCGGTGGGGAAGCCCCGCCCCTCGTCCCGCCCATTCGTCGCCCCGCCCCGCCCCCTCGCCTCGCCCCGCCCCGCGCTCCGGGGCGGGGCTCCAATCCGCTTCCTGCCGCCCTTTCCCCTCTGGCCTGGGCCGTGGAGGTTCCGTCTCGCGGCGCTCCCGACGCGTGCGGGTGAGTGTGGGCTTAGAGTGGGAGTGGGAAGCCTTGGAGGTTTGCCTGCCAGAGGAGAAAAGCGGGTGGGAGGGCTTCCGCAGGGTCGCCGGGCGGAATGAAGGTTAGTGTCCTCGGGGAAACTAGCGACCCCGGGCTTGGAGGGCATCTTGTGGAGAAGCCGAGAAGCAAATCCCCAAGTCGCCTCTGGGTTCTGCTGGGTTCTTACTGGAAAAAATTCGCCCGGCGAGACTCAAGCCGGTCTCGAAAGCTGTTCGCTCCAGGCTCCGTGGTCAGGCTTGGGAAGGTTTGGGAGGTCCACGTGCTTGGGCGGATCTAGCCCTGAAAGGGTCAGGCCAGTGTTACACCCGATTTTTCAGGCCTGAGCAGTGAACCCCAACTCGTTTTGTTTTTGTTCGCTTAAATTATCTGGATGTACCAGGCGCTGGCTACTCAGGAGGCCCGAGATCCGAGGATCGACCTCGGTTCAAAGCCGGTCCGGGCAGGAGAGTTCATGAGACTCTATCACCAATTAACCACCAGAAAACAAAGTGGTGCTGTGGCTCAAATGGTGGAGCGCTAGCCTTGAGCTGAAGAGCTCTAAGACAACTCACTCCCCAGCCTTAAGTTGAAGCCCCACGACCACAAACACTATTTTGAAAAATAGATAATCTGGGCTGGGAATGTGGCTTGGTGTGCTGTTGAACTGTTGTGATACAAAGGTAATGAAAAAAATGTGAAAACAAATCTAACCGAGGATAAGCTGTTTCACTGTAGACTATTAGTTCTGTCTCCAGCCTCTAAGTGAGGAGGAATGGGTTGAGTTGTATATGTGTTTTGGTTTTTTTTGACTCAAGGCCAGCACACTGTCCCTGGCTTTTTTTGCTCAGGGCTAGCACTCCACTTCTTGAGCCACAGCGCCAGGTCTGGCTTTATCTTTATATGGTGCTGAGGGATCCAACCCAGGGTTTCTTGCATGCTAGGCAAGCACTCTACCTATAAGCTACATTCCCAGCCCCCCATGGATTTTTTTATATACCAAGACTAATTTAGGGTGCTTTGGTTTCAGAGTAGCCAGCTGTGGGCTCCAGGAACATGTGAGGTGAGTACAGCTCAATTATCTCTCTTGCCCCAGCTGTAGGCAGCTGCCTAGGTTGGACATTGTACCTAGGCATGTGTTACACTGCTGGGAGAACAACAGCCAATAGCTGGTTGGCATTCTGGGCCTGGTTCATGCCAACTCTGTAGTTAACTATACCAGGATGTCAGCATAGTTGATTCATTAAGATTAAATCTGCAAGAGCATGACTTGGGGTAGGAAACCTAAAATCCAGACCATCTGTGTCAATCTGGTCTAACAGGTATGGGCAGTATAAAATTACCTGAATTACACATTAGCTACAGGAAAAGTAAGCCATCCAGGGGTGTGTTCATAGAAAAGTCAAGCTTTCGTTGTTTTTAGTGCCTACAGATAGCACAAGAGATTTTGCTTTCACTGAAAGTGATAATGAGTTATTAGAAAACTGGCAGTCAGGAGATTGAAGCCTATGTAACTTGCAGGCACCAGGATAAGCTGGTAAACCAGAACCAACATGACAACTAAAGGGGGGCTAGAAAAGAAGTAGGAAGGACAAATAGAACACTAAAACTTCAGTGCCAGACCTTACAACTTAAAGGAGATCACCAACTAAAAGGCCCTCTTCAAAGGCTTAATTTTTCCTACTTAACCCATGCCAACCTAAGCAAGAAGACCAGTTAAGATGGCTGAGATGGACTCAATGCTCTTTTTTTCCCCCCCTCTTAATAAAACTTCTTGTCAAGCTTTGGATCCTGCCTAAATTTTTTTGTTTGTTTGGTTGTTTTTTTTTTGTTTTTTGTTTTTTTTGTTTTTTGTTTTTTTTGGCCAGTCCTGGGGCTTGGACTCAGGGCCCGAGCACTGTCCCTGGCTTCTTTTTTTCTTGCTCAAGGCTAGCACTCTGCCACTTGAGCCACAGCGCCACTTCTGGCCATTTCTGTATATGTGGTGCTGAGGAATCGAACCTAGGGCCTCGTGTATCCGAGGCAGGCACTCTTGCCACTAGGCTATATCCCCAACCCCCAGCTTGCTTTGATTGGAACTGATTGAACTTTTTGAGGAAGGCACATTTAAACCAGCTAGAAATGGAAGATTTCAGAGCATTAGCTTCTCACACATTTTGAAGCACTACAGATATTATACTAGCAAAAGCCAGAAGTGGCATTGTGGCTCAAGTGGTAGAGTGCTAGCCTTGCACAAAAAGAAGCCAGGGAGGGACTGTCCTTGTCTTCTTTTTGCTCAAGGCTAGCCCTCTACCACTTGAGCCATAGTGCTACTTCTGGCCATTTTCTGTGTGTGGTGCTGGGGAATCGAACCCAGGGCTTCTTGTAACATTTGGAACACTGTCAGGGAACGTAGGCTAGACTGTCTTTATGACTTGAATTCATTAAACGGTAACAATACTTTGTAGGTCACTATTGCCCAGAGTAGCTGGTCATCCTTTCCAGGAACAGGGATGCCAGTCCTGGGGCTTGAATTCAGGGCCTGGGTTCTATCTTTGAGCTTGTTTACTCAAGGTTACTGCCTTATAAAGGTGATTTTGAGAGGTTACAGTCACACAAGTCAGGTAATGCATTTGTTTTTAGGCATTGTCAACTCTTCCCTTGCTCTCCCAGTTTTTCCTCACCCACAGGTTGTATGCTTCGTTTTCCACATAGGGTCTAGTGAATGCCACTGCTGCATTTGTTTACCCTTTATCGCTCTATTCCAATGTTTTGTTGTGGTTGGCTGTGGGGCTTGAATTCTGGCCTTGAGCCTCTTGTGCACAAGACTAGCACTATCATTTGATCCACTGCACCACTTCTGGTTTTTGAGTGGCTAATTGGGGATAAGAGTCTCACCGGTATCTGAACCAAGATCTCAGCCTCTTCAGTAGTTAGGAAGGATTACAACCAAATTTCTTCTTTAAGCTGACATTGTGTTGGTGCTCTGTTTTTTTTTTTTTTTTTTTTTTTTTGCCAGTCCTGGGCCTTGGACTCCGGGCCTGAGCACTGTCCCTGGCTTCTTCCCGCTCAAGGCTAGCACTCCGCCACTTGAGCCACAGCGCCGCTTCTGGCCGTTTTCTGTATATGTGGTGCTGGGGAATCGAACCTAGGGCCTCGTGTATCCGAGGCAGGCACTCTTGCCACTAGGCTATATCCCCAGCCCCGGTGCTCTGTTTTTTGTTTTCTTCTTTTTTTTGCCAGTCCTGGGCCTTGGACTCAGGGCCTGAGCACTGACTGTCCCTGGCTTCTTTTTGCTCAAGGCTAGTACTCTGTCACTTGAGCCACAGCGCCACTTCTGGCCATTTTCTATATATGTGGTGCTGAGGAATCGAACCCAGGGCTTCATGTATACATAGCAGGCACTCTACCACTAGGCCATATCCCCAGACCCCCTTTTTTTTGTTTTGTTTTGTTGCCAGTCCTGGGCCTTGGACTCAGGGCCTGAGCACTGTTCCTGGCTTCTTTTTGCTCAAGGCTAGGACTCTGCTACTTATGCCACAGCACCACTTCTGGCTGTTTCCTATAGACTGGTGCTGGGGAATTGAACCCATGGCTTCATGTATATGAGGTAAGCATTCAAGTGTGGTACAGAGGGGTTACAGATTCATATGTAAGGCGGTGAATGCATTTCTTTTAAAACTTGTAACCTCCCTCATTTTCCCCCACCTCCCCCTTTCCTTCTCTCTCCAAGAGTTGTGCAGTTGGTTTACACCAAATGGTTTCCTACGGTGCTGATTTTGAGAGGTAATCACGACTGTTATCCCTTGACAGTACTATTAAAATGCCAGTTGTAGTAATTTTTTTTTTGTTTCAGAATGTTATGCCTCAGTTCTAGGCAAGCATTTAGCACTTGGTAATTCTGCATATTGTCCAGAGCTGACACACTGGTTCATGCAAAGTGACATCCTAGCTTCCTCAGGAGGAATTGCTGAAGGTGGCAAGGAGTTGTTAGGCTTTAATTCTATTAGGCTTTGTTCTATTAGATGGTTTTGCCTTAAAAGGACTCAGCTAAGTGTTGAGTGAGTGACACAGGTGTTGTGAATAATACCCTTTTACATGTACGTTCTTGAGACTAGTTGTGACATCCAGGGGAACATTGTGGTGCTATTATGCAGGAAAAAGGCAAGTAGTGGGAATTTTTGAAACTACAGCTAGTAAGCCTAATGGTCAGCCACATTGTTTTCATAGGTTTTGTAATTTTAACCAATTTAGCAATTTGGAAGTATATAGTGCATTGTTGTTGTAGCCATTCTATACGCTAAACCTTACTTGCTTCCCCGTTTAGGATGGCTTGAAAACGGAGCACATCTTCACCCTCGTAAAGAGAAAACAGTGGCAGATGCAGTGTATATGTGCACTTGTAAGGTAAATGTCTTTTTGAGCATTGATTGCCCGGAAACAATTATGGCCCCCCATAAGTTCTATGTCTTGCTTTGATCACTGCTAGATCTCAGTTTCTTATATATAGAAAGAACTCTACAATCAGTATCCAACTAGTGATGCCAGAATGTGTGCCTCCTACTTGGAGTGTTTGCATGAAACAGGAATGTGACATTGGTGATTAATCCAGCAGTTGTCAGCTATCCAGACTACTGTGGTGCCTGTGATTGTGTTACACTGTTGGTAGAACAAGCACTGTCTTTATTGAGGCTTGTTCCATACACTGTTTTGGTGTTGGGGCAAAGGGCCTTTGGGCAGTGTTTTGCACCTCTGAGAGTGGAATGACTTCTCCTGTGGAGTTGTTCCTAGTCTGGGTGCAAACAGACTTTTTTGTTCTTTGAAAAGGATCAATGGTAGAAATTTTGGGGTCAAAAATGGAGGGACAAAGAATGATCAAATGCAGCCAAACTATACAATTTGAAGGTGGGAATGGGACAAAGGTAACGAGGGAAGGGGTGGCATCAGACTTAGGCAACTAATCCTTCTATATATGACCTTTATAGTAACATTTTAAAGATGAAAATGGGGGCTGGGATGTCCTTTTCAAAAGCCAAAATTTAAAATAAACATCCTTACTGTCAATCTTCTCTAGTTTGTAATGCTTATGTCCTCTGATTAGTAACTGTAGAGCAATTCCTTCCAACTTGATTCCTGTAATCTGTTCCTTTCTCCTCTTAAATTTCCCCTCTCCCTGCTGCCCTTGAATTGCTTACTTTGTTTTACTTGGGGCTCGTTGCAGCTGCTGGGCCCTTTCTACTGTATTTTTGCCCCTACTTAACATTCATTCTGTGTCCTTCCAGCTTCTTTCAAATGTGTACCTGTGTACATCTTGTGAGTTAAGGGTATAGGGACCATTCGTTTCTCTAAGATTGATCGCTAAGAAGTCTTGCTTCTTTACCTTTGATGTTCTTTACATCTTGGATATTAAATTATGTGCATATGAATTTATATACATATAATTTAGAGTTTGTGTTTTGCTTCTGAGTGCTTTACTACCAAGGCAGCCCCCCCCCCCCCGCCCCTTTTTTGTCTCCCTGTGAATTGGTACTTTGGGTCCTGCTTTCTATTCCTAACATGCACATATCAGGGAGACCATGTGCCCTCGTTCTCTGTTCTAGGCCTGTCCATTTCCCTGCGAGTGTCATTATTTTATCATTTCTAATCACGGTAGAATTCCATTAGGTACAAGTACCACATTTTTTGGATCCATTCATCTGTAGTGGGGCATGTGGGTTGTTGCCATATCTTTTTGCCAACCAATTTATGGAATGTAATTCAACCCTTGAGCCTCCCAGCCTGTTTTGCTGTGCTTATTTTTGAGATAAGATCTTGAGTCTTCCTCTGGGTATCCTGGACCTCAGTCCTATTTTTCTGCTTCCTATGGTAGCTGAGATGATAAATGCTATCATGTCACTGCATTCTAGGCTGCCCTAGAGCCTCAGCCTCACAAATATTTAGGATCACAACAGGTAGGTGTGAGCTACCATACCTGTTTTTTCCACTTAAGAGAAAACCAGTCTTCAGATTCCAGTAGAGCATTTCATCACTGTGTCCTTAGAAATGGTTTTACGTCATTAATAGCCCATAGGGTAATTAAGTGAGCTGATTGTCTCTTTGACATAGTAGGGCTACTTATATGATAGAGGCACCTATGCTGCTGCTTTGAAAGATAAATCATTTTATGTGTGCTTGTATGTGTCCATCTGTTTTGAGGTTTTAGTAGCATAATCATGCAGTTGAATACGGTTTCTTAATTGACTTGATTTTTTTTTTTTTAAGGAAAGGAACTTATGCCCTAGTGAGTCTAAGAAGAAATGTAAGAAGACATTAGTTGGGGACAAGTGGCTCACATCTGTAATCCTAGCAGATCCAAAGGATAATGGTTTTTAAGGCCAGCTCAAGCAGAAGTCCTCAAGACTCCCATCTTAAAAATACCCACCAAAGGCTTAGGTGGTACAAGCCAAGCAAGTGCAAAGCCCTGAGCTGAAACTCCAGTATTAGCAAAAACTGCTAATGCAAAACATCCAAAGTAGCTACTTAAAGTCATCACTACTGTCTTTATCATCCTTTCCCCACCCCCACCCCCGTGCTGTGATGTAAACAAATTAGACAGGTATACTCATGCTGCCCAACTACAACAGAAGTTAGTAAGAGAACCCTTCTCGTTGTGAGAGGAAAAACTTTAAAGGTAAGTTGGGGAATATATTTAATAAGTACTACCAGCCGGGTGCAGTGGCTCACTTCTGTAATAATCCCAGATACTCAGGGATTCTTATCTCCAATTAACCAGCAGAAAAACGAAGTGGCACTATGGCTCAAAGTGGCAGGGCACTAGCCTTGTGCTGAAGAGATCAGGGACACCATCCAAGCAGAGTTCAAGCCCCATGACTGAATATGTATGTGTGTATGCATGCATACGCCCTGTTACCTTTTTTAGTCACTGGATATGTAGGGAACTCTGAAGCTGAGCTGTGAGACTAGGAGAGGGATAAGAGGTTGGAATGCCACTTCACCAAGTGCTCAGAAGGCTGACAAGTGGACTATATGAAGGGGTGAGATAAAGGGACTGAGACTTTAGTCATAGTTCTGCCTGGAGTCAGTTATTGCTGGGTATGCGCACTGTCTTACTATATCAATGATTGTTAAACCTGTACTAAACCAAATAAATAAGCTTGCCTGGCCCTGATGAGAGCCTTAAACCTCTGTGTTCTCATTTTTTCTGTTTTTTTTTTTTTCAACTTCAGTATTCCATCCTGCTGCTCTAGGTTGCAATGAACAACATTGATATTTTTTTTTTTAATTACACTGAAATTTTGGATCAGGTCTCAAATTTCAATCTGGAGAATAAAGCCCAGAGGGATAATTGTGCAGAACCCAAGGGGACAGAAAACAAAACTTAAGTGCTTAGGAATTCACACAAAGGAAAACAACCTGCCAAGAGCAACTAATTAGGACGTAAAAGTAGTGAAAGTGATTTCTGTGCTTAATTAGGGCATTATGGCCAGCTCTAGACACTAGAACTATCAAATTGTTGGAAAGCAATTAATTCCAGTGCATTAAATGTAGTGCATAAAAATCTGTGCTTAAAGCCAGGTATCATCTAGTCCTAGCTACTCAGAAGGCGGAGACCTGAGGGTTTGGGGTTAAGCTAGCCTCTGCAGGAAAGTCCAGTAAATAAGCTGTAAGTGGAGCTGTGATTCAAGTGGAACGGTACAAGCATTGAATGGAAATGTGCCCAAACCTTGAGTTCAAAGCCTAGTATTTGCACATATGCACAAAAAGTCTGCAGGCTACTTCAACAAAGTTTTACCTATTGCTTGGTCTTTTGTAAGTGCCCTTGGGGGTGTTCTGTGCTACCAGGAGCTATTAAGTAGCTCACCCTTGTAATCCTGCTTGGGAGATTAAGGGTCATGGTTGTGTCAAAAACACGTGTTGGGAAAAGCCAACTATTCAGCTCAGAACTAGTGTTTGGTGCTTAAGGCGCACTTCCACTTTTAAGAAGGGCAATAATGGCATGCATGCAAGACCCCCTCTCCACTTGAGTTGTAAGTGCAAGTTTTGGGAACCACTAATTCAAATTTGCCCTCATGGCCAAATCTGAGGTGTTAGCAAAACTGGGCACTATTTTTTTTTTTTAATTTTATTTTTGGCCAGTCCTGGGGCTTGGACTCGGCCTGAGCACTGTCCCTGGCTTCTTTTTGCTCAAGACTAGCACTCTGCCACTTGAGTCACAGCGCCCCTTCTGGCCATTTTCTACATATGGTGCTGGGGAATTGAACCCAGGGCCTCATGTATACGGGGCAAGCACTCTTGCCACTAGGCCATATCCCCAGCCCCCCTGGGCACTATTTAATTGATTTGCCAAGACGTACTTTAACAGAAAAGCAAAGTTGATCCGGGACACCACAAAAATAAGGAAGAGAGCTAAGTAGAGTTGGTGTGTGATTAATCCATACAAGATTCTGGGTTTGGTCCTCAAAACTACATATCCAAAAATCTGTATAATTGGTATAATCACCAGATGATTTAAAGGATTTTACTCTCAATTTGTCTTCACCAGGGACTCAGGTGCAAAGCTATTATTGCCTTGGAATTACATCATTTAGCTTGTCACTTAAACCTTTCAGTCTCAACAGGAATTGCTTTGAAGGTCTTTATCCCTGGAGCATATCAGACCTCAAAAAGTAATCCAAGTGTGATAAAGTGATTGGTGTATCTTAAAAGGTTTCATAGTATTCTTGTGGGCCTTTTTTTTTTTTTTTTTTTTTGCCAGTCCTGCGGCTTGAACTCTTGGCCTGAGCACTATCCCTGGGCCTCTGCTCAAGGCCAGTGCTCTGCTTGAGCCACAGCGCCACATTTTTCTGTTTAGGTGGTACTGGGGAGTTGAACCCAGGGCTTCATGCATGCTAGGCAAGCACTCTACCACTAAGCCACATTCCCAGCCCCCTGTGGGCCTTTTTTCGTTAGTCAATACTTGTAGTAACTTTTTGACTTGCCACATCACTGCTGATTTTCAATAAAAATTCTCAGTTGAAAAAGCTTGACTTTTCTTTGCACAGTCACCAGATGGCATTAGAGCCTTATGCAAACATTTCAGGCATACATATTGCAATTGAGGTTTGACAGCCAGTTGTACTCTAGAGTTGAAGACATTCAGCCAAAGAAGTACACAGCATGTAGTGTTTCCAGTGGGGAAAAGTGAGAATTAAGATCCCCTCCTAATTTTTTTCTTTTTTTTTTTTTTGCCAGTCCTGGTGCTTGGTATTCAGGGCCTGAGCACTGTCCCTGGCTTTTTTGTGCTCAAGGCTAGCACTCTAGCTCTAAAGCCACGGCGCCACTTCTAGCCTTATAGAAAATGTGGGTGCTGGGGAATCGAACCCAGGGCTTCATGTATGCAATGCAAGCACTCTACCACTAGGCCATATTCCCAGCCACCTCTCCTTTTTAACTCCCAAAGCCAACTTAAGTCTCACCTTTTTCTTTTTAATTGTGTGGTACTGAGGAATTCAATCCAGAGCTTCTTGCATGCTAGGCAAGTACTCTACCACTACCCCTCATTCCCAGCCCTAAATCTTTTTTTAACTTTTATCTTTTGGCCAGTCCTGGGCCTTGGACTAGCACTTTGCCACTTGAGCCACAGCGCCACCTCTGGCCGTTTTCTATATACGTGGTGCTGGGGAATCGAACCCAGGGCTTCATGTATACGAGGCAAGCACTCTTGCCACTAGGCCATATTCCCAGCCCTAAATCTTTAGGGCAGCTCTTGATGAATCTTACTAAATGCCTGCTACCCTGTATCATTTACACTTGGGAGTTGCAGTTGAACTTTTTTTTTTTTTTTTTTTTTTTTTTTTTTTTGGCCAGTCCTGGGCCTTGGACTCAGGGCCTGAGCACTGTCCCTGGCTTCTTTTTGCTCAAGGCTAGCACTCTGCCACTTGAGCCACAGCGCCACTTCTGGCCGTTTTCTGTATATGTGGTGCTGGGGAATCGAACCTAGGGCCTCGTGTATCCGAGGCAGGCGCTCTTGCCACTAGGCTATATCCCCAGCCCTGCAGTTGAACTTTTATAGCTATGCAGAAGGCTGAGACCATGTCAAAGCTAGCCACTAAAGTGAAGTCCTTGAGATTTACCTCCAATTTGAGTATTCATTAGCCAATAGCCCTTTCCCTCTCTTCATTTGCTAAGCTTTCATTAACCACCAGTTAATTTCATGTCCCTCCCCTAGTAACAGAAAACCCATTTTTGATCTACATTGGGTACTTGATACACTCAGTCCTTTTAGTCTGACTTTCCCAGCTTATTTCTTTAGCCTTAAGATCACAGTTTCCTAAAAGCTGCCTGTGACAGCACTGGGTTTCATACATGATATTCATGCCTGAGTTACTGCCTCATTCTCTTCACAGGTTATCCGATATTAGCAAAAAACAAAAACAAAAACTCGCTTCTGAATAAAGAGTCTCATTGTTCAGATTGCCCCAACTCATCTATACACTTTTTTTTACATTATATAGTAATGCATTCAATGATTTCAATGCATAAACTTTCATGCAATTGGAATGTAAAGAAGAAACAAAATTTAGCAAAGCACGTTAAAAATTGTAATTATAGTGCTAAGAAAGGGAATGGAGGGAATGGTTTACTGAGATCTATACACTTTTTATTGGCTCGGTGTGTCTCATATAAGCTCCCTGAGGACAAACGCTGATAGGTCTTCCTTTTTGAATCTTAAAATAACCCAGCTGGTAACACTTCCCAATGAGGTAAAACAACCGGCAATTTACTGTTTTCTAGATAGATTTGCACCCGTTCTGCGGCCAAACGTGAGTTTGTGCGGGTGCTGGTCCTGGGTGCTGTGGCTCAGTTTCTGTGCTCCAGGCTAGAGCTGTACCACTGGAGCCACAGCTCCCTTTCCGGTTAAAGATTATCACAGATTTTCCAGCTCTGCCTTGCTGGGATCTTCCATCCTCAAAATTCAGCCTCCTGGCTGGGTCCCAGTGGCTCACTCCAGTGTAATCCTAGCTACTCGGGAGACGGAGAGGCTGACCCGAGGGGACCACGGTTCGAAGCAGGCGAGAGAAGTCCGCTAGATCTGTCTCCAATGAACCACCAGAAAACCCAAGAGTGAGGATTGTGGCTCAAGGTGGCCCCCCGGGCCCTGAGTTCAAGTTCCGCAACCGACAGAGGAAAAAAAGCAAGAACTCGGCCTCCCGAGTCACCATTGATTGCCTGGCTGAGACTTTTTTTTTTTTTAATGGCTATAGATTCTTCAGGAAATGTCTAAGTAGCTTCCAGGGGTAGGTACTCGTTTGTTTTTGTTTTTAAACCATTGACAGGTTCACAAAAGCTTTTTCCTGTCTCGTCTCCTCTCTCGACAGTAGCCGCCACTTCCGACGGTCATTTACAAGGTTGATTGTGTGTGTGTGTGTGTGTGTGTGTGTGTGTGTGTCACCCACCGCGAGCAGTCCGCAATTACTCATCGTGAACGGTGGCTGGAAAATGCCTCGCCCTCCACGGCTGAGTTCGGTGAGCGGTTCGGGGCGGGCGGCATCCTTTACCTGTGCGAAAAGGAGACTCACATGGCTTCGCTGGCGGCCTTCGAGGGCACGGGCTGGGCGTCACTCCCCTGGGGGACGATTCCTTTTTGCTTGGAAAAAAAAAAAAAATCCAGCGAAAATGGCATCAATTCCCCGAAGTACGGTTCGCCGGCAGCCAGCGGCACGCAGCGTAGGAATTAGGTTTGCGCTGGGGACCCGGCGCCGCCAAGACGCACCTGAGGTTCCGCGTTTCGCCGCACGGGGGCGCACGCGCGCGGGAAGGAGCCTTTTGGGGAACGGGGCTGCGACCGGACGGCGGAGGTTCCCTTCCCCATCTTCCGGCCTCCAGCCCCGAGGAGGGGAGAGCGAGAGCCCCCGCATCCCGGAGGAAAGCCGCGAAAGGCCAGCGCGCGCCCCCTGCGCGCATCGCAAAGGGGGGGGGCGGAGCCTGGCGCGCGTGCGTGTGTGCGCGCGCGCGCGCCGAGTCCCCCGGGGGGGGGGAACCTCCGAGGGGGTGGGGCTTGCGCTCTCGCGAGAGCGGGCTCGTTCTTGTGCTGCAGCCGCCGCCGCCTCCTCTTGCCAGCGCCGTTGCTGCGGGGGATTGTGGGAGCCTCCGCGTCCCGCTCACAGGGAGAGAGGTACCTCTCCTTTTCCCCTCTCCCTTTCCCTCAGGTAGGCGCCAAGCGGGTAAGAGTCGGGGTGGGTGTCCGCGGGCGCTCTGCGTCCGCCCGGTGGGGGCAGCGACGGCGACTCGGGCCGCGGGGGAACCGGCGGCGCGCCTTGCTCGCTCGCTCCCGCTCGCCCGCTCTGCCTCCCTCCGCGCTGCGTATGTGAGCCGCCTCTTCGGCGGCCGCCATGTTAGGAGCGCAGCGGCGGCGCAGCCAGCCTCCTCAGGTGACGGAGGTGAGCGGTTCTGGAGGAAGACTCGCTTCCAGCCGGCGGCCCCGGGGTGCCGCGGGACAGCCGGGGGTGGGAGGTGGCGGGGACGTGGGGAGTCCCGAGGTCTGCTTCTCGGCCGAGCCCTCTCCCGGCGTCTCGGGCGCCTCGTGGGCGGGGGCGGGACGGCGAGTCCGTTACACGCGGGGCCGCCCGCGCCGAGGGGGAGGGAGGAGCGTTTGAGGCCCGAGGGACCCGGCGGTCCGTTGGGGGCCTGCCGTCTGGGGCGGGTAGTGGAGCCCGCCGAGGCCTCGGGTAGCGCCAACCCCCGAAGAGAGTGCGTTTGCCTTTCCCTCTCTCCCCCCCCCCACCTCACTTCTGAAAACGTGACCCCAAAATGGAGGATTTCGAACACCGAAAAGCTTTTCTGTTCTGAGCTACGTGGCTGGTTTGTTGTTGTTTTCCCTGGCGTCGCAGCTTTCAAGCCCATCCTCGCCCTTCGCATTGTAGCACCCTCCCCCTCCCCTCCCCCCCCTCCTCCCAGCACCCGTTTTCCCTGCCCAGACGCCCGCGCGATTTCAGCCAGACATCTGGAAGAACAACACTCCCCCCCCACCCCCTCCCCATCTCGTAAAAATGGCCGAAAATGAAACATGAACGCTTGTTTTTCGTATTGCGTCGTGGATAAAGCCCGTACTCCGGGAGGCGGATTCGTTGTGCGTTGGGTCAGTCCCCCCCTCACATTCCTTTTCTCCATGAAAAACATCGTTGGTCCAGGTTCATCTGGGCAGGACCATGTTCTGTGGGACCTTCCGGCTTCCAGACAAAGGGTTTGGAGTAGCATGATGCAGCCGCACCGTTCTTTGCATTACTAGTTCTGTGCCACGCTCTTGTGTTTTACTTTCAGGGTGGATGACTATCTCCGAAATTGTTCATTCTTCCCCTGTGGCTCGGTCTTGTAGGATAACTAGTCTTCTGTGGAATATTCCTATTGGATCAGTTACATATGTTTTCAGCTAAACATTTTCTGGGACAGTTAATATTTTCAGAATTGTTCTCTAGAATAATTTCTTGGAATAACGTGATTTCGTAGGTGGTGGTCGTGGGATTTTTGCATTGCTACTGTATTCTCTGTATTACAGCTTGGTTTGGGATTTTAAAATGGCATGCCGTATTTTTTCTCCCAGGTGAATTTGAAGAGCTGGATGTGCTGGCAGAAACATTTTAGGCTATTCATCGAAGTTTTCAAAATAAAATCCCTTTCAAAAGCCTTAACAGTTTTGTCAGTCTATGCAGTGTCTATTTTTTATTTTTTAAGTTTATTTGAAAGGATCTTAATATGTATCCCAGACTTGGCCTTGAACTCTTGTCTCAGCCTCCCCAATGCTAGAATTATAGGCCGGTAGCACAATGCCCAGCTATGGACATAATTTGCAAATATTTTAGTAGAGGAGGCAAAAAAATGTTCTGACAATTCCTTTTTCTCTGGAGTAAACTGTTTTTGAACTAAATTAAATGCCATCGACTTTGAACACATGAAGATTCTTTTGGCTGCTTATGTAAGAATTGAAAAAGAGCTCATTTACTTACCCTTGAAGATTTTGTGATGTTCTTTAAATCTGTTGGCACTAAACCTTCTGGCTACCCGTAGAGGAAACTTTCATATCAAGAGCTTTCACTCTGATTTATGTACAGCTTATATATAGCATTTTCAACTAATGTGAAAGCATTTAACCAGTCTTCATGTGAACATTTATGTTAAGTGAGTCTAAACATACTAATTTAATGCTGATATTTTTAGGCCAAGTATACCCAAGTCAGTGACAAAATAAAATTTTAGTAACAAGGATTCTGTGATGTTTTATGTAAATTTGGAAGTATCACAGAGTTCAAATCTAATTTGGTAGATGTTAAATCAGTTACAAAGTAATCTTAAGTACTGCCTATGTGTTCTAGAACCCTTGTTCATTGAGTCATTCCTTCATAAATGTACGTACTTAAAATGGAAGGTCTGTACTTAGTGGAGTTTGTCTTGGGGATATAGTCAAAAGCTTTATGCTCATAAATGTTAATAGGCATGTTAAAATTCTGAGACTAGGGGTTGGGAGGTGGCTAGTGCCAAAGCACTTGCCTAGCAAATACAACATCCTGGGTTCAATCCCCAGGATCCCAAACCAAAAAAATCTGAGATTACAGCCTGTCACAGTGACTCAAACCCTATAAGCCTAAGCTACTATGCCAGAGGCTGAGATCTGAGGCTACCCATTGAAAGCCAGCCACCAAAAGGATGGAAGTGGAGTTATGGCTCAAGTAGAGTGCTATCCTTGCGCCAAAAAAAAAAAAAGCTCATGGACAGGGGGTTGGAGGCATGGATCAATTGGTAGCCAATGAGCAAAATTGATCCAGTACTGAATTTGAGTCCCAGTCTCAAAAGAAAACAAAGCTAAGGAGCAGGACTCAGGCCTTGAGTTCACACCCCAAGACTGACACACAAAAATTAAAAGTCTGAGATTTGTGCTGGAGTTGTAGCCCATTGATTGATACAGCACTTGGCTCACATACATATGGTGCTAGGTTTGTGCCCAGCACTGCCAAAAAAAACTGTATTCTGTAATTAAGAAGGTTTTGATTTAGGGGATCTGCTCATTTTAATGTAGATGAGTATATAGCTATTTAGTGCAGTATTTTAAGAGGGTAATCGAAATTGATTATAGTATACAATGTCTACAATAGAAAATTTTATCAAATTTGATCTTTTTGTTTCTTAAAGGACTAGTAAGTTCGAAATGTTATCTCTGGATGTTGACATTTGTATATCCTAATATTTTTCTAAAGTTCCTTGAGATTACATTCATTTGTATATCACTTTATTTTTCTACTTTATATACAAAGAGGGGTGTTGGGTTTTTTTCTTTTTGTTGTTTGGTATTTTTTTGTTTGTTTTGCCAGTCCTGGGGCTTGGACTCAGGGCCTGAGCACTGTCCCTGGTTTCTTTTTGCTCAAGGCTAGCATTCTCCCTATTGAGCTACAGCACCACTTCGAGCTTTTTCTGTTTAATGTAGTACTGAGGAATCAAACCCGGGGCTTGGTGCATGCTAGGCAAGCACTCTACCATTAAGCCACATTCCCAGCTGTGTTCGTTGTTACATTTCTATATGTTTAAGAGTGGGTCTCACCAAGTACAGGGTAACCCAGGCTGGCCTTGAACAGTCTATTATACTTCCAGGCTGCACTAGTTTTGTAATGAGAAAAGGTAAATGTAAATCCTAGCACTACTTAAACAGGTCAGACTCTGGTGTTTATTTTTTAGCATCTGGTGTATTTATAAGAGGACTTACGATGCAAGTGAATAAGCTTGCAATCTGAAGAGCAGAGTATTTAAAAGTGAGAAAAAATAGTGCTGTATTCAGTTCAAGAATTTGATAGGGCTGGGGATATGGCCTAGTGGCAAGAGAGCTTGCCTCGTATACATGAGGCCCTGGGTTCGATTCCCCAGCACCACATATACAAGAAAATGGCCAGAAGTGGCGCTGTGGCTCAAGTGGCAGAGTGCTAGCTTTGAGCAAAAGGAAGCCAGGGACAGTGCTCAGGCCCTGAGTCCAAGGCCCAGGACTGGCCAAAAAAAAAAAAAAAAAGAAGAATTTGATAATTGTTAAATGTTCTTATTAACACATCTGTTTAAAAAAAATGTGGCCAGACACTAGTTGTTCACACCTGTAATCCTAGCTACTCAAAAGGCTGAGATCTGAGCATTTCCATTGGAAGCCAGCAATGACAAGAAAGTCCATGAAACTCTTATCAATTAACTAGCAAAAAGCTGGAAGTGATAGCGCTAGCCAAGGACAGTGCCTAGATCCTAAGTTCAAGCCTTGGGGCCAGACTAAACAAGAAAAAGGAACAGGGGCTGGGGATATAGCCTAGTGGCAAGAGTGCCTGCCTCGGATACACGAGGCCCTAGGTTCGATTCCCCAGCACCACATATACAGAAAACGGCCAGAAGCGGCGCTGTGGCTCAAGTGGCAGAGTGCTAGCCTTGAGCGGGAAGAAGCCAGGGACAGTGCTCAGGCCCTGAGTCCAAGGCCCAGGACTGGCCAAAAAAAAAAAAAGAAAAAGGAACATATGTGTGGTTATTCTAAGGCTAACATTGTCCAGGGAAATAAAGTGCTGTGTACATGTAGTTTTTAGGTATGCAGTACACTTTTCTTATTGGATCATTATGCACAGAGACTGAAATTTTTAATGAAAAAACTTAGGAAACTTTTCTTCTGTGGGTATTAAAATAGTTAACATCCTTTGGTACTGTAATTCATGTGAGAGGAACTTACACTGTTTGTAGAATATATTAGCACCTGTGCAGGAATATCTACTGCAGTGAAAATGAAGATTTCATTCATAGAGAAAATTCAGATAAGAACAGTATAGGGCAGGGAGTTGTATAGTTCATTGATAAAGACCCACCCAGGTACAAGGCCCTAAGTTTGGTCCTTAAAACAGCCCCCAAGAGTAAGTCAGTTTTGAGTAGATTCTGCAGTTCTACAAATGTTTGTGTTTCTAATTTTAATGTTTTTATAAAATGTGATTTGTATGGTAGCGTTCTGTGATTAAAGGGGAAGCAGTAGAGCCTCAGAAAATTACTGGTACTTCTTAAAAAAAGAGACACCTAGCTCATCATAGTTTAGTTCCCCAACACTTGTTTTTTGTATTTTTACAAAGCAAACTGAACTCGCTCTCTAAATGGACTGCCAAATAGACATTTCTGAAAAATGTTGCTATACAGGGGGGAGGGGGCAAAAGAATTGGGATGTGTTGAATATATATAAAAGACATTGAAAACTCTAGTAAAATTTGCATGTGGTAAGTGCTAGGGAATGTTGGAGTTTTAAGTAGGAAAATGAAATGAGTAATGTTTTGTTCATGTTGAGTGATAATGTAAAGAAGGCATCTGAAAGGCAGATGGGTTGAATTATGGCTGTGTAGCTGAAGGAATAGGGAGGTCATGGCTGCATTCTGAAGGAAGAATAAGGAGGTAAAGATATTGGTCATAGATGAAGAAGTTTAACTTAGCCATTTTAACTAGTCAGCTTTTTTCCCTTGGTGCTTTTCTGTAAAAGTTGCTACCAGGTTTGGCAGAAGAGGTGGGTCTCTGTCCCTTCGCTTTTTTTTCCACTCCACTTCTGGCTTTTTACTGGGTATTGAAATGAGTCTCATCAATTTTTTTCTGCCCTGGTTAGCTTCAAACTGAGATCCTTCACCTCCTGAATAGCTAGGATTGCAAGCATGAGCCACCAGTGCCTGACCAAAGAGTGGATGGGGGGGGGGGGGGCAGGTTCTTTTGGCTGCTGTTCACTGTTTTTTGTGGTGATGGGTTTGAACCCAGGGCCTTCAGAATGCTGAGTTAGTAGTAAATTATATTCCCAGCCCCTAAATATGTTTTTTAAAATTGACTCCTGGTGAAATATGATGAAACTAAAATTTAATTCTGGCTTGAAATATATATATGGCCTTACAGTTGATACACAAAGAATGTTGTATAAAATCCTTTTTCTTTTGGTCATTGTGGGGCTTGAACTCTGGGCCTGGGTGCTGTTCCTTCACTTCATTGTTCAAGACTTCGAGACTGGCACTCTGCCATTTATGGCACACCTCCTCTTCCAACAGTTTTTTTGCTGGCTGGCTAATTGGAAGAGTCTCATGGATTTGTCTACCTTGGCTGGCTTCTAACCTCTATTCTCAGATCTCAGGTTCTTGAGAGGTTGGGATTATATGAGTGAACCGCTGACTCCCCAGTTGACACTTTGTTTTTATGTCACCTAATTTATTATAATCAGATCTTACACTCTTTTTTTTTGTTGTTGTTGTTGTTGCCAGTCCTGGGGCATGAACTCAGGGCCTGAGCACTGTCCCTGGCTTCTTTTTGCTCAAGGCTAGCACTCTACCACTTGAGCCACAGCACCACTTCCAGCTTTTTTCTATATATGTGGTGCTGAGGAATCAAACCCAGGGCTTCATGTATATGAGGCGAGCACTTTACCACTAGGCCATATTCCCAGCCCCAGATCTTATACTCTTACACAGAGGTGTTACTTTTATTCTCTTTTATATATGAGAAAGTGAACATGCATTAATTTGTACAAGGTCACAGAACTAGATCTGGGATTTATGTAAAAAGCATTTGGGCTCCAAATTTTTGTGTGTGAACTCAGGGTAGTACAGTACACATTTGTGGAGGCCAGGAAAGTAAAATGTTAAGTTCTTAAAAGATGCAAAATCCCTCTCTGTACAAAACCATTGGTTTTGCTTGAGAATTGAAAGTCAAGTTTGTTTTCTAGACAGGGTCAAGAGCATACTTTTTTTTTTTTGGCCAGTCCTGAGCTTGAACTTGGGGCTTGAGCACTGTCCCTGGCTTCTTTTTGCTCAAAGCTAGTACTCTACCACTTAAGCCACAGCACCACTTCTGGCTGTTTCTATGTATGTGGTGCTGAGGAGTCAAACCCAGGGCTTCATGTATACAAGGCAAGCACTCTACCACTAGGCCATATTCCCAGTCCCCAAAAGCATGTATTGTTATAATAACTTTTATAGCATACGTATTGTTGATTTTGTGCCTAAGTGACAGGCACTAGAAATTCTCTTATATACCTTTATTGTCATATATGAGTAGCTTAGGGAGGAATTTTATTGTGATAACTCCATAAATGAGTACTTGTTAGTCTAGGAATAAATATTCCACATCCAAGTGGGGGGGGGGTTCTTATGTTGATTAATATGAAGTTTTCTGTCTTCACAGGTGAAGGCACTCTGCAATTCTCTTTTGTCTCATTAGGCTAAGAACAAGAAGTAGACCAAGTAAAATACAGGTTTGTTAGGGATATTAACAGTAAAAAGTGTTAAAAACATAAGTATTAATATTTATTTCATGGCATTGTACTTTCTACTTTTTTTCTGTCCTACGTGACACCTTGCTTTTATACAACACAGTAAAAAGGGAACTAGGACTTTATATCCTATGGGCTTTATTAAACTGTTCATTGATTTATTTAATGAAGAAAAACTCAAGCTGGCCACCAGTGACTATAGCTGTTCAGGAGGCTGAGATCTGAGGATCATCATTCAAATCCAGTCCAGGACAGGAAATTCCATGAGACCCTTATCTCCAATTAGCAACCAAAAAAATCCTAAGTAGCATTCTATATCAGTAAGCCACATTCCCAGCCCCAGTATAAGATTTTTGAAGTGATTCAAACTCTTTTTTTTTTTTTTTTTGCCAGTCCTGGGCCTTGGACTCAGGGCCTGAGCACTGTCCCTGGCTTCTTCCCGCTCAAGGCTAGCACTCTGCCACTTGAGCCACAGCGCCGCTTCTGGCCGTTTTCTGTATATGTGGTGCTGGGGAATCGAACCTAGGGCCTCGTGTATCCGAGGCAGGCACTCTTGCCACTAGGCCATATCCCCAGCCCCGTGATTCAAACTCTTAAAAAAAAAAAAAAATCAGGGCTGGGAATGTGGCTTAGCGATAGCTTAGCATGCTGGTAGCCCTGGGTTCAATTCCTCAGCACCACATAAACAGAAAAGGCTGGAAATGCGCTGTGGCTCAAGAGGTAGAGTGCTAGCCTTGAGCAAAAAAGAAGCCAGGGACAGTGCTCCGGTCCTGCGTCCAAGCCCCAGGGCTGGCAAAAAAAAAAAAAAAAAAAAAAAAGCCCAGTCACCAAATCCTAGCTGTTCCAGCAGGCTGAGATAACAATTCGAAGTCAGCCCAGGCAGGAAAGTCTGTGAGACTTATCTCCAATAAAATACTCAGAAAAAGAAGTGGCACTGTGGCTCAAGTGGCGGAGCACTGTCCTTGAGCACAAAGAGGCACAGAGACAGCACTCATACTGAGTTCAAGCCCCAGCACTGGCAACATCAATCAATCTTAGTATTTATTCAGGTTTCATATTTTAAAAGAAATCATGAAGTATATATTGAGGGCTATGGATATAACTCAGTGGTGGGATGCTTGTCTAATGTGAGCTGTAGCCTGGACTTGACAGGGTAGCCTGGACTTGACAGATGGAAGGAGGTTAAAGATCTCTATCTCAGAAATTAATATTTTTTTTTTTTTTTTTTGGCCAGTCCTGGGCCTTGGACTCAGGGCCTGAGCACCGTCCCTGGCTTCTTCCCGCTCAAGGCTAGCACTCTGCCACTTGAGCCACAGCGCCGCTTCTGGCCGTTTTCTGTATATGTGGTGCTGGGGAATCGAACCTAGGGCCTCGTGTATCCGAGGCAGGCACTCTTGCCACTAGGCTATATCCCCAGCCCCAGAAATTAATATTTTTGTGTGGCTGGTGACAGAAATCAAGCAGCAAACTTTCCAAATGATAATTAATGATGATAATGGAACTATTCCTGCCACCTACTCATGATATCAGTTATGACCCTCCCCCCCCTTTTTTTTTTTACAGTATTGGCATTGTTCTTTTGTTTAGCAATACTTAGAGCATATTTACTATATCTTCACACGAGTTAGCAAATGACAAGGTGTTTACCTTGAGAAAATGTTTGGAAATTTTGCAGATGTTTGGCTTTCACCACCTTGTGTCTGTCTGTGTGATTTTGAAGGAGAAACATTTTCTAGATATTGCGACTTTATATGAGATGAAACTTTTTTTGCTGGTATTTATTAAACTGTAAACCATCTTAGGATCATATGGTTTTTATTCCTAAATCTTGAAATTATTTTTGAAAAGTGGTTATTTTACACAATTGAGAAAGCAGCTAATATCTGTGTTGGTAGTACATACATACCTTCAAAGCATTTTAACTATTTTCTGACATTTTAATTTGAAATATGAGATATTCGTGGAATGAGAGGGGTGTAGAATATTACATTTCTTTGTGTTTTGTATTTGGGGGCAGGCACTGCTGTCACCCAGCTGGCCTCCAACTCAGTCTTAACTCAGCCTCCCAAGTTCAGAGGTTACAAATGTGGGATACCACATTGGCTTAATTGAAAGAAATGTTTCTTAACCACACATAAGTATAGCTTTAAGTCTATTTGCTAAACAGTTGTGTGTCACGTTGTGATTTTTGTTTAGGGTGCTAGCAGTCATTATCTAGACAACAGTCTTATCCTTGTACTGCTCTGATCTTAGCTTACTTATAAGTGCATTCTAAAGTCCTGGTTTAGTAGTGGAGGGAGGTGTTTTCCCCTCCCCCCCAAGTGAAAGGGTCTGCATAGGAGATTTATCTGGAATTCATGAGTAAATTGGGTTTTGACAATATAGTCTTCAATTGGTATTGTTGACTATTTCCCAAATTATGTTAGCAGCAAATATAACTTATTATGAAATAGCAAATTAATTACAAGTGAACACAGTTTTAAAAGTTCATATTTTAAAGCCAGATGTTGTGGCATACTTGTACTCTTAGCACTGAGAAGGTAGAAACTGGAAGATCTCTGTGTGAATAGTGGTACTTGTCTGTATAAGTTCACCAAACTTTTATGAACTTTTAGTAATTAGTAAATGTCTCACCATTGTACTAACCTCACTAATGGGCAGCAGGTGTCATGTGAATGAGCCCTTAAAAATGGCTTATACTGAAGGGACTATTTTCCTAAGTGCTTCTTAACAGTGCTGTTGTGTCTGATTTCTCTGTGGTAATAAAAGTATTTTTGAGAACTTGCTTTGTGACTGAAGTTCCTTTTCAGTAATATTACTGTAATGTTGTATGGAGCTGCGTTGTAAGTTGAAACTCATAAAGTATTAAAGTTGCTGTCATATTGCACATTGTCATGGGATTTATGTTGTTTGTCCCTTTTCTGACATTCATTTTCTGTTTTGTCATCTTTTACCTACCACTAACTTTTCCCAAATTCTCTGGTCATTCTCTCCACCCTTTCTTTACCTTCTTTTCTCCACTCACTACTTGAAGCCATACTTTTAAGGCCAGCTATTTTGCTGGTTAATTACAGATAGTGTCTCTTGGACTTTTTTTTAAACCATCGCTGGCTCTGAACTGCAATCCTCAGATCTCAGTTCTTGAGTAGCTAGGATTGTAGGTATGAGCTACCACTATCTGGCTGATTATCAAAAAACTTAAAATAGGTTCTTTTAAATTTTTTATACATAGTTAAATACCATTATAATTTATCTGAAAAGAGCCCTTTTTGAATAACAAAAGGCTTTGGTTATAACAATAAAGTCAAAGCTTCAATTAATAAACTTGGTGCTTAAAAAATTTGTTGAAAACGCTGCAGATACTGATTTAAAAAAAAAAAAAAGAATCAAGTACACATGAAAGCTTAAGGAGGTCCTGTGGACACTCTAGTGTCCATAGTATTTTAACTGCTGTTATATAGGAATTTAAAGGCATAGCAAACAACGTTTCATCTCAAGTTCACTAACTCTTTTATCTTTATAAATCTTACCTTAAAGCTTAAGTAGCTTACCTAAGTGGATCTTGTCTAGAACTAGTTTCCTTGATGTCTTTCTCAAATTCATCTTTCTTGGTGTGCAAAAAAACATCTGTAACTCCAGTCACCTCTTAAAGCATTTCTGTGTCTTTTAACTTTATGACATCTATTTTTTTTAATCTGGTCTAAATCTTTCTTACCCGTAACTTTTTTTTTAATACTTCCTCTGCCCACTGAGTTCATACATTATATCCTTGCTTAATCTATCATTATTGGAATTGGTCCTGTGGTAGACTAGTAACTATCTGATATTGTCTGGTTTTTTAGTGTAATAAAGCTCACCATTAACGTACCACTCTTGGGTATATGGATAATCAAATATAGGAAGCAATGCCTCAATAGACTTCTGTAGCAAATAGCAATAGACTGCTGTGTGTGTGGTTGTGAATATAAAATTATGTCACTGAGAACATTTGTTATATCTTTTAGTGTTCTATGAGAATCACGTGTAAACAGTTGCATATTTTATGCTACCCTTTTTGAGGTACAATGATGATGAATTAAACAATTTCATCCATAAACACATCTTAGTGGATCATAATCTGAATTTAAAATTTTCAAGTGATTGGGCTATTCTTGGGAAAAGTTTACGGAAGTCTAAGTTACCAAGATCTCATTTTAATTTTTTTAATGTTTGAGTTCTAGAGATGCTGTATCCCAGAATATTGAATGAGCACTGATGGGGGTGCTGACTTGAGATGTTTCCATTCTTTAAATCACCTATATTTCCTATGCTTGGGGTTTTTTTCCTTGGGAGATCTCCTATTTTCGTGTTCACCAGAGTTGGTTCTCCTTACCTTATAGGAATAGATAAGAAATAAGCACTGCCTGGTGTAGGGTGGCAATTTGTTGTAAGGCTTAAATTTGGGCAGAAATTCTTAAAACTGTAGGAAATTGCTTATTTTTCTTATTCACATCTGTCTTCACCTCAATTTGATTTTGCTGCATGAAGGTCTCATTTATTATTTGGTCTTAAGTCTTACATCAGGTACTTGACCCCTAAGCTTCATTTACTTGTGATTTTACTTGGTTCTTTCTGATAGTACTAATAGGTCTCGTTTCCAAAACAATACAACTGATTCATCTCTGACTTGCTGACCTTGATTTTTTTTTAATTTAATTTTTTTAGTCTTCTGAAATTTAAGCATCATACTATAGGGTGTATTTTTATTCTTCTGAAAGAAGAAACCCATCTATGTTTTCACTGAAATTTTGATGTACTCAGACATCTTACCCTTGAGTTTAAGTGTTTTTAAACAATATGAAATTCCTTTTAATGAATTTTAGAATGAAAACTACTTTTTAAATACATGCAGGCTCTGCATACATCTGGAATCTGTTTAAGATATGTAATAAATTCCTTGTAAGATTGAGATCTTAATGTTTTTTTTTTATCAACATGATGCGTAAGTTTTTTTTTTCTTAAAAAAACGGCATCTACTTAAAGGGATTTATGACTAAAATTGCTTATTTTTCTACAGAGTTGTCTGCTGGTTCTCAGCTTGAAGAAGATTCTACAGTCCTTATTGATCCTTTTTCTTGGCGTTACCATTTTTGAAGCAAAGTTAACCTAGCTTTCTAGTTTGAGCTTTCTTTTTGGCCGTCTTTCAAAACAAAATTTTTTTCAATCTATAAAATAGACAAGAGATAGTTCTACAATGTCCAAGTCATTCCAGCAGTCATCTCTCGGTAGGGACTCACAGGGTCATGGGCGTGACCTGTCTGCAGCAGGAATAGGCCTTCTTGCTGCTGCTACCCAATCTTTAAGTATGCCAGCATCTCTTGGAAGGATGAACCAGGGTACTGCACGCCTTGCTAGTTTAATGAATCTTGGAATGAGTTCTTCATTGAATCAACAAGGAGCTCATAGTGCACTGTCTTCTGCTAGTACTTCTTCCCATAATTTACAGTCTATATTTAACATTGGAAGTAGAGGTCCACTCCCTTTGTCTTCTCAACACCGTGGAGATGCAGACCAGGCCAGTAACATTTTGGCCAGCTTTGGTCTGTCTGCTAGAGACTTAGATGAACTGAGTCGTTATCCAGAGGACAAGATTACTCCTGAGAATTTGCCCCAAATCCTTCTACAGCTTAAAAGGAGGAGAACTGAAGAAGGCCCTACCTTGAGTTATGGTAGAGATGGCAGATCTGCTACACGGGAGCCACCATACAGAGTACCTAGGGATGATTGGGAAGAAAAAAGGCACTTTAGAAGAGATAGTTTTGATGATCGTGGTCCTAGTCTCAACCCAGTGCTTGATTATGACCATGGAAGTCGTTCTCAAGAATCTGGTTATTATGACAGAATGGATTATGAAGATGACAGATTAAGAGATGGAGAAAGGTGTAGGGATGATTCTTTTTTTGGTGAGACCTCGCATAACTATCATAAATTTGACAGTGAGTATGAGAGAATGGGACGTGGTCCTGGCCCCTTACAAGAGAGATCTCTCTTTGAGAAAAAGAGGGGCGCTCCTCCAAGTAGCAATATTGAAGACTTCCATGGACTCTTACCGAAGGGTTATCCCCATCTGTGCTCTATATGTGATTTGCCAGTTCATTCTAATAAGGTGAGTTAATGCAACAGATGCTTCTAATTTCTTTTACATTGTAGTGCCTATTCTGTATTTACCTATATCTTTCACTCTAATTCTATAGTCTGATGAGAACACTTTATTTGGAAGGTAACTGTTTTTGAGATTTTAAACCAGGGCTTTACATTAATACAATCTGCCTAGATTACTTCTGGCCACATAGCTGTCATCCACTGGGATTATCTTGTTGGTTTTGGCATCAATATGTTCTTCTTAATCATATATTTAAGCAGGTTTTTTTTTGTCTGCTTTGTTGAATTGTTTTAAGCATTTTTTTCGAAGTCAATGTGCTCTACCATTTAGGATGCTAGATTTCAGCTCTCCATCTGTCTTGATTGCTGATTTGTATGTAGTAAAGATGTATTCTTGAACAATTCTCTTTTTTTTCCTTATCTGTGGCTACAGGGAGTTAATGTAGAGCCCTGGTGTTTGTTTCAGTATGTTTCATATTTAGATTAGTTCATTCTTCCTTTTTTAATTTCCCTTAAACACAAATTCTCATACTGTAACTGAAAATTTTCATCATTTTTTTTCTCCTTTCCACGACCTTCTTAAACATGCTTCAGAACTCACTTTTTATTATCCCATATTGCATCCTTCCCTTTAGAGACTTTGATAAGTCAATTACTACAGTATCCTGCTCTGTGTTCCTTGTAAGCAAATTCTTTTTTTCTGACTTAGGCTTATCAGACTTCTAGTGTAGTCATTTGGAAAAAAGAAAACTAATTAATTCTCTTTTACTTTAACTATCACATCTGGTAAAATGGGAACTTTTTCAAATTGCCCTTTTAAATGTATTGCCTTTCTCTTTCAACTTTTTTAGTGTTATTCTCAGTGGGGTGTTTTATTTTTCCTTTTTTAGTGTATATTATAGTTGACTTCAAGTCAACATTGTAACACCCTACTAGCTTGATCCATAATCTGTGACCATCCATTTTTCCTGATGTGCTTATAGTAAGCTACTAACTGGAATAAATTGCTGTCATGAAATTGATTTGATGGTTACTGTTATATAGGGTTTTTCTTAACAGTAACAATTGGAAGGGTACTTCTCTTTTCATAGCACTTTCTTTTAAATTCATTTTTATGAGTATTGATTTTTTTTGAGTAGGCTAAATCATACTTTAGAGACGTTTTTAATATTCTATTGAGTTATTACCAATCTTCCCTTTCTCTGTTCAGCTCAGCATTTTTATCTTCTAAAATTTAATTCATATTAAGATAAACACTAAATTTAGATTTATAGATTTATTTTTGCGAAAGAAATAGAATTCCAAACAAAAAAGCAAATTTCATTTGGTAGTTGTTTTACTAGTTATTCCCAATTGTGTTGAATATACCAATTCTATCATGAAATTTATTTTAGTTTTTGTTCTGTGCTATTTTTTAATACACAGGCATATAGTTAATGTGGTGAAAAGATTTAAACTTTGGGTGACTCTCAACTTGATTATTTTTGCACATGTGCAAAAAAAAAAAGTAAAACAATAGAAATGGCATGACCATGACAAGTGTTTTCACAGGAGATCTGTAAATTCCAAAGAAAATAATAGTATCTTTGAAAATTATTTTAAATGACTTAAAGTTTTTCCAGCTGGAGTCAAAGCTATTTGGGAAATCACAAAGGAACACAAGGAAACTATGAGAAAACGTATCCAGAGAAAAGTTTTTGGATTTCTGTATGATTATTTTGTTACTTCCTAGTTCCTGAAGAAAGCCAGTAACTTAAATGGATCTAAATTAGAAATTGAGCAAAGTATTGTATGAACTCCAATATGAAACTAGATTCAAGAGTTAAAGATACCTTTTAGTCCATAAAACATTTTAGGTTTTAGCTATTTTGGGTAGTTGGGTATACTTAAGGATTAATTTTGAGACCTCTTGTTTATTTGATTTATAAAACTTGTGTTTGTAGATTGGACCAATTTTAAGGGTTTAAACACATGGATTCTTAATGTGTTCTAGTTGCCTTAACAAAATTTGCTTTTCTTTGTGTATCTCCACCATTGGAAAAAGTATTTAAATAATTTAGTTAGAAGTGGGTCCTTTTATAACTGATGTAGAAATAATTTTAAGTGAAATTATTGTAATAGAAATAGATCATGAAAAAAATTTAAAGCTTTTAATCCTGCTCTCTGGTATTGCTGCATAACTTGGAAAATCTGTTATTTTTCCTCATTGGTGACATTAGATAAGCCTACATGATCAAAAATGCTTTTCACTGTGAAATGACAAATTTAAGTGAAAAAACATCTAGTTTGTTATGGTGGAGTTCCTTATTATATTTTGTAGATGACTTTCCGTGGTAGTCTTGTCTAGGTTATTTTAGAATGTGAATAGTGTTACCTCAATCTCAAATTCCTTCAAGTTCCTTTTACTTAATTTTCCCACAGAAACTTCTGAATTCAAAAAGTTAATCTCTTTGCTTGATTAATCTCATGTAATAGTCTCCTCAGTGTAGAATCTAGACAAAAAAAATTGTTTTTGTTTTTTTTTTAAATCTCTGGCAAGTTTTTTTTTTTTTTTTTTTTTTTTTTTTTTTTTGGCCAGTCCTGGGCCTTGGACTCAGGGCCTGAGCACTGTCCCTGGCTTCTTCCTGCTCAAGGCTAGCACTCTGCCACTTGAGCCACAGCGTCGCTTCTGGCCGTTTTCTGTATATGTGGTACTGGGGAATCGAACCTAGGGCCTCGTGTATCTGAGGCAGGCACTCTTGCCACTAGGCTATATCCCCAGCCCCCTCTGGCAAGTTTTTTAAACCTTTGGCCAATTGCCAGTGGTTCACACCTATAATCTTGGCAACTTGGAGACATAAGTGGGAGGATGGCAGTTTGAGGCCAATGGTGAGTCTTTTTCCATTGTTTGGCCATGGTAGTGCACACCTGTCGTGCTATCTAGAATAGGTAGTCTAAAATAGGATACCAGGGAATAAGACCTTATCTCAGCAATAAAAAAGGGCTAGAGACATGGCTCAGTATTAAAGCACCTGTCTAGGAAGAGCAAGGCCCTCAGTTCAAACCAAAGTGCTATGTCCCCTTCCCCACACCCCACCCCACCCCCCCCCCACCCCCCCCCCCCCCCGCCTCAAGAAAAGAAGGAAAGAGGTTTTGTGCAGTACTGCAAGTTAGGGGTGGGTGGTTTGGGAACATAAATGATTAGCCAATCTTTTCAACACTTTGAAAGACCAGCCACACTTTTACCATGTTTTTTGTTTTGTTTTGTTTTGGCCAGTCCTGGGCCTTGGACTCAGGACCTGAGCCTGGTTTCCTTTTGCTCAAGGCTAGCTAGCACTCTGCCACTTGAGCCACAGCGCCACTTCTGGCCGTTTTCTGTATATATGGTGCTGGGGAATCGAACCCAGGGCCTCATGTATATGAGGCAAGCCTCTTGCCCCTAGGCCATATCCCCAGCCCCACTTTTACCATGTTTAAACCTTCAAAGAATATGACAAGTTAGATATAATTTCCTTTCAGCTTTTTAGCCTTTTCGTCTCTTATAAACTAGAAGCATGCATAATAATAGACCATTCTTATTTAATATCTGTTTAATCCCACTTCTGGATTTTGTGAGTTTAACCTATGGTGCTTCTTGCTGGTGCTTCTTGCTTAGAGCCGTTTAAAAAGTTACCTCCAAGCCAGATGTCAGTGGCTCATGCCTGTAATCCTAGCTACTCAAGAGGCTATATCACAGTTAAAAGCCAGCCCCAGTAGAAAAGGCCATGAGACTCTTATTTCCAATAAACTACTCAGAAAAAGTTGCAAGTGGTGTATCCCAAATACAGGATTGGAGTGCCAACTAGGGAAATCTCTAGCTTTGAGATACATGAGAATGCTAGCTAGTATCTCCCACGTTCTAAATAAGTATCATTTTGCTTGGGTGTGTTCAATTTTACTACTTTCACAAGGTCTTAGTTAATTCTGTTAGGGTACTAGGAATGTGTATAAACTTGTAATATAAACAGGTCCTAGAAATTATAAAATACCATTCTGAGACTTCAGAGGGCTATAATTTTGTAATTTGGTGCTACATCTAGCTGTAATAGGACATATCCTCAATCTGTGTGAATTTTGTGACAAATAAAAGATGTAAAAAGTTATCAATTGAAATTTATAAGCAATGCAATGATAATTCACTTAAATTTTTCTTTTCAGAACACTTTCCATGAGCTTGGAAATGTTCTGATAATCAGTTTACCTTTAAAACAACTTTCCATTTTTTTTCAACACTGAAAATATTGTAACAACTAGTTAAAATAGGAGTCAAAATTCAGTAATAGAGATTGGAATGTGGCTTAGTGGTAGAGTCCTTGCCTAGCATGCATGAAGCCCAGGGTTGATTCCTCAGTACCATATAAACAGAAAAAGCTGAAGTGGCACTGTGGATCAAGTGGTATAGCATGATAGTCTTGAGCAAAAGAAGTTCAGCTCAGGCCCTGACTGCCTCAGGACTGGGAAAATAATAATAATAATGTAATTTCAGAATGGAATTGAGGCAGTTTGATAGTGAACTCACTTTTCTTAACCCTTTATTTACATTTGCTTAAAAGTTAGTTTTCTATGTGTATTTAATTCTTAAGGAACGGAAAGTTTGTTGGAATAAAATAAATGTAGCTAATTCCTTTAATTTTAAGATAAGTCACAAAGAAGCAAGTAATGATGCATGTAGTAGTTCCCTCCTTAAAACTTGGAAGCAAGCAATCCTTAAATATGCTTGCTTGTTTTAGGGAAATAGAAAACTTATTATCAGTGGGAACAATTTTGACAGTGTGAATTGTAGAATACTTTTCACTATATATTTAATAAATAGTACACTTGGAGCGTGTATAAAGGCTGAATGAAATTAATTATTCTGATTTATACACCTTAAGACATATTCTAGGCGAGTACTACCAAATAGCAGTTGTAATGATATAAAATGGGTATTTGGTTTAGTCTACAGAAGTAGTTAATACGTGCTAATTTGGTTGATCTCAAGGTCAGTTAATATTCTTGATCCTTATTCTGTATCTTTTTCTTGTCAGATCTGTTAAGTATGCTGACCCAGTTAGCCCAGTTTTTCCAAGAATGTGCATAGCGTATTTGAGGGCAGGATCAAACTTCAAAGACTTAGAGAAATGGTTTAAATTAAATCAGTGTGATTTAATGAATGGGCCATCACTGTTTTTTCACACCTTATGACAATATACAGAGATTAACATCCTAAATTTTGAATGGTTCAGATGAAAATACTTTAGCTTTTTTTTTTTTTAATTCTACTAATTTACTTTGCTGCAGGAGTGGAGTCAACATATCAATGGAGCAAGTCACAGTCGCCGATGCCAGCTTCTTCTTGAAATGTAGGAGTTTGAAATACCTTTAAAGCATCCTTATAATGAATCAGAAACAACTGTTCTGGATTGGGGTAGCTTATTGGCTTTTGTCCACAGTGTTCTTATCTCATGGTTGGTAGATAATGTCTGGGCAATTTTTTAATAAAAAATAACATGTCCAGATTATTATGTTGAGTATTAGATACAGTAATATTTTTCTTTCTAAGGTAAATACAAATTGTTCCATTAGTTTAGATGGAAAGAACTTTTAATGGACTTAATGCATAATAGAATTTTTAATAATGAATACATGTTCTAAAATAATATAAAAGAGTATGGTGGTCAATAAAAGTTATTTACAGGGGCTGGGGATATGGCCTAATGGCAAGAGCACTTGCCTCGTATACATGAAGCCCTCGGTTCGATTCCCCAGCACCACATATACAGAAAATGGTCAGAAGTGGCGCTGCGGTTTAAGTGGCAGAGTGCTAGCCTTGAGCAAAAAGAAGCTAGGGACAGTGCTCAGGCCCTGAGTCCAAGGCCCAGGACTGGCCCCCCCCCCCAAAAAAAAAAAGTTAGTTACAGCTTTTAATTTTTTTCTTATGAAATATCTTTCTGAGTTTAGGTTGTTATACTGAAATGGAATTGGTACAGAAACTATCTGAAACAAAACACAGTTCCCTTTTGAGTAAAGTGGAAATTCTTAGACATGCCTGTTAGAGCTATCCTTTCTAGTGTCACAACTTAATTCTGCTATTGATATTTAATATCAGGGAAGGAAAGCCCTGCATCTCTAGTTCCTTATACAACATTTTCTCACAGAGTAATAAGTATATAAGAAATTTTCACTTTCAACATGCATTCACCTACATCTGTAAGCACCAAGTCATAAATTTTTTCTTTTGAAATATTTAAATGCTCTAGAAGTAATGGTTTTGACACTTAGACTATCGGCTAAGTTTGCTACTAGATGATCTCTACTTTAGAGGCCAAACAAGGGTACTTGTTAAAGGGGAAAAAAGGAAGGGATGGTTTATTTTAAAGTTAATTTTCTGGTCTTTTTAAAGCTACCCAGAGTGGAATCCTGACAATGATACAGGACATACAATGTAAGTTAAAATTTTTTAACCTATTGTTTGTAAAGGAGATCAATGTAAGGAATCCAGGTTTAACTTTTCTATATTTCATAGTTATTTTCAATGTGGTGGTGCACGCCAGTAATACTAACTACTCAGGAAGCTGAGATATGGGGATCTCAGTTCAAAGCCAGCCCAGGCAGGAAAGTCTGTGAGACTTACCAGAGTGGCACTGTGACTCAAAGAGGTAGAGTGCTGGCCTTGAGCATTAGAGCTCAGGGACAGTACCCAGGCCTTGATTTCAAGCTTCACAACCAACCAAAGAAAGAAAATTTTATAAAGGGAACTTTATGTAGTGATTTTTGTTTTATTGGTACATATTTTTCCCCACCTAAAAAGACTTAAGTTATCTATTGTTGAACTGTAAATCTTGCTTCTAGTGAGTTTTTATTGTGCTTTATATATTTCTTTGTATTTTTAGGGGTGATCCATTCATGTTGCAGCAGTCTACAAACCCAGCTCCAGGAATTCTGGGACCTCCACCTCCGTCATTTCATCTTGGTGGACCAGCAGTTGGACCAAGAGGAAATCTGGGTAATTATGGAAATTAATGTTACCTATTTCTTTTTTTTTGCCAGTCCTGGAGCTTGGGAGTCAGGGCCTGAGCACTGTCCTTGGCTTCTTTTGCTCAAGACTAGCACTCTACCTATGAGCCACAGCACCACTTCAGGCCTTTTCTGTTTATGTGGTGCTGAGGAATTGAACCCAGGGCTTCATGCATGCTAGGCAAGCACTCTTCCGCTAAGCCACAATCTCAGCCCAGTGTTACTATTTCTAAAATCTTATGTCATAAAATGTAAGTGCAAAGCTGGGCACTCATGGTTCACGCCTCTAATTCTAGCTACTCTTAGATCTGAGGATTGTAGTTCAGAGCCAACCTGGGCAGGAAAGAAGTAGAGTGCTTGCCTTGAGCTGAAGCACTCAGGGACAGCACCCAGGCCCAGAGTTCAAGCCCCACGACCAACCAAAAACAAAAATAGTAAATGCAGGAGAAAACGATCTTTGTTGTTTTCTGCTGGTCTTAGGACCTGCGCTTTTGGGCTTAAGGCTAGTGCTCTGCCATTTGAGTCACATCTCCACTTCCAGCTTTTTGCAGTTAATTGGAGATAAGACTCTCATGGAGAAGATACTAGGGTGAAGGGAATGTTGGAGAAAAACAAGAGTGGTGTAACAAGGATGACAAGAAATATACTCTCACTACCTTAAATATGTAACTAATCTCTCTGTACATCAACCTGACAATATATATATATATATTTTTTTTTTTGCCAGTCCTGAGGCTTGCAAGGGACTTGGGGGCCTGAGCTCTGTTCCTGGCTTCTTTTTGCTCAAGGCTAGCACTCTACCACTTGAGCCACAGCACCACTTCTGACTTTTTCTATATATGGTCTGAGGAATTGAACCCAGGGCTTCATGCATACAAGGCAAGCAAGCACTGTACCACTAGGCCATATTCCCAGCCCCAATAAAATTAAATTTAAAAAAATAAAAATAAATACACCATCCACTCTCCAAAAAAATCTCATGTACCTTTCTGCTTAAGGTGGCTTAAAATCTTGACCCTCATATCTTAGCCTCCTGAGTAGCCAAGAAGACTACAGGTGTGAGCCACGAGCACCGATCTTTTGATAATCTTTATTTTTTAAGTAAATGCAATGATTATAGTCATAACAAGGCTTATTCAAGTATTATTCAAGGACTAGAAGTGTGGCTTAAGTGGTAGCATGCTTGCTTCAAGTAAAAGCCCTGATTTCAAATCCTAGACCCCCCCCCAAAGAAAACAATGAAAATATAGTCATCTTGTATTTGTAATGTCTTCATTTGTATTCATTTCTATTTTTTTTAAACAGCTTGTAAGTGTATTTATTATAAATCTGAAAAATGTTCTTTCCTCCATAAAGGTGCTGGAAATGGAAACCTGCAAGGACCAAGACACATGCAAAAAGGCAGAGTGGTCAGTAATATAGCAATTGCTTTTATCGTATTTACTGTATTGTGGAGTATGATTTAAAACTTGGAAATAGTAATTAGCATTTGGCCTTAGGCAGAAGAATTTACTTTGCTCAAAAGTACTTGATTATGTGTCTAGGAATGTGGCTTAGTGGTAAAGTGCTTGGCTAGCATGGGGGAAGCTCTCCTTTCAATTAATTAGCACCACATAAACAGAAAAAGCCAGAAATGGGGCTGTTGTGCAAAAAAAAAAGGAAGCCAAGGACAGTGCTCAGGCCCTGAGTTCAAGCCCCAGGACTGATAAAAAAAAAATATATATATATATATATATATATATATACATATATATTTGATTAGAATGTTAGGAATGGGGGGGTGGACTTTCACCAATCCTGGAGCTTGAACTCAGATCTGGGAGCTGTCCTTGAGCCTCTTTGTGCTCAAGGCTAGCTCTATCACTTGAGCCACAGGTCCACTTCTTGTTTTTTTCTGAGTAGTTTATTGGAGATAAGAACCTCACAAACTTTTCTGTCCAGGCTGTCTTCTAATCTTGATCATCAGATCAGCCTCCTGAGTAGCTAGGATTACAGGCACGAGCCACCAGCACTGAGCAGATCCCCCTCGCCCCCAGTCCTGGGTCTTGGGTCTCAGGGCCTGAGCTCTGTTCCTGGCTTTTTATTTTTTCTCAAGGCTAGCATTCTACCACTTCAGCCACAGCTTGCCTTGCATACATGAAGCCCTGGGTTCGATTTCTCAGTACCACCTAAGCAGGAAAGGCCAGAAGTGGTACTGTG
Source organism: Perognathus longimembris pacificus (assembly GCF_023159225.1). Classification (NCBI taxonomy): domain Eukaryota; kingdom Metazoa; phylum Chordata; class Mammalia; order Rodentia; family Heteromyidae; genus Perognathus; species Perognathus longimembris. The sequence continues at coordinate 8,662,604 of NC_063182.1, read as the reverse complement.
GCTCAAGTGGTAGAGTGCTATCCCTGATCAAAAGAAGCTCAGGAACAGTGTCAGGTCCTGAGTTCAAGCCCCAAGACTTGGGGGGGGGGGAATTCATGTGTAATGTGTTACTTTAGTGCTGGTCCTGGGGGAGTGCCCTGGCACTGTCCCTTAGGCTCAAGGCTTGTGCTCTGCCACTGAACCTCAGTGCAATTTTCCTGAGTAGTTTTTTTGGCTGTATTGTCTGGTCTGGTTTCAAACCTCCATCTTCACATCTGAGCTACATGTAACAAAAGTCTTCCTGCTTAATGTATTTTAATAAGCACATACTCTGCCTTTGGAATGCATACTTACTCCCCCTCATATTGATTTTAAAAAGACTTATTGACTTGGGTACTTTTCTTCCAATGGGTAGGAAACTAGTCGAGTTGTTCACATTATGGATTTTCAGCGAGGGAAAAACTTGAGATACCAACTGCTACAGCTGGTAGAACCATTTGGAGTCATTTCAAATCACCTGATTCTCAATAAAATCAATGAGGTATGAACTTAGTTTTGTTTTCTTTTAAGCTTTTCTTAGAAACAATGTCTTTCCAAGTAGCCCAGGGTATCTTGGAATTCACTGTGTTCTCTGCCTGCCCAGGATGTCCTTATCCATCTGTCACAGCTCCAGAATGTTGTGATTTATAGATGTGTGTTACCACATCTGGAAAGATAGGAGTTGGAATTACCATATTCCTTATCACTAATATATTTCCTAAAGAAAGTAAATGAGTGGGTTTGGATTAACACAAGAGCTCTATAAGGTTTTAAATTATTGATCTATACTATTGGAAAAAGTCAGTAGTGTATGCTAATAGTACTGATATTAATGGATTATTAATAATTTTAAATGTTGTGGTCCTCAAATAATAATTGTCATATATAAACGCTGTGAAAAAAATATTTAGAGGGACGGGAAGATGGCATATTGATAGAGTGCTTGCCTAGCATGCAGAAAGCCCTGGGTTGAATTCCTCAGTACCTCATAAACCGAAAAGGCTGGAAATAGTGCTGTCGCTTAAGTGGTAGAGTGCTAACTTGGAGCAAGAGAAAGGAGAAGCTCAAGGACAGTGCCCAAGCTCTGAGTTCAAGACCCAGGACTGGCCAATTTTTCAAAGACATTTCACACCTATAACAGAGATGGCCAAATCATTTTCAGTCTACTAAGTCATGGTGTATGGTAGTATGTCTATAATCTGACACTGCCTTTTTATAAAATAACAGTTTGTAAACACTGGTCTTACTTTGTCTTTGACTTACTGAAACCACTTTATTAAGTAGTTGTTCAAGGGGTTATTAATTCCATGGGTGAGATTATGCGGACAGTGCTTCTTGGTCAATGTCCTCTTCATTTTCCCCCTCTGTCTTTACCTTCTAGTTACATAGTGTCATTTTATAATGAGTACATTTACTCACCATTCCCTCCTCCGTTCCTGTGCCACCTTCTTTGCCCACCGCTAAAACATGCTTAATGTTTATATGCAGCTATATATATCTAGACAGATTGGAGGTAGTGCTCATTTTTGAGATCCTTTTTTTGGTATTATTTCAGGCATTTATTGAGATGGCAACCACAGAAGATGCTCAGGCTGCAGTGGATTATTACACAACCACACCAGCATTAGTATTTGGCAAGCCAGTGAGAGTTCATTTATCCCAGAAGTATAAACGAATAAAGGTAATATGCTTTTGTTTCTTTTTTCTCCACATTCTATGTAAATCAGTTTAATACATCACAGAATGAGTGGAAAGCAGGTGAAAAAATACAGCGGAGGGGCCCAACAGCTGCACTGGACATTGGTGAAAGTGAACTCAAGGGCGGTGATAGGAGGGAGAGAATGAGAAAAAGGAACAATGATACCAATCAAAGGGAAAAATATATATTTCTCCCCACCTGGAAGAAATAGTTTTATTGTTAATGTTTGTAGAGTTCGTAAGCTTTGTAGATTATTAGAACGGTGATGTTCATCATTGTGAAGGTTAAAATGTGTACTGTGAAATGCATATAGTTACATAATCTCAATAAAGGGAAAAAAAATGAGCTGTTCTTTATTGATAAAAAAAAAAAAACAGCATGTCTGCCAACATTTGACTTACCTTTCTTTTTCCTACTTTCCCTGTTTATTAAAGAAACCTGAGGGGAAGCCAGATCAGAAATATGATCAAAAGCAAGAGCTTGGACGTGTGATACATCTCAGCAATTTACCCCATTCTGGATATTCTGACAGTGCTGTCCTCAAGCTCGCTGAGCCGTATGGGAAAATAAAGAATTATATATTGATGAGGATGAAAAGTCAGGTAAGATACCTATTGAGGTCTTGAAAAAGATGTTTCTCAAAAGAGGTTTTACAATACTTCATTTGGCTAATAGTGCTCAGTGGCATGTGGCATGCTAAACACATAAGGCTCTGGGTTCAATCTTTATCACCAAGTAAAACTTCTTTTAGTCATAGTAGATTCTCACTGTGAAGTGAAGTGTTGGATAAAAAGTTCTTTCTATTTGAGTGGTATTTGACATGATACTATTGAATTAACTATCAGATTGAGCCTCCTCTATTAAGGACTGTTTAGGGCTATTCTTTACCCTCCCTCAGTGTGTCTAGTTAAAGGATAAAATATCAGAATTGGAATTTTTTAGGTCCTGATACTTGTTTTCTTGCCTTGATTTATCAAGTTCTTTAACAAGCATACCCTTATATATTATAAGGGTATATATATATATATATATATATTTATATCAACATCGGCTTTTGGGGGAGGGAGGCAGTCCTGGGGCTTGGACTCAGGGCCTAAGCACTGTCCCTGAGCTGCTTTTGCTCAGGCTAGTACTCTACCACCTGAGCCACAGTGCCACTTTCAACTTTTTTTGTTTATGTGGTGCTGAGGAATAGAACCCAGGGCTTCATGCATACGAGGCAAGCACTCTACCACTAAGCCACATTCCCAGCATGGGCATTACTTAAAAACACATTGTAAACCATAGATAATACAGAGTTTGTAAAATCAAAATTTAATGACTGCGCTGAGAATGTGGCTTAGTGGTAGAGTGGCACTGTGACTCACGTGATAGAGTACCACCCTTGAGCAAAAGCAGCTCGGGGACAGTGCTCAGGCCTTGAGTTCAAGCCCCAAGACTGGCAAAAAGGAAAAAAAAAAGTATAATGACTGAATCAAGTTACCTCATACTTTTATTTTTATTAAATGAATTCAGACTGCTTTGAGCTTAAAGCTCAATGGTAGAAAGCCCTAACTCTTTCCCACCTCCTTCCCCTTAAAACAAAATTGTTGAAACGAATACCCTTTTTTGTTTAAGTATATTTTAGGTTAACAGTTGCTGTGGATTGAATAAAAACTAAAGAGTTCTATACAATTCTATGAAAGATAATGACTTCTGTGGGTTGCTTTGGTTTTGCTTTGCTTTCAGGCCTTTATTGAGATGGAGACCAGAGAAGATGCCATGGCAATGGTTGATCATTGTCTGAAGAAAGCACTTTGGTTTCAGGGGAGATGTGTTAAGGTTGACCTTTCTGAGAAATACAAAAAACTGGTGCTGAGGGTATGTATTACTTGGTTTGTTACCATTTAAAAATATTTCTTGCTGGGTCCTGTTGATCTGTAATCCTAGATACTCAGGAGACTGAGATCTGAGGACTGTAGTTGGAAGTCAGTCCATGAGGCTCTTAAGTTAACCACCCAGAAAAAAACAAGTGGAGTTGTAGTTCAAAGGGGAGAGCACTAGCCTTGAGCAGTTTTTGTTCAAGAACAATGCCTAAGCCCTGAGTTCAAGCCAAAAGGCTAGCACAAAAAGGGGGGAAAAGAAGCACCCTCCCCTAATCTGTTTAAAAAAAAAAAAAAGTCAAATCATGGTTTCTTGGGGGCAGGGGGCTTGAACTCAGGGCCTGGGCACTGTCCCTGAGTTGCTTTTGCTCAAGGCTAGCTAGCACTCTACGACGTGAGTCACAGTGCCACTTCTGGCTCTTTCTGTTTATGTGGTGCTGAGGAATCAAACCCAGGGCTTCATGCATGCTAATAAGCAAGCACTCTACCACTAAGCCACGTTCCCAGCCCCCTTTTAATTCTGTTTTAAGATCACAAGGTACATAACATACATGCACAGTTTTTAGAAATATCAAATTTGGTATAAGATTTTGAAGTAAGAAATTATGTGAGTGTACTTATTGACTTTCGTACATCAATGAAGTAATTCTTGTTGTACTATTAAATAGAACTCATTTGTTGCATAGCATGTTTACACCAATTCTAAAGAGAACAACCCAATTTCTCAAAGCAAAGCTTTTTTTTTAAGTAAGCTATTCAATGCCTGTGGCTCAAGAGGTAGAGACAGTGTTCAGGCCCTGAGTCCAAGCCTCAGGACTGGCAAAAATAAAATATAATGAGCGATTCAGTCAAGCTGAAACTGTCAGTAGACTATAAGACCAGGTGATCAAATGAGCTATGGTTTATGTGAGCAGTTCAGATCTATGAGAGAGCTCAAAACCTGGTATGTAGAATCTTGGGTGGTTTTAGTCTTTTTGAAATTTTTCTGGGAGCAAAAAGATGTAGTACTAATGGAATGGAACAAAATTGTTGCTGAGCAAGTTACTGATCTCTATATTGGAAGTCTTTCCTATCCTCAACTCTGCTGCTCTTAGAACCGGGGCACTAACATAAGTAACAGAATCTTGCTGTCCACTTAAAATTTCATATTTGAAAAAACTTGTTACCAGATGTTTTATTACCCAATTAATTCTCTGTTGGGTTCATTATTACGATGAATTTCCAAATATATGCAGTTTTTCTTTGCTATGATTACAGAGATTGAATGGGAAGAGTTGATTATATAAGAGATTGTCCCAAATATTAGATGATTATATATTCAAGTGAGTCTATTTTTAAAATACTGACTTTTGTACAACTTCTTGTCTTTTAGATTCCCAACAGAGGCATTGACTTACTGAAAAAAGATAAATCTCGGTAATTTCATTTTGCATGTGTTGTTGTGCATTTGTGTGTTAAAGTTTTATTTTCTATCCCAGAAAAAAAAAATGTTTTTCTCTCTCTCTTTTTTGATTTCAGAAAAAGATCTTATTCTCCAGATGGCAAAGAATCTCCGAGTGATAAGAAATCCAAAACTGATGGTTCTCAGAAGGCTGAAAGTACAACTGAAGGTAAAGACCAAGAAGAAAAGTCGGGGGAAGATGGTGAAAAAGATACAAAGGATGACCAGACAGAACAAGAACCCAATATGCTTCTTGAATCTGAAGATGAGCTACTGGTAGATGAAGAAGAAGCAGTAGCTCTTTTAGAAAGTGGCAGTTCAGTGGGAGATGAGACTGATCTTGCTAATTTAGGTGATGTGGCTTCTGACGGGAAAAAAGAGTCTTCAGATAAAGCTGTGAAAAAAGATTTGAGTGCTTCATCAGTAGCCAAGAAAAAACTTAAAAAGGTAACTTGTTTTTTTAAGACTGTACTGACTAGTTTTAATGGAATGTTAGTTCCGATCAATTAATTCTTCAGGTTATTTTCTTACTAAGCAGGGTCAGATAAGAAGAATTACTTATATAGGGGAAAAATCAGATAAGATTTAGAATGTAAACATTTAAGTCCAAACTTTACAATGAATACTTTAAATAGACTGTTTCATTAGTTCATTTTTTTAAACTTGTAGAAACCTTTTCATAGTGAAATAATTCAAATTCTTATTACTTATATAAGTATATATTATATGCTTGTATATCATAGTGACACCATATAAACTGCTTAGTTTTTATAAGCCAAGGTAAATTTTAATAAAGGAGGGTTAAAGTAGAGAGAAAGAGAAACATATCCTGCTTCCTGTTTAGAACATCAAAGTTGAAGACTCCAAAGCAGCCTTACTGTACAGCTTTTGTTTTCAAAGAGATGGGGTGAGCTAACATGATAATCCCAATACTGTTGAGGTAGAAGCAAGAGAATCAAGAGTTCAGGGTAGCCCGAGCACATAGTGAGACCCTGATTCAAATAGAAAACAGGTGAGGTAAAGGTTTCAGTAAAGTATCTCACCCAAGAAACTTAAAACATTTTGTTACTTAAAAAATCACTTGAATTTGAAGAATGTTTTTCTTTTTGAAAGATAGAACCTGAACTATCATTAGAAAATGAGTTAACTAAGGTGTTACGAATGTAAACTTTTACACCTGGTAACAAACATTAAAACAAAAAACTTACTGTGCTAAATAAGAGCTGTCTTACATGTTCTTAAATAAGAGCACTATCACATAGTTGTAGAAAATAAGTGTAGAATGTAAATGTCTTTACAAAAGTCATGTTCTTTGTATTTGACAGACCTTCTCTTTGGTAAAATTTTTGGTCTATGTTTGAGTTTGGAATTGGGGATTGAACCTCAAAGACTCCTGTGTGTTAAGCAGACAGGCATTATATTATTCTAAACTATAACCCCAGCCCCACTATTTAAAAGTCATCCGTGGGGGAAGAAAGGAGGAGAATATTTTGGAAAGACAAAGACACTCTCAGCATGTTAATACATGCCTGTAATCTCAGCTCTTTAGAGAATGAGGCAAGAAGATCATGAGTTCAAACTTAGGCTACATAATGAGGCCTTATCTAAAAAAACAAAAAGAGACAGAAGAGACAAAAGACGCCATCCCTTCAAGTAAAACAAATGGAAGGGATGCTGCAAGATAATTGTTGCAGAGTAAATTTGTCTTTCTTAACAGCGTCGTTTCCCAGGGAGTGTGGAAGGTTTTGTCACTCTAGATGAGGTTGGTGATGAGGAAGATTCGGAGCTTCACAAACTTCGTAAATCAGGCATGACATTTAAATCTGGTGACAAAAATGATGATGGTTTGGTTGAAATTAAGGTGGACAAGATCGAAGAACTTGATCAAGAAAACGAAGCAGCCCTGGAAAATGGAATTAAAAATGAAGAAAATATGGAACAAGGTGCTGAGTCTGCTGAGAATACTGATGACCCCAACAAAGATACAAGTGAAAATGCAGATGGCCAAAGTGATGAAAACAAGGAGGACTATACAATCCCAGATGAGTATAGAATTGGACCATATCAGCCCAATGTTCCTGTTGGTAAGCTTTAAGACTTTGTTCTTTTAACTTGTAATAATTACTCTTACTAAATATCTGACAGGGTTAAGTTAGTTTTCTGTTTTTTCTCTGGGAAAGTTTGTAAATCTTGGTACATCATTCTCTCTTCCTCTTACACCCATCTCCTGATTTTGTATTACTTTATGTTATCATTCCACAATGATGTTCTCCTCATAAAGGTTTCTGAAAAAATTACACATTTCTTTTTGTGTTTCTGTGTTACAGTTCTGTGTTTCATTTTAAGAGTACGGTTAGGTAAGATCTTCAATACTAGTTAAGTACAAAGAAAGCTAGTGATGTCATAGTTTTGTTTTCAGCTTAGGTGGTATTGGACTTAGCACATGTGTTGTCTTCAAATTATATTGACAGGATAAAAATATTGAGACTACTAAATACAATCTTCAGTTTACTTAATTTGTAAGAATGTATGTTTGTATTTCTAGGTATAGACTATGTGATACCTAAAACAGGGTTTTACTGTAAGCTGTGTTCACTCTTTTATACAAATGAAGAAGTTGCAAAGAATACTCATTGCAGCAGCCTTCCTCATTATCAGAAATTAAAGGTAAGGCTGAATCTAATACAGGAGAGAGTTCTTTCCTGAAAGCCAGCATCACTTAAGATATAGAAATAAGTGAGATCTATAAATATAATGTATGTAAGTCTTTGGACCTGACACCATGCTTTTTATTTTTTCCATTGGCTTTATTTACACAAGTTAATGGACTCTAGAAACATCTGTTGAACTTTAATGACATAATGGTTGGGGGTTTTTTTTGGTGGTTTTTTTTTTTTTTTTTTTTTTTTTGCGGCTGCTGCTGTTGTTTGTTTGTTTGTTTTTAACTTAGGCCCTGGGTACTATCCCTGAACTATTTTGTTCAAGGCTAGTGGTCTACCACTTTGAGCCACAGTGACACTTTCAGTTTTTGAGTGGTTAATTGGAGATAAAAGTCTCACTAGTACTTTCAGCACCTGCACTGGGTTTGAAATCATGATTTAGAATTAGACACTGGTGGCTTCCACCTGTAATCCTAACTTCTCAGGAGGCTGAGATCTGAGGAACGTGTTAGACACCAGCTGGGGCAGTGTGAGATTTTTACCTCCAATTAACCACCAGAAAACCAGAAGTGGAGCTGTGGCTCAAAGTGGTAGACAGCTAGCCTTGAGCAGAAAAGCTCAGGGACTGGAGAAATAATTCAGTCACAGTACTTGAATATCATATACATTCTGGGTTTGACTTCGTTACTACTTTCTGATTATGGTGTGTAGATGTGAGATAATTTTTCTATTAGATTTGAGTCTCGTTCAGTGCAAGTTTTTGTCAATACTTGGCTTGAACTGCAGGCCTTTAGATCAATTTTTTTTACACTTATAACTGGTGCTCTACCTTTATTCCTTTTACATTGTTAGGTACCTATTTAGAAATACTCCAAAATCTAATCAGAACACTTCTTTCTCATCTCAATGATTTCAGATAAGGAAGTACACTTCTGTTGAATTTCTTTTTTTTCTTTTTGATGTGTGTCAGGAGCTAGCTAGGGCCTTGTGCTTGCTAAGCTGGTTGTCCACAACTTATGCCACCACTTAGCCAGACAAATTTCTGTGTTGCCTTGATTGATAAAAGGTAGTCTTGAATTTGGGGGATAATTTCAGTATTGCTCATCACTTCAGTCTTTTTTTTTTTCTTTTTTTTTCTTTTGCCAGTCATGGGCCTTGGATTCAGGACCTGAGCACTGTCCCTGGCTTCTTTTTGCTCAAGGCTAGCACTCTGCCACAGCGCCACTTCTGGCTGTTTTCTATACATGTGGTGCTGGGGAATCGAACCCCAGGGCTTTATGTATATGAGGCAAGCACTCTTGCCACTAGGCCATATTCCCAGCCCCTACTTCAGTCTTTTCAAATATAAATTCCTCCCCTACCCCCAGCCCATTCATGAGGCTTGAACTTGGACCTGGGCAATGTCCCTGAATTTCTTTTGCTCAAGGCTGTCATTCTACCACTTTCCTCAGTAGTTTACTGGAGTTTACTGGAGATAAGAGTCTCATAGACTTTCTTGCCCAGGCTGCCTTCGAACCACAATCCTCATGTATCAGCCTCCTGGGTAGCTAGGATTACAGACATGAGCCACCGGTACCCAGCTCACATAATAAAATTTTTACTACCTGTATGTCTAGGTGTTGATGATTTTCAACAGTAAAATTTGGCTTTATTGAAGGGAGCATTGAATCCATGGCCTACCTCCATGTTGAGCCATGTAGTCTTACTGTTCAGCTAAACTACACCTTGTTCCCTAGTACCAGTATTTTATCTGCTTTATTTTTAAGCTGCTTTTGGTCAGAAACTGTATATTAGAAAATTTGGAAATAATGTGTTAAGTGCTCCCTGGGTGTTTCATACTTGATATGGACTGTATTGTAATATAGCCTTCTAGTTATATATCTAAACAAATCTGTATTTAAAGCTATACTTCATTACTAGCAGTCAAAGCTACTGGGCAGTGTATCTTGCTAATGAAAGAATTGTTACTTTTTCTAGTGGTTTTGTAGGGGGGCGGTTATTGGTGTTTTTTTTTAGGTTTCTATTTTTAAGGTGTAGTTATGGCTCTTTGATACATTTTAATCAGAAGTAAAAAGGTTTCCTTTTTTTTTTTTTTCCCTCCCTTAGGCCAGTCCTGGGGCTTGAACTCAAGGCCTTGGCACTGTCCCTGAGCTGCTTTTGCTCAAGGCTATTGTACCACTTGAGCTACAGTGCTACTTGCATCTTTTTCTGTTTATGTGATACTGAGGAATCAAACCCAGGGCTTCATGCATGCTAGGCAAGCACCCAACCATTAAGCCACATTCCCAGCCCAAAGTTTACTTTTTTAATAATTATATCTTTCATATTTTATTTAGTAGATCTTGACATGGAAAATTCTAAACTAGATGTCGTATGTGTCAGGAGCTAGCAAATTGCAAAGGTGGCCCAGCCCCCTGCTTTTGTAAATTGAATTTTTACATTTAAAATTGTTATCCATGGCTGTTTTGGTTTAATGCAGTAGTTGAAACAATTTATGTTTTGGCGTAGCACCAGTTCTATGTGATCATGTTCTTTGTTTTTTCATGTGTAAAAGATAGGGTTAATTGCACATTCAAATATCCATTTTTCACATTTACCATTTTTTCATGCCTTTATTGTGGTGTCCTGAACTTTGTGAACTAAAGTCAAAGAATTAACTCATTTTTGCAATACAAAGTTGCAGGTTAATTCACACTGAAGTCCCTAAACTTGGATAGACTTAGTTTTGGATTAATGCATATGTTACTTTTCTCTCTAGTTACTTAATTTCCTTAATTCTTTTTTCTTTCTCATCAGAAATTTCTGAATAAATTGGCAGAAGAGCACAGGCAGAAGAAGGAAACTTAAGATGTATGAGAAGCATAATGATTTCTGAAAAACAATGGTTCTTTGTTTTTAATGTTAACCTTTTTTAAATACAATACTGATAGTTAGAAAACTATTGTACTCTTTTGTTTTAGTGGAAAAATAATAGATGTCTGTTCATGTGCTAAGTGTTATAGCAAAAACATACGGTTAAGTTGATGAAGTATAGTTTTTGTTTCATCGGAATGGCAACAGACAGAAGTACTTCGTAGAGACCGATTCTGTAAGCTTCTATGTAAGACAACTTGCACCACTAAGAAAAAGATAACAGAACTGTTCAGAAAAATGAGATTTATTAGTTCCAAGCTTCAACGGAATGTCAACAACTTTTGATTTCATTCAATAAAGAACAAAACCAGTTGTATTTTTATTACTTTCATCTGAAACATTCCACGTTTTAATCTGAGCCTTGTAGACTTTTCTTTTGGAGTTTGAAGCTGCTTTGATTGCATTTCATTTTTTAGAGAATTTCATTCATGTGAGATTGGCAATTCAAATGCAGGTGCCATTTTCTTTTAATGTCATGATGTTGTTTAGGTAGTAAGAAATATTAAATAATTGGCTTTAGATTTTATAATTTTTTCCTTGAGTTCCTGGTAGGTTTTGTATTCCAGTAGTCAGTGTACTTTCAGTGAAATGTAAAAATACTCTCTGACCAGTATTAATTTCTTGAGATCTTACTGCTTGTCACTTGAATCCTATAGTTGTCATACATCTCTGGTATAAGCAACATTTTATTTCTGAAGTGTGTGTAAACCATCTCTTCATATTTTCAAGATGTAATTTTACATTTTTTAAAGTTTGGCCATAATTCTAGACGCACGCTTCTAATTCATGTACCTGCACATGTGACCTTTGTGAACCGAAATTTGCATGTATAATCTGTGTTTACTTGTAACTCTCTGGTTATATACTGCTTATATCTGTGGATTCAAGTTACTGAAGTGAATACCAATAAAAAAAAATCTAGGCCATGTTCATTGGTTATACATGTTTGGAATGTTAACCAATCTATTTGTCAGTTGTGGTTTTATTCAGTATTACACCTTGTGCATGCTTTAACAAATTTTTACTACTTTCTAAGTCTATAGTGAATATTCTAAAAAGTGCTACTAAAAATCTAATGTTAAACTTCCTTCTGCTGGTAGATTTATTGTTCTTGTTACATAACTAGCATGGGACTGTCTTTTCTTTTTTTATTTTGGGGGGGAAGGCAGCCCTGGGACTTGAACTCAGGGCCTGGACACTGTCCCTGAACTTCTTTTTGCTCAATGCTAGCACTCTACCACTTGCCACAGCACCACTTCCAACTTTTTCTGTTATATGGTACTGAAGAATCGAACCTGGGACTTGGTGCATTCTACCACTAAGCCACATTCCCAGCCCCTGTCTTTGATTTTTTATTTCTTGTGCCCATTCTGGGGCTTGAATTCAGACCTGCCTTATTCTGTCTCTGAGCTTTTGTTGCTGAAGGCTAGCTCTCTACCACTTTAGCCCCAGCTCTACTTCTGTTTATTTGGAGATAAGACTCTCATAGACTTTGTTGCCTGGGCTAGTTTTGAACCAAGATCCTCAGAGCTCAGCCTCCTGAGTAGCTAGAATTAAAGGCATGAAATACTGGATCTGACTTTTTTTTTTTTTTTTTACCAGTCCTGGAGCTTAGACTCAGGCCTGAGCACTGTTCCTGGCTTCTTTTTGCTCACATCTAACACTATCACCTGAACCACAGCACCACTTCAGGCTTTTTCTGTTTATGTGGTGCTGGGGTCTGACCCCAGGACTTCATATATGCAAGGCAAGCATTCTACCTCTAAGCCATAGTCCCAGCCCCCATGATTTCTTTTGAACCTTACGAATTTCAAATACTGAGAATGAACAATGTGTGGGATTGTCCACTGAGAAACTTCAACTAATCCTGAGACTTGAACTCGGGCCTCTAACTCTTCCTCTTTTTGCTGAGGCTGGCTTCAAACACCATCCTCAAACCTTAGCCTCACAACTTGCCTTTGTGCTGGTTCTGGGGCTTGAACTCAAGGCTTAGGTGCTGTCCCTGATTTTTTTTTTTTTTTTTTTTTGACCAGCACTCTACCACTGGAGCCACAGCTCTACCTTTGACTCTTTCAACTTGTCAAACCCAAATAAAGCTATACCAGTAAATTTTATGATCTCAAGACAAATTACTTCTTGTAACATGCACAAAAAATCCTTGCCAGTTCAATTTAGCCTTTACTGATTAGCTACTTCTGTTTTAATTCCAACTTTTTAACGCTATAGAAAGCATGTGTGCACATGGATTTGGTTTTTGTTTTGTTTTGTTTTGGGGGGTTTTTTTCTCCGTCATGGGACTGAATTCTGGGCCTAGATGCTGTCACTGAGCTCTTCAGCTCAAGGCTAGTGCTCTAGAGCCACAGTGCCATTTTCTGGTGATTAATTGGTGATCAGTCTCACAGATTTTCCTGCTTGGTCTGACTTTGAACCACAATCCTCAGATCTTAGCTTCCCGAGTAGCTAGGATTACAGGTATGAGCCACCAGCACACGGCCACAATGGAATTCTTAATTTTTTTCTGTTAGGACAACTTTGGAGAGAAGTAACTTTGTTGGGTTTAGCAATTTGAAGCACAGGATGCTTTGAGTTTATCTAGCCAAATGTTTAGAATTCAGATAGAATTCAGACATTTAAATTCACAGTACTTAGTGGATTATGGTATTTCTGTGCCAGTCTTGGGGATTTAATTTAGGGCTTTGGCACCGTCCCTGAGCTATTTTACACAAAGCTAACACTATCCTGCCTAATCTTAGCTTCCAGTCATGGTCCTTAGCCTCTTGGGGTTTTGGGGTGTTTTTGTTTGTCACTATTATATGTGCTAGGCAGGCTGTCTTAACTGCTGGTGATTACATCCTGGGGGCTTTTTTTTTTTTTTTTTTTTTTTTTGGCCAGTCCTGGGGCTTGGACTCAGGGCCTGAGCGCTGCCCCTGGCTTCTTTTTGCTCAAGGCTAGCACTCTGCCACTTGAGCCACAGCTCCACTTCTGGCCATTTTCTATATATGTGGTGCTGGGGAATTGAACCCAGGGCCTCATGTATACGAGACAAGCACTCTTGCCACTAGGCCATATCCCCAGCCACATCCTGGGGCTTTTGCTTATGGCTAGTCATGGCCCTGCTTTCAGCTTTGCTAGGTAATTGGAGACAAGTGTCTTGCAGATTTATCTGGCCTGAATCCTCAGGTCTTAGCCTAGGTTTATAGCCATGAGCCACCAGTAGCTCAGGTTCTATGAGTAGTTACTAAAGGGGAGATCTGTATTGCTTTTCTTCTCAAGTTAGGGATTGGGAGAGGCTCATAAATAATGGGGATCTGCAAGAACACTGGAACCTTTTTTTTAAGGTTAGCAACAAAATTACTTTTGAGATAGCTTGCATTAGAAAATGTGGCTTTTGGGTCTATTTTGGTTTCCGTTCATCATAGTGTATGGTTCATTATGGTTGAGTTTGAGATTGTATTCCTTTGAAAGGGTCTCAGATTGGTTGGTAAACCAAGCTGGGTCTAAAGATCCCCTCCTATATTGGAGGTAGAGCTTAGTGGTATTTTATTTACCTAGTGTGCCAGGCCTTGAGTTGGGATACCTTGGAGAACTATAAGTATAAATCAGGAGCAGGTCACACCTTTTTAAATCCCAACTAATTAGTAGGGGGTGGTGATCAGGAAGATTATAGTTCAAGGCCATCCTGAGTAAAAGTGAAACCATCTCAAATGAAAAATAATGGAGCCTACTCAGCTAAAATCTGAATCGTGTTTTGAGACCACCCTGGGCAGGAAAGGCTGTCAAACACTTTGTCCAATTAGTCACAGAAATAGAAGCGGCACTGTGGCTTAAGTGGTAGTGTGCTAGCCTTGATCATAAGGAGCTCAGGGACTGCACCAAGACCCAGAGTTCAATCCCCACGATCAACGGAGAAAAAAATCTTGATGTGATGGGGTGCAAATTGCAACTAGGAGAATAAAGAGGGCTGGGGGAGTGGCTCAAGTAGAGGGCCTATTTAACATGCACAGGACATTGAATTGAACCCCAGTACTACAGAAAATAAGACCTCTCTACAAGTTCTCTGACTTAGGTTAAAGCAAATTAGTCTGTACAAATGTGACCTCTAGAACCAGTGTTCCTCGTACGTCATCACAAGCAGATAGATTGTTAGAATCTAGCTTGCTAGATTTGGGATGGATCTTGATAGTTGTTTGTCAAGTTCCCAGAAAGAACTGCATACTTGCTTCATTATTGCTTTATCTAATTCAGAAAGAGTTTGTAGTTTGATATAACTACCTATTTGAAATGATTGCTTTTGCCTGTATTACTAGTTTCCATCTCAATGCTAGAACTAAAGGAATTACTGCAAAGTAGTCATTCGGGGGCCCATCCAATAGAAAAAATATTTAAAAAATCATCTGTGTAAGCCAGATGCCAGGAGCACACATCTGTAATGCTAGCTGAGATTTAGAATCTTGGTTCAAGTAAGAAAGTATAATGCCGAATACACACCCAGCCTACCATTGAGCACCATTGAAGACTTACGATTATTTTGTCAGTTACGGGGCTTGAACTCAGGGTGCTGTGGAGCTCTTTTGCTCAAGGCTAGTGCTCTACCACTTTTAGCCTTAGCTCCACTTCGAGGTTTGTTTGTTTTTTGAGTGGTTAATTGGAGATTACCAAACTCACAGGGACTTTTCTTCCTGGGCTGGCTTCAAGCTGCAATCCTCAGATCTTAGGCTTCCTGAATAGGATTATGGGCGCAAGCCACTGGCACCTGGCATGTGTGATTATTTTCGAAAAGATTGTTACAGTAACGGTATTTCTAGCCAGAACCATCTTTTGAACTTTTTTGGTGGTGGTTGGAAGGAATATGGACTTGGCCTGGATGCTGTCCCTGAAATTTCTTGTGCCAGGCTCTACCACTTGAGCCACAACTCCACATGGTTATTGGAAATAAGAGCCCCATGGACTTTCTTGCCTGTCCATGAATGCTTCAGCCTGCAATCCTCAAGTCTCAGCCTCTTGAGTAGCTTGGGTTACAGGTATGAGCCACCAGCACAAATGGTAGGTTTTTTGCCTCCTGCATTAGGATAGGCTAGAAATATCAAGACATTAAGATCCCAGTTTCTTGGCAGTTACTAAATTCTATATGGGCTTTATAAGGGTGTTATCTTCATGAAAAATATCTGAAGGTATACCTCAGTGAAGTTCGCTTAACATGTGCAAGGTGCACCAAGAAAAAAAAAGACCATTTAAACTTTTGAGTACTTTCTAAAATGTGCTTGTCGTAAGAGCCTGTGGAAAGCATTGCAGTTAAGTGATTGCTGGTGTAATATCAAGATACCTCCTGCCAGGTGCTGGTAGCCCATGCTTGTTATCCTAGCTACTCAGGAGGCTAAGATCTGACGATCGCAGTTCAAAGCCAGACCAGATTGAAAAGTCCATGAGACTCTTCAATAAGCCACTCAGGAATAGCCAGAAGTGGCCCTGTAGAGTGCTAGCCTTGAGGTTGATCAAAAAGGTGAGACCAACTCAGTCAGAAAAGGACCCACCCCCCATGATCCTGGGGCTTGAACTCAACATGGGCACTGTACTTCAGCTTCTTTTGCTCAAGGCTAACACTCTACCACTTGAATCACACCTCCACTTCTGGCTTTTTCTGTGATTAATTGAAGGTACAGAGTCAGACTTTGCTGCCCAGACTGGCTCCTCAGATCTCAGCCTCCTGAGTAGGATTAGGCGTGAACCACCAACACACCTTCTCATTTGATGTCTGAGTGTGGTGGCACATAGCTGTCATCACAGATACAGTAGAACACCTAGAAAAGGCAAAGAGGTCCAGACTCCTGTAGGAAATAAAAATACCGATCTCAACCAGTACAAAAAGGGTAGGAGGCATGGCACAGCTGTAGAATATCTGCCTAGGAGATTTAAAACCTCAAAACAACCAAGACAAGTATGTACCACAGATAAATGTACACTTCTGTTATCCAAACTCAACAACTGCTTATCTACTTTATGGTCATGTATCTTAGTCACAGACCTTTACTGCACATGTGTGTGCATGTGTGTGTACAGGGAACTGGGATTTGAATTCAGGACTTCGTGCCCCACAAGGCTTTGACTGACCGCTGGCACTCTACCACTTGTGCCATTCTTCCAATTTCTTTTTTTATGTTCCTATGCTGGTTCTGGAGCTTAAAACCAAGGCCTGAGGACTATCCCTGAGCGTTTATGCTCAGGGCTACCACTCTTACCACTTGAGCCACAGCACCACTTCTGGGGGGTTTTTTGGTGGTTAAAGTACTGACTTTCTGTGTAGGCTGGCTTCAAACCGCAATCCTCAGGGCTCAGCCTCCTAAATAGCTAGGATTATAGGCACCAACACCCAGAAAATCTTTGAGTAAAAAAGTTTTCAAGTGGGGCTGGGAATGTGGCTTAGCTGTGGAGTGTTTGCCTAGCATGCATGAAACCCTAAGTTTGAATCCTCAGCACCACATAAACAAAACAAAACAAAAGCCAGAAGTGGCACTATGGCACAAGAGGTAGCCTTGAGCCAAAAAAAACCCATGGACAGTGCTCAGGGCCTGACTTCCAAGCCCCAGGACTGGCAAATAGAAAAAGTTTTCAAGTAGCAAATTCTTTAAAAAGTGTAGATGCAGGGCTGGGAATATGGCCTAGTGGCAAGGGTGCTTGCCTCGTATACATGAAGCCCTGGGTTTGATTCCTCAGCACCACATATATAGAAAATGGCCAGAAGTGGCGCTGTGGCTCAAGTGGCAGAGTGCTAGCCTTGAGCAAAAAAGAAGCCAGGGACAGTGCTCAGGCCCTGAGTTCAAGGCCCAGGACTGCCCCCCCCCCCAAAAAATAAGTGTAGATGCAGTCTTATTACAAGAACTTAGTAAATAGCATTCAGTGGCATCACTAAGCTATGTACACTTTTTTCCTCTGGTTTTATATGTTAAAAATGTACAAAATGTAGATTGAGTAGCACATGCGATCCTTTTACCGTTTTTTTTTTTTGTCAAGTCTGGGACTCAAACTCAGTATCTGACACTAGTTTCTGCTCATGGGCTGGCATTCTACCACCTGAGCTACGGCTCCAACACCTTAATATAAGTTCCTAAATGATGCATTTTTGCTCATCAGTCTTCACTAACTTGTCCTCTTGCCATACTTTCATATATAGACATATTTTTTTGTTCTTGGTCATGGAACTTGAACTAAAGGCCTGGGTGCCATCCCTGAGCTTTTTCTCATGGCCCAGCACTCTCATCACACTGAGCCACAGCTCCATTTCCGGTTTTCTGGTGGTTAATTGGAGATAAGAGTCTCATGGACTTTCCTGCCCTGGCTGGCTGGCTCGACCCTCAGATCTCAGCCTCCTGAGTAGCTAGGATTACAGGTGTGAGCCACCAGCACCTGGCTAAATATTTTTGTTTTTTAATCTTAGAATTCTAAATGTTTTGCTGATTGGCGCACACACTTCAAAACTATGCATGCAACACTTTCCAAGAGAGATGAATTCCTTTATGAATAAAGAATGCATGCAAAGTATGATACTGGCAAGGAAATAGCTCTAATCCAATTTTTCTAAACCAAGTAGCTTATTTGTTATTTGAGCGTTACTGGGATTTGAACTCAGGGACCTTTACTTGCTAGGTAATCTCTCTTTCACCTAAGCCCTATCTCCGGACTTGGAAATACTTGAACCTATCGTCTCCGGACAAAGACATGGCCAGTCAAAGGCGGCGCCATAGGTGTCTCGGTGTTTGAGGTTTGCAGAGATCCACACCCGGCTTGGTCCCCGGCTCCGTTACTCACGGACACCACCCACCCGGCTCACTGGGAGGCAAGTGGGGAGCCCGGTGTGACCCGCAGTCCGCCGCCGGGACGCGCTGAAAAGGCAGTTGCGCAAGCCACGCGTACGCGTGCCGCGCACAAGTCCCACAGACCTTCAGAGTCACGCGTTCTCTCGCGCGCCCTCTAGTGGCCCGGGAAGGACAGAGCTGACAGGACGAGAGGGCGGGGCCTGGGGCGGAAGTGAGGTCACGTCCGGCTGGGTGTTTGTTTGGACTGGAGAAGGGAGGCGGCGGGCGAAGCGCACGTCGAGCGGGGGAGCGGCGCTGCCTGTGGAGATCCGCCGAGGCCGACAGGATTCGTTGGCTGCCGTCCCCGCTGCCGTGCACTGGGTGAGGGGTCCCTTCGGGCGGTGCAACGAGAAGGGTGTGGCGGCCCTAGCGGTCGAGGGACGGCTGAGGAGCCGAAAGGGTCTCCCCAGATTGGTGGCCCTTGAGTGCCGTGTGACCCCCGTTGTCCCTTGCCTGTGTCCGCCAGTCTGAGGAATAAGCTTAGGCAGACTTCATTGCTTTCTCCTCCGAGAAATGGCCGTCGCTTTCTCCCCCCCCCCCCCCATTGTCATTATTTATGGTTTGGATCTCGCAGCCCTCTATCCGGGTCCTTGGTGGCGCGCGAGGGTTGCCGGGATAGCACTTACGTGCGTCCCTCGGCCCTCAGCCTGGTTCTCCCCTCTTCCCTTCCAGGCCGGGTACCCTTTCTCCTGTCACCCCCCCCCCCGCCCCCCTCGCCGCCGCCTCGGCAACAAAGCGCATTGTTTCTACCCGCTTCACGCCTGCGCGTCGCCCCGCGCAGCCCCTACCCGCTGCGCGTGCGCGCGCGCTCTCGCCGGCTGGGGTGGGGGACCGGGGCGGAGGGCCTGGCGGGCTGGCGTTGTCCAACGGAGCACTCCCTAACCGTCGAACGGCCCGTCTCGTTCAGGCCTTTCTGGCCCTTTCCTCCCGTCTCTTCGCCACCCCTCGCCCTTATTTTGAATGTTAGTGACTCCCACGCTCCAGAGAGGAGGGGCCTTTGTCTGGGGGTGCTCGGAGCCCTTACTGTTAGGCGGGCTTTGAGCTCCATTAGGATCTCTCCCGGTCCCTTTCTTTTGACACTTGGTCGTCTTACCATCCATTAATAGTGCTTTACTCTCATTTGCCACAGCCGCCATCTGAAAAAGGGGTGGGGACTTGTAAAGTTATTTAAAAAAAAAAAAAAACAGTTGTTTCAGCTGCCCTCAGTAATTTTCTAAAGAATACTAAAAGGCGCCTTATCTGCTTCCTTGGGTTGGCTTGCTTCCCCTGATTTTGCAGCCCCATCTCACAAAAACCTCAAGGCATAGAATTTGCCTTGGGAGAAGATCTAAAATAGCAGACAGTCTTTGACATTTCAGCAAAAACACATTCCCGTTTCGTTTTTATTGGCCAGTCTTATGCTGTAAGAGCATTTTTTTCCTTCGTGGAATTCATTTTAACTGTTTATCGGTTGTTTAAATTCGTATTAAATAGCTTTAGAAATGTCATTGGATGTGGGTTGTGTTTGCCAATAGAAAGTCTAAGGATTCTTTTTTTTTTTTTTTTTTTTGCTGGTCCTGAGGCTTGAACTTAGGGCCTGAGCACTGTCCCTGGCTTCTTTTTGCTCTAGGCTAGCACTCTGCCACTTGAGCCACAGCGCCGCTTCTGGCTTTTTCTGCTTTTGTGGTACTGAGGAATAGAACTCAAGGCTTCATGAATGCTAAACAAGCACTCAACTGCTAAGCCACATTCCCAGCCCAGAGTCTAAGGATTTTTAGTGAAATGGTATTTGTTGTATGGTTAGTTCAGGCTTGTGAAAGGATTTGGGGGCAGTCTTTATTACTTATTGTGACCTTGAACACAACTATTTCTCACAGCTATCACAAATAAAGATAGGTAACTTTCCAAAAAATTATAGCCTGTTTATTTGTTTCTTTAGGGGATGGGGGGAATGGCGATTCACTGTAATGGTTAAAAGGCTGTGCATATTGATCCTTGAGAACTCAGATTGAGGTATGTAATTTCTACCCTTTTTGAGACAGAGTAAGTTTATAGCACTTTTCCTTGAATAAGTAATAATCCTATTCAAGCTTATCCTTTATAATCCCAAAAAATGATTGGTGCTCTAATTTTTTATACTCCAATTTTAGTGAAAATCATTTATACAGTGCCCACTATTAGCCAATAAATTTAGTGGATATTGTGGGAAATTAAAGGAAGTAATGTAATTTTAATAACCTTTTGTGCTTTTATATCCCTTTCTGTTATCATTACAAAATATATTCATTTACAAAATATAGTCATCATGAAAAACTGAAATAGTGCTGTTTTTCTTGCCTTGTTTGAAGTTGAATTAATGAGAGCTTGAGATATTTTCCTTTTATTTAGCAAATATGTAGCATTTAGTAATGCCAGGCTTTTTTTTTCCTGTTGGTCCCGGGGCCTAAACTGGGGGCCTAAGCTCTGTCTCTGAGCCTCTTTGTGCTCAAGGCTAGCACTCTACCATTTTGAGCCGCAGCACACTTCCAGCTTTTTCTGAAGAGTTTATTGGAGACGAGAGTCTCACAGACTTTCCTGTGTAGGCTGGCTTTGAATCAGGCTCCTTAGATCTCAGCCTCCTGAGTAGCAAGGATTATAGGTGTGAGCCACCAGTGCCCGGCTGCCAGGCATTTTTTAAAAAGTGATTTTAACAGATGCTACCTATTTAATCAACATTTCTAAGAAATAAGCATGACAATAATATGAAGCTAACTTGAAGTAACTTGACCAGTATCACATACTAGGAAGAGAATTCAAATCCAAGGTGCTATATGTATACTGCATTAAGGACATGTGAGTGACACGTAGGTGATTAGTTGCATAGCTGTGTAAATCTAGTCCTTCTGTGGTTCAAGATTAAGGTCTAAATCATTCATTTCCTGTCATCTGGATCACCTGTATACCAGGTGTGTTAATGGTTTGCATTTATACAACACAGTTTAATTTTTTTTCTTAAATTTCCTCATTGTTTAGTGTTATCCAGCAAAGTAGGCGTTAACCACGTGGTTATAGAGAACTTGGAATATGACCAGTGCAAAGAACTAAATTTTAGTTGGGGTGCATGTGTCTGTCCTGGAGCTTGGATTCAGGGCTTTTTATTTTAGCTCAGGGCTAGTGCTCGACCACTTGAGCTTCAGCATCACTTCTAGCTTTTTGGTGGTTAATTGGAGATAAGAATCTGACATGTTTTCCTGCCCAGGCTGGCTTCAAACTCATCCTCAGATTTCAGCTTCCTGAGTAGGATTATAGGTGTGAGTCACTTGTGCCTGACAGTTTTAGTTGATTTAAATGACTATATGTAGGTAGCTAGTGGCTTTCAGATGACAGGTTTGAAAAGGTTTGAATTGCATCTGCTTATTTTTATATCAATGTATATTAAATGCATTAGGATGAGGTTTCTTGGTTTTGTTTGGTGCTAGACATGGGGCTTGACCGCAGGGAGTGGGTGCTGTCCCTTAGTTTTTTTTGTTCAAGGCTAGCACTCTGCCACTTGTGACACACCTTCACTTATGGCTTTTTGCTTGTTAATTGGAGATAAGAATCTCAGGGACTGACCTGCTCGGCTAGCTTGAACCCTCAGATCTCAGCCTTCTGTGCAGCTAGGATTCAGGCATAAGCCATTGGCACCCAGCTTCTTGTTTTGTTTTTGCAGTACTAGGGCTTGAACTTAGAGCTTTGTTGCTTGGTAGTCAAGCACGCTACTGCTTGACCCACACTTCTAGCTAGGTTGGTGAGCTTTTAATGGTGATGGAGAATTGTGAGCCAACCTTACTTTATCTAATCTTAAATCATTTTTGTTACAGTGTAATGGTGATTAGGTTTATAGCCTTTGGGAGTTTTCAATGACATTTTTTTTCACTCCTACAGGTGAGAGACCTGCAATTTTTACCTTGTACAATTTTTGGAGGTAATGACCATTTGGATATTCCTAACATCACTTGAAGGCCATACCAAGATACGGATACAGGCAGGCAGGCCTTGGGTAGCAGCCAAGGAGAAATATATTTTTTAAAAAAATGTTAGTCCTGCCATGTACCAAATGATTTCAAGGGCCTTTTACAGGTCATAGGCTGGACATTCCCCACCCTACTAGAAATTTATCTGTTAAGAGTGATTTAAGGGTTGGGAATGTGACTTAGTGGTAGAGTGCTTGCCTAGCATGCACGAAGCCCTGGGTTTGATTCCTGAGCACTACATAAACAGAAAAGGCCTAAGTGGCTCTGTGGCTCAAGAGATAGAAGGCTAGCCTTGAGCAGAAAAAGAAAAAGAAAAGCCAGGAGGGCTGGGAATATGGCCTAGTGGTAGAGTGCTTCCCTTGTATACATGAAGCCCTGCGTTTGATTTCTCAGCACCACATATATAGAAAAGGCCAGAAGGGGTGCTGTGGTTCAAGTGGTAGAGTGCTAGCCTTGAGCAAAAAGAAGCCAGGACAGTGCTCAGACTCTGAGTTCAAGCCCCAGCACTGGCCAAAGAAAAGTGATTTAATACACACTAAGGCAGCAAGTTCTAATTTTATGTGTCAGATGCTCTACTTAGGTACTTTTACAAGTACCTACTTTTCAAATAAGGATACTGACGCTTGGGTTAAGTAACTCATCCATAATCATACAGCTAAAGAGGCATTCTTAATCTAGCACCCATAGTTTTTTTTGGGGAGGAGGGGGTAGTGATACTCTAGTTTGAAATCAGAGCCTTTTACTGGCTAGGCAGGTGCTCTACCACTTGAGCTGCACCACAGCTTTTTTTTCTATTAGTTTATTTCTCATGTAGGATTTCAGTCTTTGTCTAATGGCCAGTTTCAGCGCTCAGTTCTCCTACCTCTACCTTCCTAGTAGCTGGGACTACAAGCATTTCCTATCACACCTGGCTTGTTTAGATGAGATTTCATTAACTTTTTGTTCTGATTTTGAAGAGTGAGCTCCCCATCTCAGCCTTGAGTAGTTAGTTGTCAATACAGTTGGGAGCCACTGAGTGTCTTTCTGTTTGGTTTTTGGGTTTTATGTTTTGATTTTTGTTGGTTGGGGGCTTAAACTCTGGGCCTGGGTGTTGTCCCTGAGCTCTTTTGCTCAAGGTTAGCACTACCACTTTGAGCTACAGCTCTACTTCTGGTTTTCTGGTGGTTAATTCGAAGAGTCTCATGGACTCTCCTGCTGACTGGCTTTGAACTGCAATCCTCAGATCTCAGTCTCCTGAGTAGCTAGGATTACAGATATGAGCCACCCGGGACTGCTTGGTTTTGTTTCCCACAGACTTCAATATAGAAAAACAAAGACTCATGGATATTTCCCCCCACTTTTGTCATATTTAGGATTGAACTCGGGGTTTGGGGCTTGGCAGGCAAGTGCTATACCACTTGACACATTTTCCTGCCCTCCCTCCATCTCCCCCCCCCCTTTTTTTTTGCAGTACTAGAACTTGAGATCAGGGCCTCACACTTGCTAGGCCATCACTCTACCATTTGAGATACACCTCTAACTTTTGTTTTTAGTTTTGAGATAGGGCCTGCAAGCAAGGCTAGCCTGGAACTCACAATCCTACCTCAGATTTGCTGAGTGCTGGATTTATACTCACTTAGCATGTAACAGGACTCCTGTGGAATTTTTTTTTACTTTTCTTTAACTGCTAAAAAGACAACTAGTATGTTAATTCATCTGTATAGTATTTATATGTGTGTATGTGTACACAGTAGTCAAATAAATAATGCAAATAAGGTGAAAGAGTCATAGTAGTTCAAAGTAATGTCCTAGGGAATAAGAAAAAGTGAAGGCATTTGAGCACTTGTGGCTCACACCTGTCATCCAAGCTATTGAGACTGAGATCTGAGGATTGCACTTGAAAGCCACCTCAGGCAGTAAAGTCCATAAGACTTCTCAAATTAACCATCAAGTGGAGTGCTAGCCTTGAGCAAAAGAAGCTCAGGGAACTAAGCCCTGAGTTCAAGCCCCAGGACCAGCACCCTTCCCTACCCACCCACCCCCAAGAAAGATGAAGGTAGATTTATGAAAGAAACAGAAGAGAATCCTGAATTTTAATGAAAATTTGTAAGAAATCAAGCTCAGGAAGATAGATGGTAAAACATAAAAGTCTTCTATATAATTATTTATTTTTATGCTAGTCTTGGGGCTTGAACTCAAGGCCTGGGCAGTATCCCTGAGCTTTTTTGCTTAGGGTTAGGTAGTGCTCTACCACTTGAGCCACAGCTCCACTTCTGGCTTTTTTGTACTTAATAGGAGATAAGAGACTCAGGGTATTATCTGCCCCAGTTATCTTTGAATCACAGTCCTCAGATCTCAGCCTCCTGAGTAGCCAGAATTCCAAGTGTGAGCCACTGGCACCCAACTGTCCCATTTTTGTTTTTTGTTTTAGGTTTTTTATTTTTTGTTTCATTTTTCTTTTGGTTTGTCATGAGGCTTGAACTCTAGGCCTAGGTGCTATCTCTGAGCTTTTTCAGCTCGAGGCTACCACCCTACCACTTAAGCCACAGCACCACTTACTTCCAGTTTTCTGGTGTTTAATTGGAAATAAGAGTTAAGGGAGACTGGGAATGTGGCTTAGTGGTAGAGTGCTTGCCTAACATGCATGGAGCCCTGGGTTTGATTCTGCAGTACTACATAAACAGAAAAAGCCAGAAGTGGCACTGTGGCTCAAGTGGCAGAGTGCTAGCCTTGAGCAAAAGAAGCTCAGGGACAGTACTCAGGCCTGAGTTCAAGTCCCAGAACTGGCAAAAAAAAAAAAAAGAAAAGATTAAGGGACAGTTGGGTACTGGTGCATGCTACTTAGAGGCTAAGATCTGAGGATGATGGTTCAAAACCTTCCCAGGTGAGACTCTTACCTCCAGTTAACCATCAGAAAACCACAAGTGGAACTGTGGCTCAAAGTGATAGAGTACAGTCTTGAGCAGGAAAGCTCAGGGACAGCGCCCAGGCCTTGACCTTAAGCCCCAAAACCAACAACAACAACAACAATCTGATGTATTAGTGATTGCAGACTTGTCAGCCTATGGAAGTAAAATGGTTTTTATTTGGCTAGCTATAGCCAGAAATCTGGTTAGCAGTTGTTTCTTCCCTCAGCTATCTAAGGTATGAATATTAGTGCTGAGGTTCCCATTCATTTTTTTATTGTTGTTGCTATTTTTTTCTCATTTATTGTCAAAGTGATGTACAGAGAGGTTACAGTTTCATACATTAGGCATTGGATACATTTCTTACACTGTTTGTTACTTCCTCCCTCATTCCCCCCTCCCCCATTCCTTTTTCTCCCTCTCCCATTCCCTCTTCCCCCTCCCCCATTCCCTCTCCCCCCATGAGTTGTTCAGTTGGTTTACACCAAACAGTTTTGCAATCCCATTCATTTTTGTTGGCTTCAGCTATGATTTATATCTTATGTATGTGGGAGTCTGAGAGGTTCCAAGCCAGTCCAGACAAAAAAGTCCCTGAGACTCCATTTCCACAGAGGGAAGCTGGACTTAATGGTGTCCTAGCAACAGTGAGAAACCTAAGGTGATTGAGGCTCAGCTGGGAGCCTAGATGGGAACTAAGACCCATTATCAAAAATAACAGCAAAATATAGAACCTGTTGAAATTGTTTTGGGAAGGGGAAGAGAGAGTGATACAAAGCGTGAGATGATTGAAACACATTGTAAGAATGTAGAAAGGTAATAATGAAGTCTCCACCCCCATAACTAATGTAAGCTAATAATAACCAGCAAAAAAACAAAAACAGGGCTTGGAGATGTTGAGTGCTATTCTACTAAGCTCAAGGTTCTGCATTAAACCCCAATGCTGCCACACAGGAGGGGGAGGGGAGACCAGCTAAATAAGAAATAGAGAGAAAATTGAAATAAACAAAACCAAAGCCTCCCTGTTATCTTTTTGCCTATAATCCTAGCTACTCAGGAGGCTGAGACCTGGAGGACCTGGAGGTTCAAGGCCAATCAGGCCAGTCTACTAAATTATATTTACCAAAAAAAGCCAGCAAAAAGCAGGGTGAAAGTATGGCTTAAATGGTTGAACACCAGCTGAGCAAACAGATTGAAGACCCTGAGATAAAACAAAAGGACTAGGAATGTGGCTTAGTAGTAGAGTGATTGCCTAGCATGCATGAAGCCCTGGGTTCGATTCCTTGGTACCACATAAACAGAAAAGGCCAGAACCAGAAGTGACTCTGTGGCTCAAGTGGCAAAGTGCTAGCTAGCCTTGAGCAAAAGAAGCTCAAGAATAGTGCTCAGGGCTCTGGAAATATGGCCTAGTGGCAAGAATGCTTTGTCTCGCATACACGAAGCCCTAGGTTGGATTCCTCAGCATCACATATATAGAAAAGGCCAGAAGTGGCGCTCTGGCTCAAGTTGGCAGAGTGCTAGCCTTGAGCAAAAAGAAGCCAGGGACAGTGCTCAGGACCTGAGTTCAAGCCCCAGGACTGGCAAAAAGAAAAAAGAAAAGAACAGAGCTCAGGCCGTGAGTTCAAGTCCCAAAACTGGCTTGGGGGGTGTGGGGGGAGAACACAAAAAGCAGAATTTCAAGTATTAACTAGGAAGGATAGATAAATCGAACTGTTAGCCCTCATTCTAGGCTTCTCAGAAAGGCAGGTCTGGGAGAGAAGGATATAAGAAACTTGTTTTATGTACATGTGCATACTATTATTAATTTAACTTAATGAATTGGTAGACTCTTCTTGCTTTATTTTTATTTTTGCCAATCCTGGGCTTGAACTCAGGGCCTGGGCATTGTCCCTAAGCCTCTTAGTGCTCAAGGCTAGCACTCTACCACTTGAGCCACAGCACTACTTCCAGCCTTTTCTGAGTAATTTATTGGAGATATGAGTCACATGGACTTTTCTGCCTGGACTGCCTTTGAACTGTGATCCTCAGATCTTAGCCTTCTGAGTAAGCTAGGATTACAGAAGTGAGCCACCAGTGCTCTGGCTCTTGCTTTTTTAGCCTAATTTTTAAATGTAATCAGTTTGGTTACATCATGTTAGCTATTAAGCAAATTGTAAAAGCAAAGACTTATATTTGAATTGTGTGCTGATGGCTTACTTCTGTAATCCTAGTTACTCAGGAGACTGAGCTCTGAAGATCACAGTTCAAAGCCAGCCTGGCAGAAAAGTCCCATGAGACAACCATTCAAAAAACTGGAAATGGAGCTACGGCTCAAAGTGGTAGAGCACCAACCTTGAGTAAAAGAGCTCAAGGACAGCACCAGGGCCCTGAGTTCAAACCCCACAACCAACCAAAAAGGAAAAAAAAAGGATTCAGTGCCTGAACTCAGTATCATCAGGGAACTCCAGATGTAGTGGAGTTCAACACAGACCTGAAGAAGAAGCAGATTATGGGCTCTGACAGAATCAGAACTATATTGCAGGACTACAGAACCTAAGAGGTTACTAATAGTTTGATTTCACTTTTGGTCTTTTGACTGATTAAATCCATTTTAAAAAGAATTTGATTTTTGTCACTTTACTTACTGAGTAAGTATTTTAGATCATGCTATATATGTGTGCACCTATGTGCCTGTCCTATAGCACTGTCCGTGAGCTGCTTTTGCTCAAGGCTAGCAATTTACCATTTTAGAGACAGTGGCACTTCTAGCTTTTTCTGAGTAGTTTATTAGAGATCAGAGTCTTGTGGACTTTCCTGTCTGTCCTGGCTTTGCACTGTAATCCTCAGATCTTAACTTCCCCAGTAGCTAGGATTACAGGTGTAAACCACTGTTCCAATCTTTTTTTTTTTTTTTCTGGTGTGCCAATACTGGGCATAATTTCAGGGCCTGAGTGGTCTTTCTTAGCTTTTTTTTTTTTAACTTTTTAAAAATTTTTATTTTATTTTATTTATTTATTTAGCTCAAGGCTACCACTCTGACACTTGAGCCACAGCGCCACTTCTGGCCGTTTTCTGTATATATGGTGCTGGGGAATTGAACCCAGGGCCTCATGTATAGGAGACAAGCACTTTTTACCACTAGGCCATATCCCCAGCCCCTTTCTTAGCTTTTTTGTTCAAGGCTGGCACTCTGGCACTTAAGCCACAGCTTCATTTCTGGCTTTTTGGTGAATTAATTGGACATAAGAATCTCATAGGGCTGGGAATATGGCCTAGTGGCAAAAGTGCTTGCCTCGTATACATACATGAAGCCCTAGGTTTGATTCCTCATCACCACATATACACAAAACAGCCAGAAGTGGCACTGTGGCTCAAGTGGCAGAGTTCTAGCCTTGAGCCGAAAGAATCCAGGGACAATGCTCAGACCGAGTTCAAGCCCCAGACTCACAAACTTTCCTGTTCAGGCTTGCTTCCAACCTTGATCCTCAAATCTCAGCCTTCTGAGAAGCTAGGATTATAGTTATGAGCCACCAGTGCCCAGGTTAAGTGTTCTAGTATGTGTATAAGAGTATTTTACTTTGTATATATGTATATACACAAATGTTAGTAGTAGAATTTGAACTCGTGGTGGTCTAATTACCCAGCATTTTTCCTACTTACTATTTGAGCCATACTTCTTCCACTTTGGCTATTTTTTTGTCACCTAGCTAAATACATTACCATTGCGTTAAGCCATATCCACAACCCCAGTTGTAGCTACTTCTTTTCTTTTTTGTCGGATGTGGGGCTTGAACTCTGGGCCTGGGCGCTGTCCCTGAGCTCTTCAGCTCAAGGCTAGATAGAGATCTACCACTCTGAGCCACAGGACCATTTCCGGTTTTCTGGTGGTAATTCGAGATAAGAGTCTCCTTGGCTTTCTTGCCCAGGCTAGCTTTGAACAGAGATTGTCAGATCTCAGCTTCCCGAGTAGCTAGGATTACAGAAGTGAGCCACCAGTACCCAACTGCTGCCTGGTAGCTGTTTCTTAAACATCAAAATCATTTTGGAATGCTGAGGGTGTGGCTCAAGTGGCTAGAGTACTTATCTAACATGCTGAAGATCCTAGGTTCATTCCTTTTTTTTTTTTTTTGTCCAGTCCTGGGCCTTGGACTCGGGGCCTGAGCACCATCCCTGGCTTCTTCCCGCTCAAGGCTAGCACTCTGCCACTTGAGCCACAGCGCCCCTTCTGGCCGTTTTCCATATATGTGGTGCTGGGGAATCGAACCGAGAGCTTCATGTGTAGGAGGCAAGCACTTGCCACTAGTCTAGGTTCATTCTTGATATTTCAGAGATATTGTAGAGCGAGAAATCATAGCACCCATCACCAGTGGCTACTCAGGGTTGATCTGAGGATCCATGTTCAAAGCCAGCTTGGGCAGGAAAAGTCCATGAGACTGTTTACAATTAACCACCAAAAAACTGGAAATGGAGCTGTGGCTCAAATGGTAGAGCACTAGCTTTCAGTACAAAGAATCAGAGATAGAGATAGGACCTAGGCTCTTGAGTTCAAGCTCCAGGACTGGTACACACATACACACACACACACACACAAATAGGAAGTTTTCCGATTATCTGATCTATCGTTACCTCTAACACCTTACTATGATGCCTGGTAATAATAGATGCTCAATAAGAATTGAAAAAATGACTAACTTAACTATTTTTCTTCTTTCAAGGTTAAAAACGACAACTAACGCCAACCATGAAAGATCCAAGTCGCAGCAGTACTAGCCCAAGCATCATCAATGAAGATGTGATTATTAACGGTCATTCTCATGAAGATGACAATCCATTTGCAGAGTACATGTGGATGGAAAATGAAGAGGAATTCAACAGACAAGTTAGTTTTGTGTACAAGCATGTACTTTTCTGTAGCTCATGATAACCTTCAAAGATGCACCTGTAGCCAGGCACTGGTGGCTCGTGCCTGTAATCCTAGCTACCAACCCAGGCAGGAAAGTACATGAGACTCTTTATTTCCAATGAACTATCCTCAAAAAAGCCAAACCTCTAGCGAGTACTAGTCTTGAGCAAATGAAGTTCAAGAACAGTGCTTAGGCCTGAGGAATTTGTTTTAATTTTTTTTTTTTTTTTTTTGGCCAGTCCTGGGGCTTGGACTCAGGGCCTGAGCACTGTCCCTGGCTTCTTGCTCAAGGCTAGCACTCTGCCACTTGAGCCACAGCGCCAGTTCTGGCCATTTTCTGTATATGTGGTGCTGGGGAATCGAACCTAGGGCCTCATGTATATGAGGCAAGCACTCTTGCCACTAGGCCATATCCCCAGCCCGTGTTTGTTTTAATTTTATGTGGTGCTAAAGAATGAAACCCAGGGCTTTGTGTATGGTAGGCAAGCACTCTACTTAATGCCAAGCCACATTCCTAGCCCAGGAACAGCGTGAGCGCGAACACACACACACACTAACTACTCATTGAAATTACATGTCCCACCCTGGAGATTCTGATTCAGGAGAAATAGGGTGGGAATATTTCAAAAAGCTCCTAGATAATTCCAATAAGCAATCAAGTTTAGAAGACACTGCTTTGCACCAAACAGATTGGTGCATTACAAGGCAAGTTTAAGAGAATTCAAGAATAGACAGGGGGCTGGGGATATGGCCTAGTGGTAAAGTGCTTGCCTCATATACATGAAGCCCTGGGTTCGATTCCTCGGCACCACATATATAGAAAACAGCCAGAGGTGGCACTGTGGCTCAAGTGGCAGAGTGCTAGCCTTGAGCAAAAAAAGAAGCCAGGAAAAGTGTTCAGGCCCTGAGTGCAAGGCCCAGGACTGGCAAAAAAAATAATAATAATAAAAGAATAGACAGGCATAGATATTAGGATGCAAAATTGTGCTTGAGAGCCTCAATCTGATCAGCTTGAACATCTGGGCAGCACACTTTTCTGTAGAGAATGCTCACACATTGAAGCATCTGTTCTCATCTTCTTTCTTATTCCATTCTCCTTCCCTGTCCAGTCATGGTTTTAATAATCAGTAGCTAGCTTTATTTCTTTGTATCCAGAGGTGGACATTCCATAGTAAAACTGATTTTCAGTAAGGAATTTTGATTAGCCCTGCCTTACCCTATCTGCTAGAGATGTTTTTCCAGGCATTTTAGAAGTTGGATGAGGGTTTGTAGTTTTAAGGTATCATGGGAAATTCTGATATACATTCGTT
This sequence comes from Perognathus longimembris pacificus, assembly GCF_023159225.1. Classification (NCBI taxonomy): domain Eukaryota; kingdom Metazoa; phylum Chordata; class Mammalia; order Rodentia; family Heteromyidae; genus Perognathus; species Perognathus longimembris. The sequence continues at coordinate 8,631,113 of NC_063182.1, read as the reverse complement.
GCAGACAGTACTCCTGGGCTGGGAATATGGCCTAGTGGTAATAGTGCTTGCCTCGTATATATGAAGCCCTGGATTCGATTCCTCAGCACCACATATATAGAAAAGGCCAGAAGTGGTGCTGTGGCTCAACTGGTAGAGTGCTAGTCTTGAGCAAAAAGAAGCCAGGGACAGTGCTCAAGCCCTGAGTCCAAGCCCCAGGACTGGCAAAAAAAAAAAAAAAGAGAAAGTACTCCTTAGTTATTTCTTCCTTACCACTGGATGGAAAATAAAAGCATTCTAGGATAAAGACATAGGAAACCTTTAAACAGATCTTCTCAGGTCTTTATGGTAAGCATTTTTCTTCCTTTGTACAGAAGCAAAGAAAGTATGATTTATTATTATTTTTTAAATTTCTGTTGCTGAAGATCAAATCCAGGGACTTGTGCATGCTAAGCACAAACTACCATTGAGTAATTTCTTTCAACCCTGACATTATATTTTGGAGAGGAGACATTTTTTTCAGTACTTGAGTTCACTGCCATATAAGTGTATGTGTCTGTGTGTGTCTGTGTGTGTGTCTTTTTGCCAGTACTGGGCTTGAACTCAAGGCCCAGGCTAGCTTCAAGCTGAGATTTGAAGATTTCATCTTCCTGAGTAGCTAGGATTACAGACATGAGCCACAGGTGGTGCACCTCCCCCCTTTTTTTTCTCCTAGTCATGGGGCTTAAATTCAGGGCCCGGACGATATATCCTTGAGCTTTTCTGCTCAAGGCTAGCATTCTACTTTGAGCCACAGCTCCACTTCCAGTTTTCTGTTGGTTAGTTGGAGATAGGAGTTCACAGACTTTTCCTGCCCAGGTTGGCTTCAAACCATGATCCTCAGATCTCATCCTCCTGAGTAACTAGGATCTGCAGACGAGAGCCACCAGCTCTTGTTTTTGAGACAAGGCATCATTACGGAGCCCAGGCTGGCCTTGATCTCCCAATCCTCCAGTCTCTGTCTCCTTAGTGCTAGGATTACAGACGCATACCATCTTGTACCTTTTTTTTTTTTTTTTTTTTGGTGATAATGAAGGTTTGAACTTGGAGCCTATTCCTTGCTAAACAGACATTCTGAGGGGGAAAATGATGGAAAGGTGACACTAATCAAGATGCTTTATATACATAAAGGGGCCTGTTAAATGTAAATCCCTTTGCACAACTATTTGAAGATAACAATAAAAACAAGGGTAAGAGTCTTACCACTTTTGCTATTCTCCGTGCTCTCTTTGCTCTAGTTATTTTTCAGATATAGACTCGTTATACTTTTTGCCTGGTAGGCCCCAATCCTTCTATCTCCTCCCCTGTCGCTGGCATTACAGGCATATCCCACACTTTGGCCTTACTTATTGAGATAGGATCTTACTGTTGTACCTAGGGTTAGCCTCAAATTATCATCCTATCTTCTTCGCCTCCCATAACTACAGTTACATTAACTCACATTCCTATAACTGGAATTATATGCAGGTGCTGTCACTACTGAATATTTTGGCTTTAAGTTATTTAGTTTGATATTTTAAGGTATCATCACTGGTGTCTTACCAAATACACGGTAATTTATCTTCTATTTATTGTAAATCTAGATAGAAGAAGAGTTGTGGGAAGAAGAATTTATTGAACGTTGTTTCCAAGAAATGCTGGAGGAGGAAGAAGAACATGAGTGGTTTATTCCAGCTCGAGATCTCCCACAAACTATGGACCAAATCCAAGACCAATTTAATGACCTTGTTATCAGTGATGGCTCTTCTCTGGAAGATCTTGTGGTAAAATGTTATTTTTTATCCTTTTAGACCCTACCTCATCTTTCTTGTAAGTGGAAAAGCCAGCTACCATCTATTAAGAAGAGTTCTACATCTCTTCCCTTCCAAATAATGTGCCGCTTCTTAAGAGTGGAAGGAGAGGCCTCCCAATCTCACTCATGACAAGGAGTAACTTCTGGCAGCAGTATGGAGTCTTAGACCACTAACAGACTTCTTGCTACTGCTTTTAGTCTTGAAGTTGCCTTTATTCTTGTTTTGTGGGTAGGATACACAAATATGTTAAAGAACTAATGAAGAAATGCAATATTACCATAAGACTTGCCTATATAAAAGTAGCATGATGAGAAGGTTTGCTCTCATCTTGATGTAAACATTTGTTGAAATTGGTAAAAAAAAAAAAGGAAATATTTATATGAAAGGTAAAATTATAGAAGTCTTCTGGTTCAAGTTTTTGTTGAGGAACTTGTAGTAAGGAATTTGGAACTTGTAGTAAGGAATTTTTACAAGCTCTTGGTAGAAAAGGGACACCAACCTACATTTGCATTTTTTATTCTTGAGTCAATGTCTTCTCACTAAGAATTATAATAAACATCAACACTAAAGGAGAAGCTGATAAATCCTTTACTAAAATTAAAGATTTTTTTGTTGTTGGTGGTGGTCATGGGGCCTGGGCTCTGTTCCTCCACTCTTTGCTCAAGGCTGTCCTTCTTCCACTTCGAGCCACAGCATCACTTCTGGTTTTCTTATGATTAATTGGAGATGAGTCTCACGGACTTTCCTGCCCCAGCTGGCTTTGATCAGCAGTTCTCAAATCTCAGTTTCCTGAGTAACTAGGATTATAGGCATGAGCCACTGACACCTGGCTAAATTAAAGAATTTTTTGAAGTAAAAATGTTCTGTAGGGGTGTGGGAATGTGGCTTAGCAGTAGGGTGCTTGCTTGCCTAGCATGCAGGAAGCCCTGGGTTCGATTCCTCAGTACCACATAAATAGAAAAGGCCAGACTTGGCGCTGTGGCTCCAATGGTAGAGTGCTAGACTGGAGCAAAGAAGCTCAGGGACAGTGCCCAGGCCCCAAGTTCAAGCCCCAGGACTAGAAAAATAAAGCCCTTAGTCCAAAATGTTCTATAGGTCTAAGTGGTTGCCTTTTTGTTCCATTTATAATCTTTAGTTGTCAAGATAATTCTGTGGAATATACTCACTGAATTCTGAAATGCTTTTGCCATTTCTTTTCATGGTTTATTAGTTCCTAATCTGTTTATCATAATTATCTATGAAGCATCTAAAATGAAAATCAATGCTTTGTCTTCATCCTTGGCTTAGAGAATCATCCTTCTAGAAGTATTTTTAAACAGCCTTCCATACAATTTATTATATAGCCATCCTTCTTTTAGCCCTTTGGAAACTCATTTTCCTAAAGGAGTCTGTTGAGAACCCTGAAATTTATATATTGTGGTTTCATCTCTGTTGCAGTAAATGATAGTAACCCAGTTGAACAGATCATGATCTTAAAAGTCTGTTGGTACATGCTTGCTAATAGACATAAGTCATGTCACAAATAATCACAGTTGCCCTGATGAGTAATGGTAGAATCATGCATTTTACCTGGGCTCAGTATACATTTATAATACAGAAACTAGTTTGACTTAGTCTATTTGAGAATATTTTAACTCATTTCATTCTTAACATTTCCCTAGCTGCCAAAAGATTGTATATGCAAGTATTCTGCTTTTTTACTTAAAACTTACACTTTATTTATTTTTAATTTTTTTGTGGTGCTGGAAATCAAGCCCAGGACCTTGTGCACCCTAAGCAGGCATTCCATGACTGCACTATATCTCCAGCCCTGAACTGTGCGTTGTAAAAACATTTCCCCTGGGGGAAGTGAGAATTTATCCTAAGGAAAATCATGTGGACAAACTATGAAAGTAAAATTATTGCTCCAAGACGTTGTTTTAATGTTATTATTTGGTCTAAAAGTAAGTGACATTGGGGTTGAATATCCAGCATCAAAGCCTACCAATCTGGAATCTGTCGTGGTTTCTTTCTTTCTTTTTTTTTTAATCAGTTTGCAACCCAAAAATGTGAATGTTGGAGAATTTCCAGGCTATTTTTTCTATACATTGTCATGTCTACTTAGGAAAGTAAAGTCTTAGAAACAAATAATCATGTCAGTATACGTCTCTAGAGACATTGGCCCAGTCTTTCCTTTTTTTAAGCTGATACTGTGGTGTTCTGGAAAGGGTAATTTATCCAAGCTTACACAGGAAGTTAGATGGGGCAGAGCTGGGATTTCCAGTTTAGGTCTTCTGGCTCCCCTTGTAGTTTCCTTTTCTGTTATTATACCATGTCTCCTGTAGGAATTAGAAGACAGCAATTGTAGAAAGACTACAACTTTTCAGTGAGGACAAAAAAGTAAAAATCTACCAATAATGTACTGGTTATTTTAAACAGAATTTCAACACTTAATATGTTTGTATAGTATAGAAGTATCTTGCAGAAGTTAAGTCTCATAGTTAAATTAACCAAATCCCTTATTCGCTACTGTTTCTTTAGTTTATATGAAATAGTGGGTTTCTGTTTACACTTAAGCAAACTTAATTGCAATTCCTACTTGCTCTAAGAAAGTTGATACAGTCTGATATCATACGAAATATGGCTTACATCTCATTCTTCATTTCCCTGTCATAGCTTGGTTTGTTTTGTGGGAGTAGATGACAGTGGCTAAGTGTAATCTTATGATCTGAATTCTTTTGCTTGTATTTTTCTGAAAAAAATACTTTTGCATGTGGTTCTAAATTGAATGCTTCTGAGTTATCTGAAGCCATCTGTAATGAACTTGCTTTTTTCCCCCATGTACTTATTTTCCAGGTCAAGAGCAATCTGAATCCAAATGCAAAGGAGTTTGTTCCTGGGGTGAAGTACTAAAATATTTCAGTAGACGGGGCCCTCTTTTGGTGGATGTAGCACAATTTCCACACTGTGAAGGCAGTATTAGAAGACTTAATTGTAAAAGCTCTCTCTTGTCACTGTGTTACACTTATGCATTGCCAAAGTTTTTGTTAGTCTTGCATGCTTAATAAAAGTGCTGAGACTGTTATTAAGTAAAAAACTGTCAAACATTTACTGAAAATAGAATTGGCCCCTTGGCTTAATGTAAAGACAGCGAGGAAAGAAGCACCAGTCAAGTTGTGACAAAGCACCAAATTAAAAAAACCTCTAAATCTTACTGAATTGTCATTTTTAAGGCTAAACTGGTCCCTAGAAGTTATTAACATTTTCAATATCTAGATTTTGTAAAAAACAAAAAACAATATGTTCTAATTGTTAAATAGAATTCTCAATTGCATTTGTCCTCATCAGAAAGGATCTCCTGTTTTTGGTTCATTTGTTAACTTGAAATAACTCATTACAGATGTAATGTGTCTTTGGTGATTGAGATTACAAGAAAGTAAACAGATAAAGAGCTAGTTTGGCTTTTCTGGTTTGCTATCATAGTAGAAATTGAAATTTTCCTGCGGTTATATTTGAAGAAGTAGATGATTTGAATTGCATCTTTTGAGGATTCATTGTGTCATGGCCATACCTGTATAAAGGTGTAAGTTAGGACCCACACCAGCCCATAATCCAATTGAACAAAAAGATTGTAACATGATTTGAGTGGTGCTTTTCCTTGCATTAACCATCATGACAGTAGTCTGCAGCACAACTTTTCTTTTAACAAAGCTAGAACAGTTTTGGCTTCTTAAACTTCATATTTGGGTAGGTTAAGCTGCCATACGTGTTCAGTGTGAATAGTGTTTAAGTTGAAAATATTGTAAAAAAATTATATTTTTTCAAAAATATTTAAAAAAATAAATAATAGTAGAACTGAGCTGATGCTTGTGTTTATTGGCAATGGACTGCAGACTCTCCAGTGGTGATGCTTTAGTGTGGGCCCAGTACCTCAGGACAGCCCTACTGGCAAATGTGCTGAGAGCAGGATTCATTAGAATCCACAGTAGCGAGTATATTGCTGTGCAAGTGTCTGTCCACAATACAGCAGTAAAACGAACCCCGTTGCCCTGTCCTTTTTATTGCCTGAGACTGCAGTGTCGGCAATTGTAGGTAGCTATGTTAACAAGCCCTGTGGTTGAGCTGGGGTGTGGCTCGGTAACAGCGGCAGAGTACTTGCTTAGCACGGACTTTTTTGTTTAGCCTTTTAGGCTAAAGATTAAGATTTCTTGTTCACATTCTTCTTCACATTCACATTAAGATATATTCCTGTTCACATTCTTCACGGAAGGCATAGCAGGTGACTCCCCTCTTTTAGTAATACTGAAGATCACTTAGGAGCTTTACACATGGCAGTCAGCCATCTGCCACCAAGCTACACCTCCAGCCCCAATAGGAGTCTTTTCTCTCTTTTGTTCCAATAGCTGCCATAAACAGCTACTAAATAGGTTTTTAAAGAAACTGAAATAGCTAATTATATTTGACTCTTGTTCTTTCTGGAACTGTAATTCAGGCAGTTACTTCTGCTCAGTGGCATAGGTCAAAATATGAGGCATACTCGGTTCGATTCCCCAGCACCACATATATGGAAAACGGCCAGCAGGGGCGCTGTGGCTCAGGTGGCAGAGTGCTAGCCTTGAGCAAGAAGAAGCCAGGGACAGTGCTCAGGCCCTGAGTCCAAGCCCAGGACTGGCCCAAAAAAAAAAAAATGAGGCATATATAAATATATATACATATATGTATGTATGTATGGAGCCTATTAGTCCTTTGTCTCTAAATTTACAGGGCAAATGACTTCATCTGCACATACTGCCAAGTTGTTATAATGCAGTGTAATTGGTACCAATTAGAGAGTTATGACCTAGTAATTCTATAATAACTATGACCTAATGATGAAGAGCAAAGATACTAGCCACACTTCCTAGATGAGAGTCCTGTGATCATAGATAAATACCTTAATTTTACTGTGCTTTAGTTTCTATATCCTCTAAATTAATGAGGTGATATGCAGCAAGTTTTGGACTTCAAAGCTTTTTTTTCTTTCCAGTCCTGGGGCTTGAACTGGGGCCTGAGCACTGTCCCTGGCTTCTTTTTGCTCAAGGCTAGCACTCTACCACTTGAGCCACAGCACCAGTTCTGGCTTTTTCTATATATGTGGTGCTGAGGAACCAAATCCAGGGCTATGAGGCAAGCACTCTACCGCTAGGCCATATTCTCAACCCTTCAAAGCATTTTTGTGTGTTCGATTGTGGAGACTAACATTAGGCTTCATATATGGTAGAGAAAACACTCTCACCACCTGAGCCACAGCCTCTGTGTTGGAATTTTTTTCTTTTGCATTGGAATATTTGATTTCAGACTTTTAGATTAGGGATTGTCTATCAGAATAGTCTGTAAGTGTTTGAGATTCAAAATAGCTTCAAAATATGGAATACTTCCCATACCAAGCATTTTGATACAACCTGACATAACAATACCCGTTTCTAGGTTGCATGGTTTAGTTGACACACATCAAGAGCTTAAAACTGTTCTAGCACATAGGAAGTCCTATTTGAATGATTCCTATTACTGTTCTTAAGAGTCTAACTCTAGGGGCTAGGAATGTGGCTTAGCAGTGGAGTGCTTGCCTAGCATACATGAAGCCCTGGGTTCGATTCCTCAGTATCACATAAACTGATAAGGCCGGGCTGGGAATATGGCCTAGTGGCAAGAGTGCTTGCCTGCCATATATGAAGCCCTGTGCCAGAAGTGGCACTGTGGCTCAAGTGGCAGAGTGCTAGCCTTGAGCAAAAGAAGCCAGGGACAGTGCTCAGGCCCTGAGTCCAAGGCCCAGGACTGGCAAAAAAAAAGTCTGACTCTGGAAGTGTAGTTTAGTGGTAAAACATCCAAAAACAGCCAGCAGGGTATCAGTGGTTCATGCTGGTAATCCTAGCTTCCCAGGTGGCTGAAATCTGAGGATCTTAAGCCAGTTTGAGCAAGAAACTCCAGGAGACTCAGCTCCAATTAACCACTAGGAAAATGGAAGTGGCTCAAAGTGGTAGGGTGCTAGCCTTGACCACATAAGCTTACAGGATCATACCCAGGCCATGAGTTCAATCCCCACCACTGACAAAAGAAAAAAACAGCAAGTAGTGCATGCATCTCAGCAATGAAGTGGGCTCAGAAGGCTGACGAAAGGATCTTGAGTTTCTGAGGTCAGTCTTGGGAATATAACCAAGTCTCTGTCTTACAAATAAGTAATTTGGTAAATCAGTGTAGACCAGGCTCAGCTTGCTTTGATTGGAACTGATATCTTTTTGAGGAAGGCACATTTAAACGAGCTAGAAATGGAAGATTTCAGAGCATTAGCTTCTCACACATTTTGAAGCACTACAGATATTATACTAGCAAAAGCCAGAAGTGGCATTGTGGCTCAAGTGGTAGAGTGCTAGCCTTGCACAAAAAGAAGCCAGGGAGGGACGGTGCTAATTAAGGTGTTAACTCAGTATATACCTACCCTTTGGGAATACTCAGATGGGAAAAATGAAAACTGAGTAGTAGTTTGGTTTCCTTTTGCTAAAACAATGTTTGGTTATTTAACTCTCCTACAAAAGCCAAAGATACAGCCTACCTTTTTTGGAAGTATTTCAGACCTTGGTGCACACCGACCCAATCTCTGTATTTTCTGGAGTGTCTTCTGAAACTGAAGTCTGGTGTTTTGACCTTGTAGAAAATCCTTTGAAGACTGGGCATATAGGAATGTATTTCAGAAAGGCAATCTTTTTCACCATGCCCATTCCAATGGGAAAATCATAGCTCTTCAGACTAGCAGATGTCGCGCTGTTGGCATGGGCCCCCGCTTTCCACTGTATTAAGCCTCGTTCCTCTGGGCTCCCTAGAGAGAGGACAATAGGATCGTTACCAAAACCCAAAGCTGCTGCTGCCTCCCCTTCCCATCATCTAAGCTAGGCTTCTAGAATCAAGTGCCTGGTGTTTTGTGTACACCCTCCCCCATATTGCTGGGAGTCAAATTAAGGGCTTTGCACATGCTAGGTAATAATTCTCTAATCCTCAATTTACACAAGCAAGAAAAAAATACTATCTAATAACCTGGCACTGTTAGCTCACACTCAAAATCCTAGCTCCTTAGGAGGCTGAGATAGGAGGACTGTGGTTCGAAGCCAGCCTGGGCAGACAAATTTGAGAGGGAGGTCTTTTATTTCTAATTTTTAAAAAAGCCAAAGGTAGGGGTGTGGCTCAGGTGGTAGACTGCCTGCTGTGAGGATGGGACCCTAAGACTTCTCTTCTCCCCCAGGCTCCCTCACTCAGGAGGCTCTGCCCAGCCTCTGACTTTATTGCTTTGTGTACATGCCTGGGCATGCACTGGTAATAGGGCTTGAACTCGGCCTCATGTCCTTACTTGGTACTTTTTTCTTTTTTGTCAGTTGTGGGGCTTGAACTCAGGGCCGAGGCACTGTTTCTGAGCGTTTTTTGCTCAAGGCTTGCACTTGGAGCCAGAGTCACTTCAATGTTTTGGTGTAGTTAATTAGAGGTAAAAGTCTCATGGACTTGCCTGTCGGGATTGGCTGCAAACCCTGATCCTCAGATCTCAGCCTCCTGAGTGAGTAGCTAGGATTGCAGGCGTGAGCCACCAGTACCCACTTCACTTTGCTTTTTCATTCAAGGCTGGTGCTCCACCACTTGAGCCACACCTCCACTTCCAGCATTTTTTTTAATATACATTTATTGGACATATGAAGTCTTCCCACAAGCCCTAAAGAAAAAGCTCTGGTGCCAAATGGATTATTTGGGCTCCATTAACCACTCCAGCCAGCTGCTAATACACTCAAAGTAGAATTTGCCAGTAACCAATACCACATTTGTATATGTTCAACTATGAATGCAGGTGCACTCTGCCCAGTGGTTGCAAAGAAATGGTGAGGAGCCTATACTCTGAACTCAGGCAACAACAAATGCTGGAGGGGATGCAGGGAAAGAAGAACCCTTCTCCATTGTTGGTGGGAGTGCAAATTAGTACAACCACTTTGGAGAACAGTATGGAGATTTCTCAAAAAGCTCAATATAGGGCTGGGGATATAGCCTAGTGGCAAGAGTGCCTGCCTCGGATACACGAGGCCCTAGGTTCGATTCCCCAGCACCACATATACAGAAAACGGCCAGAAGCGGCGCTGTGGCTCAAGTGGCAGAGTGCTAGCCTTGAGCGGGAAGAAGCCAGGGACAGTGCTCAGGCCCTGAGTCCAAGGCCCAGGACTGGCCAAAAAAAAAAAAAAAAAAAAAAGCTCAATATAGACCTACCCTATGACCCAGCCATACCACTCCTAGGCATCTATCCTAAACAGCAAGTCCCAAGATATCAAAAAGACATTTTTCCATGTTTATCGCGGTACAATTCACAATAGCCAAAATATGGAAAAAACCCAGATGCCCCTCCACAGATGAATGGATCCAAAAAATATGCTACCTGGGCTGGGGATATGGCCTAGTGGCAAGAGAGCTTGCCTCGTATACATGAGGCCCTGGGTTCAATTCCCCAGCACCACATATACAGAAAACGGCCAGAAGTGGCGCTATGGCTCAAGTGGCAGAGTGCTAGCCTTGAGCAAAAGGAAGCCAGGGACAGTGCTCAGGCCCTGAGTTCAAGGCCCAGGACTAGCCAAAAAAAAAAAAAAATATATATATATATATATATATGGTACCTATACACAATGGAATACTACATAGCGATTAGGAATGGTGAAATATTGTTATTCGCAGGGTAATGGTCAGAACTCGAACAAATAATGTTGAGCAAGACAAGCCTAGAACACAGAAAACAAAGGGGCATGATCTCCCTGATATATGACTGTTAAGAAAGGGTGACGGAGAGACAGTAGAGACCAGGTCTGTGAAACCAAAACCTGCTTGTCAAATGGTATTTCCCACAGGATTAGGGCAGCGACCCAACAGTATGTAACTAAAACCAAACAACTACTCAACATATAAAGGTCAAAAATTGACCTCTCAGTGGAATACAATAGCTCAAAAGCTATGTATGTACATTCATATAAGACTACTGTTGAGGGCTGGGGATATGGCCTAGCGGCAAGAGAGCTTGCCTCATATACATGAGGCCCTGGGTTAGATTCCCCAGCACCACATATACAGAAAATGGCCAGAAGTGGCGCTGTGGCTCAAGTGGCAGAGTGCTATCCTTGAGCAAAAAGAAGCCAGGGACAGCGCTCAGGCCCTGAGTCCAAGCCCCAGGACTGGCCCAAAAACAAAATAATACTGTCGACATATTGTCTAATATCGACATGACATTTAAAGCCCTAGGCGAATTTTCTTGGGCTTGGCCACGTGGCTACTGTATATGTTCTTGATACATTGTATATTGTATATATGTCTACCTGACCTAGAGAAGGGAAAGAAAAACAGGGCGTAAGATATCACAAGAAATGTACACACTGCCCTACTATGTAACTGTACCCTTTTTGCTCAACACCTTGTCAAAAAAATTTGTGTTCAATTAATAAATAAATTAAATTTGAAAAAAAGAAATGGTGAGGAAAGCACCTAGAAATAACTCCAGGCTGCACCCTCTCAAGACCTCCAGACCTCCAGACTCCATCTGCCTACTACTTCCTGTTGTTCCCTACAGGGCCTGCATGGTATCTGACCCAACCACATCTGTAGGAGTCCAAAAGTCCATCCTAGTTCTTCATTGACCTCCCAGGGCTGACCAGTACCTGGTACTGTGTTGTCCAGTATGAAAGCAAGGCACCCACCCACAAACATCTCTGTGGTCAGCAGCACGGTCAGAATCTGGTCTACTTCAGGAATGCCTGTGAAACAAGCCAAGGACCAAATGGGTATCCACGTATTCCTGCTTGTGCAGCCTATTGACAATTCTTGAGTGGCACAACACTCAGACTTTCGTACCTATCTGTACCTCTGTCATGTTTTTGGATTCCATCCCAATTCTGCCAACTGCTAGTTGTTGGCTTGAGACACATCATTCAGCCTATGTCTCTCATCTGTAAAGTGGAGTTGATAATGGTATCTGCCTTGATGTCCACATGTAAATGAGCACATGTAAAACTCAGTAGGTAGTCACAGGAAGTGTGTTTTGTCAGTGGTGGGGCTTGAACTCAGTGCCTGGCCACTATCCCTGAACTCTTCTGTTCAAGGCTAGTGCTCTACCACCTTAAGCCACAGCTCCACATCTGGTTTTCTGGTGGTTAATTGAAGATAAGATACATACAGCTGGGCACTGGTAGCTCACACCCATAATCCTAGCTACTCAGAAGGCTGAGATGTGAGGACCGAGGTTCAAAGCCAGCCAGGGCAGGATAGTCCATGAGACTCTTACCTCTAATTAACCACCAGAAAACCAGAAGTAGAGCTGTGGCTTAAGTGCTAGAGTGCTAGCCTTGAGCCGAAAAGCTCAGGGACAGCGCCCAGGCCCAGAGTTTAAGCCCCATGACCGACAAAAAAAATTAATAAAAGAATCTCCCATACTTTCCTGCCTGGACTGTCTTTGAACTGAGATCCTCAGACCTCAGCTTCCTGAGTAGGTAGGATTGCAGGTGCAAGCCACCAGTGCTCAGTAGAAAACAGCTTCTCAGCTACGCATTACCACCCAGAGTTGGGAAGGGCTTGTGGTTCCGCCAGTGTGGAGCCTCTGAGGAAGGAACTTGTGCTCAGGCTTTGTTTGGTGGTGCTAGCTAGGAAATTAAGTAAAATAAGAGCCTCCCACATCTAGGCAAGCACTCTGACCTCTGAGCTAACTACACTTCCAGCCCATGTGCTCAGCTCTGAACCCACCCCACCTCTAGAAACAGCAGATAGCCAAGAGGCACCTGTGTTGATGGCACCAGGGTTGGAATCCAGGTAATTTGGCAGCGTGAGCCCGAAGAACATGGAAAATCCGAGCACGAAGAGGTTGCGGGAAGAGTTCATGTCCACGAACTGCAGGTTGGACAGCCCCACTGCAGTAATCATGCCTGCAGGCACAGGGGAAGCGCTAAAGACACCTTCGGCTGGGTGGGTCTCCCACTCAGTGACTCATGCCTCACCTCTGGGTTTGCTCCTGGCACTCACCGAAGAGGGTGCAGAACATGCCCCCCAAGATGGGGTCCGGCAGTGAAGCGAAGAGGGCTGTGAACTTGCCGATGGCACCCAGGACCAGCATGATAACTGCACCGTATTGCACCACCCGCCGGCTGCCCACCTGCAAGGAGCCAGGGGTGAGGCTGGGCCCGCAGGACAAGGCTGGTTCCGGGGGCGGGGCCTGTTAGAAGAGCTAGGCTTCAAAGGACAGGGGCTTGGGGCTGCAGGGCGGGAGTGGGGCCAGGGGACGCCGAGGCCTCTTGAAAGCTGGATGAGGCAAGTCCAGAGTAGAGACAAATTAGGGACCGGGACTACGACCCGTGGTAGCCAGACGGGACGTTGTGATACTTTGGCTTGTTGCGAGGCACCTTGGTAATTCCTAGGACACCAATGTTAGGACTGGATGAGGTGGACCCGTTGCCTGTGCCCAACAGCCCCGCGATAATGCAGCAGATGCCTTCAGTAAAGATACCCCTGTAAGAAAAGGCTGAGTGAGGGTCTTGGTCCAGCCTCTTCACCGGCCTGTCCTCTGTCCCTGTGACCTGTCCCTCTGGGGCTGTCCAGGCTGACAAGCACATCCACTGTGCTCACACAAGACCAAAGGGAGCTCTGAGAGCCAGTAGCTGTTGTACCTACCTAGACCTAGTGCCTTGGAACTTACTCTGAGTTTGTTTCCTCATCTGTTCAATGGGGGTTAATAAGGGTACCTGTCTCAGAATGATTAGCAGGTTGCATGAGAGAATACATGTAAAGAACTGGGCATCGGGAAGGAATCCATGACTATAGTTTCCTAGGACTTCATTTATCATCTCAGCTTTCCCAGCAAGGAGTAATGAATACAATCCCATCCCATACGCAAGGACTTGCCCAAGTCTATACCTCTGGATCCAGCTCCATGCCTAATCCGCTCCCTGAGTGGGCCCTCCGGGGATGATATTGCAGAGGGAAACCTACCGATTGATAGCGTGTACTGGAGGCGGTGGCGCACCGGCCAGGCGCGCACAGGCGTAATAATCACCAATGGACTCAATGATGCCCGCCAGCGTGGCACTGAACATACCCAGGACAGCAGCCACCGTGACTGTGGGCAGGCCCCACTGACCTGGGTGGAGGGAAAGACAGGAGGCTACACAGGAGCCTGTGGTAGGTCTGGAATGCACACTGAGTTCTGGGGGGGGGGGGGGAGAGTGGCTTGGGGGGGTGTAGAGCTGGAATGGGAACCGCTGGTGGGAGCTTACGTGGGTCACTCAGCGGTATGAACCTGGAATAAGGCTTTGAGTAAAACACTACTTGGCATGCCATAAACATGCAGTTAATGCTAGTCATGTCGTCGGCTACACTAGGGTGACCAGGGTCTCCTAGGTGCAAGCTGGAGGCCGAGGAACCCGGATGAGGCTGCTTACAGGGGTAGGGGATGCGGACCCAAGGTGAGATGGCCATGATGTCTCCTCGGGCATCGGTTCGCGCCTGGAATCCATAGGCTGCTGGGTCTGCGGGCAGCACGTCTGTCAGAGTCAGCACATAGCAGAGCAGCCACACAGTCATGATGGCCAGCACAATCTGAGGGGAGGGGGAAGGGATGCACCGCGGGCACTAGAGGCCTCCAGCCCTGACCCAAGCCCTCGCCCACAGCCCCGCTCCAATGCCTGCCCCACACGGTGGCTGCAGCCTCCTCGCTGTTCCAGCTCAGGCTCCTGTGCTTTCCCTGCCCTTGGCTCTGGGCCCAAGTCCAGCTCCTGCCCTAGTCCCTCCCCTGCCCAACCCAGCCCCAGCAGCCTGCCATCTCCTTACCGGAAACATCTTGAAGATCTGGATACGGAAGAGAGTGAAGCCCTTACCCCAGCGGTAGACTGGCAACCGGAAAGTGAGATTGCGCAGGTATTGGGAGAAGAGTACAATCAGGAGAATGGAGCTGGGGACAGAGACGCAGGAGGAGATGGTTGGTGGGCTAGCTCGAGCCAGGAGGCAGCACAAAGAGGGCAGAACATCAAGGGGCCGGAGGGCAGAAGCTGGGCAGGGATAGGGCCTGGCGTGCGCTCACCAGGCTGAGATGCCCCAGTGGGAGCCAGCTCTGTCCCCCGCAGCTTGGAAGACAGACAGGCCGATGAGGGAGACGGTGGGGGTGACCGTGAGAGGCCCTATGTAGCTGAGAAGCGCCCCGGGCAGCCCCATCAGCCCAATCACCACCTCCACCGTGCTGGACACCATGATTGCACCCTGAACCTAGAAGGACAAAAATCGACTGTTAGTCACTATATGACCCAATTGCTCACAGGATGAACATTCCTCGACCACCTCCTTGAGTCCCACAAATAAGCAGTGGTCCTCACTCCCACCTAGCGCCCCCTTACGAGTGGCCTCTCTACTCACCTCTCGTATTCGAGGGTGCCAGATATGAGATGTGTTCAAGGGTAGACTCCAATTGCCATAGATCTCCTCTGGGGACAGAGACAAGAACAAGGAGGGGAAGGACACTGCCTTGAATACTAGCTTGTGTCTGGACACGGACAGCTGCCCAGACCTTCAAGGCCCTGGGCCTCCTTTTTCTCCTCCAACCCATACCCCCCCCCCAAAAAAAGTTCCTACCTTCAGGAGGACACTTCCATCTCTCCAGGGCCAGGATGGCTTTGGCTGGGACCAGAAACGCAAAGGCACTGGCCTGGAACAGTGGTAGCCTAGGAGGGAGCGGCAGGGGGAGATAGAGAGGCAGGGAGATTGTGCAAGAGGGGCACGGGGGACAGACAGGAGGACCAAGGGGACTGGCAGAGTTCTCTACCATCTCCAGAGCACATGGAGACAATAGCTGTGATCTTAGCTCCTCAGAAGGCTGAGACCTAGGGGCTGGGGATATGGCCTAGTGGCAAGAGTGCTTGCCTTGCATACATGAGGCCCTGGGTTCGATTCCCCAGCACCACATATACAGAAAACGGCCAGAAGTGGCACTGTGGCTCAAGTGGCAGAGTGCTAACCTTGAGCAAAAAGAAGCCAGGGACAGTGCTCAGGCCCTGAGTTCAAGCCCCAGGACTGGCAAAAAAAAAAAAAAAAAAAGAAGGCTGAGACCTAGGGAATCCTGGTTCAACACCAATCGGAGCAGCAAAGTCAGAACTTGTATCTCCAGTTAACTCAAGGGCTAGAGCCCCAGCCTTGAGCAAGCAAGCCTACCTACCAAGCATGAGGCACTGAGTTCAAGCCCCAGGACCAGCACAAAACAAATAACGAAACACCTGACTGTGCACCCATTTCCCCGCAGTGAGGAGCAGTCCTCGGTTCTGGCAAGTGAACTTTGGCTCTGTCCTCTTCACCAACATTCAAACAGCCATCCTTTGGCCGCCAGGCCTAGGGCCCCCTAGCTCCGCCCGGGTTCACACCGGGAAGAGAGGGTCCTGAGCGTTCCCAGGAGGGGAAGGGACTGCGGCTTGGCCTTGAGGCTGGCCCGGCCGCCCGCGGGGGTGCGGGCTCGTGGGTGGAAGGGGCAGCTCACCGGATGCCCAGAGTGGTCTGGATGAGCGTGGTGACCCCCACACAGGTGAAGATGGTGCCGATGAGCTGACTGACCATGTGCTGGTCGCGGCCCACGCACAGAGCCTCGGCCAGGAGGAAGGGCACGGCGATGGTGCCGCTGAAGCACGTCAGGTAATGCTGGGGCGACACGGGAGGGGGGGCCTGAACCGGGGCCACCCTGCGAGCGTGCCCCCCCACATCCTCCACAAGGGATTCCCGGACTGAGCCTTCTCTGCCCCCCCCCCCCTTTGCCCCTGTGACTGAGCCCTCTCTCCGGCTCGGATGCTCCCGGTCGCCCGTGGGCGCCTTGCCCTCCTCCCTGCCCTGCGTGGTGGCCCCGGGGCTGGGGGGCTGGGGGGCTGGGGGGCTGGGGCCCACCTGGAAGCCTAGCAGGATGCACAGGTACCACGGCGGCACGTCCTCGATCTTGTACAGCATGTCAGATTTAGGCTCGGCCGCCTGGGTCATCGGCAGGTCTCTGGCGGGAGCCCCTGCGGAGCCCGGGGACTCATTCTGGGGCAGGAGACAGCAGAGATCGATCGGGAGGTGGGGGTTGTGTGTGATGCACCAGCCAATTCCATGCTGCCCCCCCCCCAGGGCCAGTCATGGGGCCCAAGTGACCGGCCTGGAGTGCCCACCCCGTGCCCCCAATCCATCGGCCTGGCAGTCAGTGTGCCTGGCAGCTCCTCAAGTCGCTTCCTGCCAGGGAAAGTGCACTCTGCTCACCCCTAGAGTCCACAAGCCGGGGCGTCCTAGCCAGGGACCGGCTCCTAAGCCAGAAGACCTGGGAAGCACCAGGGGAGGGGCATAGAGGACCCCTCATCCCACCGCTGCCTTCTAGAGGTCCTTAGGGGTGTCACTGGGGAGGAGAGCAGGCTCCTCCTGACAGCCCCCCTCCTCAGTCAGGCCCAGAGGCCCTTCACCCCCACCCATCCCGCAGTGACCACAGTCAGCTCAGGACTCGCTTTTGATCAAGTTCATCAGAAATTTTGACTCTTCCTCCCCCCCTCCCCCCCACCAGAGAAGCCTGCACTGGCCCACCCACCTCCATCTGCCCACCCCCCCCCACCCCGCTCCCCCCAGCCCCCCAGCACCTGTGTCTGGCCCTCGGAGTCGTCCTGAGTCCTCATCTGTGGGACACAGGTTTGAGACGCTCCTGAGGGAGGAGAGGATGACTTTACAAAGGCCAAGAAGGACTTTACTCCATACATCAGACATTGTTCGAAGTAAATCAGTAAATCTGTAACCAGGTCCCTAGTTCTGGATTGCGAAAGGGGGACACTGGCAGAGGTAAGGTATTAACTCCTGGCTAAGGTGGTAAAGGCCATCCAAGTATCTCAAAGTCGCATTTGCCTTCTGAGAATTCCTTTCCCTGGCCTGAGTCCTGTGCTAGTTTTCTTGGAGACAGGCAGAGAAGAGGAGAGGAGAGGAGCGTCTCAAAAGTTTACCTCGGTGAAGTGAGGGAAAGGGAGGGAGAAGAGGCTCTGCGAGCCCTTCCGCGTTTATTAATAACAAGCTAATCCTTATCATCATCACTATAATCAGTGTCTTTACTGAGGAAGTATTGAGTGTCAAGTGATACACATGTTTGTATCTGGCACTAGTGTGAACCCTTTGAGAATGGAGGACATAGATTTAGGAGTAATTTGACCAAAGCCACACAGGTTTTAGAAAATCAAGCCTATGCTTGCCAGTGGCTCACGCCTGTAAGCCTAGCTACTCAGGAGGCTGAGACCTGAGGACTGAGATTTAAAGCCAGCCCAGGCAGGAAAGTCCATGAGACTTTTACGAGCCTTTTATCTCCAAGTAACCACCCAAACGCCAGAAGTGGAGCCATGGCTCAAAAGATAGAGCCCTGATTTAAAAAAAAAAAAAAAATCTCAGAAACAGTGCTTAGACCCTGACTTTAAGCCCCCGAATTAGCACCTCAACCCCCCCTCCCAAAAAAAAAAGAAGCCAGAAATTCAGGCTGGTGGGAACTGACCCACCCTACCACTCTTTAACATACAGGATCTCTGAGGCAGCAACAGATAGATCCTTGGGCCTATACCCTGTGCCAGAAGAAGATTCATTTCCCTCCCAGCCAGGACTAGCTGCGGAGTCTGTAGGACCCAGCACAACTGAGGAAGTAGCCCTTTTCCTAAGGCATTAAGATTTCTTTCTTTGGGTACCAGTCCTAGAGCTTGAACTCGGGGCCTGAGTGCTGTCCCCGAGCTTCTTGGCTCAAGGCTAACGCCCTGTCACTAAGCCACAGCACCATTTCTGGCTCTTTGGTGGTTAATTGGAGATGTCTCAGGGATTTTCCTGTCCACACTGGTTTCAACCTGAGATCCTGAGATCTCAGCCTCCAGAGGAGCTCAGATTACAGGTGTGAGCCATGGACACCCAGCCCAAAAGTATTAAGAATTTTATAATGAGCTGGGAGCCCAGGCCCTGAAGTCCAGCCCCAGGTCTAACGCACACACATACAAAAATTATAATGGTGGGCTGAGGGAGGGGTTCAAGTGTTAGAGCACCGGCCACCAGACACACACACACACACACACACACGGTGTGAAGATGGCAACAGCAGCTGTTGGGCTGAGTGCGGAGCCTTTCTAAGCCCTGGGTGCTGTATGGGCCGCGGGTCACACAGCTCAGAAGCCAGTCCTGTGTTTTGCCCATCTCCTCTCTCACTTAGCAGGACCAGCGCGGCCTGGATCCAAGGCCTGAGAGCTGGTAGAGGGGGAGGCTGGGGACGGAGAGGGGCGGGGAGGAGCTCAAGCCCCTCAGCTGGTGGGAGCTAGGCCTGGGTCCTGCCCCTCCTTGGGCTGCCCCAGCCACCCCAGGAACCACCTACTTCTGAGTTGCTGTGCCCATCGCCAGGGCGAGGCGCAGGCCAGGCCCAGGGCACGGGCAGCGCTGCCCTCCAACAGCTTCATGCCACAGCTCTGAGTTCCGCTGCCCGTCCAGCCTCCAGCGCCTTCCTCGGCCTTCCTCGGCCTCTCCTTTCCCTCTTGGCACTGGCTCCCAAGTCCTCAAAGTTGCCTAACCTGTTTGGAGTCTCTTTGTCTTCCCACCCCCACCAGTGCTCTGCAGGGGGGCAGTGGAGCACCCTCCCCCTCCCCCCAGTTCAATTCAACCCAGACTTCACCACACAATTCAACCGAATTCACCCTATTATTCACGGCAGGACAATCCAACCCAAATCTCACAGGCATGCATGATGGGTCTGGAAGTTGCCCGTAGCCAGAGTGGCACCGAAGTCCAAATGGGCCCACAGTTCACAGACTTGGGTGGGGTCTACGTAAGCACAGTCACAAGCAGGTCCTGCCCCACACAGACACCTGTTCAGACCCACATCTTACACCCCTGAGAGCTCTGGCTTTCCTGATGCCCCAGGGTCTCTTCTGGGGCGAGGAGCAGGGGAGGAGGACACGAGGAAGATGCTAGAGTAGGTGATGGTATGTGGAGGTCTGGGACTCCAGGGCAACCCCCCCCCACCCCAGACCTGGGAATGGCCCCAGCCTACTCGGGACATTCTCGTTCCTCCCGCAGCCCGCCTTTCCTCACCTGCAAAGTCTGAGTCTCTTCCAACCTTGCCAAATATTCTGCGGTGAGTGGGTCAGTGCCACGCAAAGGAAACCACCATGCATTGGCGCACTCTCTGCTCCCAGGTTCTCACACCCAGACGGGATGCAGAGACCTTTCCCTTCCGGAGGGAGCGAGGATGCTCACTTGGCTATTTCTGGGACCCTTGTCCTATCCTGTCCTGCCCCACGGGGTCCCCCTACCCAGCCATACTGACTGTGGGTGGAGACCAGTGTCTCCATATGCCCTCCATGGCTTGCACACTATTCCGATCGCGCCAGCGCTCTTACTTCTGGGAGCCCTGGTGTGTGGACATAGTCCTCTGCAGGAGGGTTACCCGCAGACACCCTGATGTCTGTCCTCCCAGCCCCCCAAAATACCATCTGCAATGATGAGTCAAGGCCACTGGGTTTTATTGGAATCTAGAGATGGCAGGCCTTGTCCACTGTCAGCCCCAGTGCCCAGGACAACGAGGGAGGGGAGAGGCGGGGGGAGGGGGAGGGGAGTGTGCACCCAGCCAGGCCTCAGGTCCTCAGGTAGCGTTTGGGGGGGCGGTTCCCAGTGCGGATTGGCTGGTGTAGAGATCTTGGAGAGGCCTCAGATGCCCCGGGGGAGGGGGCGGGAGGAATCATGGGCTAGAGCTCTTCCCGGGAGCCCCGTGGCTCTTCCCGGGAGCCCCGCGCCTCCTCCACGCAGACGCCCCGGGGACCCACGCACAGCAGGGCCTCCAGCGCCCCGAGGCCTTGGTGGTGTGTTTCATAGATCTGGTCTTCTCCGAACTCTCCCAGGTAGTGCAGGCATGTTTTGGAGAGCCTAGGGAAGCCCAGCAGGGGCCTCAGACTCTTCCCAGCCCCCCCGGAAGCCCAGGGGCCCACCGAGGCTGCAAGGGCTCTGCCCCGGCCCCAGCCCACCGTTATCATCACCTGCTGGGCCAGGGCCCCCCGGTGACCACCACGTGGATTCTTGGTTGAGGCTCCTCGCCAAGTCCTGGGCCCATGAGACGTTTCACCTGGTTCACTTCTCGGACCCCGTAGCTGATGGCAGTGGGTGGGATGCAAGGGGTGTAGCTTTGGTGGGAGTCTGGCCAGGGACTCCATATCTGCTCTCCCATTTGCTCCTAGCACTAGAGCCCAGACTCCACTGTAGCCAGCCCCTCCCTTCCGCCATGGCCCCACTGCTCTCGGGCAGGAGGAGTCTGTCCCCACCAGCCCTGCCCCTGGAGGAGAGAGGCTGGGCAACTCACTCTTGCCAGCCCTGGGAGCAGCTCTGGTCCAGGACGTCTGTGTAAACCGACTCAGTCAGCTCCAGCCGCCCCCTGGAGTCTGGAACATGAAGCTTGGCCTCTGCTTTGGCCAAATGTTGCCACATCTGGAATGAGGAGGGGTTGGGAGCCAGGCTTTGAGGCGGCTGGCCAGTCGGAAGGAGGAAGGGAGCCGGTGAGGTAGCAAGGGAGCTGCTGAGGCACAAGAGGTCCTGCAAGCTGGTCTGTGCTGCCAGAGGCAAGGTCCCCTAAGCCGGGGTGGGGGGGGTGGGGGGGGCAGAAACGCGAATGGCGAGGCCTGGGGACTGAGGCTCTGCCTTTTTCCTGTTTGTTTATATATGGGGCTTGAATTCAGGGCCTGGGCACCGGGCACCTTTCCTGAGCTCTTTTCTCAAGGTTGGTGCTCTATCACTTGAGCCAGCTCCACTTCTGGAATTTTTTTTTTTAGTCAGTTTCAGGACTTCTCTGCTACTCTGGCTTTGAACTGTGATCCTCAGATCTCAACCTCCTGAGCAGCTAGGATGACAGGCGTGAGCCACCCAGTCTGGCATATGTTAGCTTAGACTACAAGGACAAGAAAAGAAAGAAACAAAAAAGCAGGAAGGGAGAAAAAAAGAAAGAACAACAACAAAGCCCAGTGTTCAGTGACACGTAGCCTTGTAGTTCCCCCACCCCCAGACCTGACCTAGGCACCGAAGCCTGCTAAGCCAGAGCGACAGGGCACCGAGACACACACGCACCCACACGCATGCCCCACGCACGTGGGAACACCAGATGCACACGTGTAATGTTATCCCATGGTCTTGGGGCGGGAGTCCAAACCTGAGGATGAGCTCAGACAGTGAAAAGTTTAAAGGGACAAGAGGGGTCCGCTGGGGTCTCAAGGGACTATAGGGGTGTCCCAAATTGTCTGCTCTCTGTTGGGCGGGCAGATATGTACACAAAGGCACGGAGGTGCCTATGGAATGGTAATCTCAAGGACGGTTGGGGGGCAGGGGCTGAGGATGGAAGGACAGTGGCGGAATCTGGCTCAGGAGGGGATATTGTGGGGAGAGCGCACCTGGTAGGCCACCGCTCTACAGGCATCGCAGACGCATGTGAGCAGGCATGTGGGCTGAGTATTTCTCCTCATCGTCTAGCTGTGGGGCCGTAGCTGAAAGTGGGGCTCTGTCCCCAAGGCCCCCTGGGATCGCCCAGGCACTCCACAGCAGCACCAGCGGCAGGGGCAGCTTCATGGTCTCCGGAGTCAGCTCAGTGAGCATGGCTGTGGTTGGGCACACGTGTGCATGTGCGCTTGCGCACTGCCGGTGGCCCAGACCAATGGGGAACCGACACCTCCCGCCTCGCAGTCCTCCCCTCCCCCCTCTGCCCTAGAGAGGCCACGTGTGCATGCTGCGCCCTCCAAGCGCCGCGCTCCATTTCACAGATGGGAAACAATGAGGCGAGGAGAGTGGTTAGACCTGGGCAAGGACCCCAGGGACTGATGGCTCTCACACGCCGTGAACTGGCCGAGTGGCGGGAACTAGGCTGAGTGCTGTATGGGGGACAGCAGCCACACGTGTGGCCGCCAGCCTAGGGCTCGCTCCCTGGAAGGCAACTGTGCTAAGGTGGGACGGCGCAGAGTGTATGGACGCACTCTCCAGCCCCGGAGGCCCCTCTGCCCAGGCCCTGGAGGGCATGAGGAGCAGTCTGTCAAGAGATGATAGCTAGGGGCTGGGGATATGGCCTAGTGGTAGAGTGCTTGCCTTGTATACACAAAGCCCTGGGTTCGATTCCCCAGCACCATATACAGAAAATGACCAGAAGTGGCGCTGTGGCTCAAGTGGTAGAGTGCTAGCCTTGAGCAAAAAGAAGCCAGGGACAGTGCTCAGGCCCTGAGTCCAAGGCCCAGGACTGGCCAAAAAAAAAAAGTCTGGGATCTGAGGACTGAGGCAGAAAAGTCCATGAGTCTCTTATCTCCTATTGACCATCAAAAAGCCAGAAGCGGAGCTGTGTCTTAAGTAACAGAGCACCAGCCTTTTTTTTTTGGGGGGGGGGAGGGTGCAGTCCTGGAGCTTGGACTCAGGGCCTGAGCACTGTCCCTGGCTTCCTTTTGCTCAAGGCTGGCACTCTACCACTTGAGCCACAGCGGCACCATTTCTGGCTTTTTCTGTGTACGTGGTGCTGAGGAATGGAACCCAGGACTTCATGCATGCTAGGCAAGCACTCTACCACGAAGCCACATTCCCAGCCCCTAGAGCACCAGCCTTGAGTGGAAAAAGCTAAGGGACAGTGCTTAGGATCTGAGTTCAAGCCCTAGTTACCAGTACCAACCAGTACACACACGCGCACACACTCGAGAGCAGGAAATTAGGCACCTAAGAGCAGTCATCATTTCAGCCATGATGGCTCCATGGTCAGCATTTATTGCACACTAGGATGAGGTCAAACACCCAAGGGGATGCCATTGGGATCAGTGTCTCTGACCAAGAGATGTGAAGACTACAGTATTCCCTATATTCCAGAAGATTCATGGTTCATCTAGTCAGCTTCCAGTCCAGGGCAAGGAGACAAAGATGCAAAGGGATTTTTGGACCCCTAAAGGCTTGGAATAAGGAAAGCATCGATCTCCATCCCTGACACTGCTTCTGATGAGAACTATCCTTCCTAAAACCCAGTGTCCCAGCTCAGCACAGGCAAGTCTAATTCAGTGTCTGAGCTACACAGACCCCCCCGAAGCTCACCTCCCACAGGTTTTCCCCTAGGTTCCCCCAGCCTTTCGCAGAGGCTCAGGGCAGTCAGAGCACAAGTCGGAGTCCTTCCTGGATTGTGACTGACTGACAAGGTCAGCGTTTCTGGGACACTTGTCGCATCTGTTCCTGGGGTGGTGAAGCCAGCCAGAGCCTTGGGGGCGCCAGCCGGCACTAGGCCCCGCATCTCTCTGGCTGCCAGCTCTAACTCAGTTCCAGTCACCCAGAGGAGTAAAAGGCTCCCATGGGACAGCAACCCAATCCTTCTCCTTTTAGAAGTCCTTCGTGGTGACTTATTTCACCTGTCCCCTGCCTAGTGGGGATGGCTGAAGTCCCCATTCCCAAAAGGAGCCAGCACAGCTCTGAGGGCAGAGAGGAAAAGCCAGTCAGACTCTCCTGCTGGGACCACAGCCACCTCCTCTACCTCACTCCCCGCCTCCTCCAGCTCCAGTCCCTCACTCCAGGCCTCCTCCAGCTCCAGCCCGGTCCTCCATAGCCCCTCCTCCACCTGCTGGTTCTACAGTTCCCTTTCTGAAACCCACCCTGGACGGAGTCTATGGACTACTTTCTCCCACAGCCCAGGAAGCCTGGAATCCCAGGCAAGAGGATAGAGAACTTCAGGCCAAGGCCAGGCACCCTTGGCTCATGACTATAATCCTAGCTACTCAGGAGGCTGCAGACTGTAGTTCGAAGCTGGCCAGGGTAGGAAAGGCCCAAGAGACTCTTATCTCCAATTAACCACAAGAAGCCAGAAGTGGAGCTGTGCTTCAACTGGCCAAAGAGCTAGCCTTGGACAAAAGAGCTCAGGGACAGCGCCCCAGCCCAGAGTTCAAACCCCAGTACTGTTCCCCCCCCCCCACAAAAAAAAAATTAGGCCAGCTTGGGCTGTATAATAAGACCGTCTCAAACAAAACCAAGTCCTTCCCCCCTATCTGCACTTGCCATACCTTCCACTCTCCTGTTCCGTGTCCTATCAACTGTGCTCCCTCAGCGTCCCTGCTGCCCCTGGGAAATCCTATCAGCTCTTCCAGCTGCTCCTCGCTTTGGTTACCTACTCTCTGGCCCGCATACACACATACTCCAACTCGCCACGCCACGCCACGGGAAGGCACGGGAAGGGGATTTGCATGGCTGTTGGGGGGAGGAAATCAGCAGTCACTTCCTGAGCTGTAGCTCCATCGGCCAGGAAATCTGAGATCCACTCTCCAAAGGCCCTCACCCTCTGACTAGGAAAGAAGGAAGGGCAGGGGGTTGCAAGCTCCTGCTGTTTAGACGGGGTGGGGGGGGTGGGGGGGTAGGGGGACTTCACAATGGGAACGCAGAGCCCTTGCTGGGCGGGACTAGACCTGAGCTGGGGGGCGGGGCACAGAAGAGCAGGGGTGGGGCGGGACTGGGGGTTCCACTCACCGGCAGGAAGTACACCCCTTCCGGGGGCCCTGCCTCCGAGGCCCAGGGTAGCTGGGGACTGCTGAGGGCCGGCGGGTGAGGGGACGGCGGCAGGGAAAGGCCCGAGACAGGCCCGTAGGCCGGCGGGTAGAGGCCGGGCCCCAGGGCCAGCGGGGTGTACACGTGTCGGGGTGGCCCGGGGGACGAGGGCGGCAGCAGCACCTCGACGTACTGCCCGCTCTCGGGGTCGAAGAGCAGCCGTCGTCGGGGCTGCCGGGGCGCCTCCACCCAGTAGCAGCGGCCGCTCTCGGGGTCCACCAGGACCTTCCCGGGGGGCGGGGCTCCCGGCGGCCCGCGCAGCCCCGGGGTGGGGCCGTGCGGGATGCCGTCCGTGGGCGGCGCCGAGGCGGCGCGGGGCTGCGGCGGGGGCGCCGGGGCCCGGGGCTCCGCGGGGCGCGCCGCCTCGACGGCCGCGGGCTCCGGGGCCACAGGACAGGTCTCCAGTTTGGGTGCGATCCCAGGGCTCAAGCTGGGGCGCGCCCGAGGGGAGCCGGGGCGGGGTCGGCGGCCCCCCTCCGTCCCCGCGGGGGGCGGCTCGGGGAGGGCGCGGGCGCCGCCGTCGGGGACGGGCCGCTGCGCGCCGGCTTCCGGCCTCCCGCGGCCGGTACCTCGGGCTCCCGGGGTTCTCTCGAGTCGTGGGCCCGCGACCAGGGCGCCGGGCAAGCGGATCTCCGTGCGCGCATAGGGCTTCGCGGTGCTGTTCTCGGCCCTCCGCCGCGGGACCCCGTCCGACGGCGGGGCGTCCGGGGGTGCGGTGTGGAGGGGCGGCTCCGGGGGCTCGTAGGGGTGCGGCACGACGGGGAGGAAATCCTTGAGGAAAACCGAAGTGTAGTGGGCCGGGGCGGGGAGCTGCGGCCCCGGCGGCTCCCGCGCCCCCTGCGCCCGGGGCGCGCCGCCGTCCTCCCCGTCCTCCCCGCCGGGCGGCGCGGGGGGCGCCGGCTGGGCGGGGAAGCGGGGCGCGTAAGTGTTCTTCACCATCTTGCGCACGTCGCGCGGCCGCGGGAGGGCCACGCGCGGGCGTCCCGCAGCCGCTTCCCCCGAGCCCAGGGCCTCCGGGAGCTCACGGCCGTCCAGGGGGCCGGCGAGAGGACCACGGGGCGGCGGCTCGGGGGCTTCTCCCTCCGGCGACGGCGCGCGGCCTGGGACGGCGAGCTCCGCAAGCTCCGGTGCGGGCGAGCTCCGCGCCTCCGTGGCTTCTGGAGTCCCGGGCGGCGACGGTGCGGGTGACGCCCGCTGTCCCGCGGTGCCGTTCATGCCTCCCCGCGCACACGCGGCGGGTGAGCCCCGCTCCGCGGGCCCCCGTGCCTCCTGGGGTGAAGGGCTCCGCACCGCAAGGGGACCCTCGGGGGCCTCCCACGGGAACGGGGCTGGGGGAGACGGCCCTGCACCGTCCCTCACGTCGGGGGGCCGGACTTGCCACGGGCACGGAGCCTCGGGGGATGGGCAGCTCGCCCCGGCGACCCCCTGAGGAGCCCACGGGGAAAGGGCGAGGGGGGAAGGGCTTCTCCGGCCGACCGTTTTCTCCACCTTGGCGCTCCGGTTTCCCCACGCCGAGGATGCTTCGGGGAAGGACGGGCTAGTCACCCTCCAGACGGTGCGGCCGCCCGGGGGCAGGTTCTGGGGAGCCGGGCAGAGAGGACCCCGCAGGGCCCCGTTTGGAGACTGCCAGGGCGGCGGGGACGGGGACGGGCTCCGGGGTTTCGGGGCCCCGCTCCGATCTGCCCCGGTGACAGTCCGATCCGGGGTGTCCCGCGGGGACCGGGGCGTGGGCTCCGGGTCGAGTCCCTCCTGCGTCTTCTCCTCGGACTGCAGGAAGATGCTGGAGCTGACGGGGCCCAGGGGCTCGGTGCCGGGCGCGGGCTTGTCGCGCCGAATCGCGCGTTCCCGGAGGCTGGGCCAGGGCCGCGGGGCGCGGGCGGGGGCCGAGCCGTGGAGCGCGCGGGGCGGCCGGGCTCTGCCGTCTTCCGGCCCCGCGCGGGGGCCGCGAGGTGCCTCCTGCGGCTGGGGGTCGGGCCGTTCCGGGGACCTGCCCGCGGGCGCCGCGGGGGTGCCCAGTTTCCGGGCCAGCGCCGTCTGCACGAGCCCCGCGGCGGCCTTCAGGCGGCCCAGCGACTCGTCCAGGGAGCCGGTGCGCAGCAGCAGCCGCGGGCGCGGCGCGGGCGCCCGCGGGGGGTTCGGGGGCCGCGGGCGCAGCTCGATCTGCCTCTTGGGCACCGTTCGGGGCCTGGCCGGCGCGGCGCGCTCCTCCAGCGCCACCTCCACGCACTCGAACTGCGGGCGGACCTCGGGACCCGGCCCACCGGCCCGCACCTCCAGGTAGGTGGCCCAGCGGGAGCCCCCGTCGGGGGCCCGGGGCCGCGGCGGCGCCGCCGGGAGCTGGCGCACCGGGCCCCCCTGCTCTTCCTCCTCCTCCTCCTCCTCCTCCGCGTCGGAGCGGCCGCACGGAGGCAGGGCGCCGAAGATGACTTCCATCTCGCCCGACGGCAGCATGCGCAGCTGGGGCCGGGGCGGCGGCGGGCCCGAGCCCGGGCCTCGCGGGAAACCCGAGCCTGCCCGGGGCTGCTGGCGGCTATTCTGGGCGCTGACGGACAGGAGAGGCTGCGCGCCCGCCCCCCGCCCAGGGGCCACCCAGAGCCAATTCGCGGGGCCTCCGGCGTCCGGCCCGACGTCCGGGGGCTCCGGAGAGCCCGGGGCCGTGTGGTAGGAGCCCGAAGAACCCGAAGAGTCCTGGCGCCGCGCGGGGGCCGTGGGCAGCCGCCTGGGGAGCCCGGGCAGGGCTGGCGGGGCGAGCGCCGTCCGCATGGTGGGCCGCACGCCGCGCACTGCCGCCCGCGCGACGCCTCCGCCGGCCGCCGCTCCGCTGTCCCCGCCCCGCCCGGGAGGCCGCGGGGTCAGGGCGCCTTAAAGCGGCCGCGTCCCCCTCCGGAGCCGGCAGCCGGACGCACCTGCGCCCCGCGCGCCCCCAGGCCGAATCCCCTCCAGCGCCAGCGAGCGCCTGGGGTGGCCTGGCAGGCAGGGGAGGGGAAGGCAGGACCGACTTCGGAGGCAGCAGCTAGGCCCAGCACCACCATCCCAGGTGAGGAAAACGGCCAGGCAGGGCCTTGTCGGCCATGTGGAGGAACCTGACCTTCAGGAACTCGCGTGGCTAGCAATCTCACCTTCCCCACAGCCTTTAACTCCTCCCCAGCCTCTCTTGGCTCCCTCCTAAGCTTCGACGACCCCCCCCCCCCGCCATATACAACTGACAACCCCACCTCCCCCAAACCCCAAACTCCAGAAGCCGTGTTGGACGCTCAGGAAGGTGCTGGCTAGACCCACTGGCCTGCGTGAGGCCCACTGGAAGGGACTGGAGGGGACAGTTCTAGCTTTCGCAAGCTGACTGAGCTTTAGAGGGTGGGGTGGCTCCCTCTAAAGCCTTCTGAGGCCCTCACAAGGCCCCCACCTCGAGCCTTTGGTCTTGCTCTGAGGACAGGTGTCTGTGGGGAAACCACCACCACCTGTCATTGTCTTATGACAATGGGCCCAACTTGCCCTTAAACTTCTGGCTTCAAGGTCCTGCCCTGACTCAGGATGCAGCTGGCTTTGGAGCCACCGCACTGGCCCCTCCTTCACTCATTCTCACAGTGACCCAGCGGAAGCTAAAGGCGACAGGTCTGACTCAGACGCCCGGGTCCCCTGCCTAATGGCCCTGTGATCACTTAGGGCACATGGATGACTTCTGAATCTGGCCTGTCCATCACAGCAGCTTGAGCTAATTGTGGCCCCCTCTCAAGACTGTTCTTCCACTTTCAAATAGATCCAGCATTGTCACCTCCACCCCGCTTGGGAAGACCCATGAGCTTTTTTTTTTTAATGTACCCTAACATTTCCTCTTTCTTCCATGAGCTTGTTTGGAGGTATAAGGCACCAAAATCATGACTTTTTTTTTTTTTGCTTGGGGGGGGGGCTTGAACTTGGGCATGGGCACTGTCCCTGAGCTAGCTCTCTACCACCTGAGCCACAGCGCCACTTCCAGCTTTTTCTGTTTACATGGTACTGAGGAATCAAACCCAGGGCTTCATGCATGCTAGGCAAGCGCTCTACCACTCCGCCACATTCCCAGTCCAGGTATGACATTCTTGTAACAACTGATTTCCCAGATTCAGGCTTGCATTTGTGGGCATTTTTCTGTCTCTGAGACACACACACACACACAGAGCCACTGTCCTGTAGCCAATCTGAGAGCTAAATTTACAGGGAGTGGTGTGGGCTGTTACTGGGGTAACCATGACTGTTTACGTAGAAAACCAAAGGGAGTGGTGCCTACTAGACCACAAAGACCCAGCTCCTTCCCTGCAACTTCCATCACACTAATGGACTCTACCACTACCCAAGGGAGGGAGGGAAGAAGTAGCAGGGTCTAGAGACCGGAGCAGCATTCCTGTCTGAGCTCAGGAAGTGGCTGACAGGTCTGGCTGCTACCTAGAGCTTGGTGGTTGGAGTCAGGTCGCCAAGGCCCCAGAGGGCAGGCGGGCAGAAGTGACAGTGGCACCCTGTGCCCTTTCCTTGAACTCGCAGGGGTGGGGAAGCAGGGCTGGACTCTTCAGACCAGACAGAAAAGGCAGAGAGGTTGGGTATGAGAGCCAGAGAGCAGGAAGACAACCAACATTTTATTTTTCCCTGAGATGGTGGCTGCGGGCATGACGCTTTCCTGAGGCTTTCTTATGCTTCTGGTCCAGCACCTGGGCCATGTATTTCTCCTGCTGTTTCTGGATCCGGAAGTCAGACATGTGATTCCTGCAACGGAGCCGGTGTCGTGGGCTGGAATGCCCAGGGTAGGGGCCAGAGGTCAGGCTCCCCACTTCCATCAACAACCCCCAGCCTAGCCCGGCCCCTCACCTGAAGATCTGTTTCTGCTGGCTGATAACTTGTTGTAACTCTTTAATTTCATTCTCTTTGCCAGTAAGTATATCTTCTTGCTTTATAATGTGAGACTCAATCTCTGTGGGGGAGAGAGGCGGGGGGGGGTGGTTCCCATGCGTGGGCCCCTTCCTGGGCTAAGGCTCCCCTCACGGGGCTTCCTGGCTGGAGGTTTCCCCCACCCGGGGCTTGTCCACAAACACCTGCTAGTATTTTCATGACAATGTCGTGATGAGTGTGTCAGTGACTTTATCACCCTATTCTGACTTCACCTGACATTCTTCACCATTCTAGTTCTAGAGTATTTGTGAGCGTAGGTGAAGGTTCTCGAAGAGAGGTATTTGTGGTCTCTCCATAGGCAGGAAGACAATGCCTGCCACCAACTGCAGTCTTGCACGGGTCACTCTCTGCTTTAGCAAGGCTCAGTCTAGAAATTCCAACTCCTCCCAATACTTGCTTCCCCTCTTCCTATTATATTTTCCCCCTAATACCATTTCTTTTTACTCATTTGTCTTGGTCATATTTGCTGCTTTTCCCTGCGGCTAAAACCAGTACTTGGCACACACTAAATGTATTTGTGGAATGAACTAAGTGTCCCCTGGGGGCTTACAACTTAGGGGCTTAGGCTTAGTCCAACTAGATCTATGGCCGGCCGGCTGGATGCCCATCTTTGTGCCAGGGCTTCGGTAGTTGGAGCACTGTGACCTCAGCTGCCCTCAGAGAGCTGGGAATATGGCTCAGTAGTGGAATGTATAAGGACTGGGTTTGATCCCCTGTACCACAAAAAAATAAATAAGACTCAAAAACTGATTAGAAAACTGGACAAAACTTCGTTTCAATGAAGTTCACATGGAAGCCATGTGCCAGTGGCTCACGCCTATAATCCCAGCTGCTCAGGAGGCTGAGATCTAAGGATTAAGGGTCAAAGCCAGCCCAGGCAGACAAATCAGGTAACTCTTCAATTCACCAGCAAAAATCTGGAACTGGGGCTGGGAATATGGCCGAGTGACAAGAGTGCTTGCCTCCCATACATGAAGCCCTAGGTTCGATTCCTCAGCACCACATATATAGAAAATGGCCAGAAGTGGCGCTGTGGCTCAAGTGGCAGAGTGCTAGCCTTGAGCAAAAAGAGGCCAGGGACAGTGCTCAGGCCCTGAGTCCAAGGCCCAGGACTGGCCAAAAAAAAAAAAAAAAAAAAAAAAAAAAAAAAAAAATCTGGAACTGGAGATATGACTCAAGTAGTAGAACACAAGCCTTACATGAAAAAGCTGAATGTGAGGCCCTGAGTTCAAGCCCCAGTACCGACACAAAAAGAAAAACAAAGGTTTCTATTTTCAGACCTATTTCCTCCCCTACAAACAGCCCTAATGTCCAGTGAGGGGACTGGAGGGAAGACCTGATGTGATAGTGTGGCAAAGCCCATACCTAATGAAGTACACATTGGACGCAAGCATAGCTTTTATGTCTTGGTCAAAATTCAAGAAAAGTGTAGGTATCTAGAGGTGTTTCATTTATGTAACTGCTCCTGGTGCAGTCCTATAAAATTCTGATTCAGAAAGGAAGAAAAACCTACTGCCTTTAAATGTTGGGCAGGCCTAGGGATAAGCTCACGGTGGAGCACTGCGCAGCACTGGACATCCTGAGTTTAGTCCCCAGCACGGCTAAATACATACATAAAACTTGGACAAGCCAGGCGCCAGTGGCTCACGCCTGTCATCCTAGCTACTCAGGAGGCTGAGATCTGAGATCACAGTTCAAAGCCAGCTCCAGCAGGAAAGTCCATGAAACTCTTATCTCCGATTAACCACCAGAAAACTGGAAGTGGAGCTGTGGCTCAAGTGCTAGAGCACTAGCCTTGAGCTGAATAGCTCAGGGACAGTGCCCAGGCCCAAAGTTCAAGCCCCATGACCGACTTAAAAAAAAAAAAATGTTGAACAAAAATTACACCACAGCTCTGACTGTGTAGAAATGCTAAGAATGCACTGAGGAGTTCAGAAGAGAAGATCTGGTACAAATCAAGGAACAGCATGAAAAGAGAGAAAAGCTCGGGGCTGGTGGCTCACACCTGTAATTCTAGCTGCTCAGGAGGTTTGAAGTCAGCCCTGGCAGAAATGTCTTCAAGACTCCATCTCCAATTAACTACTAAAAAGCCAGGCTGGAGGTGTGACTCGTGGTAGTGGGCCAGCTGAGCAAGTGGCAGGCCTTGAGTTCAAGCCCCAGTTCTGGCGGGGGGGGTAGGGAAGAAAGAGGAAAGAGACACAGATGAAGGAGACAGAATGGAAACCTGAGCATATTGGGACTACTGCCTCTCCTCCCCAAGGTCATCCAGTGAATCCACATTGCTTGTGAATTTCTTTTGGGAAAAGGATAGAAATCTTTTTTACTTATTATTTTTTTGCCAGTCCTGGGGCTTGAACTCAGGGCCTGAGCACTGTCCCTAGCTTCTTTTTGCTTAAGGCTAGCACTCTACCACTTGAGCCACTTCTCTTTTTATGTGGTACTGAGGAACTGAACCCAGGCTTCGGGTATATACGCTAGGCAAGCACTCCACTGCTAAGCCACAGTCCCAAGCCTAGAAATCTTTGTGACTCTTATAAGACTGAGGTACCCAATGAGAGAAGAGTGAAAATCCTCTGAGAAGAATAAAGCACTATGTAGGTGTAGAAACCAAGCAGAGACCACAAAGGGGAGGTGCTGTGGGTATAAGTCAAGGTTTAAAACAGTTTAAAGGTTAAAACAGCAGATTGGCTTAAGCACTGGTGGCTAACAGCTGTAATCCTACCTCCTCAGGAGGTTGATATATAAGGTTCAGGGTCTGAAGCCAGCCCAATCAGGAAAGTGTGAGACTCTTTAATTAAGCACCAAGTCAGAAATAGAGCTGTGGCTCAAATGGTACAGTGCTAGCCATGAGTTAAAAAACTAAGGGGCAGCCAGGTGCTGGTGGCTCATGCCTATAATCCTAGCTACTCAGGAGGCTGAGATCTGAGGATCATGGTTCAAAGACAGCTAGGGCAGGAAAGTCCCTGAGACTCTTACCTCGTTACTCACAAAAAAAGGCAGAAATAGTGCTGTGGCTCACGTGGTAGAGTGCTAGACTTGAGCAAAAAAGAAGCTCAGAGACAGCACCCAGGCCAAGTTCTGGCACCAAGACTGGCAAGCTAAACAAAACCAGACCACTAAGAGACAACAGCAATGTCCTGAGAGACCCTGATTCAAGTGCCAGTACTGCTTGTGGCCACTGAAATGATGCAGGACATGAAGGGAAGAGGCAGCTAGACCCAGTCCCCGTCACACACACACACACACACACACACACACACGAGAAATCCTAGTTGGAAGGAATACCTTAAAGGAAAAGTGTCTACCTACCCCAGGTTTTTTTTTGTGGGGACAGAAAAGGAGATGCCTAGGGAGAGGTAAGGAAATGTACAGTTGTGTGGGTGGCACTGTCCTTTGAGCTTTTTTCAAGGCTAGAGCTCTTATCACTTGAGCCATAGCTTCACTTCCCACTTTTTTTGCTGGTTAGTTGGAACTAAGAGTCTCACAGACTTTCCTGCCTGACCCGCTTGGCACAGCAAATCCTCAGATCCCAGCCTCCTGAGTAGCTATGATTACAGGTGTGAGCCACTGGTGCCCAGGCGTAAGTGTGGAGATAATCTTGTCGGCTGGGGTTCAGGAAGCGCTGGTGGGATGTAGAGTGGTATCTGTCAGCCTGCCTGGCAGACTCAAGACAGCAGCCTGTCAGCATCTTCCAGGGAGCCTGCTCACAGAAGACAAAAGGATGGAGTAGATGAGGGCAGAGGAGGGAGGAGGGCGGGTCTTGACCCCCTTTGTGATTTGGACTGGTCTCTGGCCTACTGGAGATCTGCTACAGTGAATGAAGTGGATGTCACGAATGGACGTTCATATCCACTATTACTTAGACAAAGCGTCTCTTAGATGTGGGGACACTGGGGAGCTGGCTGTAAAAAGTACCCCTCAACTCACACCACCAACAAAGCTGGGAGTGGCCAAGGCATGTGTTCTGAGCAGAGTTGAAAACTGGTGGCCCAGACATATTTTACTTGGTCCACATAGTAATTTTTTTAATGTTTAAATTCGTGCTAATGAGTTAGAAAAGCCTCCACTCAAATTTGGTCTTTAGACTTTTTTCTCTTTTTCTTTTTTTACGATTTATCAATCCCAAGCCCTCATTCCCACGGCGGGAGGGGGTGGGCGGGTGGGGGAGACCTTGACAGGAAATGGCTTTCATGGTACTGAGACTGTCAGCTTCCCAACAAAATACTTGCCCTGTTATTCTCGCAGAAGGGTTAAGAGTAAAATGCACTACTTCTAACACATATCAAAAGTGGGAAATAAAAGGTGGACTAAGAAGGTCGTATGTTTCAAGAAAAATGGGAGCAAACCCGTTTCTTTATGGCCGTGAAGAATATCGTACACCGACTGCTTCCCTCATTTTCTTGGCCTGCCTGGTCCCTGAAGGCCTTTTCGATGGTGAGCCCCTCCGGGGCTTGCCTGTATCCTCGGCCGGGGATAGAAGGTAGGGTGAAACCCTGCTTTGGGCATAGGCCCTGGGCTGTTGGGGAAGAGCCCGTGCAAGTGAGCATGGGGGG
This sequence comes from Perognathus longimembris pacificus, assembly GCF_023159225.1. Classification (NCBI taxonomy): domain Eukaryota; kingdom Metazoa; phylum Chordata; class Mammalia; order Rodentia; family Heteromyidae; genus Perognathus; species Perognathus longimembris. The sequence continues at coordinate 8,596,237 of NC_063182.1, read as the reverse complement.
CAGAGCGGGCTTCCCGCCTACCATTGCATTTGGTGATGAGCTGATCCTTCTTGCTGGACTCCTGCAGGACTTTGCTCTTGACAGTGGTGAGCCTGGGTGGAGAGGACAGGACAGTGGGTAGGGCTGCAGGCAGGCAAGACCCCTGGCCTCCATGCCCCCTCCTGAGGCTCACTTACGCCTTTTCGAAGGCCAGCTTCTCTTTCTCCAGCTGCTTAGACAGCACCTCCACCTCTCCGAGGGCAAACTGCAGCTTCTCCTCTTCTTTGGCCAGGAGGACCTTGGTCTTGGCATGGGCAGCTTTCTCTTCCTGAAGGAGCAGCAGGCAGTCACCGCATTACCTTAAGCCACCTTGGGCATCCCAGGTTCCCTTAACTCGCCGCTTAGAAGAGCACACAGAAACCAGGGCACAGGAACATGCTGTCCCTTCCACAGGGAACGGAAGTTCCCAAAGACCAAGACTTAGTGACTGTCCAACCTCAGGGATCAGAAATAGAGATCAGAAGCATCACTTACCACCAGTTTCTTCTCCACTTCCTGGAACTCTTCTTTACTGACAAAATTTTCATCCTGGAGAACCATCTGCAACAATTGGATCAGCATTGACCTGAGGTCAGGGTAAGAAGGGTACCTGCTAGGGACCAGGACAAAGGATGGATAATGGGGTAAGCCCAGGGGGCCTAGGATTTAATACCGTGGGTAGGGAATTCAGTTCCACAGAGTCACTAAGGCCCAGCTTCTCTTCTCTTACAGTAGAAACTAGGCTGTTAGAGAAGACAGCTCACAGCCAGCCTGAACAGTGTGGGTTGTGGTGCCCAGAGGAGCCCTTGGCCCGGTCCAAGGATAGGTCAGAATTGATCTTTAAACCAGAAGGGGTGCTGTAGCTCAAGCGGTAGTGCACTAGCCTTGAGCACAAAGAGGCTCACAGACAGCACCTAGACCTTGAGTTCAAGCCCCATAGCAGTCCAAAAAATAAAATTGCCTTTTAAAAGATTGGTGTGTGTATGTGTATGAGGGGTGGGGCTTGACCTCAGGACCTACGTGCTGTCCCATAGCTTTTATTTTATTATTATTATTTGCTCAAGGCTGAAGCTCTACCATGTAAGCCCAGTTCCACTTCTAGCATTTTTCTGGTTGAGTGGCGTTTTACAGTTCTCACATCTCAGCTCCCTGAGTAGCTAGAAGACCAGGCATAAAGCAACGATTAAACTTGCTTCCTTCCCCCCATCCCCCTTCTTGGAGTTCCTTTTGGTAAATATATGATCAGAGGTACAGAGGCATTGTCCCTTAGTTAAAATTGCTTTTATTTTTAATTTCTTTTTTTTTTTTTTTTTTTTTTTTGCCAATCCTGGGGTTTTGAACTCAGTGCCTGGGCACTGTCCCTGAGCTTCTTTTGCTCGAGGCTAATGCTCTACCACTGGAGCCACTGCGCCACTTCTGGCTTTTTTTTTTTTTTTTCTGATTATGTGGTGCTGAGGAATCAAACCCAGAGCTTCATGCGTGCTAGGCAAGCGCTCTACCACTAATTCCTATATTCCCTGCCCTAAAATTGCTTTCAAAGATGGTAAAGTGAATCCTGAAATCTGTCATATAGGATGGGCCAGAAAAGGGATTAGAGAAGGGCTCCAGATGGTGGGGCCAGACATCCCAAGGCAAGCTGCCAAAAAAAAAAAATCTGGATACCTTCAGGTAACTGGAGGTAATTCAGCGCCTACAGCTGCTGTATTTTGTTGAAACAGGGTGTTGGCGTAGCCAACAACAGGATGTCTTCTCTTATTCCCAATCTAATTTCCCGGGTTTAAGAATCAAGAGTCAAAAACAGAGGTGAAGCCACCAGTTTTACTTTTAAGAAGGAACAGATATCCCAATGTTGTTATCAAAATAGGGAAGAAGAAAAAAAAACAACCCAAACCCAACCCGTGTACTCCGGTGGGCAGCTCGGGAGCTCACTTACGGCTCCAATGCTTTTGGCGGGGGTTTGAAAAAGCACCATGACATGGCAGCGGGTTTCCCGGGTCCAGGTGGCCCAGGGCTGACTGTGTGCCTAGAGCTCCCCAGGGCACTGCGCCTGCCTGTCACTACCATGCTCCTCTGCACGAGGGCTGAGGAACTCGGGGGTGCCGGGCGGAGCACGGAGAAGTCGCTCGGTGCCTGTTAAAGTAACCTCGGAAACACTGAGGAGGACGCGGCCCCTCGGGCTCTCGGCTCCCCCAGCTCCCAGCCGGGGGAGGGGGGGGGGCCCAGCCGGGCGCCACTTCCGGCCGCCGACTCTCTCGGCAATCGATTGTAGCCAGGCCCCCTCGCTCCGGAAGCTCCCGGGGCGGGTGAGGCTCGGCCTCCCCCCTTAGCGCCACTAAGTGCGTACCACATTCCTCAGCTGGTGAATCAGCTCCTCCTGGGACTCAATCACGTCTCGCAGCTGATCGAAGGCGAGACACACAGATCCCGACCCCCCCGGCGACCACCCCAGGGGCGTCGCCATCTTTCGCCCCCGCCAGCTCGTTGGAAATGGCTACCGCTGCTGGCCGGGCCGCTGTCGCCCACCAATGAGAATGCGACGCCACAAAGCACCGTGGCAACCGGAGGCGGGAACTTCCTCCCTTATCCGGAGTAGGGCCCGCCTCTTAAAGGAGCCGCTGCGGGGGAGGGCGTGGCTCAATGAGGCGCGTGCGCAGTAAGCGGAAACCCTGGGTCAGACCCCCTGCATCACAAAACACGCAAAAAAAGGAGCCGCCTAGGCCTGGCCCCGGGGTGTGGGGGGATGGGGGGGGTGGGGGGGGTGGGGGGGGTGGCTGGTCGCTAACCATCCGTGGGGATTTGAGTGCAGGATATCTGCACCCCCCTTCACCCTTCTGCTTCTCACAGTCTTGAGGAACTGGGAAGGTCCTACCTGGATACTGTTCCCCCAGGGCCTTTCAGCTTGGGCACAGTTGCAGAGAGCTTCACGGGTCTCTCTCCTCTACCCCTAATGTCTAAATTGTCTCCTAGTATGCGATCCCAGCCTGCTCAGACTTAGGACGCTTAAGCCTAATCTGACAAAAATAGAGAAAGGAGAATTCTGTTAGGTTCAAAAGGAAAAGGGGGTGGTGGTGGGGAACTGTGGCTTAGTGGTACACTGCTTGCTTGGCATGCATGAAGCTCTGGGTTCGATTCCTCAGCACCACATACACAGAAAAAGCCCCAAGTGGGGCTGGCTGTGCTTCAACTAGCCTTGAACACAGAGAGGCTCGGGGACAGAGCCAAAAGAAAAAAATTGAAAAATTTTAAAAAGGAAAGAGCAGACCAAGAGGCAGCTCAATACTAGCACAGGTTTATTAGGAAGAAATCTGAAAGGGGGAACCTCCAGCCAAAGCGAGAGACTCACTCCTTGCTTACAATCTGAAGTATTTGTAGTGGGTCGGGAAGAATGCTGGAATAGTCTAGCCGAGGGGGCTTGAAAGTAGTAACCAGCCAGTGGGATAAATAGTGTGAAATAATGTCAGAGTTGGAGGCAGAGGAGGTTGCTGAGCCAAGTCTAAGCTGAGTAATATTCGTCCTGTGTCTGCTGCATTCATTTTTCTGTTCCGGGAAAGGAGGGCTAGGAAGGAGTGTGAATCAAGGTGCTGTTCTGGGGCCTCAAGACAAGCACTCTACTTCTGAGCCTCAGCCCTTGCTGTATCATGACAGGGACTTGCTGCGTAGCCCAGGCTGGCCAGACATTATGAGCCTCCCGCCCAGACTCCTGAGTTCTGGGACTTTTAGGCATGTGCCACTATAGTTTTTTTCTTTTTAAACTTTAAACAGGTTATAAATTTAACCTGTACAGTTCTGTGTTGTGTTATTTTCCTTTTCTTTTTTTTAGTGTATGTCTGTGTACCTGGACTGGGGCTTTGAACTCGGAGCCTCAGTGCTATGCCTCAGCTTTTCTACCCAAGACTACTTAAGCCTTAAGCTTTTTGGTGGTTAATTGGAGATGAGTCTCATAGGCTTTCCTGCTTTGTTTAGCTTTGAACCAAGATCTTTAGGTCTCAGCCCAGAACTACAGATGCTACAGGCATCTGTGTGTGTGTGTGCTATTCTGGTGCTTGAACTCAGGCAGTGCCCACGTACTGTTCCTGAGCATTTTTGCTAAAGGCTAGCACTCTAGCACTTGAGCCACACCTGGACTTTGAGCTTTTTTAGTGGTTAAGAGTAAGTAAGTAAGGTAAGAGTCCCTGGATTTTCTGGCCCTAGGCTGGCTTCAAACCATGATCCTCAGATCTCAGCTTCCCGAGTAGCTAGGATTACAGGCGTGAGCCACTGGCACCCACCCTCAGCAGTGTTATTTTGTGCCAGTACTGGAGCTTGGATTTAGAGCTTCTGTTCTTTCTTGCTTGGTTTTGCCCACAACTCTTACTCTATCACTTGAGCCACACCTCCAGTTCAGCTCTTTTGTTAATTGGAAAAAGCGTAGCTAGGACTCTTCTGCCCAAGCTGGCAATCTTCAGATCTTAGCCTCCCAAGCAGAGGGTGGGATTACAAGCTAGGAGGACACGGGTGAGCCAGTGATACCTGCCTTAATAGCCATATTTGGCCAGTGGCTACTGTGTCGGGCATTGTGGGCCTAGAGGGTGCTGTGTTGCTGTGTGCCTGGCGCCCTCAGAACGGTGTCCCCCAGTGTGTTCACTGATGTCACCTTGAACAAAGCTGCACATTCCACGGGGCAGTGACTCAGAGAGTTCCCACGAACCGTGTTCTCTTCCCTCCCTCTAGTCTTTCCCGTGGTGCTTCTTGGTGTTCTTTGTCCATGTTCGCCTCTACCAGGTGCCCTTGAGGTACTTGGGTTCTACCTTAGAACATAGTATTCTCCACCAGCCAGTACCCTGGGGTGGGGAGGTTATTAGGAATGAGAACCTGACGATCCAAGTCCACGCTTGCATGGACATGACGGATGGTCACCCTGGATGGGAACCGCAGACACTGTTCCCCACATCCGCAAGCACTCTCGGCTTCGCCAACTAGGGCTCAGGGAGGCTTAGCATGACATGATATCACAGAAAGCTCTATGATCCTTCCCTGAGAAAAGCTGCCTTTTACACAGGCTTGTCATCCTGGCTGATGGCCTGGTTATTTTTTTCTGCCCAACAGACTACCTTCCTTTTCAATTAATTGATTTGATTTTGGTGCTGTCCTATGGCTTGAACTCAGGGCCTAGGCACTATCACTATCCTTGAGCCTTTGTACTCAAGGCTAGCGCTCTACCGCTTGAGCCACAGTTCCACTTCTGACTTTTTTGTTTTTGATTTTTTTGAATTCAGTCTGGATGCTGTCCCTGAGTAATTTTTGCTCAAGACTAGTACTCTACTACGTTGAGCCACAGCTCTACTTCCTGTTTCTGGTGGCTAATTGGAGCTAAGAGTCTCACACACTTTCCCGCTCCAGCTGGCTTTGAACTGCGATCCTCAGATCTCAGCTTCTTGAGTAGCTAGGGTCACAGATATGAGCCACTGGCAACAGGCTCACTTCTGGCTTTTTGGAGGTTAACTGGAAGATGAGTCTTATGGACTTTCCTGCCCAGGTTGGCCTGGAACCACACTCTCCAGATCACAGCCTCCTAAAGTGGGTAGGATTACAGGAAGGAACCACCGGCACTCGGCAGGTCAGTGCTGTCAGCTGCATTGGTTAGTTCACTTGTGTGCGGCTTCTCCATGTGGCTAGCATAGTGGGCTCAGGAAACAAGGTGGCCAGCCCCCACCAAGTGCAAACAATGGAAGATGTCAGTTTTAGCACATTCTATGGTTTGAAGATAAGCAAAGGCCAGCTCAGATGGGCAGGGGACGAGCCACACGATAGCATAAAGATTCATTGTGGTACATGGGAGTCACCAAAGTCAATCTACCACATAGTCTCCCAGGGTCCTGACATTGGATGGGTGCTTTTTATGGAAATGAACACTGGGCGTGGCTTCCAAGCTCCTCCAATTAAAAGTCACCATCCCTAAATAGAACAAGTGAAAGTCATTGAAATTGTTTTAAGCAGTAGCTTAGTGATGTGGACACCTGTATACATGTGTGGAAATGTCAACATGGAACCATTTTTGTTCAACTAATGTATGCTAATGAAAATTGGTCTGTTAGAAGGGTGATTACATTTCAAGTCTCTTGCAAGTCTTTCCCTCAGAGTTGCTTTCACTGATCTCAGATTGGGATAAATCCCTTCAGTCTGGATTCCTGTGGTCCCTTTTCTCTCCATTGACAGTCACCCTACTGGGCAAGACTTTCTAGAGCCAGCTTCACCATTAGATCTCAGCTCAGCTCACCTGTCATACAGCAAGTTCTTGATCTTAGCTGAAGTAGATTTCATGCCCTTTGTTTTTTCTTCAAGTAAAAGATACCAATGCCAAATGAGCTTGTGTAAATACCACGAACTGTATAAGCCAAGGTCCTTCTAAATATGGGCTAATGGGAGCAAAGCCAGCAAGGATCTGGGGTAACTTCTGATTTGCTAATGGTCTTCATCTGAATGGTGCTGCTATCTGATAGGAACTATGAAACCATGATACCATCAAAGCTAGGTACTATTCTAAACACACGAAATGCCATGTAGGAAGGGAAGAGTGGGGCAGAGGCTAAGAGCTTTTTTGGACCAAAGTGTCTCCACGAGAACCAAGCATGTGCAGTGTGAAAGGAGGCCAACGACAACAGTAAAAGAACCAAGAGATAAAATTCTTTTATATAAAATCATTTAATGTTTTTGTTTTTCATTAAAATACACTCAATCTAGATGCAGTGAATGAAGTGACCAGATTCAGAATTCTTACTCTACCAGGATCTGATTTCACGTATGTCACCGAGGCTGGTCACAGAACATTCATGTCTTCGGCGTTGTGATGTCCGTGATGTAATCACTGCCTACCATACACGCCTATGGTTACTTGGTGGCCATTGCACAAGGCATCAACAATGCAAACTCAAAAAATAAAGATGTATAGTAACTAGTGCCTTTCCAAAAATAAATCTATTAGGACATTAAGCTTACACCTTAAATGAGTTCAAAATAAATAGGAATGAAGTGCTAGCTCCTGTGAGGAGCAGGGCATGCAGAGACGATGAACTTGACTGTGTGGCTGCCGGCATCCCAGAGTGCTTCCTCGTAGCCGGTCCGGAGCGTGCGCGGACGCAGATGACAACAGCACCCAGCCTGCCCAGGCTTCTGACTGTTGGGCTGGGGCTTGGAGTTCATTGCCGTTCCGCAACGCTTCCAACAGAACTCGTGCCAAGTTCTTTTCTGCCATGTCACTCCTCCCAGGCTGGGTGGCCTGGAGCCAATCAAGGAAGCTTAGTTCTCCAGTGCGAGTAGATGAATCCCAGGCTGCGAATCTGCACATGGATGGCTTCAATGACATGGTTCTTGGTGAGGAGAGGGATTTTCATCCTCCCTCTCTCTGCTGTGGAGAGCACCTTCATTGGAACAAGTTTCACTTCAGTTCCTGTGTGAACCTCAAGTTCTGTTTCTTCACCCCACTCCCTTCACACCTCTCCAATCTGCGGCGGTGCTCCAAGAAACAGCAACAAGCTGTGTGCCACGTTCTGACAGCAAGAATAGCATCTCAAGAGTTCATACTGTCAGGAAGTCTTGCAAAGGATGTAGACAAGAGGAAAAGCTTATTTTACCACCATGCACACGACCCATCTAAAGTACAACCAAGGAAATTAGAGTAACAATATTCTGGATAGTATACCAAATAGATTAAACTACTGTTCAAACAAAACACATGTAATTCCCTTGAGAAAAAAGCCAGATGTGAATATTGTGGTCTGTTCATAATAAACAGTACCATCAATGTTGTAAAAACAATGGATGTGGACATTTAATGTCATTAGTATTGCCTCTAGTTATCACAGATAATTCATTGCCGCCGAGAAACCCACAAAGCGTGCCTATTCTATTCCTTGGGGTCTAGAGGAGGGCCTTTCGCTCCGTCGAGTCAGTGTCACTGTGGCCCCTTAGGTAGCAGGGCTGGAGGCTGGAGTGTGATTCTAAGGAAGCTTCCCATGAGTCTGGCTGGCTCATGGAACATTCTACAGTGTAAACTCCATGTCCCTCAAAGGTCAAGGAGGTCTTCAAAAAAAAAAAAAGAGGGCAGCAAAATCTGGCTGCTTCCCTTTCCGCCACTGCGTCATTGTCCCAACAGCCACCAAAGCCTCCTCCCCTCACCCACAGCCCGTGTCCTGACTCCATGCAGCACGCGTGGGAACTCAATGGTGCTGGAGCCCCTGCTACAATAAAAGTTGAATAAACTGCTGGGTACCAGTGGCTTACACTTGTAATCCCAGCTACTCAGGAGGCTAAGATCTGAGGATAATGGTTAGAAGACATCCTTGAATCTGTGAGACTCATTTCCAATTAACCACCAAAAAAAAAAAGAAAAAAAAAAAAAAGCTAGAAGTGGAGCTGTGGCTCAAGTGGCTAGAGACTAACCTTGAGCAAAAAAAAAAAAAAAAAAAAAAAGGAAAGAAGAGCCCCAGGAAGCTGTGTACTGTACGTCACTTATGCCTATAACCCTAGCTACCTATGAGGCTGAGGGCTGGTTCAAAGCCAGCCTAGGCAAGAAAGTCTGTGAGACTCTTATCTCCAATTAATTACCAAAGAACTGGAAGAGGCGCTGTGGCTCAAAGTGGCAGAGTGGTAGCCTTGAGTGTAAAAGCTCAGGACAGCACCCAGGACCTGAGTTCAAGCTGTAAGACCAACAAAAAACCCAACAACCAAAAGCCCCACCCGACCCCAAAAAAGATGAATGAATAAAAAAATCACCTTGCATTACAAACGAAACAAAATGGCTGCAGAACCCAACACTAACCGCTGCCCCTACCACAGAGGGAGGCTCACTGATTGGGTGGCTCTGACCCCTCGTGGGTCTAACCACAGTACCTCTGTGGAATGGAGGGACTCGGTTCAAGGGTGCAGGTACTGAACAAGTACATCAAGGGAGAATGACAAAGAGCAGAATCTGGGTTCTGTGATGGCCTGGGGATCTGCACTGAGGAGGTGAACTGAGTCTTTCATTCCCCCTTCTCCCTGACTCTGCTTCTAGCTGCTGAATTTCCACTCATCTGTGATTTTAATTTCTGGATTCTCTGACTGGAGGCTGGGATAACAGAAAGCCAGGATTCCCAGGGCTATTTCTCAAGAGAGATGATAATGACTTTTATGTAGGGAGATGATTCCTGGAAGATGCCATAAACAATATGGAACTGCTTCGGCCAGGCCCAGGAATGCCTGGGTATCAAGATCACTGAAGATGGGAAGAAGCAAGGGAATCATTGCCGTGCTCTGGGATGCCCTCAACTGTCTTCACAAAGGCAGGGTAGGCTGAGTGGATGTTTTGCCACCTATGTCGCTTAAGTGAAGTGCTCCTGTCCCAGAAGCCTCTCCCCAGGAGGACTCTGTGATGAAATAAAGGTCTGGCTCCATGCTCAAGCCCCTCAACTCTGCCCAAGGTTCACAAATAGTAAAATGTTCATCATTTCCTAATTTTGTATTATAAAATGGACTTGGGAACATAAGTAGTAACAAGTAACAAAACCCCAGATCCTGGGCAGGAAGGACACCACCCTCTCAGCCACCTCTGCGAAGGCCAATAAGTTTGGAAAGTTTTTCACAGTTTTCAAGTTTCAGCGACTCTGCTTTCTGTTTCAGCCGTTCATCTCTGTATAATCCAGCCAAATTTGTTAACTCTGACTCTGAAAAACAAAAGAGGTAACCAGTTCATCAGGAGAGTGGAGCTTGGGCTGGGAATGTGGCTTAGTAGTAGAGTGCTTGCCTTGTATACATGAAGCCCTGGTTTCGATTCCTCAGCACCACATATATAGAAAAAGCCGGAAGTGGCGCTGTGGCTCAAGTGGTAAAGTGCTAGCCTTGAGCAAAAGAAGCCAGGGACAGTGCTCAGGCCCTGAGTTCAAGCCCCAAGACTGGCAGGGGAAAAAAAAAAAAGCTGAGCTCTTTGTCTCATTTCACATGTCTGGAATCACTTTTACTTTAATGCTATTTTTTTTTCCACTTGTGGTCCAGTCTGGTCACTGTCCCTGAGCTATGTTGCTCAAGGCTAGCACTCATCACTTTGAGCCACAACTCCATTTTTTTGGTTTTTTGAGTGGTTAATTGGAGATAAGAGACTCACAGGGACTTTTCTGCCTGGGCTGGCTTCAAACCTTAATTCTCAGATCTCAGCCTCCCGAGTAGCTAGGTTTACAGGCGAGAGCCATTAGCAGCCGGCTGACTTTAGTGCCTTTGTTGAAGAAGTGTACAGTAGGCGTACACCAGGTGCTGAGGATTAACAGGCACCTGTGATCCTGCAAGCCTGTCTGCACTCTTAGCAAAGCACTGCTCGTAGTTCTTATCAATAAAACATTTGGCATCAGGGAGGAAAGCGTGCGCGTGTGTGGTAAGAGGAGCCCTCGCAGCCTTCCTCTCCCTGGCATTCGCTTGGCAGTTGGAGAGACTGGAGTCCAACTGCCTATTCCTGTCATCTGAAACAAAGACAGCTGCTTCATTCCCCAGCGTGGCTGCTCCATAACTCACCCATGACACAGGGCCCACCTCTGGGGGGGACGCGCCCCCAAGGCCGGGCTGCTGGCCGCTTTCGTCCAAAGTCCTCCACTCAAAGGCCGAGCAGCTGGGTTCTTTTCACAGTGAAATCATCGGGATCCGGTGTCCTTTGTCTCCTTGACTAAGGGAAGTGCATTTTCTCCGCGCGGTAGCGAAGGTCATTCTATTTTTCAACTAGAATGTAATCTCTGCTCTATTTCCTGACTCCACAGTGGTGGGACTGCCTCAACTTTTTCTTCTTTTACAGAGGCATTCTCAGGAAGGGGAGTGTGTTGCCAACTAACAGGATGAGCTTGGGCGAGCCACGGGCTCCCCCAGCCTCCGACAAGCAGGCGGCCACTCAATGCTGAAAGGACCATACTTGTGAACATGCTATTTTAATCATTTTCAAATCTGCCTATCCATTCCTAATCATCTTGTGACAGATTTTTCTGTTAGTGGAAGGAGACACACCTGTTCGATTCATCAGCAAACCGCCACGCAACAGGAATTAACGTGAGCCAGAAAGAACGACGGGCATTGATTCCTCAGTAAGTTGCTATCCACACGTAACATGGCTTGGCATTTCTGCGCACAACAATTCTTTTTATACCAAGTTGGGCTCCAAGTGTGGATGAAGGGCAGGACTCCAAGGTGAACCCGCCCTGTGCACTGGACTGCAGCCTGGGCGCTAGCCCAGCGATGGCTTGGCAAGGAGCAGGTCTCCCGGGCAGCAGAACAACGTGCTTTCCCCCTTGGCGAGGGTGCTGCGAGGTCTGCTGCCAGGGCTGCGCTGGCATAGCCATCTTGCAGGTGACAGAGCTTCGGGAAGGGTCATGTGCTGCCCCCGAGTGAAAGGTCTCTGCTCCCGAGTCCTCTCCAGCCCTCAGCACTAAGTCCACCGCTCAAGCTTTTTTTTTTTTTTTTTGCCAGTCCTGGGCCTTGGACTCAGGGCCTGAGCACTGTCCCTGGCTTCTTTTTGCTCAAGGCTAGCACTCTGCCACTTGAGCCACAGCGCCACTTCTGGCCGTTTTCCATATACGTGGTGCTGGGGAATCGAACTGAGAGCCTCATGTGTAGGAGGCAAGCACTCTTGCCAGTAGGCCACATTACCAGCCCGAGACACCTTTTTTTGTCTTAACAAAATGTCCCTTTTCCCTAAGGGCCCAGTGTAATAAGATGGACAGAGTGCTGAGTCTTAAAGGTACACTGACTAAAGAAGCAAGTCCCAGAGTGTCTCAGAGCCCAGAATGGACTGTGAAAGTTGGAAGGTTCTGGTAAACCCCAACTACCCCCATAATCTAGCCCCGTGAAATACAGCTACCTCTGATCTACAATTCAAGGCCACAGAAAGCCTGGACTTCACCAAGAATGAGTCACTTATTATGTGTCACACCCAATGCTAAGAGTGACCCCCACGCCATCAGCTATAATCCACACGGCTGCTCTAGTAGCTAGTTAATTCTTGCCCTAGTTCAAAGCTTTGCCTTCTACCTCTCAGCTGCCCTGGGCAAGGGCATGGAAGACATGCTCCTCAACCCGCTGGGGCCACGAGCTCTGCTCAGCTGTACAGGGAGGAGGCTGGTCCTCCTCGCGAAGGGGCGGGGCCACTTCCCCTCCTGGTATTCGGTCTATTATGCAGATAAAGCAGGGAAGGGGTAAACTGGGGAATTACAGTGTCAGTATTCACACACAGGCGGCTAGGTTAAGCATTCTAAGGAAAGAAGCAGAGAAAAGTAAACAAAAGATTTAAAAAGATAATGACTAACTTAGATAAAAAAACAGTTTCCATTCAGTATTTTGCCAAGAGTGAACTTTGTTCTCAAGTGGGTTTATTTTTACCAGCTCTAAGAACTAAATTTAACCGCTCTGGCTGCACTGGCTGCTGGATTCAGAGGGCAGATGCTGCCGGTTCTCAAATGGCACTTGGGCAGCGTGGAATGGCTCCAAAGAGCCATTGTCAAATGCCAGAAATAGATCCTGAAGGGGTTCGTGCTGACAACCCCTCTTAGGAGGCAGCGAGCTCACACATTGTGCTTATTCACTTATTTTCCCTTCTACCTGGCGAGCACTTCAGCTGGCAAAAAGCAAGGCCCCTTCGGTCAGTACAATGCCTGCGATGAGCTCTCCGCATAGTTCTGTATCGTAAGTCCCAGGGGGGAGGGGGAGAAGGTGAAATGCAGATATGCAGCCAATCCTAGCGGAATTCTAGCAACTCTAGCAGAAAGCAGTAAGTTCAAAGCTCTCTTAATGCCTGGAACTATGGGGACTATGTGGGACATACACTGACTGGCTTTCTCCTTGATTTGGATCCACACATAGCCTTCTTTAAACTCAGGGCCTGGGCGCTGTCCCTGAGCTCTTTTGCTCAAGGCTAGTGATCTCCCACTCTGAGCCACAGCGCCACTTTTGGTTTTTAGCTGGTTAATTGGAGATAGGAGTCTCACAGACTTCCCTGCCAGGGATGGTTTTGAACCATGATCCTCAGATCTCAACCTCTTGAGTAGCCAGGATTACAGGCGTGAGCCACCAGCACCCGGCAAATCCTCTCTTCTCTAAGGACACTGAATATCTGTTCTGAAGCCAGGACTGCGCTGGGGGCCTGGGACACAGAATTCGAATGACATGTCTTCTACTATGTATGGCACACTAACACCGGATGAGCAGCGCTGTACTGGCGGGAAGAACGAAGAGCTTTAGGAGCAATGAGGAAGGAGAGATTAACTTGGGGCTGGGAGAGGTGATAGGTCAGTGAGGACTTAGCAGCACGGTGACCAAAGATCTTATCAGACAGCTAGATATTTAATGATACCAGAAGTAAAGTTTAAAAGATAAGTCAGAGTTTGCTTTGACAAAAAAAATAATAATCAAAGCCAAGTTTGTAAAGCCAAGATGCGGCGGTTACTAATGGTGTGTATGTGTCCGTGTAACTCTAATGGGATAGAAAGTGGAGCTCCTGGCTAAGAGACGGGCAACTGCCGCTGCCAGCATCCCCTAGCAGCAAGTGGAGCTGTAAGCCAAGAGGCAGACATTACCATTCCAGCTCTGCAGAGAAATCCCACCCAGGGTTACTTCGTTCTGTCTCCACAGCAGGTTACAAAAGTGGCGTAGCAGATACCTGACTCAGTAACAGCAACCTCTAAACTTTTGATTTGGCTCAAAAAAGATAGGGTGGTTCAATGAGATTTCTCTCTGATGTGAAAAGTGGAAACTGATCAAACTAGATGGCACTAAGAACTTCATAAGGAAGCTTGTGATACAGAAAGGGAACAATGATTAGGATTGGAGGCTAATGGGAAAGCAATAAAAAAGAGCAGTAACCACAATGGACCATGGAATGGAAAGTACCATTACCAGGTTTTGTTGGTACACACTGATAATCCAAGTATTTTGAGAGGCTGAGGCAGGAATATCACATGTTTAAGTCCAATCTGGGCTACATAGTAAGGGCAGAAAAAGAAGAAGAAGGGAGAAGAAAGAAGGAGGAGGAGGAAAAGGAGGAGGAGGGATAGAAAGAAAGGAAGAAAGAAAGAAACATTTGGAGAGACGAAGAAAAGCAGAAAGAAGAGAGAGTACAGCAGAGATAGAGACCCAAAGACTTGTCAAATAGACAAGAGATGACGGATGCTTTCTAGGTTCCTAAATTCTCCTAATCCTGCCACATGTATTGTCGATAAACTTCCCCCTTTTGTTTGCAGTATCCTGAATGGGCCTGTGTCCTGTGTCTCTTCACATAAATATATAACCAGGACACACAGAGGGGAGGGACCAGGAAGCTGAGATCGCCGCATTGCTGCATGCTGGAAGGCACAACTACCAGCGAAAGCTGCTTCCAGTATCTTACTTTGCTGTTTCTCCTTCCAGCAACTCGTCTGGATGTAATCGATATAATCTTTCTCGATTGTTTTCTCCAGGTCACGCAGAGAAGCTCCTCTGTAGGCCTTGTCAAAGTTTTTATCCACAAAGTAAGGCACCTGTAGGTTCTCAGTTTCTCTAGAAATGGTATAGCCCAGGGTTCTGAAACAGAGAGAGAGAGGCATAGGTGAGCTCGTAACATTAGGCACTCTGACTCCAGCGCAGGCCTCTAGCTATGACGCTCCCTATCACGCCATAGATTTGGAGATTCCATTGGCTAGTATACCCAACCCTTCCTATTCCCCTAGCAAAGTGGCAAGTAGAAAATCATTATTGATATATTACACAAGCAGGTTCATGCTGTGGATAGAGCTTCAGCATATATAATTTATTTCCTTCAAGGATCTGTATCTCGGGCTGGGGATATGGCCTAGTGGCAAGAGTGCTTGCCTCGTATACATGAGGCCCTGGGTTCAATTCCCCAGCACCACATATACAGAAAACGGCCAGAAGTGGCGCTGTGGCTCAGGTGGCAGAGTGCTAGCCTTGAGCAAAAAGAAGCCAGCGACAGTGCTCAGGCCCTGAGTCCAAGGCCCAGGACTGGCCAAAAAAAAAAGGATCTGTATCTCTTAGCTGGCTTTTCATGTGGAAAGAGTGCTGGACGCTTGGAAACAATGTGAGCTGGGGTGGCATGTGCCTGTAATCCAAGCACTTGGGAAGGAGGAGCAGGAGGATCAGAAGTTCCAGGCAAGCCTAAGCCACAAATCAGACACTGTCTCAAAACAAAACAAGATAGGCGCTGGTGGCTCACGCCTGCAATCCTAGCTACTCAGGAGGCTGAGATCGAAGGATTACAGTTCAAAGCCAGCTCAAGCAGGAATGTCTGTGAAACTCTTCAATTAACCACCAGAAAACCAGAAAAGGAGCTATGGCTCAAAGTGGTAGAGCACTAGTCTTGAGCAGAAAAGTTCAGGAACAGTACCCACCCAGGCCCTGAGTTCAAAGTCCACAACTGATGAAAGAAAGAAGAGAGAGAGGGAAAGAAGGGAGGGAGTGAGGGAAGAAGGGAGGGAGGAAGGGAGGGAGGAAGGAAGGAAGGAAGGAAGGAAGGAAGGAAGGAAGGAAGGAAGGAAGGAAGGAAGGAGCTGGGCACTGGTGGTTCATGCCTTAATCCTAGCTACTCAGGAGGCTGAGAGCTGAGGATGGCAGTTCAAAGCCAGTCCAGGTAACAAAGTCTGTGAGACTCTTATCTATAATAAACTACTCAAAAAATCCAGAATTGAGCTGTGGCTAAAGCAGCTCAGGGCAAGTACCTAGGGCCCTGAGTTCAAGCCCCATGACTGGCAGAGAGAGAGAGAGAGAGAGAGAGAGAGAGAGAGAGAGAGAGAAAGAGAGAGAGTGAGAGAGGAGAGGAAGAATGAAGGAAAGCGGAAGGAAGAGAAAAGGAGGGAAGGAGAGAGGAGGACTTTATAAATTGGATTGGGAACTGGAGGTATGGCTCAAGTGGTAACATGTCAGCTTTGAGCACAAAAGCCAATAAAGGTCCTGAGTTCAAGCCCCAGTACTGGCTCAAGAAAACATAAAAACCTCAGATGGTTGGTCCATACTGACAGAGCTTACATTTCTAATATTGTTGCCAGCTAATGCTAGTGTAAGGACCAAACTTTTGAGAACCAAACCAATTGAAAGACTAGGCATTGGTGGCTCATGCCTGTAATCCTGGCTACTCATGAGGCTGAGATTAGAGGATCATTTTTTTTTTTTTTTTAACCAGTCCTGGCCCTTGGACTCAGGGCCTGAGCACTGTCCCTGGCTTCCTTTTGCTCAAGGCTAGCACTCTGCCACTTGAGCCACAGCACCACTTCTGGCCGTTTTCTATATATGTGGTGCTGGGGAATCGAACCCAGGGCCTCATGTATAGGAGGCAAGCACTCTTGCCACTAGGCCATATTCCCAGCCCTAGGATCATGATTTGAAGCCAGTCTGGGCAGGAAAGTCCATGAAACTCCTCTTCAGTCAGTCACCAAAAATAAGCTAGAAGTGGATCTGTGGCTTAAGTGGAAGCACTCCAGCGGTAGAAAACAAAAACCCAGGGGCTGGGAATATGGCCTAGCTGGGGATATAGCCTAGTGGCAAGAGTGCCTGCCTCGGATACACGAGGCCCTAGGTTCGATTCCCCAGCACCACATATACAGAAAAAACGGCCAGAAGCGGCGCTGTGGCTCAAGTGGCAGAGTGCTAGCCTTGAGCAAGACTCTCAGGGACAGTGCCTGGGCCCTGAGTTCAAGCCCCAGGACTGACAAAAAAAGGAAAAAAAAATGAAAGAACTAATTCAAGGGCTGGGAATATGGCCTAGTGGCAAGAGTGCTTGCCTCATATACATGAAGCCCTGGGTTCGATTCCCCAGCACCACATACATAGAAAACGGCCAGAAGTGGTGCTGTGGCTCAAGTGGCAGAGTGCTAGCCTTGAGCAAAAAGAAGCCAAGGGCAGTGCTCAGGCCCTGAGTTCAAAGCCCAGGACTGGTCAAGAAAACAAAAACAAAAACAAAAACAAGAACTAATTCAAGAGCCAGTTACAGTGGTTCACACATGTAATCCCAGCACACAGGAGACGAAGGCAGGAAGGTCGAAAGGTCGAGGCCAGCATGGATCACATAGAGAAATCCTATCTCCAAAAAAATATTCTATCAGACTTTATATAAATCCATACGTATTTACAATTGCTACAATGAATTTTTTTAAGTTTTTTTTTTTTTTTTTTTTTTTTTGCCATTCCTGGGGCTTTAACTCAGGGCCTGGGCACTGTCCCTGGCTTCCTTTTTGCTCAAGGCTAGCCCTCTACCACTTGAGCCACAGCACCACTTCCGGCGTTTTCTATATATGTGGTGCTGAGGAATCGAACCCAGGGCTTCATGTATACAAGGCAAGCACTTTACCACTAGGCCATATTCCCAGTCCCTACAGTGAATTTTTGTTTTCAGTCAGAGCAAGAAACATAATAGTATAGTTTGATGTATACCTTTATGTTTAATAAATGGCCTCTCCTTGCAATTTTTTGAAAAGAATCCCTAGGTCCTGGTTTCTATCACCTGAGGCCCACAGCATTCAGGAATCCTATCTCAAGCTCACTGGGCTCCTTTCTAACTCTGTTAACGTGAGAGAAGAATTTACTTTGAATATCAAATTATGCTACTGATGCTTCAGAAACTGTCTGTTGCCATTCTATGGCTGACCAGACGATGTCGCTGTAGAACAAAACAATCCATTTGAGGAGCACAGGCTACTCAAGTATTTTTGACTTGAACTGTTAGCTGTTTCTTTAATCATAAGATCAGTGTTTCATTTGACAGATGAAATGAAATACTAGTAATATATCTACAAAACCTTTAAGTCTTTCATCTTCTAGATTATTAAGAAAGATTTAAAAGCTGGGCATGGTGGCAAACATCTGTAACCCTAGCACTTGAAGCTAAAGGCAGGAGGATCGAGTTTGAGATCAGACTAGGCTACACAGTGAGTTCAAGAATTACAAGTGAGGGGCTGGGGATATAGCCTAGTGGCAAGAGTGCCTGCCTCGGATACACGAGGCCCTAGGTTCGATTCCCCAGCACCACATATACAGAAAAAACGGCCAGAAGCGGCGCTGTGGCTCAAGTGGCAGAGTGCTAGCCTTGAGCGGGAAGAAGCCAGGGACAGTGCTCAGGCCCTGAGTCCAAGGCCCAGGACTGGCCAAAAAAAACAAAACAAAAAAAAGAATTACAAGTGAGGGCTGGGAATATGGCCTAGTGGTAAAGTGCTCGCCTGGTATACATGAAGCCCTGGGTTCAATTCCTTAGCACCACATATATAGAAAAAAGCTGGAAGTGGTGCTGTGGCTCAAGAGGTAGAGTGCTAGCTTTGAGCAAAAAGAAGCCAGCGACAGTGCTCAGGCCCTGAGTCCATGCCCCAGGACTGGCAACAAAAACAAAAACAAATAAACAAGAATTACAAGTGAGACTCTGTTACAAAACAATTAAAATAGAACAAAAATGTATAAGCATTTGACTTACGATTTATAGAATAGACTATATGGGGGATTAGCAGCCAGAAGCTGAGTAATGACCGATATAATCACAATCACGAGAACTGGAAGCAACTGAATAAATGCAGAATACGTAGTCTAAAAAAGGAAAAAAAAAAAAGATGATATAAGAACGAATCATCAGTATAAAGCTTATTGAAAATATAAATACAAAGAAATTCCTGAGAAATACAAATTGACAGTGCACAGCAGAGAGAAAAAAAGCATCTGCAAAGAGCTTTCTGGGATGAGAAATACTAAGTAGCCCGTATGCTCTCTGTGAGGGCCGAAGGGGGCTCGCCCTGACTGACAGGCAGTCATTCCGCAGCTACTTTTCTAAGACCAAGGAGGCAGGCAGCCTCTATCTAAATGTGCCCAGACAAGGACTCTCCCAGGGTGGGGTTCTAATAGCCACAACAGAGTTATGCAACGCTTTTGCCTTACCCATAGCTAATTGGTCTAGGGACAACTTAAGTCTAGCTGAGATAACTGCATTCTCCCCTCTTGGGAATTTGGGGTTGAGGGTCATCATCTCAAGAAATGAAGCACTGGGCTGGGATGTAGCGCAGTGGCAAAGCGCTTGCCTAGCGAGTGCAACGCCCTGGGTTCGATCCACGGTACCAAAAAAGAAAAGAAAGGACACATATTCTCATGTACTATTAACTAGTCATTTGCAAGGGGAAGCCTGCTTAGAAAAGAACAAAACCAAGTTGAAGAGTGATGGGAAAACCAGCCAATCTGGCTTCGAAGAGTCCTAGTAAGTACAGTCCCACGGAGCCTGAAACACCCAGCTTCTGGCTCCCGCTGGGCTCTTGCTCTTGAGCTTCAGGAGACTTTCTTGATCTACCAAGATCCTGGGAAAGCCACAAAACAATGGATTCGGGGGACAGGTGGCTGAGTTACCACTCTGGCCTGTTTGGGCTTACCCAGCTTTTCTTACTGCCACCTCTACTGTCCTACTGCACACGTTAGCAGCAGCTCAGACTTAACTTCTAGATTCGACTCCATGGAGGGAGGTATGGCAAACTTTACGAGCAGCAGCGCTCTTCTCTTCCCTAGGTACCTGAGGTTTATCTTCTTCCTCTTCCTTTTGTGTCGGTGTCTTCTCATGTCGTTGTCGCCGGCGGTAATAATGACTGTCATCTGTCACATTTGAGAACATATGAATATTTCCTGGAAAAGAAGGAAATAAAACAAACATTTAGGAGATATAGCAAACACTTCTGTTTTGTTTTACCTTCAAGTTCCTTGTTCCCTACTAGGTTATCTGAAGATAAGATATTGGTCTATTTTATCCAGTAGAGAAATAAGACAGTGGCTACGCCAAGTGTACTACCTGGGAATGAAATGTGTATAGCTCTCTTGATTTCATTTAGTCTTTTGTAGGGCTGGCTGTGGTGGCCCATACCTACAATACCAGCACTCTGGAGGAAGAAGCAGGATTTCTAAGCAACTAGAAAAGGAAGGATTTGGGCCATGAATCTTATCTAACTCACATTTGCTTCAGTGCCCAATATCAGATTCTGTTACTGCTAATACTTGCCTAATATGAATTCCACCCTCAGCACCACAAAGATATTCAGACTATTTTCTGGGCACTGAATTATCCCAACTTCCAACAGTGTGTGTGTGTGTGCGCGCAAGCCCACACAACAGTACTGGGGTTTGAACTCAGGGCCTGAGTACTGTCCTACATTTCCACTCAAGGCTAATTTTACCATTTGAGCCACAGCTATACTTTTAGCTTTTTGGTAGTAAGTTGGAAATAAGTCTCATGGGCTTTCCTGCCCAGGCTGGCTTTGAACCACGATCCTCAGATGTCAGCCTCCTGAGTAGGTAGGATTACAAACATGAGACAGCTCTACAGGGTACTTTTTGACGTTTTTTAGGATATAATTAATTACATAAAATAAGGGGTTTGTTGTGACATCTTCATATATACTTTGATCCTGTTCACTGTCCTTTACTCTCTTCTATTTTTGGTGCCAGTCCTGGGGCTTGAACTCAGGGCCCGAGTGCAGTCCCTGAACTTCTATGCTCAAGACTAGCACTCTATCACTTGAGCTACAGTTCCACTTTCAGTTTTTTTGGAGATAAGAACCTCATGGGCATTCCTGCCTGGGCTGGCTTCAAACCATGATCCTCAGATTCAGCTTCCTGATAGCTAGCTAGGGTTACAGGTGGGAGCCACCAGCATCTGGCTCCTTTACCCTCTTCTGTCTCCATGTCCTCTTTCTTCCTGGCTCCTTCTCTGTTCCCAAGTGGAGAGAGTTTCTTATTTATCTTTATATCTGCTACTTTGCAATAATAATAATAAACATCTTGCTAATGATTTAGAAGGTATTACACAAGATCTGGTCCTAGCTGGACACTGGCGGTTCATGGCTGTAATCTCAGGAAGCCGAGTGACAATCATTGCCCGAAGCCATGATTAACCAGTAAAATGACAGACTGAAGATATGATGCAAGTGGCAGAATGCTGAGCAAAACTGAAAGGCCCCAATTTTAAGCCCTGGTACTCACACCAGCATGCATGCACACATAAATTAGATAGATAGATAGATAGATAGATAGATAGAGAGATAGATAGATAGATATGTGATAGGTAGGTAGATATTCCCTTTAGCCTTGTGTAGAAGTAATGTGAATATCTTAAAAAAAAAAGGGGGGGGGGGGAATTGAATCCTCACAGCAACCTGCCAAAGTAAGTATCATTTTATTGGTCCCATTTTCAAGTGAACATCTAGTGTGAGTGTCTAAATGATTCTGAACTCTTGGTTGTTGGGGATTCAGCTTGGCATTGGGGGGAAGAGGAAGGTCCTGAGACACTGCCTTTCCTCCAGCCCTGGGGCAGTGTGGAAGCTAGCCACTCCCATCTTCTGGGTTCTGCTGGAAGAGAAGCAAACCAGCCCCACATTCCGTCGTGGCCACGTGTGCCACCATGGCAACCAGAGACCCCAGAGACCTGGTCCTTGGGGGGCTGTGGTCTCCACCCATAGAGGAAGTTCTGAGATATCACCGTGATGGACAGTTCACTAGCCAATCGTTAATACCCAGTCAATACCTCCTCTTCCTGCCTGCCATTACTGTTATATAAACCCCTCCCTTGAATACAATCCTTTGAGGCTGGTAGTCCATCGGACCAGCTCCCCGAGATCTTCGTGTCTGGCATCTGCTCTTATACGTAAGAGGGATTGGGACCGGGGGGTTTTGGCAGCCCTGCCTCAACTCGGCTTAGCCCGACAGGGACACGCTCCGCCCCTCCTACTGGCTGAAGAAGCAGAGCCAACTGTCCCTCACAATTGGGGGCTTGTTGTCTCCCCAGGGGAGACATGGAGATTAAGCCCGACACTTGGTATTTCAAACAATTATTGTCCCTCTATGATCTTCAAACAAATTTGCTAAGAGTTAAAAAACAATTTTGGCTAAGAACCAGTAGTTCCACCTGTAATTCTACCCACTCAAAAGGCTGAGATCTGGAAGATGGCAGTTCAAGGCCAGCCTAGGCAGAAATGTCCATGAGACTCCATGTTCAGAATAATTAGAAAAGGTTAGGCTGGAGTGCAGTTCAAGTGTGAAGCTCTGAGTTCAAGCCCCAGTACTGGGGGGGGGGGGGGGGCTAATTTTGGGATACTAACCTGTAGGAAAATGTCCACCAAAGAAGACATTGAATAGCTCTTCTGGAGTAATGTCGGCTTCGAAGTCCCTGTAATAATTATAAGGTCTGGCTCTAGGTGCTGGGAAAGTCACTTGCTCATCTCCATATTCATCATAGCGGAGCCTCTTGTCAGGATTGCTCAGGACTGCAAAGGCATTTCCTATCGCTGCAACAAGAAGTAGCATATAAGCAAAGCATCTTTGCTGTGTCTGAGGGTGATCAGAGAAAAGGCAAAAGGCCAAAGCTGATTGGTGCTAAATAACTTTACGAGAGCCCAAGAAGAGGTGCTTGGATCTGTAAAGCTTCCCAAAGTGCCTGCTTGCCTTTGAAGTTGTTCTTGAGTTTACTAAGCCCAAAACCACAAGAATGAATTACACAAACTAAGAACTACTGCTGAAGTGAGACCAATTTTTTTTTTTTTTCTGGTCTTAGGGCTTGATCTCAGGATTCGGGGTGCTGTTTCTGAGCTTTTCTTTTGTTGACTGTGGGGTTTAAACTCAGGGCCTGGGCACTGTCCTTGAGCTCTTTTGCTCAAGACTAGTGCTCTTGCGCTTTGAGCCACAGTGCCACTTCTGGTTTTTGAGTGGTTAATTGGAAATAAGTCTCACAGGGACTTTTCTCCCTGGACTAGCTTTGAACTATGATCCTCAGATCTCAGCATCCTGAGTAGCTAGGATAACAAGCATGAGCCAACAGTGCCTGGCTTTCTGAGCTTTTTTGGTTCAAGGTTAGCATTCTAGTACTTGACTCACAAGTCTATTTATTTCCACTTCTTTGGTGGAAAGCCTAGCTTGAGAACTAATTTCTTTATTTGTTTGTTTTGGTTTTTTACCAGTCCTGGGGCGTGGACTCAGGGCCTGAGCACTGTCCCTGGCTTCTTTTTGCTCAAGGCTAGCACTCTACCTCTTGAGCCACAGTGCCACTCTCGGCTTTTTTCTATATATGTGGTGCTAAGGAATCGAACCCAGGGCTTCATGTATACAAGGCAAGCACTTTACCACTTGGCCATATTCCCAGCCCCTGTACATCACCTTTATAATAACAATTAAATTAAATATTTAAATTAAAAAACAATTTGTGTACTGTGCTCACCTTGAGCAAAAAGCTCAGGGACAACACCTCAGCCCTCAGTTCAATCATCATTACCAGCAAAAAGAAAGCAAGAGAGTTTGTGTGCTGACACTGGGCTTGAACTCAGGGCCCCACATTGTCATTCGGTTTGTTCACCTAAACCATATCTCTAACCCCAGCACCTGGCATCTAATCAAGAGTTTCAAGCCATCCTAGTTGTCCTGGAAGTTGAGGCCCTGCCCTGAGTTCAGAGAGCCAATCAGTGCAACTGTCAGACAAGCTCAAAAGTATCCTCCCACTGGCCAGCGTTCTCAACTCATCAAAAATGTGTTCCTGAAGCTGGGTGCTAGTGGCTCAGGCCAGAAATCATAGCTACCCAGGAGGGTGAGATCTGAGGGTCCCAGCTGGGAGCCAGCCAGGGCAAGGCATGGGACTCATCTCCAACTAACCACTCAGAGAACGAGAAGTGGAGCTTGTGGCTCAGAGTAGTAGAGTGCCAGCCCTGAGCAAAAGAGCTCAGGGACAGTGGCCAGGCCCTGAGTTCAAACTCCATGACCGACCAAAAAAACAAACCCACAAAAATGTGTTCTTGAGCCAGGCACTGATGGCTTATGCCTACAATCCTAGCTACTCAGGAGGCTGAGATCTGAGGATCGCAGTTGGAAGCTAGTCAGGGCAGAAAAGTCTGTGAGACTCATCTCCAATAAACCACTCAGAAAAAGCTGGATTGGCAATGTGGCTTGAGTGGTAGAGTGCTAGCCTAGCTCCAAAGAAACTCAGGGACACTGCCCAGGCTCTAAGTTCAAGCCCCAGGACCAGCAAAAAAAAAGGAAAAAAGTGTTCTTGGAGTTGGGAGTATAGTCCAGAAGTAAAGGGCTTGCTTAGAACTGGTCAAAGTACATTATACACACTTATAGACACATCAAAATGAAATCCCCTTGTACAGTTAAGAGATGCTAATAAAACATGTGGGGAAAAAACTAGCATGGAAATCAGAGGAAAATATGTTTGATCTATAATAGCATTTACGTTTTGTCTTTTGCCAGTTACAGTTTGAATTCAGAGCTTGGGCGTTGTCCCTGAGCTCTTTCACTCAAGGCTAGCTAGCACTCTACTACTTTGAGCCTCAGGTCTATTTTCTATTTATGCTCTTTATAGACAGATTTTCTGAACAAAAACTTCCATGGTCTTAGAAGTTTGGGGGTGCTGCCTAGGTCTTATTTTGTAGGAGCCACAAGAAGTATGTTTGTTTTATTTACTGTGGCATCAGGCAGATAGAAGGTCTTCAATGAATATCATTGGAATCAATTCCAAAGGCTGTTACAAAGAAACCAGATACTTTCCCCCCCAAGAAAACTATTACAGTAAGTAGATGAAAACTACTATTGGCTATGCTGATAATTACTAAGGGGTAAAGGGGGAAAAAAGCCTCACTTAATTTATTATTATTATTGACAGTCCTGGGGCTTGAACTCTGGGCCTGGGCTCTGTCCTTGAACTTCTTT
Organism: Perognathus longimembris pacificus; assembly: GCF_023159225.1. Classification (NCBI taxonomy): domain Eukaryota; kingdom Metazoa; phylum Chordata; class Mammalia; order Rodentia; family Heteromyidae; genus Perognathus; species Perognathus longimembris. Next base: position 8,571,544 of record NC_063182.1, on the reverse strand, counting down.
TGCTCAAGGCTAGTGCTCTACCACTTGAGCCACAGTGCCACTTCCAGCTTTTTCTGAGTAGTTTATTGGAGATAAGAGTCTGCTGGAGGGCTAGGAATATGGTCTAGTGGCAAGAGTGCTTGCCTCGTATACATGAAGCCCTGGGTTCGATTCCTCAGCACCACATATATAGAAAGGACCAGAAGTGGTGCTGTGGCTCAAGTGGTAGAGTGCTAGCCTTGAGCAAAAAAAGCCAGGGACAGTGATGAGGCATTGAGTTCAAGCCCCAGGACTGGCAAAAGAAATAAAGGAAGGAAGGAAGGAAAAAAGGAAGGAAGAAAGAGGTCTTATGCACTTTCCTGCCTAAGCTGGCTTTGAACCATGATCCTCAGATCTCAGCCTCCTGAGTAGCTAGGATTACAGACATGAACTACCAGTGCCTGCTTAATGGCTTTATAAATCAATTTCGGGAAAGGCTAAAGACAACTTGCTATGGTTACAGCAAGTTACTGTCAGGTTTGTAGTCCACACCTGCAATTTCAGCATTCAGGAGGCTAAGAAGGATTGTGAATACCAGCTGGGCAACATTATAATAGATAGAGAGAGAGAGAGAAAGAAAGAAGGAAAGAGGGCTGCTTGATATGTAGCTTTGTGCTAAGACTGCTTGCCTAGCATGCACAAGCCCCTGGGTTCAATCCCCACTGCTGGGGTAAAAAAATGAATTAGGGCTGGGAATGTGGCTTAGCAGTAGAGTGCTTGCCTAGCATGCATGAAGCCCTAGGTTCGATTCCTCAGCCCCACATAAACAGAAAAAGCCAGAAGTGGTGCTGTGGCTCAAGTGGCAGAGTGCTAGCCTTGAGCAAAAGGAAGCCAGGGACAGTGCCCAGGCCCTGAGCTTAAGCCCCAGGACTGACAAACAAAAGATGAAGAATTAAGTATCAGTTTAGGATCAGACCTTTGAAAGCATCTGTTGCTCCAGGAGCACAGTTTTTGTCAGGGTGAAACTTCAGGGCAAGTTTTCTGTATGCTTTCTTAAGCTCTTCATCACTAGCGTTTCGAGAAACTCCCAGAATTTCATAATAGTTTCTGCATTTCTTGATCCTAAGGAAAAAAGAGAAGGAAATATGTATGTCTACAAAGGCCCATTTGTTCAACTAGATATAAATAACACAATCTTCCCATATGTGAGAACCTAAATCCATTAATGAAAAATTTGAATCATGGGGCTGAGAATATGGCTTAGAGGTAGAGTGCTTGCCTAGTATGCATGAAGCCCTAGGTTCGATTCCTCAGTACCACATAAACAAAAAGCTAAAAGTGGCGTTGTGGCTCAAGTGGTCAAGTGCTAGCCTTGAGCAAGAGAAGTTCAGAGACAGTGCACAGGCCCAAGTTCAAGCCCCAAGACTAAAAAAAAAAAGTAATAATAATAATAATAAAATAAAAAAATAAAATATGGTGCTGGTGGCTCACACCATAATCATAATCCTACCTACTTGGGAGGTTTATCAAGAAGGCTGTGGCTTGAGGCCAACCCAGTCAGAAAAGGAAACCCAACCTCTCTCTTTTGCCAGTCCTGGGGCTTGAACTCTGGGCCTTGGCGTTGTGCCTGGACTTCTTTTGCTCAAGGCTAGCTATCACTTAAGCCATAGCTCTACTTCCAGCTTTTTCTGATATAAATTGGAGATAAAGAGTCCTCAGGGACTTCGCTGCCTGGGTTGTCTTTGAACTGTGATCCCCAGATCTCAGCCTTCTGCATAGGGAGGATTAAAGGTGTGAGCTACCAGGGTCAGGCATGGCCATTTACCTAACAGTACAAAAAAACACACAATAAGTTTCTCTGCCTCTTCATCCTGTCACTTCACACTCCACCCCAAGAGACCACCATTAGGAAGTTTTCTACAAATTCTATGTAGAAAACCCATCCTGGGGCTGGGGATATAGCCTAGTGGCAAGAGTGCCTGCCTCGGATACACGAGGCCCTAGGTTCGATTCCCCAGCACCACATATACAGAAAAAACGGCCAGAAGCGGCGCTGTGGCTCAAGTGGCAGAGTGCTAGCCTTGAGCGGGAAGAAGCCAGGGACAGTGCTCAGGCCCTGAGTCCAAGGCCCAGGACTGGCCAAAAAAAAAAAAAAAAAAAAACCCATCCTGTAGAAAACCCATTCCCACTTCCCATGTTTTCCTTACCTAGAGGAAATATAAATCATGTTTCCTCATGTGACTTTGTTTCATTTGTTTTTTTTTTTTTTTTTTTTGGCCAGTCCTGGGCCTTGGACTCAGGGCCTGAGCACTGTCCCTGGCTTCTTCCCGCTCAAGGCTAGCACTCTGCCACTTGAGCCACAGCGCCGCTTCTGGCCGTTTTCTGTATATGTGGTGCTGGGGAATCGAACCTAGGGCCTCGTGTATCTGAGGCAGGCACTCTTGCCACTAGGCTATATCCCCAGCCCCATCATTTGTTTGTTTTTATTCCAGTCCTGGGCCTGAACTCAGGGCCAAGGCACTATCCCTGAGTTTCTTTTGCTCAAAGATAGTATCTACCACTTGAGCCACAGTGCCATTTTCTGGCAGAGTAGCTTATTGGAGGTAAGAGTCTCATGGACTTGCCTGCTCCAACTGGCTTCAAACAGCAATCCTCACATCTCAGCTTCCAGAACTAGGATTAGAGGTATGAGCCATCAGCGGCCCAGTTCTTCCCTGCTTCTTGAGTAGATAGAATTACAGGTGTGAGCTACATCTATCCTCAAAGAAATTTTATAGTTGTTTTATTGTGTGTGCGTGTGTGTGCGCGTGCACACTTGGCACTGTCTCTGAGCTTTTTTGCTCAAGAGTGGCACTCTATCACTTGAGCCACGGCTCTTTTCCTGCGTAGGCTGGTTTTGAACCACAATCTGCAGATCTCAGCCTCTTGAGCACAGGTATGAACCACTAGAATTGGCCAGTTTTACAGTTTTTAATGTATGTCTCGAACTTCCTTGTTAACTTAGCATCTTATTCTTATTGGTGTCGTTATTAAATTGAAACAATGGCTTCATGCACACTAAGCAAGCAGGCATTCTACCATCAAGCTACACCCCAGCCTGACATACTTTTTTCATTTCATTGTCAGTTTATTTATTACTCCTATACAAAAAACCAATCAATCCATTTTGTATGTTGATCTTGTACCCTCTAACTCTGCTGAACTCACAAGCTCACTAATTCTAGTGCTACTCTGGTGTGTAAGTGGATTTCTTAGAATTTCTTTCTTTCTTTTCTTATTTATTGTCAAAGTGATGTACAGAGAGGTTATAGTTTCATATGTTAGGCATTTCATTTCTTGTACTGTTCGTTACCTCCTCCCTCATTACCCCCTTCCCCCTCTTTCTTTCTTTTTTTTTTTTTTTTTTAATGCCAGTGCTGGGCCTTGGACTCAGGGCCTGAGCACTGTCCCTGGCTTCTTTTTTTTGCTCAAGGCTAGCACTCTGCCACTTGAGCCACAGCGCCACTTCTGGCCATTTTCTATATATGTGGTGCTGGGGAATTGAACCCTGGGCTTCATGTATACAAGGCAAGCACTCTTGCCACTAGGCCATATTCCCAGCCACCACCACCCCTTTTTTTTGTCTCTGGGCCTGAACGCTGTCCCTGAGCTCTTCAGCTCAAGGGTAGCACTCTACTACTTGAGCCACAGCGCCACTTCCAGTTTTCTGGTGGTTAATTGAAGAGTCTCACAGACTTTCCTGCCTGGGCTGGCTTTGAACTGCAATCCTCAGATCCCAGCCTCCTGATTAGCTAGGATTATAAGCATGAGCCACCAGTGCCTGGCTAGAATTCTCATAATTCCTATATGTAATATCATATTATCTATGGACATAATTTTACTCTTTCCAATTTTTATTTCTTTTTCTTGCCTTAAATGCCCTCATTCGAACCTCTAGAAAAAGGAATAGAACTGATAACAGTGATCATATCTGTCTTATTCCGGTAATCTGGGTCTCAATATATCCAGTCATTTACCATTAAATGTTATGTTGGCTGCAGTTTTTGGTTTTGTTTTGTAAATGGCCTTATAAGGCTGAGGAAGTGGACTGGGGATATGGCCTAGTGGCAAGAGAGCTTGCCTCGTATACATGAGGCCCTGGGTTCAATTCCCCAGCACCACATATACAGAAAACGGCCAGAAGTGGCACTGTGGCTCAAATGGCAGAGTGCTAGCCTTGAGCAAAAGGAAGCCAGGGACAGTGCTCAGGCCCTGAGTTCAAGGCCCAGGACTGGCCAAAAAAAAAAAAAAAGGATGAGGAAGTTCCTCTCTGGTCCTAGTTTGAGTGATTTTATCACAGAAGGGCACTGGATTTTTTTTTTTTTTTTTTTTTTTGCCAGTCTTGTGGTTTGGGACTCAAGGTCTGGGCACTGTCCCTGGGTTCTTTTTGCCAAGGCTAGCACTCTATCTCTTGAGCCACAGTGCCATTTCTGGCTTTTTCCGTGCATATGGTGCTGAGGAATCAAACCCAGGGCTTCATGAATGCTAGGCAAGCACTCTACCACTAAACCACATTCTCAGCCCAGGGCATTGGGTTTTGTCAAATACCTTTCTTTTTTTTTTTTTTTTTTGGCCAGTCCTGGGCCTTGGACTCAGGGCCTGAGCACTGTCCCTGGCTCCTTCCCGCTCAAGGCTAGCACTCCGCCACTTGAGCCACAGCGCCGCTTCTGGCCATTTTCTGTATATGTGGTGCTGGGGAATCGAACCTAGGGCCTCGTGTATCCGAGGCAGGCACTCTTGCCACTAGGCTATATCCCCAGCCCCGTCAAATACCTTTCTTATGTCTAATGAAATGAGTGCATATTTTTGTTATTTGATCAACATTGTATACTATTATTGATAGATCTTTATGCAGTACTGTGATAAATCCCATTTGACCAATATGCATAATCACTTTTATATGATGCTGGATTTAGTTTGCCCCACTGTTGAATTTATGAGGCAAGCACTCTTACCACTAGGCCATATTCCCAGGCCTCCACTGTTGAATTTATATCCATAAATTATATTGGTAACGCTGGAAAGCAGTCTGAAGGTTCCTCAAAAAACTAAACACAAGCCAGGCAACGATGGCTCACACCTGTAATCCTAGCTACTCAGGAGGCTGAGATCTGAGGATTGAAGTTCAAAGCCAGTACAGGCAGGAAAGTCCACAAGACTCTTACCTCCAATAAACCACCAGAAAACCAGAAGTGGTACGTGGATCAAATGGTAGAGCACTAGCCTTGAGATGAAGAGCTCAGGAGCAGAGCCCAAGCCCAGAGTTCAAGTCCCATGACTAGGGGAAAAACAAAAGCCAAATACAGGGCTGGGGATATGGCCTAGTGGCAAGAGTGCCTGCCTCATATACATGAGGCCCTGGGTTCGATTCCCCAGCACCACATATACAGAAAATGGCCAGAAGTGGCGCTGTGGCTCATGTGGCAGAGTGCTAGTGCTAGCCTTGAGCAAAAGGAAGCCAGGGACAGTGCTCAGGCCCTGAGTCCAAGCCCCAGGACTGGCCAAAGAAAAAAAAAGCCAAATACAGACCTTCCCTGTGACCCAGCCATACCACTCTTCGGCATCTACCTTGAGCATCATGAGCCAGTATACAATAAGGCCTGTGCATATCCGTGTTTGTTGCTGTTCTGTTCACAATAGCCAAAATATAGAAACAGCCCAGATGCCCCATAATAGATGAGTGGATCCAAAAAATATGATACCTTTATACCATAGAATTTTACACAGCCATTAGAAAGAATAAATAATGGCATTTGCAGGGAAATGGATGGAACTAGAACAAATCATGTTAATTGAGGTAAGCCAAGATCAGAGAGACAAACAGTGCATATTCTCCTCCATATGCAGAAGTTAGATCTAAAATGCACTAGGATATTACAAATTACATAGAATTCCAGATACTCACATATAGGGAGACCAAAGAGCATAGTCTTAGGAGAAAATCACAAAGGTGCCAATACCCAAGTGCCTCTTCATATGTATATAGAATAATATACATACCAAGGGGCTGGGACTATGGCTTAGTGGTACAGGGCTTGCCTAGAATGCATGAAGCTCTAGGTTCAATTCCTCAGTACCACATAAACAGAAAAAGGTGGAAGTGGTGCTTGCCTGAAAAAACCTCAGTGACAGTGCCCAGAACCTGAGTTCCAGCCCCAGGACAAAAAACCCAAAGGTCTCTCTCTCTCTCTCTCTCTCTCTGTTGGTCATGGGTCTTAAATTCCGGGCCTGGGCACTATGCCTGAGCTACTAAAGGCTAGCACTCTACCACTTGAGCCACAGTGCCACTTCCGGTTTTCTAGTTGTTAATTTTTTTTTTTTTTTTGCCAGTCCTGGGGCTTGAACTCAAGGCCTGAGCACTGTCCCTGGCTTCTTTTTGCTCAAGGATAGAACTCTACTACTTGAGCCACAACGCCACTTCTGGCTTTTTCTGTATATGTGGTGTTGAGGAATCAAACCCAGCGCTTCATGTATGCAAGGCAAGCACTTTACCACTAGGCCATATTCCCAGTCTTCTAGTTGTTAATTGGAGATAAGAGACTCACAGACTTTTCTTGCCCAGGCAGGCTTTGAACCTCGATCCTCAGATCTCAGCCTCTTGAGTAGCTAGGATTACAGGCATGAGCCACTGGCATCTGGTTAGAGCTTTTTTTCATTTTTTTTTCTTTTTCTGATAATACTGTATTCTTTACCTTGTATATGGTTTATTCACGTGCACATCTGTTGGAGGGTGGGGGAAGGTCATAGAATCAAAGGAAAGGGTGAAAAGGTACAGCAGTAGAGCACACTGGCTGCAGTTGACACAGATGAAAGTTTGGAGGTGGGAGGGGGGAATGGGAGAGAATGAGGGAACAGATCACGCAATGGGAAAGGAAATGTACTTATTAACTGATGTATGTAAATGTAACCACGCTATATATCGCCTCTAAATAACAATAAAGAATAAATTAGAAAAACAATATATTGCTTAATAGTTTTGCCTTTTGTGAATAAATTAGAAAAACAATATATTGGTTAATAGTTTTGCCTTTTTGTAACCGATTCTGGTTTGGCTTTAGCTTCATGGTAATACTACTTCATAGAATAAATTGAAAAGTATTTCACTTATTTTTCAGTGTTTATTGTTGTTGTTTTGCCAGTACTGGGGCTGGAACTTAGTGCTTGAACTCAGGCTAGACTGGTACTCTACCACTTGGGCCATCCCTCCATTTCTAGCTTTTCGTTGGTTAATTAGAGATAAGAATCCCACGAACTTCTCTACCAGGGCTGGTGTCAAACTATGATCCTCAGATTTCAACCTTTTGAGTAACTAGAACCATTTATGAACCATCAATCGCTGGCTTTTCTCTATGTGTGTGGGGGCAGGGGGAGGGGGGACGACTCAGGGCCTGAGCACTGTCCCTGGCTTCTTTTTGCTCAAGGCTAGCACTCTGCCAACTTGAGCCAGAGCGCCACTTCTGGCCTTTTCTATATATGGAGTGCTGAGGAATCAAACCCAGGGCTTCATGTATAAGAGGCAAGCACTCTTGCCAGTAGGCCATATTCCCAGGCCCTGAGGAGTCTTTTTATTGCTGGAGATAAGGGTCTCACAGCCTTTCCTGCAAGAGCTGTTTTCAAACCACAATCCTCACATCTCAGCTTCCTCAGTAGTTAGGATCATAGGTGTGAGAAACCAGAACATAGCTCTCCTTTGTTGGTGTGTGTGTCTGTGTCTGTGTGCACATGCTGGTCCTGGAACTTGAACTCAGAGCCTGAGTACTATCCTTGAGTTTTTGTGCTCTCCAAGGCTAGCGCTCTACCTCTTAAGCAACTGCTCATCTTTCAGTTTTTTTGTTTGTTTTGGTGATTAACTGGAGATAAGTATTTCACAGACATTCCTGGTTTGAACTTTGATTCTTACATCTTAGCCTCATGAGTTGCTAGAATTATAGACGTGAGCCATTGGCTCTCAGTTTCCCCTTCATTTTTTAGGACAGGGTCTCAGAGCCCAGACTGGTCTGGAATCATCTTTGTAGCCTAGGCTGGCCTTGAATTTATAATCCTTCTGCCATAGTCATCCATGAGCTACAGTTTATGCCACCATACCCCACTCGTTTTTGTTTTTTTTTTTGCCAGTCCTAGGCCGTGAACTCAGGGCCTGAGCGCTGTCCCTGGCTTCTTTTTGCTCAAGGCTAGCACTCTGCCACTTGAGCCATAGCGCCACTTCTGGCCATTTTCTGTATATGTGGTGCTGAGGAATCAAACCCAGGGCCTCATGTATAGGAGGTAAGCACTCTTGCCACTAGGCCATATTCCCAGCCCCTCACTTGTATTTTTTTAATGCAGGATTACATGTATGATTACTTTTTTTATGTTACATTCCTTTATTTGTTTTTTGTTTTTGTTGCCAGTCCTGGGGCGTGGACTCAGGGCCTGAGCACTGTCCCTAACTTCTTTTTGCTCAAGACTAGCACTCTGCCACTTGAGCCACAGCGCCACAGCTGGCTGTTTTCTATATATGTGGTGCTGGGGAATCGACCCAGAGCTTCATGTATACGAGGCAAGCACTCTTGCCACTAGGCCATATTCCCAGCCCCTGTATGGTTACTTCTAATCTTTTAAAATCCTAGAGGACGTTTCAAGTGTCCTTGAGAGAACTGTATATTCTGTGATTACTGGATAGAATGTTCTTTAAGCATGTGTATCTCAGAGGTCACTTACAGCTTGGTGCCCCTCTCTTCTCTTTCTCTCTCTCTCTCTCTCTCTCTCCTGCCAGTCCTAGGGCTTGAACTCAGGGCCTGGGCACTGAGCACTTTCCCTGAGCTGCTTTTGCTCAAGGCTAGCACCCTACCACTTAATCCACAGCACCACTTCTAGCTTTTTCTGTTTATGTGGTAACTGAGGAATTGAACCCAGGGCTTCGTGGATGCTAGGCAAGCATTCTATCACTAAGCCACATTCTCAGCCCTTGGTGCTTTTCTTAAAGCTAAACCAGCTCACATTATACTCCAAATACTCCATTTCTACCCAGTCTACCTGGATGCTACCTTGCTTCCGTAATAAGTAGAACAACAGTCTTTATGTAGACATCTTCCATGGCATGTACTCTTCTAAGCATGTTACTCCTTTAGTTCCACTTCGTGCTTACCTTTGTACCCCAAGCAGTTGTTCTTCTGTATAAGTGGAGCTCCCCTCCTGCCAGGTCTGATTCCACTCATTCTCAGAATGCTTTTCCTTGTGCGCCTTCATGCAGTTACAGCAGCCACAGGGGTCATGACTTTCAGGAGGTCTATCTTCCGGATATTTGTTTCTTCTAACTGCATCAATGTAAGCTGAAAAATAATTACCCCTTCAGTGCACATTAACTTTGTACTTTTTTTTCCTCCCTTTTGGGGGACAAGGTCTTGCTAGGTAGCCTAAGATGGCCTTTAATTCCTGATCTTCCTGCTTCATCCTCTCTACTACTGGGATGACAGATGTGCATCACCACACTTAGCCTTACAAATCAACTTTGCTCCCTGGTCAACTCTCTGGGAGGATGGTTATAGGAATGAGCACATGAGTATGAGGAATGGGTGCTGAACTTCATGATGGCTTCATGATTCCCAATGGAATAAACATATTCCCTGAAAAGCTATACAAAAACATGGGAAAGCACCCAAGAAAATTCTACAAATGCAAGAATCATGAAGCTCGATAAATTCACCACACTTAGAGTGGTAATTCATCAAACCTTGTTGATAAAAAGAGACAGAAAGGGGCCTCAAGAGTAATCTACTCAATACTCTGCCTTCAGTGCAGCACAAAGACAAACCTATTTTTATGTGCTCCACGATCAGAAGTAACATTGGCACATATATATATATATACACACACACACACACACACACACACATATATATATATATATATCCCAGTCCTTAGAGCCTGAGCACTGTCCTTGGCTTTTTTTGCTCAAGGGTAGCAGTCTACCACCTGAGCAACAGTGCCACTTCTGGCTTTTTCTATATATGTGGTGCTGAGGAATCAAACCCAGGGCTTCAGGTATACAAGGCAAGCACTCTACCACTAGGTCACATTCCCAGCTCCCAAGAATATTTATGTTACTATATAATCTTATCCCAAGTTATAAAGTAGAGGGCAGATCAACTGTTAAATAAACTAATAGTTATCCAACTAATATGTATTAAAATATTTGGCTAGATAGATCACGAGGATATATGTAACCACAAAGAAGTCATATTTTAATGAAAGAGGGTTCATCAAATCATAATAGCCTAGAGAATGCAATCCAAAGAGTGCAGAGCATTTGTGTCTTGTTAGAAGTTCTGGAAAAAGCTTTAAAAACATCTTTGTCCCGAACATCTCTCAATATTTACCCACAGTTGCTTAACACTATAAATCTGCCCGGCTAACTTCAACGCATCCTTTAGGCCTTCGGATCTGTGGTACTTGCCGCCTTGATGATGTGCTTCCCAAGTTCTTGACCTTGCTTTGTTAGCCCAAGACTAGCTGGCCCTATTTTGTAATTGGCTATTAACCCGTTAAAAGCCGGGGCCTACTGACAGCTCTGCGAGCTCATGTCTGTCAATCCCCCCCCGCCCGCACCCCGGGCAGTGTCAGCATAATGCGGGACCCACAAGAGGTATTGGATCGGAGGCCTAAAGGGACGGAGGGGCAGGGGCAGGCGGAGCGGTTTTGCGGAGTTAGGGATAAAGGATCTGTGAGCAAGCACTGGACTGCACGGCCGTCACCTGCCTTCCCGCCACCCCGCCGGCTGGCAGGTGCCGGGGGAGGAGGGGAGGGGGACGGCCACAGGTCCGGGGCGGGGCACGGCCGGACCGGGCTGGGGGGGCCGGAGGCAACAAGTCGTCCCCGGAGATTCTGGGCTCCGGGCCAGCGCCCCAGCTCGGTCCGGCGTTGCTCGTTTCCGGCTCCGGCCTCGGCGCGGAGCGGTCCCCACCGCATCCGCAGCCCTCCTCAGGATGCGCATCCTCTCCCAGGCCTCCATCCCTTCGCCTCCGGCCCGGGGTCGGGCCTCGTCGCGCCCTTTCCACAGCCCCCTCCCGGATCATTCCAGAATACCGCCTCTTCCCACCCTCCGGCCAGTCCCCGGTACCTTCGGTCCAGCGCTCCCCGCTGCCCAGTGTGGCCGCCATATCCGTTCCCAGTCAGCAGGTTCACAGAGCCTCCTAGGTCCCCGCGGCTGAAAAAGAAGGGGGCGCGAAGCGCGGGGCACGCTGGGCATTGTAGTTCAGGGCTTGTGGACGACGGGGGGGGGGGGGGCACGGGACTACAACTCCCGGCAGGCCCGATGGCGAGGCCCTAGGGGATGCGGGAGCGTCCCGGGGCTCACCCGCCGGGGAGGCCCGTGGGAGTGCCGCGAGCCCGCCGTGGCGCGCTCCCGGGCTCTTCCTCCTCCGTCGTGTGGGGGTCGTGGCATCTGCCCTTCCCAACCCTCAGAACCTGCGAGAAGGCGTCCCTGAGGGGCTCGAGGAAGGTCTTGCGTGGGACCGGCTGGAGGCTGGGAGGCCCCTCAGGGAAGGCGGCCCTTTGTACCTGTTTTGTAGAAGTCTGTGCTAAGCTGAGAGATTCAGAGGTGGGTTGAGGCGGGGGTGTGTGTGTGTTAAATCCACCCCGGGAAAATCTAAGAGCCGTGGAGAGAGAACAGTGAAGTAGACTTAGGAGCCCAAGCCCAGCCTGCTTCTGGGCCACCAGAGGGATCTCTAGGGGTCAGGAGATTTGGGGGGCACACCAGAGCCCTATCTTTGTCCCTCATCCTTGCTCCATCCTCTTCTACTCCAGTGCCCCTCGGACACTTATCTCCTCACTCTTTTATCAGCTCACTGTTTTCCTTGGCCCTTTCCTTTATTTTCGGGAGGATCACACTCGAAGAAGTTAATAAAAAGTAAATGGGGAATGTTTCGTATTGTTTCCCAAACCCTGGTTTCCCTTGGACCCAGAAGGACAAGAGCCTCAAGATGGCATTAAGGTCCAGTCCTTCCCTGCAGTCACAACCCTGACATCATCCCACTTGTTCCTGAAGAAAAAAAACACTGGTCTAGAAGTTAGATATGGGTGTAGATGGTGTTTTGCTACAAATCATTGTGTGAGCCTGGCCAACTCTTTTCTCCTCCTCTGCCCCAATCTTCTCAGCCGAAAGATGGAAAAGGTTAAAGTAGACTAGTCATTTTTAAATAGAGGAGTCCTTTAGGCTCTCTGCACATGTGTCTGGGATCTTAGATGAGTAGTAGGAAGGGAAGAAGGCATGGCAGAAAAAGCTCCAGAACTTTACCTTTCTTCAGTCACAGCAGCTCTGCTTTTTTCTGCTTCATATTTTGTGGCTTACTTTAAAAAAAAAATCCCAAATATGCTATTACCAATTAGTTCCTGTAAAGACATATACTGGAAAGAAATAAACAAATTTTTAAAATATAAAAAAAAAATCCCACATACTTGAAAACTACCAATTGACCACTAGAGAATCATATCATTTGTATCATCAGTTACAAATGGAGCACCTAAAGAGAGTGCTCTGAGAAAATGACAGCTAGGTATTGGATGATTTTCATTTGATGGAGGGAGGAAAACTTAGCTACTGGTTAAGAGATCAGCATAAGATCATTAGGAAAGAAGATAAAGCTTATAAAGTATTTAGTACTTTGCTTGACTATGGTATCTTTTGATTTCACATTGCAAATTAATAGGGATATATTGGATATATCATAAGGTATTTATGATTATTATAATGATGATTATTTGCCAGTCCTGAGTCTTGAACTCAGGGCCTGACACTGTCCCTGTGCTTCTTTTGCTCAAGGTTAGCATTCTACCACTTGAGCGCCACTTCTGGCTTTTTCTGTTTATGTGGTACTGAGGAATTGAACCCAGGGCTTTATGTATGCTAGACAAGCACTCTACCACTAAGCCACATTCCCAGTCCTCTATTTTATTTTTATGGTTCTGGGGTTTGAAGTTAGAGCTTCATGCTTGCTAAGTAGACCCTCTATCGCTTGAGCCCATTTTATTTAGGGTCTCACTTTTTTTTTTTTTTTTTTTGGCCAGTCCTGGGGCTTGGACTCAGGGCCTGAACACTGTCCCTGGCTTCTTTTTGCTCAAGGCTAGCACTCTGCCACTTGAGCCACAGCACCACTTCTGGCCATTTTCTGTATATGTGGTGCTGGGGAATTGAACCCAGGTCCTCATGTATACAAGGCAAGCACTCTTGCCACTAGGCCATATCCCCAGCCCCAGGGTCTCACATTTTTACCTATGGCTTGCCTTAGACTATAATCCTCATACCTATTCCACCTTCATAGCTGAGGCCATAAGCACGTAACGCCACACCTAGCTTCTTCCTTCCTTCCTTCCTTCCTTCTTTCCTTCCTTCCTTCCTTCCTTCCTTCCTTCCTTCCTTCCTTCCTTCTTTCCTTCCTTCTTTTATTCCTTCTTTCCTTCCTTCCTTCTGCCAGTCCTGGGGCTTGGACTCAGGGCCTGAGCACTGCCCCGGCTTCGTTTTGCTCAAGGCTAGCACTCTACCACTTGAGCCACAGCGCCACTTATGGCTTTTTCTGTTTATGTGGTGCTGAGGAATCGAACCCAGGGCTTCATGCATGCTAGGCGAGCACTCTACCACTAGGCCATATTTCTTTTTTTTTAATATATTTTTTATTATTAATTGAACATAAATTTTTTTACAAGGTGTTGTGCAAAGAGGGTGCAGTTACATAGTAGGGCAGTGTGTACATTTCTTGTGATATCTTACAACCTGTTTTTCCATCCCTTGTCTAGGTCAGGTAGACCCATATGCAATATACAATGTATCAAGCACATATACAGTGTTCACAGACTTGGTCTCTACTGTCTCTCCGTCTCCCTTTGTTAACAGTCATATATCAGGGAGATCATGCCCCTTTGTTTTCTGTGTTCTAGGCTTGTCTCACTCAACATTATTTGTTCGAGTTCTGACCATTTCCCTGCGAATAACAATATTTCACCATTCCTGATCGCTATGTAGTATTCCATTTTGTATAAGTACCATATTTTTTGGATCCATTCGTCTGTGGAGGGGCATCTGGGTTGTTTCCAAATTTTGGCTATTGTGAATTGTGACTAGGCCATATTTCTAGCCCCACACCTAGTTTCTTGAATGAGAAGGGGGGGGTCTCACTAACTTTTTTTTACCCAGTTACTGCAAACTGTGATCCTCTCTATCTCTGCTTCTTAAGCAGCTGGGATTATAAATCCTAGGCACAAAAATGTGCCTAGCCTGGGTATGTCTTAACTGGATCCCTATGCCAGTGTATCTAGGACCAGAAGCATGAAGCTACCAACAAGGGCTGAGAAGCCGCTTTTTTCTGTTATCTGAATCCAGCGACTAAAGTGGTGCTCCTCTTCTGCATTGAAAAAGAGCAGGGCTAGGTGAGCCCCCAGTGGCTCACACCTGTAATCTTAGTGACTGGGGAGACTGAGATTTGAGGATTGAGGTTGAGGCCAGCCTAGGCTAGAAAGTCTGTGATATTCTTTTTTTTTTTTTTTTTTTTTTGGCCAGTCCTGGGCCTTGGACTCAGGGCCTGAGCACTGTCCCTGGCTTCTTCCCGCTCAAGGCTAGCACTCTGCCACTTGAGCCACAGCGCCGCTTCTGGCCGTTTTCTGTATATGTGGTGCTGGGGAATCGAACCTAGGGCCTCGTATATCCGAGGCAGGCACTCTTGCCACTAGGCTCTATCCCCAGCCCCTGTGATATTCTTATCTCCAATTAGACACCAAAAAGCTGGAGGTAGAGCTGTGGCTCAATTGGTAGGGAATTAGCCTTGAGCAAGAAAGCTCAGGGACAGAGCCCAGGTCCTGAGTTCAAGCCCCAGGACCAACACACACACACGCACACACACACACACACACACACACACACACCAGAGTCAATTAGTATGAGGATAATGTGGCACAATACGTAACATATTGGATTATGTTATGCTCTTAAACTTGAGTGGCAAGGGAGACACCAAAACCATGGATGAGTCAAGAGGTCCAGCTCTGTAATCTGGGACCTAAGACCAACTCACATATCCAGAGAACAGTGTGCTCACCAAAGCCTGCGATCTGGAGGAGCCATTCATGCTCTGTGATTAAGAGACCCGATCAGAGACATCGATCAAGTGGTTTTACATAGAAAAAGTACAGGTGTGAGCCAATGGCACTCATACCTAAAATAGTTTTTAAAATGGTTCAGCAGTGCTACCTTCTCAGATTTCCTTCAGTTCATTTACACCTCCACTAACACCTTTGAACGTGAGTCTTTCTTTGACTGCATCACTTGGACAAACTTAGAACTCCAAATCCCCACATTGAGAACACTGCTGTGCCAGCTGTTGCTTATATTCTGCCACCACTTAGCAAAATGGTCTCCACTGTCAAATTCAAAAATCTGTGGGCTCAGAGTTTACTGGGTGAAGGTGCCAGGAAAGAGAGAGCAGCTGGGAGGGAAATAGGATTTATTGGGATCTACACACCTATGTAGGTTCAGAAAGTTCAAAGAAAAGAGGACATACACAAATCCAAGAGAAGAGTGGGACCTAGCAGATTTGCAGAGTGTTGTTGTTGTTGGTAGTGGGGCTTGAACTCAGGGCTTATACACTGTCCCTGGGCTTTTTGCTCAGCGCTAGCACTTTACTACTTTGAACCGTATCTCCACTTCTGGTTTTCTGGTGGTTAATTGGAGATAAAATTCTCAGGACTTTCCTGCCTGGGCTGGCTTTAAACCACTATCCTCAGATCTCATTCTCCTGAGTAGCTAAGGATTACAGGCATGAGGCACTCGGGCCCTACTTTGCATATAATTTAACAAGGCTAGATGCACCCAAATAAGATGCAAGCCTTTAGCTAGGTTTCTATCAATATTCTCCACTGTGTGTGTGTGTGTGTGTGTGTGTGTGTGTGTGGCTATGTTTCTATCAATATTCTCCACTGTGTGTGTGTGTTGCTAGGTTTCTATCAATATTCTCCACTGTGTGGGGGGGAGGGGCTAGGTTTCTATCAATATTCTCCACTGTGTGTGTGTGTGTGTGTATGTGTGTGTGTGTGTGTGTTGCTATGTTTCTATCAATATTCTCCACTGGGGGGGAGGGGCTACGTTTCTATCAATATTCTCCAGTGTGTGTGTGTGTGTGTGTGTGTGTGTGTGTGTGTGTGTGTGTGTATGCCAGTCCTAGGGCTTGAACTCAGCTCTTGGTCACTGTCCCTAAGCTTTTTTGCTCAAGGGTAGTGTTCTACCACTTGGGCCATGGCAACAGTTCTGGTGCTTAATTGGAGATAAGTCTCATGGACTTTTCTACCAAGACTGGCTTCAAACTGTGATCCTCAGATTTCAGCCTTCCGAGTAGTTAGAGTTACAGATGTGAGCTACCAGCACACCCAGCTCTATTTTTTTAAAGTTTTTTTTTCCAGTCCTGGGATTTGAACTCAGGGCCTGGGTGCTGTCCCCTGAGCCTCTTTGTGCTCGGGACTAATGTTCTACCACATGAACCACAGAGCCATTTCCAGCTTTTCTTGAGTGGTTGATTGGAGATGAGTGTCTCACAGAATTTTTTTGCCTGGGCTGGCTTTGAATTGTGATCCTCAGATCTCAGCCTCCAGAGGAGCCGGGATTATAGATGTGAACCACCAGTGCTGGTTTAAAAATGGTTTTTGAGGAACTGTAGTGAGCTTTTGCTGATGAAACAGTTTAACCCATTCAGACCTGGAAAAGGGTAGTGTATAAACATTCCTATTGTCCAATGGGGCCTGTGAGCCTGAATTGGTAAGTTGGTTGCTAGCCCACAAGATGGGGGAAGGTAGGAGAGAACATTTTAAACATCCTCCCACACACACCTGCTCCTGCTTTAGGACGGAATAGTCCTGCATAAGAAAAGGGAGGAAGTCTTCTTGTAAATGGCCACCATCCTGTTGTCTAGACATCCAGGAAGAGATGTGGTCTCAGGGAAACTACAAGGGCAGCAGAAGGCTGTACTCAGATTTCCTGTCAGAGGTGTGGCCTTATGTTTACATAAATAGTAGGATCCTCCCAAAGAACCCCTTGAATATAGTTTGAGAGCAGGACTCAGCATGAGGGAGTACAACATTCTCCACCTCTTCAAAACGACAGTTCCTCAGTAATAGGAAAACCAAAATGGCCTCAGTAGCAATCTTGAAGATATTAATACCAACCCACCCCTTTCCCTATATATAAGTACCTTATGACTAACAGTTCATATTTGTGGGATATTATCCAGAGTCAAGGGAGAAAGTTTGGCCTTGTATTAGGGACATTAACTGAATTACCTAGCATGAGACCCTTGTTCTTGATCTGATGAGTCCATTATGCCAAGCAGCTGAACTAAGTGCCCAAGGCAGAATAATAATTCAAACAGAACCCAGAATTTCTATACATTGTTATGTCACCTAGAGGTTCTATCTCAGTGATGGAATTTTGTACTAGAGCTAGCTAGTAAGAGCTGGGCACCAGTGGCTCAAGACCCTAATCCTAGCTACTCAGGAAGCTGAGAGTTGAGGATTGAGGTGTAAAGCCAGCTGTGAGGAGCAAGGGAAACAGGACCGGGCAGGGCAGGGAGAGAACCGGAAGCATGGGGTCCAGATCTTCATCCTCTCACCCCCAACAACCAATCCTCATCCAGCCGTGCGATCTCAGCAGCCCACACTGTCTACACCTGGGGAACCAGCGCCTTGATTCTCCAGTGGGACCTGGCTCCAGATTTGCTACGACAATGGCAAACTTGTCCTTTTACTGCCCGATAGCCCTGCATTTGTTCTTGTCTTTACCTACCCAGGAGCATGTGCGAGGTAGAGCTCACTGTCCTCTGCTGATATGGAGAGAGAAGTACAGAGAATGTCAGACCGCCATGGAATCACCTAGAACTTGTTTCTGGCGACCACACAGCATGATCTCTACTCAACAGTTATTTTTTTTCTTTTTCTTTTTAATTGGTCTTGGGGCTTGAACTCAAGGCCTCAAGTTCATAAAAGGCTTTTTCCACTTGACATTGGCACTCCGACAGTTGAGCCATGCCTTCATTTCTGGATATTTGCTGTTTAATTGAAGATAAAAATCTGCCCAGGCTACTTCAAATTCCCATCCTCAGAGCGCTGCTTCCTGAGTAAATAGGATTATAGGCGTGAGTCACCACCAGCACCTGGCCACTCCCGCCTTTTTCCTAACACTGTTTCATAAAGTTGATTAAATATTTTTTATTATAAAGGTGATATACAGAGGGGTTATCACTTCATAAGTCAGGTAATAAGTATATATATTTATATAATGAGTATATATATTATATATATATATATATATATATATATATATATATTTTTTTTTTTTGGCCAGTCCTGGGCCTTGGATTCAGGGCCTGAGCACTGTCCCTGGCTTCCTTTTGCTCAAGGCTAGCACTCTGCCACTTGAGCCACAGTGCCACTTCTGGCCGTTTTCTGTATATGTGGTGCTGGGGAATCGAACCCAGGGCCTCATGTATACGAGGCAAGCTCTCTTGCCACTAGGCCATATCCCCAGCCCAATTTTTTTTTTTTTTTCCAGTCCTGGGGCTTGGACTCAGGGCCTGTCCCTGGCTTCTTTTTTGCCTGAGAATAGCACCCTACCACTTGAGCCACAGCGCCCACGTCTAGCTTTTTCTGTGTATATGGTGCTGAAGAATCGAACCCAGGGCTTCATGCATGCTAGGCAAGCACTCTACCACTAAGTCACATTTCCAGCCCATATTTCATTTTTTGTTGTTAGTCGTCGGGATTGAAATCAGGGCCTGGGTGGTGTTCCTGAGGTCTTTTGCTCAAGGCTAGTGCTCTGCCACTTTGAGCCAAAGTGCCACTTCTGGTTTTCTGGTGGTTAATTGGCTTTGATCCTCAGATCTCAGCCTCCTGAGTGGCTAGGATCACCAGCATGAGCCACGATGCCAGGCTAAGTACATTTCTTTTTGGACAATGTCATGAGCTCATCTTTATATCTAGTGTGTTGGTCACCATATGTACATATGATCAGGTTCACGGCCAGCACTGGAAATTTGTAGGTTTCAGTAGGTTTCTTGAATTGTTTTTCTTTTGTTTTGTGCTAGTACTGGAACTTGAACTCAAAGCCTCAAGCTCTTTCTTGTGTTTTTTCACTCTACCATTTGAGCCACATCTTCACTTTTGGGTTTTTACTGGTCACTTGGAAATAAGTCTCTCAGATTTGTCAATCCAGGCTATCTCTGAACTGTAATTCTCAGGTTTCAGCCTCCTGAGTAGGATTATAAACATGAGCCATTAACATCTGGTTCTCCAGTCTCATCTTACTAGAGTTTGTAAGGAGAAAGGGAAATGGAACTCTTTGTTCTAAGTATTCTGTCATATCCTACTGTGAAGCCAGAAGAAAACAGCGTCTTGTTGCTGGGCAGTGAAGAAGCCTTGTTCGCCCTGTGTTCTAAACTGCCGACTGGCAGATGGTGATTAAAAAAAATCATTCTCTGTAGACGCACAACTCTTCCCTCGATTCATTTCCAAACCAAGCTCATAGAAGACATACTTATTTCTAAGACATACCTATTTTTATTTTATTTATTTATTTTGCCATTCCTGGAGCTTGAACTCGGGACCTAGGTATTGTCCTTGAGCTTCTTTTTGCTCAAGGCTATCACTTGACCACTTGAGCCACAGCGCCACTTCCAGCTTTTCCTGTGTACGTGGTACCGAGGAATCGAACCCAGGGCTTCATGCATGCTAGGCAAGCACTCAACCGCTAAGCCACATTCCCAGCCCTTCTTTTCAAATGACTTCCTAGTAAAGCTGTTATCCTTGAGTCTCTTTTTGAGACGTAAACAGAACAGCCAATATAAAGTTATAGATCCATCCTCAAGACAAATTTTCCCAATACTCATTGCATGGCTAGGACCAAAGTGATGCCTAGCTTCTCTGGAGCAGACAGAAGACATTTGTCTTTGTGTTATTCAGCTCTCACCACTGGCACTTTCTGGTCTAACTATGCTGAGCTTCCTATCTCTTGCTCTGCAGACTTCAAGCTTCCATATTGCTGATGGTGGGTCCCTGTTCACATTCCCTTGTTACTCTCTTCTATTGAGATGGTTGGTCTGTGAACTTTACTGACTAAACTAGGTGAAAAGAGGCAGGCCTGACAAGAAGTTCTCCACCTCACAAGTTACTTCCAGAACTTTCTACAGGACCAGGAACATACATACATGGCTGGCTTACAAAAGAAGGGCCCCAAGCTGCTAGAATGCTTTTGAGGGCACCAGGCATGATGGCAAAGGTCTGTCATCCCTGCATTCTCCAGGCTGAAGCAGGAGGGTTGCAAATTCAAGGTCAGTGTGGGCTCCACAGTGAGCTCTAGGCCAGCTAAGGTTACACAGTGAGACCTTGTCTCACGAAAGGAAGGAAGAAAGAGACAGGGGTGTGGGGAGGGGGGGAGGAAAAAAGCAAGAAAAGGCAGAAAGGCAGCTAGGCAGGCTATGGTAATCTTACAGACCTTAAAAGAAATTAGGCTGCAGGCCAGAACATGATTTTAATGCAAGTAGAAAGGATCAGTTCACCTCATCATCTTCCTTGCTCTTGCTGTATCAACTCCTCACTTCTGGGGTTCTGAGGAGGTCAGATTTCTAGAGCGCCTTGCACATGGGCAAGAGTCTCTCATGGTAGCCCACTCCCAAATCGAGAGCAGCTCCAGGGGCCGTTAGAGTGGGGAGCAGACATGAAACAAATAATTTATATGTGCTTTGTTGCCTCTACCATATCACCTCTTCTTTCTCACAGTCTTGGAACAGCTGCAACATCCTTGGACTCACCAGGACCGAGAGCTGCTTTTAAAGAACCTGCAAATAAAGACAGAATGAGGAAAGGTAAACGTCTCTGGAGGGACAGAGTAGGGAAGTGAGTAGGAGCAGGAACAGGACAGATGCATTCAGGAAAGGAAGGAAAGAGAAAATGCACCTTCTCTGCGGAGGGGCAGCCTTTGCTGTTGTTCATGTTGATGTTTTTCACGGAGAGGAGGGTGATGCTGTCTTTCTCTCCATTGGCCGTGGAACAGCTGCGTGGGGAGGGAGTTGAGGTTACAGACAGGAGGAGGCAACGAAGAATCTCGGGACTGGAGGCTGAGGTTTCAAACTTTTTTTTGTTTCAAAAATATGCCTATTAGGGCTGGGAATATGGCCTAGCGGCAAGAGTGCTTGCCTCCTACACATGAAGCTCTCGGTTCGATTCCCCAGTACCACATACATGGAAAATGGCCAGAAGGGGCACTGTGGCTCAGGTGGCAGAGTGCTAGCCTTGAGCGGGAAGAAGCCAGGGCCTGAGTCCAAGGCCCAGGACTGGCCAAAAAATAAATAAATAAATAAATATATGCCTATTAAGGGGTGATGGAATGGCTCATGGTAGAAAGCCTACCTAAGAAGTGTGAGGCTCTGAGTTAAATCTCTAGTCACACACACACACACACACACACACACACACACACACACACTACCAAGGGAATGGACCATAGTGAAATGAGAATGTGCTTTGAAACACAAAAACTTACATTGAGACTTTAATTTCACTACCTATTGCTTGTTTGATCTTGACCAGGTTGACCAGGTTATAAAATCTGGGCTGGGGATATAGCCTAGTGGCAAGAGTGCCTGCCTCGGATACACGAGGCCCTAGGTTCGATTCCCCAGCACCACATATACAGAAAACGGCCAGAAGTGGCGCTGTGGCTCAAGTGGCAGAGTGCTAGCCTTGAGCGGGAAGAAGCCAGGGACAGTGCTTAGGCCCTGAGTCCAAGGCCCAGGACTGGCCAAAAAAAAAAAAAAAATAAAATAAAATAAAATAAAATCAAGTCACTTGCTATATGAGTTCAAGCTAATACTACACGTGGTACATGTGGCACATGTAGGTATTCAATGAGAGTTTCCTCAGCCTAGAGGGGACATGGTGTATACAAGAATCTGTATGTCTATGCTTTTCATGAAGGAAGACAGGTTTGTCTCTGGTGCTGAAGAGTCCAGTCCATCTCTGCTCACCTGGTTTCTGTGTATCTCCGTCCTGACACTGTACCCCAGCCTCAGTGGAAGCTGCAGGATTGTAGTTTGTGTGTGTGTGTGTGTGTGTGTGTGTGTGTGTGTGTGTGTGTGTGTGTGTATCTGTGGGGGGGATGTTTTGTGTGTTAGGTGTGTGTGGAAGGTAGAAGTGTTTTCCTCTTGTACTGCAGGAATGGGAGTCAGATAGGAGATTTCTCCCTTATGATTTTGACAGTCTTACCTTTCTGATACCCCTGAGCTCCCTGGTTTTTGAGGATCTGTAAAACACAAAGGCACAAACTAAGGTCACATGCTGGAACTCAGAAGCCCATCTATCCCTTCAAATGGTTCTTATATGCTGTTCATTCCCTCAGTCCAGGCCGAGTACCAGCCTTAGCCTCTAGCTCCAGGTCCCTCAGCCCGGCAGGTGAACACAGGTACCTTCAGATTCCTTATTCTTCCGACACTTAAACCTGAGACTGACCACAGCAACTAGGACAATCACCACAACCACCAGGATGACAATGAAACTGATGACACCTGAATTGGGAGAAGAAGGAGGTGAAGGGCAGGTAGAGGAGCGGGCAGCTCGAGTCCAGTATTCAACTACCTGGCTGAATAAGCCAGAGGCTTATGCCTATAATCCTAGCTACTTAGGAAGCTGAGATCTGAGAACTGAGGTTCAAAGCTAGCCCAAGCAGACAAATTTAAGATGTTCTTATCTCCAATTGACTAGCAAAAAGCTGGAAACAGAGGCATGAGTGAAGAAAGCCAAGTGAGAGTGCAGGGCCCTGAGATCAAGGCCCAATATTAGCAAGAGGGAGAGAGAGAGAGAGGGAGGGAGAGAGAGAGAGAGAGAGAGATTGACAGCGCTAAGCACAATATAGATGGGCTCTGGGAGCAAAGTGGATTCCACTTCTCTACACAACAAAGGAGCTGTCAGCCTGCTCTCTGTAGCCAGAGAAAGTTCCACAGTCCAGCAGTAGCCATGGATCCCAATGGGGTCAAGAAAAGATGGCTGACAAGACAACAGGGACTTTCCTCAACCAGGGCCTTGCTCATCAAACCATCCTTCTTGGAACAACTGATTGAGACTCGAACTTGTGCTCCTAGACCCAGACTCCAAATCACTTCCTAAAGTGGGGTCCCCTTTCCCATCCCACCCTTCTCTTCCTTATTCACCAAAGGCAGCTACAGTGAGCACTGTCTCTGAAGTGGGGCTGGGCACCATGGTCAAGTCTTCCCTTGTCCTCAGGCTCGCGGTGACTGAACTGGAAGTAGCGTTTTGAGATGTTTCTGAAACTGGGTGGGATTCGGCATATCAGTGAAGGGGACTAGCTTGGCCTACCAAAGACAGCTACTTCACCCACCCCTGTCCCCAGGTAAGACCAGAGACCGCACAGCCTATTTAAAAACAAACTTCCA
This sequence comes from Perognathus longimembris pacificus, assembly GCF_023159225.1. Lineage (NCBI taxonomy): Eukaryota > Metazoa > Chordata > Mammalia > Rodentia > Heteromyidae > Perognathus > Perognathus longimembris. The sequence continues at coordinate 8,548,094 of NC_063182.1, read as the reverse complement.
CATCTGCCACTGTGACTAGATCCCATGAGGACAGAGGTCTTAGCTGTGGAGATGTGACCAGCACCATTGGTTTCTCATATGCGGCAGATTCAGGAAGCCAGACTGGTCAGGGTACAGTCATCTCTGTTTGGCCAATGGTTAAGATTGCAGAAAAGAAGATACTAGAAGCTTTTCATTAGGCCCTGATCCCACAAGTCAGGACTCTAGATAAGGGGTGCAGGTACGTGGCTCTTTTAAAAAGTGATGTGGACCCCTCTCTTCCCTTACTCAATTCACGGACTTTAGGCCTGGTAGCTGCTCCATTTTCCTCTCTGTAATCACCCCCCTCTCAAGTCAATGTAGGCATATGAAAAATCTGAGACACATAGCTCTTGAGGAGCTTTGGGAAAAGGCCAGAGACCTATCCCAGTGTCTCTCTTCTTCCTTGTGAGCATGCGCAGGACATACCTCCCTTTGTGCTGCTGCTTCTGCTGTGTGGGGTCCCCCTGTCTGCACCTGAAGCAAACGGCAAAGATATAGGATGACCTAACCCTTCCCAACCTTTCCTGCCGCTCTTCCCCTTCATTTGGGGGGTCCCTTCCCCTCCCCTCCTTGCACTTTATGCCGTTCAGTCCCAAGCCCAGGTTTGTTTTACCTTCACTGTAACCAGGCTCAACTTCCTGTTTCTACTCCTCTTCAAACTTATTATTATTGTGCAACCAGGGTGCAGCCGATGTGGGCTCCTGGCCTCATGAGCACCCCATGCTTTCCCCAGCCCCCAACTCCAGGGCCTCCTGAAGAGGAGAAGGATCCACCCAGACATAAACCCAGGGTCACCTCTGCCCCACCAGCCCTGGGCGCTCACCGAGTCCTGAAGTGTGCCTCTGTGTCTGAGACTGAGTCAGGCCCAGCAAGAACGGGGAGTGACCATCCACCGTGCTTGAGCTCAGCACTACAGGCTTAGGGGGCGCGGGGGAGCCCCGCGAGGCCTCCTGTGCACCGCCTGTGGATTAGGAAACACGTAGCCTGCTCAGGACCTCAAGCCAGCACAGCACCCAGAGGCCTGTTAGGCCCCGATCCTTTTCTTGACCGCTTTCAATTCTGAAAGGGATGATTTCTCTGATTCACCTCTGGCCCTTTATCTTTGTTCTGCCTAAATTGTATCTTCCCACCCTCCACCCAATCTTCACAATCTTCCCTTGTTGGCTTAATTCCTTCTTGGGCTCAACTCCTAAGGCTACTCCCTCTGTACTCTCTCTTTGATATTTACCTGGGCCCCTCAGGACCTTTGGTTCCTCACGCACTCCCTTCCCCAGGACCTGTCCCCCTGCTTGGAATTTCCAATGTGAGGCTTGTTTGCTTGTCTCTTCTCCTATATGTCTATATTTGCCTGTAGAGCAAAACTGTCTAGCTCCTCTGCACCTCGAGACTTTCCCTGGGTAGCATGTATAATCTTAGGGAACAAGTACCTGGGGCACTGGTGGTGGACACGAGGCTTGGACTGCCGGGTTTTGAAGAAGATTGGTTTCCTGCAAGAACAGAGGCCGATGAAGAGGTGACACCACACTCCCTTGCCCATCCAAGGACCCCTGACATCCACGCAGGTCTCAACGGCTGGGGGTTGGGATGTGGGAGGTTGGCATCTGGGTGGTCACACCCACCTGTGTGGGACCACGTTGGCTCTGTGGTCAGTCTGCGACCGTTGAAAACTCCTGTAACAAATGATCAGTGGCAGAAGGTCTACTTCCTATTGCTCTGACTCTTCTTTATTCTTCATGTCTGGTATTTGCTGGTCTTTGTCCATATCTTCCTCTACTTCAACCATTAATCTCTCTTCTTTCTCTCTTTTTTTCCTTGGTTGTGGGGGCTTGAACTCAGGGCTTGGGCCCTGTCTCTGAGCTCTTTTGCTCAAGACTAACACTGTAGGGCTGGGAATATGGCTTAGTGGTAAAGTGCTCGCCTCGTATACATGAAGCCCTGGGTTCGATTCCTCAGCACCACATATATAGAAAAAGCCAGAAGTGGTGCTGTGGCCCAAAAGGTAGAGTGCTAGCCTTAAGCAAAAAGAAGCCAGGGACAGTGCTCGGGCCCTGAGTCCAAGGCCCAGGATTGGCAACAAAAACAACAACAACAAAAAAAAACAACAAGACTAGCACTCTACCACTTTGAGCCACAATGCCAGTTCTGAGTTTTTTGTGGTGTTTTTTTTTTTGGGGGGGGGTGAGTGGTCAATTGGAGACATCCTTGATCCTCAGATCTCAGCCTCCTGAGTAGCTAGGATGACAGGTGTGAGCCACTGGAGCCTGGCTAATCTCTCTGGTCTCTCAAGGCATATCAGACTTAGGCCAAGCTGACTGGGCCTCTGAGCGCTCTGGCCCCAGCCCCAGTCGCCTGCAGTCAGTGCAAAACTGGCTCAGAGCTCCCTCTTCTCACATCAGTCCTAAGCTCCTAGGCCCAAATGTTGGAGTGGGCCCTTTAAATTCATCTTACCTTGAGAGGTCTGGGTTGTTATGGGTTGAGAGTAGAAACCTGCAAGAGAAACCAAAACACATAGACTAGCTCCTTCACCTCCTGCTCTGCAGGCTCCCCAAAGGAATCCAGGCCGTCCAAGGCCACCCATGTGGAAAGGAGACACTTGGCACAGAACTAAAGCATATGGACCCTGGCTCATACTGCAGCAGCTCTGGACAGGGGCTGAGTTGTATCATCACAACCACCTTGACATTCAGAGTCCCAGAATACTTTCCTCTCCAGTCCTACTGGGATGTTAAGCCAACCTGACCCAAGGTCAAAAGATTATTATTTTTAAATTAGTGGCATATCTAAAGACAGACTAGCAATATAGATCTAGGCTTGGGACATTGTTTTCCCTGTGAAGATTGTCACCCTGGCCCTGCCCTAAGGGAAAGATGGTGTTTATGTTGGGGTTCTCTCTCTGCCTTCCCCTAGCCAGAGGTCTGCACAGGAAGCAAGATCTGGAGTCTGAGCAGCAGAGCAGTAAAGGTTCTAGAAAGAGGAGCATTTTATTGTCAGTTACTAGGAGGCCCTAGTTGCACATTCACGGTTCCCTTTGTGATGTGTGGTCTGTGGGCCTCTGGACAGAGGTACATGAGCTATGTGTATGTGTATGTGTGTGTGTGGGGGGGGGGGGATCCTGAAAGGTCAGGTTGTGTTTGCTCCCTTTCCACAATGAACTCATTCTTGAAACCTGTGAACAATGTGAAAGGAAAACAACGTGGGGAAGTGGAACCGCCCAGCTGGGTTCCCGTCCCTCTATTCCGGCTGGGACAGCTACCCCAGGGCCTGGCCCTGCCGCTCCACTGGCCTCTCATCATCAGGGAAACATGGAGCCCAGACCTGGGAGGACAGAGTTGGCGGGGTGCCAGGGACCCGCCTCAGCCTGTGGCAGCCTGCTCAGTCTGTTTATTTTCCTTAAGCCATTACCTTCCTCCATGGGACTATCACTTGCATAGTGTAAAATGAATTGTTTCCAAGCCCAGGCTTCCTAAACCGTGGGCCATGTTTTTCCAGGTCAAGATCTGATAGCCCCATTCCCTTGTGAGTAGAAAAGTCAAAGAAGAATTAACATTTATAAGAAATCCAGGCTACAAAAAAAATCCCTTTTAGCTGAGAAATGAATCCTTCCGATGCAAGGCCATCTTGAAACTGTCAGTTACTGACCAGGCATGCCTTATGTCTTTCTTATCTGAGTTGGGTAGGGCCTGAGAAAGAAAACCATCTAGAAGCTTGGGAGGAGTTCCAAAGTCACAAACACCAAGTCTCAGTGACCTGCTCCCTTTGTACATCTGCCACCCTGTCCTCGCTCACTTTCTTACCGGTCAAAATTCCTCTGTGAGTAAGGGAGGGACTTAGGAAACATCTGTTTGTTGTGAGCCTGGGGTTTCTAATTACTGGGCATGCAGACACCTAAAGAACTGTGGCTATAGAAACTTCTGATTTTCCTGGTCTCTAATTCCAAACCCCCACCTGCTTCATTTCCTTCCAATCTGTTTACATCTATGCCCCACTTTTCCTTAGCAGCATAGTTTAGTACACCTCTCAAACCATGTATTTTAGAGTCTGGTTGGCTTGGATTCAAGTTCTTGCTGTCATTTACTATCTGACTTGAGTTTAAGTTTTTCTCTTCATTCAAATCCAAGGGAGGGCTGAGAATGTGGCTTAATGGTAGAGTGCTTAACTAGCATGCATGAAGCCCTAGGTTCGATTCCTCAGTACCACATAAACAGAAAAAGCCAGAAGTAGTGCTATGGCTCAAGCGGTAGAGTGCTGACTGGGAATATGGCCTAGTGGCAAGAGTGCTTGCCTCCTACACATGAAGCTCTCGGTTCGATTCCCCAGCACCACAGATATGGAAAACGACCAGAAGGGGCGCTGTGGCTCAGGTGGCAGAGTGCTAGCCTTGAGCAAAAAGAAGCCAGGGACAGTGCTCAGGCCCTGAGTCCAAGGCCCAGGACTGGCAAAAAAAAAAAAAAAAAAAAAAAGAGGTAGAGTGCTAGCCTTGAGCAAAAGGAAGCCAGGGACAGTGCTCAGGCCCTGAGTCCACGCTCCAGGACTGGCAAAAGAAAAAATATTGGAAAGGAGGGTCTAGGGATGCAGCAGCTATGTGCTAGAATACGTTCTCAGCATAGTCAAAGCCCGGGTTGCCTGGTTGCCTGGTTGCTGTCACCAGGGCCAAAAATAAACAAGCAAATGATATTATATCCTATAAATTATTGTGAGAAGGAAATGGATATAAAGCCTCTAATACAGTGCCTGACCCAGTCAGTCCGTGCTCAATCAGTCCTAGACATTTCACTTTGCCAATTCTTTCAAATCCTCTAGGTCTGAAGTCCCCTCTGTCTCTACACACATTCAAGTCCCTTTGCAGGCACAAATATGCTCAAAAGGAGCCCTCAGTCCACCCCAAACAAAGCTTTAGTAAGTGGTCTGAGCATTAGAGTTGATAAGTTAGGAGACTTAGGGAGGTTCAGTTGGGGGTATGGCTCAAGTGGTAGAAGGTCTACCTAGTGAGACCAAGGCCCTGAGTTCCAGTCTGTCAAAAAACAAGAGAGAGACAGGAAGAGACTCAAGGTGGTAATGTCAGGTAGAGTGAGCACAGACGTTAGGAAGCCCTGGCCCACACCTGGGCCTGGGCAGTGGCTCTGAAGCTGGGGGAGGTCTGGGCCTGTGGAAGCATCCTGCAAGCTCCCCCATCCCATCCAAGTACGTTGGGGATTTTGCTGCTGAGAACACAGCCTCATACATCTCCACAGAGGGATTTGGTGGGACCAAAGGGAAGTTGCTACCCTGTGAGTCAGAGTGTCCTGGTCTGTCTTGAGGCTCCCATCAGCCATGAACAAATGGATCCTTCCGAGCTGCATCAGAACTTAGAGGCCTGTGTGAGAGGCCTGGGGTGGGGGTGGGGGAAGATCCTGTCTCATCTAGTCCCCAGGGCTGTGCCATGACATCCTCCTTGGTGAATAATTCTTTGCCTCTAACCTGAGACCTTCTTGCGATGACCAGAGCTTAAAGTCAGCATTTGTTATTCTCAGATTGTAACTGCTTATAAGGAAGAAGGAAAAAGCCCAGTGCTGGTGGTCTGTAATCCTAGCTACTCAGGAGCGTGAGGTCAGAGGATCATGGTTCAAAGCCAGCTCGGACAGAAAAGATGATGAGACTTTTATCTCCAATTAACTATGCCCCCCCAAAAACAGAAGTGGAGCTGTGGCTCAAATGGTAAAGCACTAGCCTTGAGCAAAAGAAGTTCAGTGACAGTGCTCAGTCCTGAGTTCAAGCCACAGGATGGGAGGGAGAAGGAGGAGGGGGAGGGGAGGGGCAGGGGGAGGGGGAGGGGAAGGGGAGGAGGAGGGGGAGGGGAGGAGGAGGGGGAGGGGGAAGGAGGAGGAGGAGGAGGAGGAGGAGGAGGAGGAGGAGGAGGAAGAGGAGGAGGAGGAGGAGGAGGAGGAGATGACCTAGGAAGCCTGATGTACAGACAATTTTGTTCTAGAACTGTCAGAGCTTTCTGGCCACAGTCTCACACCTAGTCAGCCCCTTTCCACATTTTAGAGGGAGAAGCCCAGCTTCTTTAGGGTCCCCCTTGAAAACTTCCCACAAATGGTGATACCTCCTCAATCCAACTAGCCTCCTTCATGGGAAGGCTGTGGAATGTCCCTGCCGGGGGGGGGGGGGGGGTGCGGGGGGGGGCCCTGGTGCGTGTGCCCGGCGGGATGGCCAGGCAGGAATGGGAGGAAGGTGGGTGTGCCCGGCGGGATGGCCAGGCAGGAATGGGAGGAAGCTGGCGGGCCGTGGCAGGCGCCCCTTACCTTGGAGCAGAAGCCAGCCCAGGGCTGCCCAGAAGAGTGGTGTGGGCCCAGCGGCTCCCATAGCAGCCGGGTCGGTGGCCAGGGGCCGAGCGCTCAGTGGAGACTGTCCATGGTGAAGAAGAGGAGCGCTGGGGCGGGCCGGGCGCGGGGGCCGGCTCCCCAGGAGCTTCCTGTCAAAGAATAGAAGGAAACAGATTGGGCCTGGCTCCTGGGGCCCGGCTCAGCACGCAGCCCAGATGAGGATGTGAGGCTGAGCCAGGCCATGGCACCATGACCAATGACGACAGCCGGGCCCCCTTCCCACCTTCCCCTCCCAGGGGTCGCCCAGGACCCTCCACACCCCACAGGGAGATAGATTTCCCCCTGCCGCCTGCTGGTTCACACCAGGGGCTAAGCTCCGCCCCACCCACCGCCCATGCTTGGGAGACTGAATTCTCCACATTCCTCTCCCTCCTCTGGGCTTTCAGTCCAGATGGAACTTGACTTTATTTTAAAGAGAAAAACAGGACCACCATCTCCAGTATCTCTCCGTGGCCTCTCCCCACTCCCCTGGGATTGGGTATGAGGGGCTCGGGCAGCGCTCTGTTCTTGGCTTCCATCCTGGACTTAGCTCACCTCCCATAATCCTCTCTTGCGTGGACTGCAGGTCTGCATTGTTATCCCTAGGACTGGACACAATGACTGTCATAGAGCAAAGAGTTATTAAAGTGAACTCTGTTAGCATTTCCCTAGCCTCAGGTCCTCAGCTCCTCCCACTAGCCCCCAGATCCACCCATACCTAATGAGCCACTACTACTCACTACCTACCTACTTCCCCTGTACCCCCAGAGAGAGAAGCTGCCCCCTGGATAAGGTGCAGATGCCATGTTGCTCCCTCTCCCGTGGGAACTATGGCCCCACTAATAAACCTCCTTATGAACCTTCTTCTCCTGTCTGTGATTATCTCCGCATGGTCCTCTGGGATGGCCGGGACAGATCCTTTCATTGGTGTCGGAACCTGGGATAGGTTCCCCGGTGGATTTGCTCCCCCATTTCTGGGGGGTCCAAGCTGCCCCGGGAACCTATTCTGCTGTCCTAAGCCCACCCAGAGGACCACCGAAGTAACTTCTCCTGACCGAGCGCTCTACTTCCATCCACCACAACAATCCTTTCAAACTCAAAGAATTCAAGAGTGTCCATTCAGTCCCCAGCACTGCCAAACAAAGAAACCTTAAGAGCAGAGGAATCTTACACATAATCCTACTTTGGGTGGGTTTTTGTTGTTTGGTTGGTGGGTTTGGTTGTTTTGGAAGCAATACTGGAGTTTGAACTCAAGGCACTTGTTCAATTAATACTCTATCACTTGAGCCACGCCTCTAGCCCCAATTATTTTTTTATTTTTTAATTTTTTTTGCCAGTCCTGGGGTTTGAATTCTGGACCTGGGTGCTATCCTTGAGCTTTTTCACTTAAGGCTGGCACTCTTCCATTTGAGCCACAGCTCTACTTCTGGTTTCTTTTTTTTTTTTGGCCAGTCCTGGGCCTTGGACTCAGGGCCTGAGCACTGTCCCTGGCTTCTTTTTGCTCAAGGCTAGCACTCTGCCACTTGAGCCACAGCGCCACTTCTGGCCATTTTCTGTATATGTGGTGCTGGGGAATTGAACCCAGGGCCTCATGTATACAAGGCACAAGCACTCTTGCCACTAGGCCATATCCCCAGCCCTACTTCTGGTTTCTTGTAGTGACTTGTAGATAAGAATGTCTTACGGAGCTGTGGCTCAAGTGGCAGAGTGCTAGCCTTGAGCGGGAAGAAGCCAGGGACAGTGCTCAGGCCCTGGGTCCAAGGCCCAGGACTGGCCAAAAAAAAAAAAAGAATGTCTTAGAATGTGTAGAAAAGAAGGACTTTTCTGCCCAGGCTGGCTTTGAGCTGTGATCCTCAGATCTCAGCCTTCTGAATAGCTAAGATTACCCGTGAGCCACCAGCACGCAGCTTTCCTTAATTTTTTTTGGTCAGTCATGGGGCTTGAACTCTAGGCCTGGATGCTGTCGTTGAGCTCTTTATCTTGAGGCTAGTGCTCTACCACTTGACCACAATGCCACTTCTGTTTTTCTGGTGGTTCATTGGAGATAAGAGTCTCACAGACATTCCTGCCCTGGCTGGCTTTGAACCACCATCCTCAGATCTCAGCCTCCTGAGAAGATAGGATTACAGGTGTGGAGCCACTAGCCCAGCCACTGGTGCCTGGCTTTCCTTAATATTTAAGACCTTGACATTTATAAAGCTTTTTTTTTGTTTATTAATTGAACACGAATTTTTTTTACAAGGTGTTGTGCAAAAAGGGTACAGTTACATAGTAGGGCAGTGTGTACATTTCTTGTGATATCTTATGTCCTGTTTTTCTATCCCTTCTCTAGGTCAGGTAGACATATATACAATATACAATGTATCAAGAACATATACAGCATTCACAGACTTGGTCTCTACTGTCTCTCCATCTCCCTTTGTTAACAGTCATATATCAGGGAGATCATGCCCCTTTGTTTTCTGTGTTCTAGGCTTGTCTTGCTCAACATTATTTGTTTGAGTTCTGACCATTTCCCTGCGAATAACAATATTTCACCATTCCTAATCGCTATGTAGTATTCCATTGTGTATAAGTACCATATTTTTTGGATCCATTCATCTGTGGAGGGGCATCTGGGTTGTTTCCATATTTTGGCTATTGTGAATTGTGCCGCGATAAACATGGAAGTACAAATGTCTTTTTGATAGCTTGGGGTTTGCTGTTTAGGATAGATGCCTAGGAGTGGTATGGCCGGGTCATAGGGTAGGTCTATATTGAGCTTTTTGAGAAACCTCCATACTGTTCTCCAAAGTGGTTGTACTAATTTGCACTCCCACCAACAATGGAGAAGGGTTCCTCTTTCCCCGCACCCCCTCCAGGATTTGTTGTTGCCTGAGTTCAGAGTATAGGCCATTCTAACTGGGGTGAGGTGGTATCTCAGGGTTGTTTTTTATTTGTATTTCCTTTACCACCAGGAATGTTGAGCATTTCCTCATGTGTTTCTTTGCCATTTTTATATCTTCTCTTGTGAAGTCTCTCTTTAGCTCCTTTGCCCATTTCCTAATAGGTTTATTGGGCTTGGAGGGGCTTAGTTTTTTGAGTTCTCTGTAGATGACCGATATCAGGCCTTTTATAAAGCTTTTAGTCTAATTACTTTACAGAATGTCTGTGGTCTAGAGGTGTGGCTCAAGAGGTAGGGTGTCTACTGAGAGTAAGCAAGCTGAGTGAGCATGAGGCCCTCAGTTCAAACACTGGTACCAGACTCGATCTATCTATCCATCCATCCATCTATCTGTCTGTCTATCTATCTATCTATCCATCTATCTATCACATACCTTTCTCTCTATCTCTATCCATCTAACTACCTATCTATACCTCAACTGAGTTTGTCTGATTTGTGCTTATGATGAGATTCAGATATTTACCTTTGGCAGAAATATCACAGAATGTGATATTTCTCTTTTTGTGTCCTATCAAGCAGTATATAATTTTTGTTGCTGGGCTGGGAATATGGGCTAGTGGCAAGAATGCTTGCCTCCTATACATGAAGCCCTGGGTTCAATTCCCTAGCACCACATATACAGAAAACGGCCAGAAGTGGCGCTGTGGCTCAAGTGGTAGAGTGCTAGCCTTGAGCAAAAAGAAGCCAGGGACAGTGCTCAGGCCGGGAGTCCAAGCCCAGGACTGGCAAAAAAAAAAAAAAGAAAAAATTGTTGCTGATGTGTGTGTGTGTGTGTGTGTGTGTGTGTGTGTGTGTGTGTGTGTTGCTGGAATTCAAACAGCTTTGCGTTTGAGTTGATATTGTGGTGGTCTGGTTGTTTTGAGCCATGATCTTTTTTTTTTGGTTTTTGCCAGTCCTGGGGCTTGAACTCAGGGCCTGAGCACTGTCCTTGGCTTCTTTCTGCTCAAGGCTAGCACTCTACCTCTTGAGCCACAGCACCACTTCTGGCTTTTTCTATATATGTGGTGCTGAGAATCAAACCCAGGGCTTCATGTATACGAGGCAAGCACTCTACCACTAGGCCATATTCCCAGTCCGAGCCATGATCTTACTATGTAGCCCAGACTGGCCTTAGACTGTTGATCTTCTGCCTCTGGTCCTCCCAAATGCTTGGATCACAACCCTGTGCCATGGTGCCAGGCTTGGGCATGACTTAGATTGTTCATAATGATTATTTGTTTACAAAGCCAGTGTATTCATGTCCTTTGGCTATTGTAACAAGTGGCCACACACTAGTGCCTTTAAATAATAGACATTCATTGCTTCATGGCTGTGGAGGTGGGCAGTCAAAACCAAGGTGCAGGAGAACCATTCTCCCTCTGAAGGCTCTAGGGAAGAATTTGTTCCTTGCTCTTCTACCTTCGGGTTGCTGTTTGATTGCTTTGGGATTCCTTGATTTTAACTACATTCCTTCATCTCCTCCTTCTCTTCTGTATGTCTCTTACAAGGACACTTACAGCCAGGTGCCAACAGCTAATACCTATAATCCTAGCTTCTCAGGAAACTGAGATCCAGAGAATCAAAGTTCCAAAATAGCCCAATCTGAAAAGTCTACTAGACACCATCTTTAATTCACCAGTAAATAAAAGTCTGGAGACTTGACTTAAGTAGCATTATACAAGATTTTAGTGGGAAAACCTGAGCTTTCCCCTGATTTGAATCCCAGTACCAGCACAACAAACAAAGGAACAAACAAGAAAGGCACAAGCTGTTGAATTTGCAGCCCACTTGAATGATCTAAGATGATTTCCCTATCTCCAGATCCTTGCCTAATGCATCTGCAAAAGATGCATTAAGGTGTGGCTTAAGATGTGGACATATCTTGTGGGAGACTAACAAGCACCCGTAAGAGTCCACTGTCTCCTCTCTACAATTATGCTTTCCACTTTGTAATCAATCAATGGATATTTTGTGGGAAGATACTTATAAATTGTGTAAATATTTCATTTCTAGTTGCATTTTTAATGTACTTATTCCATTCCTATCTCTATAGAGTCACATATGTCTGCTTAATGAGTTCTAATATATTAAAATATTTTGGGATTTTGCTGCTCAAATTGTCCCCCTTTTTTGCCACTTGGAGCTCCTTCAAGGTAGTTTCTGAATCCTTCTGACCCTCATTTTTAAACATTTATTTTCCAGTAGGATGAGACAGTCCAAGTTTATCTTGTACTTATTTACCTGCCCAATCCCTAGAATCAATTATTTCTACACGAGCCTACATTATTTAGCAAGAGATGTTTACAGACTGAGATGCAGCCGTGGGCACTGGTATTCAGGTATAGCTATTAAGAGGAAAGTACCTTTTGGGGCAAATCCCTACATACAGAGCTGACTTCCTTTTTTGTTTTAGCTAAAATTCTTTGGAGAAACGTGTCCAGAACTGGCCAATGTCACTGAGCCACTCCCACTTACTCTTCAAGGCAACCTGGCATAAATTTGGCTTGTTATAAAATGGAATCGTGCATTCCCAGAAGTGTTCCTGTCTGCCGCCATGACTTTAAAGTGAGCATGCTCAGAAATACACACTGTAGACCAAGAGTGCTGTCTCACACCTGTAAACCCAGATACTCAGGAAGCAGAGATCAGGAGGATAGGGGCTGGGAATATGGCCTAGTGGCAAGAGTGCTTGCCTCATATACATGAAGCCCTGGGTTCAATTCTCCAGTGCCACATATATAGAAGACGGCCAGAAGTGGCGCTGTGGCTCAAGTGGCGGAGTGCTAGCCTTGAGCAAAAAGAAGCCAGGGACAGTGCTCAGGCTCTGAGTCCAAGCCCCAGGACTGGCAAAAATAAATAAATAAATAAATAAAAAGACCAGGAGGATAACAGTTGGAGATCACCCTGGACAAAAAGTTAGCAGGACACTCATCTCAACTAATAAACTTTTTGTGTGTGTTCCAGTCCCAGGGCTTCAATTTAGGGTCTGGATGCTGTTCCTGAGCTTTTGTGCTCAAGGCTAAGGCTCTACCATTTGAGCCACAGCTCCACTTCCAGACTTTGGTGTTTAATTGGAGATAAGAGTCTAAGAGAAGAGGAGCAATGATGGCTCATACCTGTAATCCTAGCTACTCAGGAGACTGAGATCTGAGGACTGTGGTTCAAAGCCCACAATGCCACTGTCCTATGGCTCTAAGACTCCTAACTCTAGCTTCCTCTAGTCAGAACAAGGTGAAGGAAGATGGACTACTCTTTATATTCTTTAGGGCATAAGTAGACTTAGATATCCCAATCAAGTCCCTGGAAGTAAGAGTAAGGGCAGCTTGCCTAAGAGACAAGGAACCTGAGGCCACCTTCTGCTTCAAGTCACTGGGTGAAGGAGGGGTTTCCTTGTGTCTCCTGATGAGTAAAGGGAAGGGGCACATGTGCATCAAGGGACAAGATGAATGATGGGTGGTCTCATGGAGATACCTAGGACCAAATATTATCTTGTGAAATTGTCTCAAGCCCGGGCATGGTGTTATACACCTGTAGTCCCAGCATCAGGAAGATGAAACAAGAGGATCTTGAGTTTGAGGCTGGGCTACATAGTGAGATCCAGTCTCAAAAACAAAAACAGGGCTGGGAATATAGCCTAGTGGTAGAGTGCTTGCCTCATATACATGAAGCCCTGGGTTCAATTCCTCAGCACCACATATACAGAAAAAGCCAGAAGTGGCGCTGTGGCTCAAGTGGTAGAGGGCTAGCCTTGAGCTGAAGAGCTCAGGGACAGCACCCAGATCCAGAGTTCAAGCCCCTAGGCTGGGAATATGGCCTAGTGGTAGAGTGCTTGCCTCACACAGAGTTCAAGTCCCATGACTGACAAAAAAAAAAAAAAAAAAAACCAAAGGGAAGGAAAAAAAAAAGTGGAAAGAAGGAATGCCTTAAGCTGGGCACTGGTGGCTCACACCTGTGTAATCCTAGCTATTCAGGAGGCTGAGATCTGAGGATCAGGATCCAAAGCCAGCCCAGGCAGGAAAGTCCATGAGACTCCTATCTCCAAGTAACCACTGGAAAACCGGAAGTGGCACTGTGGCTCAAAGTGGTAGAATACTAGCCTTGAACAAAAGAGCTCCGGGATCAGAGCCCAGGCCCTGAGTTCAAGCCCCAGGACAAACACAGAAACAGAGAGAGAGAGAGAGAGACAGACAGACAGACAGACAGACAGAGAGGCAGAGACAGAGACAGAGAGAGACAAAGACAGAGAGACCAAGAGACAGAGACAGGAGGGAGAGGAGAGGGGGAGGCAGGCTATTGGAACTTGCCTATAATCCAAACACTCAGGAGGCAGAAGCAGGAAAGTTGTGAGTCTGAGGCCAGCCTGGACTACATAGCAAGTTCAAGACCAACCTGAAGACTGTCTCAAAAAAAAACAAACAATGGGCTAGGGACTTGACTCAAGTGGTGGAATTCCTGCCTCATGAGAAGAGAGGCCCCGAGTTCAAACCTCAGTACTGCAAATAAACAAAAGCCAAAACAAAAGAAATAGTGGGGAGCCGGGCTCCTGAAGTTGGCAAGGCAGGTGGGAAGGAGGAAGATCAAGGTACTCTCAGAGCGAGGGGCGGGCCCGGGGTAGACCAGATGTTCCCGGAAGCATGCGCGCGGGAAAGAGCCGGGAGGGCGTGTGCGGAGGGCGTGTGCGGAGGGCGTGGGCCCCGCAGACGTGGCAGCTCGGAGTAGGGGTGCCAGGGCAGCGAGCACTGCTTTACCCAGCTGCCATCCAGCCTCAAAGGAGCCCTGTGGAAGTCCTGGACGATGCACCAGGTAGAGTCCCTGCTCCCCCCCTTCCTGCCCGGCGAGGGGCCCCATGCCTTTCCAGGCGTGAGTTCCCTTCTCCCCCTGCCCTGGGAGCCCCGGGAGCCCCGGGAGCCCCGGGACCAGCCGCTGCCCCACAGAGCTCCGCCTTGTAAGGGGAAGTGGGCAGCCTTTCCACACCAAAGGGACACGTCGGGGAGATGGGACGGAATGGGGGGACGGAAGGAAATGGGTTGGCCCTGAGAGCCTTTCCTGAACCCCAACTGCCTAACCACAGGGCCGGGGAGGCTGAGGGCGCAGGGTTAGGAGGACGGCCCCATGCAGAAGTGTCTGGGGCAGGAGGGTGGCTAGGAGGGTGGGGGGGCTCAGTAATTCTTAGGGTGGTGTTTATTTGTCTCTGTTCTGTTTTGGTTCATTTTTTGTTTTGATGCCAGTCCTGGGGCTCGAACTCGGGGTCTGGACACTGTCAGTGAGTTTCCCACCCACCCCCATCTCCCTGCCCTCCCTGCTACCACTTGAACCACGGCTCCATTTCTGGGTTTTTTGGTGCTTAGTTGGAGATAAGTCTCCTGGACTTTTTTGCCCAGGCTGGCTTCGGACCTTGATTGTCAGAACTCAGCCTCCTGAGTAGTTAGGAATACAGGTGTGAGCACCGGTGCTTGGCTTGTTTTGATTTTTGGCTTGAACTCAGGGCCTCAAGCTTGCAAACAAACACTGTACCACTTGCACTATGCTCTTGTCCACTTGGGTTTTGTTATTTTCAGTATGGGCTTACACGGAGGCTAAGCTGGCCTGGACAGCGGTCCTGCTCATACTTCCCAGGTAGCTGGGATGACAGGTAGGTCACCATGCCTGGCTTTTTATTAGTTGAGCTGAGGTCTCTTGCACCTTTTTTTTTTTTTAATGTAGGCTGGCCTTGAATCACAGTCCTTCAATCTCTGCCTCCTGAGTAGCGAGGCTTCCTGGTGTAAGCCTCGGGGTTATAACTTTATGGTTTATATGCTTCACTGCGTGCCTCCCGCCTCCACTCAACATGTAGCAGGCTGGAGACAGGGGGTCCGGACCTCTAGCTCTCGTAGAAGAACTCAGGAACCCGGCAGAGGTAGACCAGCAGAGGAATTCCTCTGGCTGGAGTACAGCTAGGAATCTACCCTGGGCATCACCCTACTCCAGGCCCCCCCACATCTTCTCCCCTTTCCCTCAGAGGATGGACAGCAGCTCCCCTTTCCAGGCCTGCTCACTGTCCAGGACGTAGGCTCAGACTGATGCAGCTCTGTGGAGGCCTCTTGCTGGAGGCGTAGGAAGAGAGGCGGCAGGAGGGGACTTTGAGGACAAACTCTATTATGCCAGAGTATACTGAAACCTCATCCTCTGTCCCTTCCTCAATGATGTTTTCTATCTCTGTGTCCATCTTCATTTCTGACGTTTCCTCTCTCTCTCTCTCTCTCTCTCTCTCTCATCCTTCACACTCTGCGGTTCTGTGTACTCTTGTGTTCCTGTCTCTCCCTGGGACTGTCTCTCAGTTTCCTTTTCTCTAATGTTCTTCCTCTGTGTGTACATGCCCCTGCCAACCTTTCCTTCTGCCATTTGTTGCGGTCCAGGCTTCTCCAGCTGTGAATGGCTCACTGGGACAGGAGCCCCAGAAGCAGCTGCCCGAGGTGCTAGGTGGGGTCTGGGAGCCCCCTCCTGAGGACGGGCTGCCGCTGCTCACCGTCATCATCGCTGCCTTCGTCCTGCTGGCGGTCTGTATCGTGGTGGCAGTCCACATCGGGCCAAAGCTGCACCAAGGCCGTGCCACTCTTCCTACAGAGCCACCAGCCTCAAAGGCGAAGGATGGCATCGATCTCATCCACTGGCGGCTCCTGGGCCCCCAGGACACTCAGAAAGAAGTCCAGCAAAGCCCTCCCGTCCCTGGCTCTGACCCTGCACCAGGGCCCAGGCCCAGCATCGGGGAAGACACATATCTGTAGATGCCGAGACTCTGAAAGAACCTTACTTAGCTCAGAACTAGAAATGAGGCAGGGCACCAGGGGCTCACGCCTGTAATCCTTGCTACTCGGGAGACTGAGATCTGAGGATCAGAGTTCAAAGCCAGCCTGGGAAAGCCTGAAGTGGGACTGGGGCTCAAGTGGTACAGTGCTAGCTTTGAGCAAAAGAGTTCAGGGGAAGGGCCCAGGCCTTGAGTTCAAGTCCCAGGACTGGCATTAATAATAATAATAAGCTAGAAATTGGGCTGAAGATTCAAGCACAAGCAAGTTGGAGTATCTGCACCAGAGCTACAGAAGGTCCACCGGGCTCAGCTAGAGCTTCACTTTCAATGTGTGTAGAGAAAACTCTGTTGTGACAGGAAAATAAAAGCTTGACAGTCCTGCCCAGAGACAAGCTACTGTGAACATTCCCAGTCCCCGAGGCCACCTTTAGGATCTTGTTCCCTGTCCTCAGGGAACTCTAGATCCTGAACCTCCTCATGAGTCCCTGTTCTATCCTTGCACCCCTGAGTCTTCTTTCCTTGTGATGTAAAGAGAATGGAGATGTAAAGAGAAAGGGCCAGCCAATAGAGCATGAGAGACTGAGTTCAAGTCCCAGTCTCACAACAAAGAGAAAAGAAAAAGATTCAGCTTGGAAGACTCTACCCTCACACAGGAATGTCAGAAGTCCCATGCCCTGGGTCCTGTAAAGACCAGCCAGGGAGAGCCGAGATGGACAGCCATGCTCTGCCATGGTCTAGACTCTGGGAACTTGGGGAAGGAAGAAATGTCTGTTACCTTTCACCCACTGGAGGGCAGCAGCCCTTTGGCTGACAGAGCCCTGACCTGTTGATAACCTTTCAAGACCTTGGAAACCCCAAGTACCCCAGAATCAGCTGCAGCCTTGAGCTTACTACATCAAGAATACCACACCACACTCCAACCAAGAGCTCCAAGCACAGAGACAGAAGCATTTATTGTTGGAGGATTGGCTTTGAATTGCTTCCTGATTGTCTTGCTTTCCCAGGATATACCACCCACTCTGCATACACAGGCCTGTGAGGAAACACCTAGAATTTACTACAAAACACTTCTCAGGAAGTGACACCATGGCTCCAAGTGGTAGAGCACTAGCCTTTAGTAAAAGAGCTAAAGGACAGTGCCCAGGCCTTGAGTTCAAGCCCCATGACCGACAAAAATAAAAAAATAAATAAAAATAAGAAACATTTCTCAGTTTCAGAATTTTCCAGTTGGTGGAAAACAGGAAAGGTAAAGGAGGTCCCTGGAACTTGTTTGGGGGAAGGGCCCCTTCCCTGTAGGAGGGCCTTAGGGAAAGGCCAGCACAAAGCTGGGCCTCTTGGTGGCTGGCGGGAAGGCACGTCTGTCCCTGGCGCCCTAGAACCTTACCCACGTGTAGTCAAGAACATGTGGATAGATATTTATAAAGGGGGGCTGGGAATATGGCCTCGTGGTAAAGTGCTCTACTCGTATACATGAGGCCCTGAGTTCGATTCCTCAGCACCACAAGTACAGAAAAAGCCGAAAGTGGCGCTGTGGCTCAAGTGGTAGAGTGCTAGCCTTGAGCACAAAGAAGCCAGAAATAGTGCTCAGGCCCTGAGTTCAAGCCCCAGGACTGGCAAAAAAACAAAAAAGACATTTATGAAGGGATTGCTGGTGCTTTACCCTAGGGAACTCCTGAGGACAAGTTAACCCTCAGTCAGTATCCCTCCGAGTCAGGGGGCTGTGAAATAATGGAAGGTGGCCAGGAGCAGAAGCCGAGCTGCAGTTTGCAGAGGCCAGGCTTTCCTTCAAGGACTGGACAGCAGACCAGGTACTGGCAGTGCATGCTTGTAATCCTGATTACTCAGGAGGCTGAAGCCTGAGGATCTCAGTTCAAAGCCAGCACAGGCAGGAAAGTTTGTGAAACTCTTCTCTCCAGTTAACCTTCAAAAAGCCAGAAGTAAAGCTGTGGCTCAAGTGGTAGAGTGCTACCGTGAGCTGAAAAAGCTCAGGAATAGTACCCAGGCCCTGAGTTCAAGCCCAGGACTAGCAGAACAACGACTGGAGAGAAGAAGCTTTCATCTTAATAGCTGCTACTTCTTGTGAGTCAGCTATGTGGCAGACACTGGGCCATCTGTGAGCCTGTGGACACTACGCCATTCACTCTTCACGATAACCTTAGTAGGAAGTGCCATATTATCTCCATTTCACACTTGGGAAGACTGTGGCTTATTGAATCACCCAGACATGTACTAAATGATGGAGGCGTTTGGACCTGGGGCTGACAGACTGCACAGCCTGAGTACCATGCTTATAGTTGAAGGATGAGGCAAGGTGAAGTTGGGGAGGCTCTTGATCTGGGCTAGATTCTGGTGCAAGAATTACGAATACACTAGAGTCCTCAGGTCTTGGGGACAAGATGGCTGGGATAGCTGGGGAGAGAAGAAAATGCTTCCTGCTCAAATCTCATGGCTCTTCCATCTTTAAGGGCAGCTGGTCCCCTCTGGCATGTGTGTTTGTGTGTAGACTTTCTTTAAAATGAGGTTGTAGCTGGGCACCAGTGACTCACACCTGGAATCCTAGCTAATCAGGGAGCTGAGATCTGAGGATCGTGGTTCAAGCCAGCCCAGAGAGAAAAGTCCATGAGACTCCTCTCTACAATGAACCACCAAAAAGTGTGAAGTGGAGCTGTGTTGGGAGTGATGCCAAGAAGAAGGAAGAGGAGCAGGAAGAAGAGGAGGAGGAGGAGGAGGAGGAGGAGGAGGAGGAGGAAAAGGAAGAGGAAGAAGAAAGGAAGGAAAGAAGGAAGGAAGGAAGGAAGGAAGGAAGGAAGGAAGGAAGGAAGGAAGGAAGGGGAAAAGAAGAAGCAGCAGCAGCTCTGGAACAGCACCCAGGCCCTGAGTTTATGTCCCAGGAAGGGCGCCAAAAAACACAACACCACAAAAAATGAACAAACAAAGAAAAAGCAGCTATTCTTTAATGGAGAACCAACAGTACCGCCAGGGGTAAAGGAAAGAGGCTTTAGCAGAAACTTGGAGATTTACTGTGAGGGTCAGCTGACAGGGGAGCCCTCAGTAACACTCAGGAAGGGAGCTGGGGAAATAAATACCCTGCCTACATCTTCCTCCTCCCCTCCGTGCTCTTGCTGGACCTTCCCCTTGAGCCTGAGGACAAAGGGAGTTGTTGATGCCATGCAGATAGGTCGGCCCAAGATAGAGGAGGCCTAGAGAGCCAATGGGACAGGCCCGGCACATCCCTTAAATTTAACTCGCCTTTAGTTTATAAAACACCCTGCATGTCTATATAGTCTTTAAAACCCTTCTGTGGAGGTGGCCTGAGCAGCAATTATAATCCCACATCACAGAGGAGGAGGCTGAGGCTCAGGAAGAATTGACTTGCCCAAGAACATAGGACTTCTCTAGCGATGTCAAGTTCAGTGAAGTGGAAAGAAATAACTTGTGGGAATCCAGATGCTGAAGGAAGCACCCAGTTCACAGTCTTGGGAGTCATGGAGGCTCGGGCGAGATGGCCCTGGGCCTCAGATGAGATCTGTGCGTAGTGGGAGAGGCTGTTCCATGTCACTGATGAGGAGCTTGGGCTCTTGGGACAGCACGGAGTAATGAGGCGCCACTGAGGTCTGGTAGCTGCCCACAGTAACCTCTCTCTCCTGCTGCAGGTGCCGGAGAACCTCCTGGGACAGTGAGAAGCTGTTTCCCTCGGCAGGTTCTGGAACGGGGCATGGGCAGAGTGTTAGGGAATGACAGGAATGATATGCCCTGCCATCGGAACATGCCCTGAGGAATCACTGAGACCTCCTCCCTAGCCCCTTCTCCCCACCCCCTCCACCCCTGGGTCTAGAGTCTCATGGACTCCTAAAGCTAGAAGCAGGTTTTTATTCTGTCTGATTTTTTTGGAGGCAGTGTTGAGGTTGAAACTTAAAACTAGGTAGGCTCCCTACCACTTGAACCCTATTCCTGCCCCTTTTTACTTTCAGGTAGAGTCTCCTATTTTTGCCAGGACCAGTTTCAAACGTTATTCTTTGGTAAAACTGGGATCACAGGCACTGGCCACCATACCCAAATCTTGTTGACCAAGATTTGTTCTTGCTAATATTTTCCCTGAGCTGACCTCAAACCACAATCCTCCCCATTTCCAGAGTCTAATTGTGTAGCCTGGCTTCGAAGTGGTTTTAGAGAGGATGGAAGCCCATTCTCTCACTTTTTTTTTTTTTTTTGCCAGTCCTGGGCCTTGGATTCAGGGCCTGAGCACTGTCCCTGGCTTCTTTGCTCAAGGCTAGCACTCTGCCACTTGAGCCACAGCGCCACTTCTGGCCATTTTCTGTATATGTGGTGCAGGGGAATTGAACCCAGGGCTTCATGTATATGAGGCAAGCACTCTTGCCACTAGGCCATATTCCCAGCCCCCCATTCTCTCACTTTTACAAAGGGATGGAAGCCTGCCAAGTCACATAGCCAAGGAGTAACAGGGCTAAGGCTGCAGACCCGTGTGCTTCCTGCGCCGCTCTGGATTCTCCATGGAAGTTCTACAGCCAAAGACTACCCTCTTAGGGTAACAGGGGACCCCTCTTGGGAGGAAAGGGCAAGGTTTGGTTTCTCTGATGGCTTGGGAAGGTCCGAGCAACGGGGCTAGCACATGTCTTGACCCTCTGGGAGATCCCAGGGCCCCTCTACCCTATCAGCATCTCACCTTGATAGACAATGAGGCGATAGCTGTTCTGAAACTCAGGAGCATCAGCCAAGATGTCTTCGAGTGTCCGGCAGAAGAGTTTGGCCTGCTCGAGCCGATCCTCCCGGCTCAAGCCGGCTCGACCATCTTGGGACATGGCAAACAGAGTCTGCAAGGGTGTGGCGTACTCTAGGACACAAGCACCTGCCTGGAGTTGGTGACAGAAAGACCAGACTAAGCCAGGCAGATAGTCCCGGGCGCCAGGGCCATGGGCCGAGGCTTCCCTCCCTTAGCAGAAATGGATTCCTGGGGCTAATGGCGGTCTCTGCTGTCTGGTCTGCCTTTACCTCTGACATCTCCCCGCCTGAAACCAGGGCCGGGCTGGGATAAACCAGCCTTCCCAGAACCTTCTCAATCTTTGCGCTGCACTTGCTGAAATCACGGTACCCTCAGGCCGGAACTGTCCACTTTCTCACGGTATTGCTGAGCTTCACTTTCCTCCTTTATAGACCCACGTCCCCTGCACACTCACTGGCTGCCCTTTTTCCAGAAGCTCATAGACGCTGTTGGAGTAAACCCGCCCCTTGACGCCGGCGCGGTCGAGGCTCTGCTGGGGCAGCGTATGCAGGAAGCGAATGTTGGGGTCGGCCACACTGAGGTCATCTGGTATCCCACAATCCAGCGGGACCAGGATGTGCAGCCTCTCGCTTCCTGCCCCCTGTAGGATGTTGTTATGGAGCTGATTGTAAGTTTGGATCCGAGCCTGGAGGCCTAGGGTAGGGAAAGTGAAGAAGTCAGCCTTATGAACCTTCCCCCAATCCAGGACCGACACCCGCAGTCACTCACTGTGGGTGCGAGAGAATCAGGGGTGTAGCCCACTTTCGTTATACAGAAGGCTGGAGGGGCAGAGTCCCTGGGGTCCTCCTCACCCCTCCTCCCACCACCCTGTTCTATCTCCCCCTCCCCCCCATTCTAGATTTCTGTGTCAACTCAATCCCTTTCCGTCATAGCCCTCGGGATCTGCGTGGCTGGCAGAGCCCTGGAGGAGACGTTCTCAGCATTATGGGGCACGGAGAGCCCGCCTCCGCTCCACAGTGCTTCCTAGCAGAAGCCCTGGGTTCAGAGAGACGCAGGAGACAGAAACACAGAGCAACAGCCTGGGCTTGCAAGTCAGAGGACTGAGACACACGGGCTCCATGTGATCGAGGCTCCAGACTCTGGATAGACCTGGATTCAAATCCTGCCTTCTCACACTAAGGCATGTAAAATGGAGGCGTCAGCTCTCAGAATCACACTTTCCTTATCTAAAATAGATGATGATTATTAGACAGGCCCATGACGGGCACGGAGTAAACACGAAAACCTTCATGGATAACCTTGGGCAAGTCACCAAAGGGCTTGTGGCTCCATATGGACACAGTTGCTGATTGGGGAGATAAAAGTTTGAAAAATACGAGTTCTAGAAACACAGAAGGCTACGTGTGTAGTTATGTAGAAACGGAGATGCTGAAAGGGACCCACCTGGCAGGATCAGCCTCAGGTACCCTAAGTAGTAGGACCACGCCAGCCCTTGGGCCACGTTCAGGTTCCTTTTTTCAGAGATTGCTGAGACCTCAGCTGGAGTCAGGCTCTGTGGACGGAAAGATGGGCTGGAGCACTTGTACGGAAGACACACCCAAAGCTCTCCCTTGGGGAAGTTTTCCCAGCCTGCAGCTAACTCCCTCCCTAGGACATTATACGCTCCACTCCCAGGACTCTAACCACGTCCTGAGCCCAGACAGGTGACACTAGCCACACCTTCCATGTGCCCAGACCTTTCCCTGCGTATCCTACCTGGAGGCCCAGGAGGATGCTCAACGCCTGGGAGAGGACCAGAATGACAAGCACCCAGCTGAGGGACAGGCCAGTGATGTTTCGGAGGGATGGGTAGAAGTAACAGGACAGCAGCAGCAGGGCTCCGTGGCGAATGGGGCATCCCAAACAGGCCCTTACAGCCTTCCAGTAGCTTCCATGGTACCTGAAGAGGACAGCCCAGCCTCAGCCCGGACTAGCTTCGTCAGGGAAGGTCAGAGTTAGGACTGCAGGGAGTAATACAGGCTGGGTGCCCAGACACCATAGAGACGCAGAGACTTACCTCGAGTGAATGTGACACAGCTCTTCAGCCAGACAGCAAATCCCTTTTAACAGCAGTTCAAACTGTAGGGTGGCTAAGTAGAGTAACAGGCACCGGAGAGTGTGGACTGGGGGCTCCCCCAGCCCCCAAAGAACCAGCAAGCTGGCTGCCAGCAACACCAAAGCTGCCTTCTGGGCCCGCTGACCCCTGGGTCGTGGGATGGATGCATGAAGGCTGGAAGGCGGCATCTGTGGGCACCAAAAGACCCACGGCCATGCTTGGGGTGCCCTCCTGCTTCCCGGGAGGGCATCCCCCTTAGTTTCCCCTTCCCTGGCCACCCACCATGGAGCGGCATCTATCCAGGAGAGGTTTGCTGCCAACAGGGCAGAGCCCCAAGGGGAGCAGAGGCACGGTAAGGAAGGCACTAAGGAGCCCAGATGCAGACCCGGAAGTGTCACCATGCTGCCCAACCCATCCATGTCTGGGAACCCCTGGAGACCAAGCCCCCCTTGTCCTCAGCGCTGCTCTGTTCCCGCTTCCCAGGGCTCCCAACCCTACCTTCCGCCTCCTGATGCACTTCGTTCCTAGAAGATGGCTGATGACAGGCAAAAGCCCGGCCCAACCACTACCAGCAACGATACTCTAAAAATGAAACTGTAAAAGGCTCTACAGCTTCCTCCTCAGCCCTGGCACCTTGCCAGAGGGCTGTGTTAGGTACTCTGCGGAGAAGGGGATTTCCTGTGCCTTGGAGAGGGAGGGAGGGAAAGAGGGAGGGCCCTCCCACTCAGGCCAGACTCTTAGGGTAGGAATAAGGCTTGAGAAAACTCCATTCTGAGCATGGAGCGGGCAGTTCATGTTTGTAATCCTAGTTACTCAGGAGGCTGAAATCTGAGAAGCCAGCCTGGGCAGGAAAGTCCTGCTGACTCTGATCTCCAATAAACGACTCCCCCCAAAAGCCTTTCAGGCCCTGGTTCAGGAAGCTAGAATTCTAGCCCTGTTTTAGAGGTGGGGCCTGATGACCTGGCGCAGATGAACTAAGGCCCTGGCAAGTGAAGTCTGGTGTGGTGGTGGTGGGGGGGGGGTGCTCCAAAGCCCAGCTCTGTGCTTGATTTCACAAAACCCCACGGAGCAATTCCACTTTCATAGGGTGTGTCTAGCTGCGTCAGGAGCGGGGAGGGCCTGGCAAGTCCCTGTAGAGCTGCAGTAGCTCACTCCTGCTCAGGTCTTTGCGGGGACCCTTCCCCACACTGCGAGCGACACAGGAAGAAAACCACACTCACAGATGCCCATGGGTTCCCATAAGTAATGTAGATTCCTGGAAACCATTTCCTAAGACTGGAGGGAATCCCCTACTGTCTCTGTTCCCTATAATTGGCTCACATTAAAAGAAGAAAGAAAGAAGACAAAATACTACCAACAGTGACTCTAGGCAATAGGAATCTGGGTGATTTTTTTTTTTTGCCAGTCCTGGGGCATGGACTCAGGGCCTGAGCACTGTCCCTGGCTTCCTTTTTGCTCAAGGCTAGCACTCTACCTCTTGAGCCACAGCGCCACTTCCAGCTTTTTTTTTAATGTGGTGCTGAAGGCTTCATGTATACGAGGCAAGCACTTTACTACTAGGCCATATTCCCAACTCCGAATCTGGGTGATTTTTATTCTTTTTCCTTTTCCTGAATGGGCTGGTTTCAAATCTCCATCCTCAGCGCTGTCTCCTGAGCACCTAGGACTACAAACCTGAGCTACCAGCAGCCAGCTATAGTCATTTTTCTCTTTTCTTTCTTTTTCTTCCTTCCTTCCTTCCTTTTCTTTTTCTTTTTTTTTCTTTCTCCTTCCTTCTTTCCTCCCTCCCTTCCTTCCTGCCTTCTTCCTTTCCTTTCCTTTTTCTTTCTTGCGGGGAGGGTGCCAATCCTAAGGTTTGAACTCAGAGCCTGGGCACTATCCCTGAGTTTTTTTGCTCATGGATGAGGCTCAACCCCTTGAACCACAGCCCCACTTCTGGCTTTTTGATAGTTAATTGGAGATAAGAGTCTCAGGGACTTTCCTGCCCAGGCTGGCTTCTGATCCTCAGATCTCAGCCTCCTGAAAATATATGCCCAGCTGTCATCATTTTTATAGAGTGCTCTGATTCATTCCCTCCAGAAGTCATCACAAAGTAGAGGGTAGAAACTTAATCTAGATGTAGAGTTGAGAGGTGGGGCCTTTGAGAAAGATTAGGATTAGATAAAGTTATCAGCATGAAGATAGCCATGACTAAATCCTGGTGGCTTTATAAGAAGGAAACAGTGGAGACACAGACAGACAGATAGACAGACAGACTCTCTCTCTCTCTCTCTCTCTCTCTCTCTCTCTCTCTCCTACACTTCTTGCTTCTTGCCACATGATGCCTGGCATTGTCTTGGGACTCTGCCAACAAGAAAACCATCACCATACGAAGCCCTTTGACCTTGAACAGGAATTGGGAGCCAGAATTAACCTGTTTCTGTTTACCCAGCTTGTAGTATTGTGTTATTAGCAACAGAAAACAGACATGATATATGTACTAGAGGTTCGGGTTTCAGAACATTTCCCTGGTGACACAATTTTATCTCTTATAAGGTCAGTGATATAAGTAGGGATCTGGAGAGAAAGGCAGACAATTTGGGCTGGGACCCAGACCTGGGAAGAATCATGCCACTCCTTGTATGACATCCCTCAGTCAGACTAGTTGCACTGACAGGCAGGGAATTGGCAACTTCTCCTGACTGGCCTCTGGTCATCTGAGGAGGAAGCCAAAGGCTGTGGAAGGGAGTGCAGCCCCCATCGTAGGCTGCCAAGCTTCCAGACTCTACTTTCAGGCCAATGTTCTGGTAGTTTCTTCTTCTTCCCATATGCCACAGAAGTGCGGATCTGGGCAGTCTCTTGTTTCTATTTCAGGCTCTGTTATAGCTCCCACAATTCTTCTCTGAAATTTGTCATCTGTGTTCCTGGAAAAGAAAGAAATTTCCATGCACCGGTTCAGAGAACACTGGCCCTGGACAGGATATAAAGAGCTACTTTCTTGTCCACCCAACCCTAGTGACTGTGTGTGTGTGTGTGTGTGTGTGTGTGTGTGTGTGTGTGTGTGTTGATACTGAGGCTTGAACTCAGGAACTTGTGTCTGGTTTTTTCACTCAAGGCTGGTGCTCTACTACTTGAGCCATACGTCCACTTTTTGCTGGTTAATTGGAGATGGGAGTCTCATGGACTTTTTTTTCTAAATTGGCTTTGAATCTTAATCCTTAGATCTCAGTCTCTTGGGTAGCTAGGATTATAAAGATGCGCTACTGGCATCATGCCCCAGGAACTTTTATTCTTGCTAGAATATGGACATTGGGAAGAGTTTAATACCAGTTGATCATTATAGACCTGGGAATCAATCTGGCTCCTATGTATCATAGCTGTGTGGTGCTGGCCTAGTTATTCAAGTGTGTGTTTGTGCGCGCGTGCGTGCACACACACGTGTGCATGCACCAGTATTGGAGCTTGAACTCACAGCTTGTGCACTGCCCTGTCCCTTAGCATTTTTGCTCAGGACTAGCATTCTACAACTTGAGCCACAGCTCCACTTCCAGCTTTTTAGTTGGTTAATTGGAAATAAGAGTCTCATGGACTTTTCTGCCAGAGTAGGCTTTGAACCTCGATCCTCAGTTCTCAGCCTCTTGAGTAACTAGGATTTCAGGCGTGTGCCAGGAAGCCTGCTAATATTCAACTTCTTTGACTGCTAGTTTCTCGCACTTAAAGTGGGGATAGTGATACCTGTTAGCTCATAGGTATGTCATGAGAGGAGAAAGCAGCTATGTAGATGTAGATGTAGACCTTATTTGTAAATGCTCAGGAATTGCTAACTCTAATCATCAACATCACCACTGACATCACACTCATGGAGTTGCCAGCCCTTAACAACTTGACTCTGCCTTGAGCTCAAGAAATTTCTACATATACAGAGATTTATTTTTGGCCAGTCCTGGGGCTTTAACTCAGGGCGTGGGCACTGTCCCCGAGCTTCTTCTGCTCAAGGCTAGCACTCTGCTACTACTCCACTACAGCACCACTTCCAGGCTTTTTCTGTTTATGTGGTACTGAGGAATCAAATCCCGGGCTTCCTGCGTGCGAGGCAAGCACTCTACCCCAAGCCACACTCCAGCCCTTTTAGAGCTTTGATGTTGTATTGGAGGTGGCTTCTGGCTCTAACACTGGCAGTGCTCTGTTATGCACAGGCCTTATCATGGAACTCCATGAGGTTTCTCCAGACAGCAGCCATGATGGGTGATGATACATGCCCAGGGATGGCATGACTAGCACAGGAAAGCCCGCTGGCTGAGCTACAGTATCTTCTGGAAGTGAATAATGGTTCCCATCCTCTAAGAAGGAAGACCCAGCAAGGTGTAGATATTTTGGAAACGGCTCACTGAGATATGTCATACACTATGCAACTCACAATTAATTCATTTCCATCTTTTCCCAAATAGTTGTGAGGGAGTTCCTTGGGCCCCTAGAATACAGGACAGATAAGAAAGAGCGGCAGGGCTGGGAATGTGCTTAGCGATAGAACGCTTGCCTAGCATGCCTGAAGCCCTGGGTTCAATTCCTCAGCACCACATAAGCAGAAAAAGCCAGAAGTGGCTCTGTGACTCAAGTGGTAAGAGCGCTAGCTAGCCTTGTGCAAAAAGAGGCCAGGGATAGTGCTCAGGTCCTGAGTTCAAGCCCCAGGATGGGCACAAAAAAAGGAAGGAAAAGGAAGGAAGGAAGGAAAAAGAAGGAAGGAATGAAGGAAGGAAGGAGGGAAGGAAGGAAGGAAGGAAAGAAGGAAGGAAAGAAGGAAGGAAGGAAGGAAGGGCGAGCCACAAAGGCCTACATGTTTGTACAACCCTGGATAGATGAGTTGCCTGACTCCTGCAATCCTGATTTGTTCCCCTGGTGGGTCTCCAAGCCCCAACAGAAACCTCTTCCTCCTTTCCCCTTCTCCATTCTTCATTCATTCTTGCGATCCTAAAGGAGAGGGCTTTCTGTGCGTCAGACATGGTACTAGGCTCTGCCTTATAGCCATGAACTAGAATAGTTGTCCCTGAATTAGTCTAACTGGCCACCAGGTGGCACTAGCACAAGTCACACGGCCTCCACAGGCCTGAGGAGGGATGGACTGAGACGGGAACCGGGAATGGCTTTTTAGGTTTTTTTTTTTTTTCCCACTTGATAATGCCACTCTACCACTTGAGTCTCAGAGATGCCTCCTCTCTACCCACCCCTTCTACCCCTCGCTACCCCTGCTCGCTCTTTAGGGGAAAAGACTGAAATGACTTAAATCTGTTCCTATATCTGGGACCTAAGATTAGAGATTAGTGGGTTGGGATGAAAGGGCTTAAGCAATGCCCCTTTCAGACAAGAGTTCAACCAGCAAAGGCAGCAGTGTGTTGCTGGGGCTCAAGTGATAGAGCATCACCCTCGATGGGGAAAAGCCAAGCAAAAGTGTGAGTTCAAACCCCATAGGAGAAGTAGAGGAAGATGGATTGAGAGAAGTAAGGAAGGCAATGAAATGAAGTTTTCTCCTGCCCTTTCCCCACACCAAAATTCAGACCTGGTGTAGCTCAAAGGCTTGGGGGAGGACTCTCCCTCCCTCCCTGATGAGCAGGAAATGCTCTTCTTTGGGGAGGGGAATGGGAGAGGAGCGGAAGAGGAGATTTTCATGCATTCAATACTCAACAGGTACTTACTGAGCCCCCTCTCTATTCAGGCACCTGAGCCTGATTGAACAAGGCAGACCCATCTGGTACTTGCATTTTGGTGGGGAGTAAGGTATCAGGAGAGCAAGTGGAGGATAGTCTCAAATTTTTTTTTCTTTCCTTTTGTTTTTTTTTTGGGGGGGGGTACAGGGGCTTGAACTCAGGGCCTGGGCATTGTCCATGAGCATTTTTGCTCAAGGTTAGTGATCTACCACTTGAGTCACAACTCCACTTCCAGTTTTGTTTTGTTTAGTAATTTATGGGAGATAAGAGCCTCATGAACCTTCTTGGTCGGCTGGCTTTGAACCTTGATCCTCAGATCTCAGCCTCCACAGTAGCTAGGATTACAGGCATGAGTCACCAGCACTGGGCAAGAATGACCTTTAGGGGCTGGGGATATGGCCTAGTGGCAAGAACGTTTGTCTCTTATACTTGAAGCCCTGGGTTCGATTCTCCAGCACCACATATACAGAAAATGGCCAGAAGTGGCGCTGTGGCTCAAGTGACAGAGTGCTAGCCTTGAGCAAAGAGAAGCCAGGGACAGTGCTCAGGCCCTGAGTCCAAGGCCCAGGACTGGCAAAAAAAAAAAAAAAAAAATAGAATGACCTTTAAATTCAATGTGAAGGAAACAAAGAAAGGAGTCATTTTTCAGAAAAAGGGAACTTGTATACAGGAAGAATGCCCTGGTGTATAGGGATTTTTCTTTTTCTTTGTGGTGCTGGGTTTGAACTTGAGGTCTTAAATTCTACCACTTAAGCCTCCCCGACCCTTTCTACTTTAGGTTTTTTGCGGATAGAGCCTCACACTTTTGCTATGCTCAGCTCAGACTATAATCTTGATACATCTGCCTCCTTCATATCTGGTTTTACACGTATGTACCACTGAGCCAGGCCTAGAAACCCTGTAATTCTTGAGAAGCAGCCCCCCCCCCCACCCCATGGAGGCCCTCCTAAAACAGAGTCTGTTCCTAGG
This sequence comes from Perognathus longimembris pacificus, assembly GCF_023159225.1. NCBI lineage: Eukaryota > Metazoa > Chordata > Mammalia > Rodentia > Heteromyidae > Perognathus > Perognathus longimembris. Next base: position 8,518,539 of record NC_063182.1, on the reverse strand, counting down.
GATTCTGATGCGATGGGGCTGGGCTGGGTACTTGGAATCCATATATTTAACAAGCTCTACCAGGAGTTTTGGTAGTGATAGGACATCTAAGGTATTCTGGGAGATGGTAAAGGCTGGTAGGTCAGATACAGGACTTTTATTATGTAAACCAAAAGAAAACCACTGAAAGCCAACCAAACCTGCAATCCTAGCTACCGAGGAGGCTGAGATCTGAGGATCAAGGTTTGAAGCCAGCCCAGACAGGAAAGTCTGTGAGATTCTTATCTCCAATTAACCACCAAAAATCCTAAGTGGAGCTATGTTGTGGTAGAGCACTAAATTTGAGCAAAAAGTTCAGGGACAGTGGTCAAGCCCTGAGTTCAAACCCCAGGACTGGTCAATGCAAACACACACACACACACACACACACACGCACACACACCAAGAGTTTAGTCCTGGGAACAACAGAATCTTTAGCGATCCCTCAGCCAGTTGTAGGGTAGAAAAATAGATTGAATGGGTCTGGTGTGGTCTTTCCACTGAAATGGATATTAGCAGGAAGTAGGGAAAAGGAAGTTGGGACAGAGAAAAGTAATATACCTGGAGGTGGGGAATCCACTGGACCCCCAGAGCCCTGTAGTACCCTGGACTTGGACTTGAGACGTAAGGGTGCGAGGACTTAGAACGTGGTACACGTCACAGGAGTGTGAGGAGGGCAGGGAGGACTGGGCTAGGAAGTCTGAGGGACAGGTCAGGGTGAAGGAGGCTGCTGGCAAAGGTCACAGGCTAGAAAGGAAGGGAAGGTACTGTAGGGTTCTTGGTGATGCCATCCATTCAGGACCCTAGGTCAGGAGGTGCTGCATTTGGGGGCATACTGAGTCCGCAAAGTAGATCCAGGCCAGGTGCACATCGTCCACCTCCTCCCCACCTCCCCGGCCCCTGGGGGACCAGCCCGGGCGACTCCCTTTCCCAGCGTGCCTTCTGGCGGTGACCTTATTGGGCTCGGGTGCTACCGCGATGCCTCCGCTAGATGGCGCTGCGCTCTCCCCCCCAATTTAGGAATGAATGCTGACCGCCTGGGGCTGGGGCCACTCTAGGGTTTATTCTGTCTAGAATATTCTCAGAGCTCTCCCTCATCTGCCCACACCCACCCTCGGAGAGTATAGGATCCAGGGAATTGACTCCAGGATCAATCAACTCCTAGCTGTAACTTCACCTTGAAGAAATAATACTACCATAAGCCAGGTTTTCTTATAGTTAGATGGAATAAACAAGAGGTCTTTTTCTTTGTTGGTGTTTTCTTTTTGTCTTGTTTGTTCCTTTATCTGTCTTGGGGGGTTGGGGTCAGAAATGGAGGGACAAAAGGTGAAAATGCAGCAGTGGTAATCATTACACACCAAGGAAGCTGAAAATGAACTAAGCCAACAAACAAACATAAGAAGCCCGGGTGGCTCTCACCTGTAATCCTAGCTACTCAAGAGGCTGGAATCTGAATAAGCCAGCCTGGCCAGAAAGGGATTCTTACCTCCAATTAAACTACCCAAGAACTGAGTGGTGCTGTGGCTCAAGTGGTAGAGCCTTGAGCAGCCTTGAGCACAAAGAGGCCCAGGGACAGAGGCCACGCCCTGAGTTCAAGCACCAGGACTGACAAAAACAAACAAATGAAAATGAACTGTACAACTTGTGGGTGGGAACTGGAGGGAAAAACTGGAAAAGAGCTAGGGGAGGGTGACGCTGTCCAAAAAGAATTGAACTCATTGCCTGACTTACAAAGTTTAAGCTCTCTGTATGCCACCTTTGTGATAACAATTTAAAAAAATGTAAAACTTAGAAATAATTCTAACTAGTTCATAAGGTGACTGGAGGGCTAATAGAAGCAACCTTTTTTGATATGAAGAAAGTTGTTGCTAAATACCAGCTATTTATTTAGAAACAGGGTTTTGTTGTGTCGCCCAGATTAGTAACTGAAACTATAGGCACACGGTAACTCAATCTTTTAGAATAACAAACTCCAATAGCCTTGCTCTTACGGCTTAGTCCAAACTTTTTCATCTCTTCTCCCACATCCTTTGTTGTTGTTGTTGTTTTTGGGGTTTTTTTTTTGGCCAGTCCTGGGGCTTGGACTCAGGGCCTGAGCACTGTCCCTGGCTTCTTTTTGCTCAAGGCTAGCACTCTGCCACTTGAGCCACAGCGCCACTTCTGGCCGTTTTCTGTATATGTGGTGCTGGGGAATTGAACCCAGGGCCTCATGTATACAAGGCAAGCACTCTTGCCACTAGGCCATATCCCCAGCTCCCCTTTGTTGGTCTTATCATGGACTGGAATGTACTTTGACCTAAGTACCTTTCTTCTTTTCCTTTGGTATTGAAGTTTGAACACAGAACCCTAGAGATTAGTCATATTTTCTCTGGCTTGAGCCAGATTCCCCAGCCCAAAAGTTTTATATTCTAGCCTTTCCTACTTGCGCAAACCTTCCTTCCGTCCTTTCTTTTTTTTTTTTTTTGGCCAGTCCTGGGGCTTGGACTCTGGGCCTGAGCACTGTCCCTGGCTTCTTTTTGCTCAAGACCAACACTCTGCCACTTGAGCCACAGCGCCACTTCTGGCCATTTTCTGTATATGTGGTGCTGGGGAATCGAACCCAGGGCCTCATGTATATGAGGCAGGCACTCTTGCCACTAGGCCATATCCCCAGCCCTCTTTTTTTTTTTTTTTTTTTTTTTTGCAGTCCTTGGGCTTGAACTCGGGCTGAGCACTGTCTCTGAGCTTCTTTTGCTCAAGGCTAACATTCTGCCACTTGAGCCACAGTGCCACTTCTGGCTTTTTCTGTTTATGTGGTGCTGGGGAATCAAACCCAGGGCTTCATGCATGCTTATGCAAGCACTCTACCACTAAGACACACACACACACACACACACAGAGCTGGGTTCACCACCTGAACAGAAGACAATAGAAGGGGGAGGGCAGAGGAAAGGGGTGGGAAGAGGACAATAGGAGAATAACTGCTGGAGGAGCTGGCATCTCTAGGGGAGGTAGTTCAGGCTCCCGTTGTGCCAGAAAGCACCAAACAGCCAAAGCTGGTGGAAAAGGATCCCTTGTCTTTGAGATTCATTTGCATGAGAAAAAGGAAACATCAATTATCTACATCAAAAAGGAGAAGGGGTCTCCCAGCCCCCATTAGGACTGCCAGATCACAGCCCAGCTCTCCAGATTGTCAAATGCATGACTGAGAATGCCAAGCATCACATGGGAATAGAGGAAACGTTCCCTCCTTTTTAGGGCAGTTGCTTTTCCTTTGACATAAACTTACAAAAGGCACTTGGTACACACAAGTTAAGCCCAACACAGGCGGCTCACAATTGTCATCTTAGCTACTCAGGAGGCTGATATCTGAGGATTACTGAGTCTGTGAGACTCTTTTCCAGTTAACTGCTAATAAGCCCAAAGTGGAGCTGTTGCTTGAGTAAAAAGGCTTAAGAGACAGCATCCAGGTCTGAGTTCAAGCCCCAGAATATGCAAAGGCCATTAACCTGTTTCTCTCCAAGTTTTCCCCAAATTTCCCAATTGAAGAGGGGTTTCCCCTCTTCATTTCAGGATTAATACATGCTCATTTACAAATGAATTAGAACTACAGATAAGTAGCAAGAATATTTTACATAATAAGCTTGGGCTCTGCATAGGATACATGCCTATAATCCCAACTCTCAGGAGGTGGAGTTAGGAAGAACAGGAGTTTGATGTCAACCTGGGATACATAGTAATCTGGTCAGCCTAGGCTACAAAGTTTGACCTTCTTTCAAAATAAATAAATGAGTAAGCAAGTAAATAAGTTTCTATCTCTTTCCTTGCAAAATTTGACAGTTAAATAAAACACACTGAATATTTGCTCATGCTGTTAAAACCTACTGCTGCAGAGTAATGGCTACAGACTGTTGTGCTGGAGATGCAGAGACCCATCCTCCCATCTTAGACATAGAGGTTGCTTCTGCTTATAAAGTAACATTAACAGGACTATCCTGATAACAAAATCCTTGACAGGCTCTTTTGTTACTTCAGGATACATTTCGAGATGTGAATTTGCTGGAGAAAAGAGAGCATACTTGACTATGTTGCCAAAATACAAATTGGCCTCTTGGGGTAGCAAAAGGAAAAGAAGTTAGCCTGAGGTGCTATTCCTAGGGAGACCTGGGATAGAAAACTAGAATAGCTGGACGCCAGTGGCTCACCCCTGTAATCCTAGCTACTCAGGAGGCCGAGATCTGAGGATTGTGGTTCAAAACCAGCTCAGGCAGAAAAGTCCATGAGAGTCTTAATAGACTCCAATTAACTACCAGAAAACTGAAAGTAGTGCTGTGACTCAAAGTGGTATAGCACTAGCCTTGAGCAAAAAAGCTCGGGGACAGTGCCCAATCCCTGAGTTCAAGCCCTAAAACAAACAAAAACAACTAGGAAGTAGTGCCAGGAGCTGGTGGCTCATGCCTGTAATCCTAGCTACAGGAGGCTGAGATCTGAGTATCACCATTCAAAACCATCCCAGGCGGGAAAGTCCATTTGTTGTCTCCATTTAACCACTAGAAAACTAGAATTGGAAGTTGAGCTGTGACTTGAAGTGACAGAGCACTAACTAGCCTTGAGCAGAAAAGGTCAAGGACAACATCCAGGACCTGATTTAAACCCCACAACTGACAAAAAAAAAAAAAAAAAAGAAACCAAAAAATGAAACCAAAAGGATGTTAGGTGTCAATGGCTTATACTTGTAGTTCTAGCTGTTTAGGAGGCTGATATCAAAGGACTGAGGTTCAAAGTCAACCTGGTCAGGAAAGCTCTTGAGACTCCTATCTTTAATTAGTCACCAAAAAACCAGAAGTGGAGCTGTGCTCAAGGCTAGAGGTTTGAGTACTAGCCTTGAGCAAAAAAGCTCAGAGACAGTGTCCAGGCTCTGAGTTCAAGCCCCAGCATCATGGTTAAAATCTAACCATGGGTTTAGTCACTCTCTCCAGTTTTGGCATGATGTCTCCACCATCCACGGTGTCCTGATGCATGCACGCTAGTCCTGGGGCTTGAACTCAGGGCCTGAGTGCTGTCCCTGAGCTTCTTTTGCTCAAGTCTAGCACTCTACCACTTGAGCCACAGCTCCACCTCCTTTAGTAGTTGATTGGAGATGAGAGTATCACATTTTCGGCTTGGAACTGAGATCCTCAGATCTCAGATTCCTGAGTAGCTAGGATTATACCCCTGAGCCTCTGGTGCCTGGCCTCTGAGGGATTTTTTTTTTTTTTAGCAGAACAGAAAAATGTTCATTATGGGGGAGTGAGGAGTAAGATAATTTCCATTGGGATCAACGGTGCTCAACTGATGCCCAGAACAATTTCACTCTTTGGGCACTCAGTTGAAAGCATTGATGAAAGCACTTATGTGCTTATGTAATGTAATTCTCACCAAGGTCTGCAGAGGTAGGTATTATCTTTATTTCTAATTTATGGATAAGAAAACTGAGGCACAGAGGAGCTAAGTGATTTGAACAAAGCCAAATAGCTAGCAAATAATGGCATTGTAGCTCTAAGAAAGCTCTTTTTTCCAGGAGTGGGAACAAGAGTTTTTCTTTTCTTTTTCCCTCCCTCCCTCCGTTTCTCTCTCTCTCTTTCTTTTTGTCAGTCCTGGGGCTTGAACTCAGTGCCTGAGCACTGCCCCTGAGCTTCTTTTGTTCTACCACTTGGGCCACAGCGCCACTTCTGGCTTTTTCTGTTTATGTGGTACTGAGGAATCGAACCCAGGGCTAAGCAAGCACTCTACCACTAAGTCCCATTCCCAGCCTTTCTTTTCTTTTTGTCTTCGCTGTTTAATCTGTCTTTGAGGGGAGTAAGGAGTTATAGAAATGAAGAGACAAAGGGTGAACAAATGCAGCAGTGGTACTCACTGGACACTGTTGAAAATGAACTATAAAATTTGTGGGCAGGGATGGGAGGGAAACACTGGGAGAGAGCAAAGGAAGACGTGACATTGTCCAAAAAGAAATGTACTGATTACCTGACTTATGAAATGGTAACCTCTCTGTATATTACCTTTATAACAATAAACTTTTTTTTTTTAAGACAATGAACTATCCAACTTGTGGGCAGGGATGGGAGGAAAAAACTGGGAAAGAGTGAAGGGAGGGATGACATTGTCCAAAAAGAAATGCACTCATGACCTAAGTTATGAAACCCCTCTGTACATCACCATAATAACAATAATAACAACATTTTTTAAGAATGAGGTCTCTGTTTTTGCTTTTTTGCCAGTCCTGGGACTTGAACTCAGGGCCTGGGCTCTGTCCCTGAGCTTCTTTTTTGCTCAAGGATAGCACTCTGCCACTTGAGCCACTGTGCTACTTCCATCTTTTTCTGTTTATGTGGTACTGAGGAATCGAACCCAGGGCTTCATGCATGCAAGGCAAGCACTCTACCACTAAGCCACATTCCCAGCCCTGATGACTCTTTTTTTCCAGCCTGAGCTCCACTGGATGTGTTGCCTGGCCATGGCCAGGCACTAACCTGGGGGGCTAGGAGGTATTGACTGAACCCTTTCTCAGCACTGCTAACCTTTGATCTTTCGGTGGGTTGGCCACCATGAAGATGGAAGGCTGGCTGGACCGGGAGAGTTTGGGAAAGTCATCCTTTTGTAACAAGGTTGCCATGAATAACTGGAGAGACAATGATTGATGATGGGGAGTACGGAAAAAATCCCAGTGGGTGGCTTGAAGTGAGGTGAAACAGAAGCCCTTCCTGGGAGGCTGGGGGAAGCTGAGAAGCCAGCACTGGAGAGAGTGCAGTTTAGAAGAATAGGTGGCCCGGAGCGGATATGCAGATGAGCAAGCAGCCCCAGCACAGGCTGTTTTCCTCGGAGCAGTTAAAGACCTTCCGTAGCCTTCTCTTTCCTAATTGCATCTCCATCCCCAAACCGTTAGGATGTATTTGGCACCTCAATAAATCCCATTACTGTCTTGGGTTAGTAAGTGCTCCCTAATGGAGGAGGGGACATTGTTATGCAATACTCCGCAGTTTTCCGAGGTACAGTTCCATTCCCCCCCCCCCAACCCCACCCTGCCAATCAAAAGAGACTTGAAGCCTGGGAATGTGAGAGCTCTCCACAAGCCTTTAAAGGATCCCCCTAGCCTAGCAAGGAAGGCCTTTGTGATGATTATTAAGCCCCAAGCAGAGATCCTTCTCAAATTTGCAACCCCCACCCCCACCTGTTTCTTCTTTTGACAGGGTCAATAGTTCCCCCGGGGTCATAGCTTATGAAGTGCAAACACCCTGGTGAAAATAAGCAAAGTCTCTTGACCAAATCGAGACCAGGTGAGAATGTCCTCCTCCCCTCTCCCCCGGCCCCAACTGACCAGCAAATAACAACTGGTCTGCAGAGGTTCAGGGCAGAGAAAAAGTGGGAGGTAGAATGCACCTATCTTGAAATCAAGAAGTCCTGAATTCAAACCCCAACACGGTAAGACAAGCTTGAGTACTGGGAGTCAAACCCCAGTACCAGGGGGTAAAACGTGTGAGGTCCTCCCCATACTATAGTCCTTTCTACCCTAGAGACTCTAAGAGTGCCAGAGCCATAGGAGGAGTGGGGCCGGGGAGGGAGCCCAGGACGTCGTTTATGCTAGCAAGTGCTCCACCACGAAGTAGATAAAGGGAACCCTCCAGGCTAAGGCACTTGCCAGCACCCATTGACCTCAACGTGGCCTGGTGGGCTGTTGCTGGAATATGGGGTTGGAGCAGACTGAATCAATAACAGTATTAAAAAAATAATAGCACAAAAGGGTAATGCCATGATTTCTGCAAAACTACAAAGGAATTGCCCACCTGATCAGAAGTTGATGTCAGCCGCCTGGCCTTTTGTATATCTGATTAATGCCTTTTTTATTTTTTTTGGCCAGTCCTGGGCCTTGGACTCAGGGCCTGAGCACTGTCCCTGGCTTCTTCTTCTTCTTTTTTTTCTTGCCAGTCCTGGGGGCTTGGACTCAGGGCCTGAGCACTGTCCCTGGCTTCTTTTTGCTCAAGGTTAGCACTTTGCCACTTGAGCCACAGCACCACTTCTGGCCATTTTCTATATATGTGGTGTTGAGGACTTGAACTCAGTGCTTCATGTATAGGAGGAAAACACTCTTGCCACTAGACCATATTCCCAGCCCACATATAGCCTTTTATATTTAATCCCATAATTGTATGAAAATGATGGCATTAATCCTGTTTTACTAATTATAAAAATACAATGAGGGCTGGGAATGTGACTTAGTGGTGGAGTGCTTCCCTAGCATGCATGAAGCCCTGGGTTCAGTTCCTCAGTACCACATAAACAGAAAAAGCTGGAAGTGGTGCTGTGGCTCACATGGTAGAGCTATAACCTTGAGCATAAAGAGGCTTAGGGTCAGTATCTAGGCCCTGAGTTCAAGCCCACAACTGCCAAAAACAAAAAAGTATATTAAAAAATATGAGATGTAGAGTGCTTGCTTAGCAGGTATGAAGCCCTGAATCCCATTCTTCAAGCCCCAGGAGTGGCCAAAAAAAAAAAAAAAAAAAATACAAGGAGCCTGGTGTTGGTGGCTCAGGCTTAGAAGCCTAGTTCCTTAGGAGACTGAGAAACGAGGATTGTGGTTCAAAGCTAGCCCAGGAACAAAAGTTCGTGAAACTACCAGAAAACCAGAAGTGGAACTGTGGCACAAGCAGTAGTTCCTAGCCTTAGCATTAAAGCCTAGGGGCTGAGTTCAAGGCCTGGGCCCTGAGTTCAAGCCTGATAATTAGCACAAAACAATTTAAAAAAAAAACAAGTTAGAAGAAAACTATATTCAAGAAGTCAAATAATTTAGCTGGGTATAGGGGTACATGACTGCAATGCACTTGGGAGCTGAGGCAGGAGAATCTCAAGTTTGAGTTAGCCTGGGTTCATAGTATAACCCTGTCTCATAAGATGAAACAAATATCTCTCGTGTCAAATAAATAACTTGCTCAAACTTCATACTATGAGCAAGTAGGAGAGTAGGGCTCAAACTCACTGGCTACAAAGCTCTGGTATGAGCAGGATTCTAGTTACTTACACTTATAATCCTAGCTATTCTGGAGGCTGAGTTCTGGAGGATCAAGCCAACCAGGGCCCAAAAGTCAGTGAGACTCCATTTCCAAAGTAACAAGTAAGAGACAGGGCTAGGGCCACAGTTCAAGTGGACAAGGAAGCCAAGCAGCCCTGAGGGCTTGAGTTCAAGCTCCTGTACTGCAGAAAAAATAAAATAAAAAGCTCTGGTTCTGAACCACTTTTTTCCTGGATCACATGACACTTAGCACTGTACAACATGGAACAAGCACCAGCTCGGTCATAGCTCACAGTCATCTTGTCCTTTTGGTTTAGGGGAACTCTACATCTCTGTCTCAGGACAGAACTAGGCTATTCTTCCTCCTTTCTGCTGTATTTTTGAACCCCTTTACACTGGGTTTAGACCATAGGAATTCTTAGATACCATAGTGTGTGTGTGTGCATGTGTGCACGTGCGCACATGCATAAGCATGAGTGTGTATGCTTAAGTGAGCTGTTGTTACTCCACAGCCTGTGAATATAAAGGGTTTTTCCCTGAGCTGCTCATAATTCAGCCAGCCACTCATGAATTCATTCAATAAGTGTCTTTGAGATGCTTGAGAGTGGGGATTAAAAGAGGAACAATAGAGACAACATCTCTGTTCTGTAGAAACTAACAGTCTATTGAATGAAACAGTGCTTTGACAATTGCAACTGTTCAAGGGTGATCAATTTCTCACAGTAGGACTCTAATCTAGGGGCCCCTAACCTAGTCTAAGGGCATTCCTTACAGCTTCCTGAAAGGTGACTTTTTTTGTTGTTGTTCAAATTTTTGTTTCTTATTGTTATTATAGAGATGATATACAGAGGGGTTACAATTACATAAGTCAGGTGATGAGTACATTTACTTATTTATATTTTGCTGGTTCTGGGGCTTGAACTCTGGGCTTGGGTGCTGTCACTGAACCTCTTTGTGCTCAAAGCTAGCAAGCACTCTATCACCTGAGTCAGAGCACCACTTTCTGGCTTTTTCTGAGTAGCTTATTGGAGGTAAGAGGCTCATGGACTTTCCTGACCAGTCTGGCTTTGAACTGCTTACTCAGCCTCCTGAGTAGCTAGGATTAAGGGATGAGTCACCGGGGTGGGGGGGGGTGGGGGGGGTGGGGGGGGTGGGGGAGTGGGGTGTGTGTGTGGGGGGGTGTGGTGTGGTGGTGGCTATAAGTACATTTCTTTTTGGACGATATCACTCTTTCCCTCACTTTCTCCCAATTTTTCTCTCCTGTCCCCACCCACAAATTGTATAGTTCATTTTCAACAAAGAGGTGACTTTTAATGTAAAACCCAACTGCCAACAAATGTAAGAAAGCCTGTGATTTATGGCTGGGTTTTGTGGCTTAATCCTGTGATCCCAGCTCTACAGAAGGTGGTAATCAGAGGATAAAGGTAAGGAAAAGAAAGGAGAAAAGAGGACAGGAGAGGAAAGGACAGTTTATCATGTTATACCACTTCTGGGCATATTTCTAAAGGAATGTAAGTATGCTTGCATAAGAGATATTTACACACTATTATTCATAATAATCAAACTATGGATTCTGCCTAACTGTCCATAAACTGTTGAAGAAAATCTGATCTATAATAATATACGTATTATATATTATATACGTGTCATTTATTATATATAATTCAGCTGGAAAGAAAAATGAAATTCCTGCCAGGCACTGGTGGTTCACATTTGTAACCCTAGCTACTTAGGAGCCTGAGATCTGAGGATCAGAGTTTGAAGCCACTGGGGCAGCCAAGTCTTTGAGACTCTTATCTCCAGTTAACCACCAGAAAACCTGAAGTGGCACAGTGGCTCAAAGTGGTAGAGAGCGCTAGACTTGAGATAAAAGAGTTCAAGAACAGCACCAGGACATGAGTTTAAGCCTCATCACCGACAAAAAAAAAAGTATCGCACAGATGTGTCTGCCCAAGCTGGCTTAGAATCTCTGTTCAGATCTCAGCCTTCCATACAGCTAAGATTACAGGTGTGATTCACCTGTACCCAGCCGGAGAATCCTTTCATCTTCAACTACCCAGCAACAACTTGGACACAAAGTAGAGCATCAGCAGTGAGTAGAATCCTTTCATCTTCAACTACCCAGCAACAACTTGGACGCGAAGTAGAGCATCAGCAGTGAGTGAAAAAGCTGGGGAAGAGTGGTAGGGCCTGAGTTCAAGTCCCAGGACCAGAGTGCACTGGTGAATGTGACTAAAGCATCTATGGCAATATCACAATAAAACTCCATTGTAAAAATAATTTATGTAATAAATGAGAAAAATACCATTAAGTCAGAAAACGAAATGCATTATAAAAATAGATTACCAAAAACTATTATGAAATAAGTCAACATTTTTCAAAGGAAACTATGTGTTCATATATAAGGAAAAAAGCAGGAAAAGATGCCGACCAAATGTCAAAAATGGTTATTCCTTGACGAGAGTATGGGTAACTTTAACTTACTTTCTTCGGCTTATCCAAGTTTCTTGCAACAAAGTCATACTGATTTTTATTTATTTATTTTGCCAGTGCCGGGGCTTGAACTCAGGGCCTCAGCACTGTCCCTGGCTTCTTTTTTGCTCAAGGCTAGCACTCTACCACTTGAGCCACAGCACCACTTCTGGCTTTTTCTTGTATACCTGGTGCCGAGGAACCGAACCCAGGGCTTCATTCATGTATATGAGGCAAGCACTCTCTACCACCAGCTACCACAGTCTACCATAGTCCAGCCCCGGATTTTTAATTTTGTTTATTTATAGAGTCCTATAGATCCAGCCCACAGCCTTGTGCCTACTAGGCCAGTTGCATAATCATCTATTTTTTTTTTAACGCAAAAATACTGAGAAATTTCAAGCGGGCATTAAAAAAAAAAATCTCTTCCATCACATTTCAGAAAAAGATCTCGGGCTAACAGAACGTTGCCCTTCATCCCATAACCCCAAATATATCTATTCAGGGTGTGTGGATTCTGTTTTCCCGGCTGGGGTTATCCTCCTCTACGGAGTAGGTCGGATGGTCCCGTAGCAGTCCCTCAGTTGTTTACGATCGCATGGGGTAGGGTCTCTCCCAAGGCTGACCTGCCGGGGACAGAGGAGAGGAAACGTGGAAGCCACTCCACCTGGAGCCCCATTCGCGGCCGGCGGCTGCAGGGCTACCGCCCGACTCACTACCCGCAACGCATCCGATGAGACCCCCGTGGCTCGGAAACGTCCCAGCTCGGCCACGGGAGAGCCGTGTGCCCGGGGACCCAGTCCCTTCCTCCTCCCGGAGCTCAGGGACGAGGTGCTCCCTCCAGTGCTGGCCAAGCAAGGTGAAGCACACGTGCCTCCGCACCTTGCCTGCTCCTTCCCGACACGCGCGCGGAGTGTCACAAGTGGGGACTCCAGGGTCCCGGCGCGGGAGCTTCCAGGAACCCGCGCCTCAGTTCTCGCGAGATCTCTCCACGGCGCTTCCCGGCGTCATTCCCTCGGCGGCCGCGGCCGCGACTGCGACGGCGCGTAGGGTATACTCACAGGGGCGGCCCGTATCCCTCCGCGTCCGTGGGCCCAGCCCTCCGTCTGCGGCCCGCCAATCCCGGCGCCTCCCGACCTGCCCCTCGGCCGGGCCCTCCCCACGTTCCGGCAGCCCCACCCCGGCGGCGCCGCCCGCCCGTCCGCCCGCTCGCCCGCGCGTCCCTCTGTCCACCTGCGTTAGGCGAGAAAGCAGGCAGTTCCTCCGGTGGTCTGACCGACCGGCCCCGGCCGAGCCAGAGGCTGGGGTTCTCGGTTCCCGGCGGAGGGATCCGCGGCGTCCGAGGAGGCGGCGCTGAGTTGGGGGAGGAAGAGTCAGCTACGGCGGCGGCGGCGGCGGCGGCGGCAGCAGCGGCTGGGGCTGCTGGGGCGGCAGCGCATAAAGGGGCCGCCGCCGGGTGATGCGGTGATCGCTGCGGCAGCCCCAGAAGCTGAGTGGGCCCCGGCCCTCAGCCCGTCCCGCCGGACCCGCGCTCCCGTCCATCCCGTCTTCTCCGGCCGACCCGCGACCGCCCGGGCGGCCTCAGGCCTCCTGCTCCCTTCCCCGTCCCTCCCCCGTCCCCGTCCCGGCCCCGGGGGCCACCGCCTCCCACCATGGCTCTGAAGAGAATCCACAAGGTAAGCGCTCGGAGGGTCGGCTGCGGGGACGGCCGCGGGGCGGGCCCGGGCATAGGCTTGGGCCTGCGCTTCCCGCCGTCGACTCGGCCGGGCTCGCGGCCTCTGGTTCTCGCTGCTGGCGCTGGCCCCGCGGGGCGGCCTTCACGCCCCACTCCCAGTGATGGCGCCCGCGGAGGCCCGGGCGCGCGGCCCGCGCTTAGGCCGGAGGAGCTCCAGCCCTCTTCGCGTTCCTCCTGCTTGCCTTTCCAGGCCGCGTGGTACCGGGACCCTGGTCCCCCCTCCAGCCCGGCGGTGCTGCCCTCCAGGGCCATTGTCCCGGCGTTGGAAGGGAGGTGGCCGGGGCATCGGGCGTCTCCACCCACAGAGGTCGAAAGGGCTCATCACCCCATTTTTGACCGCCCCCCCCCGCCCGCGCATCCCTCCATTCCATCCACCCCCCCCCCCCCGGCAGGGCACAGATGCCCGAGCTTGGGGCCCCTGTCTGTGAGCAGACGGGGAGCTCCGTTTTGCCCAGTCCACAACTGTTTGAGTTCACTTCCTTCTTGGTTACTTCAAGTGGTCCACATTACTTGTCCAGAAAGTGCTTACAGTAGGAAGTTCAGAAGGAAGAAAATGTGACTCCGTGAGGGAAGAGGAGGGCAGTGGAAAGAGAAAACGTTTTTATTTCTTGAGATTGCCCTTTTAGGCAGAAACTAGCTCGTAGGTTTTGCTGGATAGAATCTAATGGAAAAGCTGTTAGATCGACAAGGATAGAAGCCAATCAGTTAGAAACTGAACATTGAAAGCTACTGGAAAAACTTAAGTACACAAAGGTTCCTTTCACAGTCTAAACAAAATAGATAAAACACTGGAATTAGCTGCTAGGTTTTTAGAGAGACCTTTTTAACTTAGAAAAGCTTTAATTGATTTTGGGGCTAGAAAGAATTTCTTTGCTCTTTAAATTGAAAGATATTTAGTTATTGATGGAGAGGTTTTCTTAATACTGTGTCTGGAATGTGGACTTGGCTTAAGATGTAGGCGTTTTCTTTCCTTAAGTCTGTAACCTCCTTAATTCCATTATTTGTTGGAAATGGAAGGATACCACTGGTCATTTTTGCTTGGTGTTTCATATGTCTCTCAGACTGGCCACATAAAACCTTAGCTATTTAGAGGTGTAGATCCTAAGCTTATTTATTAATCCTAAAGATTGGGTGAAGATTCAAGAGAAAGATCCAGTTTGCACTTTTTCTTAAACTATTGGAATGCAAATTATTTGACCTTTTATGAAAACCTTAGCTCTGCAGTTGGTCCTCATTTCATTCTACTTAAAAGACCTTTAACGTGGAATTAATTCCATTTCTTACTATAAATTAGCTCCTTACCAACTTCATTTGACTTCTTCAATCTCTTACAAATGAAAAAGAGCAGACTTTTTTCTCTCTTTGAACTCAGGGCCTTGTGCTTGCTGTGTAGGCTTGCCTGTAATCCTAGGTACTCAGAGGCTGAGATATAAGGATTGTGATTTGAAGCCAGCCTAAACAGTCAAGTCTGATAGACCTTTTTTGTTGTTGTTGTTATTGGTGGTGGTTGTGGAACTTGAACTCATGGCCTGGGCACAGTCCCTGAGCTCTTCTGCTCAAAGCTCTACCACAGCTCCACTTCCAGCTTTTGTGTGTGTGTCTAGTGGGAGATAAGAGTCTCACAGACTCCTTTTCTGGGCTGGCTTCCCACCATGATCCTCAGATTTTTTTAGCCTCTTGAGAAGCTAGGCTTATAGTGAGGGCCACTGATGCCATCAATGGTCAGCCTATCTTGAACTTTTAAAACTTGTATTACCCTCCTCTTCCTGCCCATGATTTATAACTTAGAACCATCCACATGATGGGTTGATACCTAAGACTGCCAGAGATTAGGAAATTGAAATTCATTTTTGGTATACCATTCAAAAAGTGATGTGAGAACAAAAAGGTCATTTTTTTTTTTTTTTTGCTAGTCCTAGAGCTTGAACCTTTTTGCTCAAGGCTAGCACTCTACCAGCCACAGTGCCACTTACAGCTTTTTCTGTTTATGAGGTGCTGAGGAATCGAACCCAGGGAGGGCTTCATGCATGCTAGGCAAGTACTCTACCACCGAGCCACATTCCCAGCCCATTTAACAGTTTTTTTTTTTTTTTTTTTTTTTTGCCAGTCCTGGGCCTTGGACTCAGGGCCTGAGCACTGTCCCTGGCTTCTTCCCGCTCAAGGCTAGCACTCTGCCACTTGAGCCACAGCGCCGCTTCTGGCCGTTTTCTGTATATGTGGTGCTGGGGAATCGAACCTAGGGCCTCATGTATCCGAGGCAGGCACTCTTGCCACTAGGCTATATCCCCAGCCCCCATTTAACAGTTTTTGTAAGGAAACAAGTTTAAAAATCATTTGATATAGCTAATTGCTAGTGGCTAATGCCTGTAATCTTAGCAATTCAGGAGGCTGATATCTGAGGATCATGGTTCACAACCAGCCTCGGCAAGAAAGTCCAGGAGACTCTTATCTCCAATTGACCACAGAAAAGTTGGAAATGGAGCTGTGGTTCAAGTGATAGTGTATTAGCCTTGAGCAAAAAAGCTCAGGACAAGGCCCTGAATTCAAGCCCTAGGAACAACAACAACAAAAATCAACCCAAAACAGTTTAACATGAGGCATCTTTAGGAATTCAGTTTTTATTTCTTTGACTGAGAGACACTATTTGTGTTTGAATTTGTCAGTCTTTAATTTTGGTAGTACTGGGGATTAAGTCCTGTGCCTTTGTACATGTCAAGAAAGTACTCTACTACTGATCTATACTCTGTCCCTAACTTGGCAGCATTTTAAATGCCATGGATTTTTTTTTGAAAAGCTTTTTATGGGCTTTTATTTTGACATATGTCTGAAGGTGTTCTATGCTTTAAGCAACAAAGTATACCAATTATGAATATATAGTATAGTGATATTCAGTGTTCTGACAAGTATTGAGAGCCTCTGCGTTTTGGTTTTTTGCCAGTCCTGGGGCTTGGACTCAGGGCCCATGCACTGTCCCTGGCTTCTTTTTGCTCAAGGCTAGCACTCTACCACTTGAGCCACAGCACCACTTCTGGCTTTTTCCATATATGTGGTGCTGAAGAATCGAACCCAGGGTTTCGTGTATGTGAGGCAAGTACTATACTGCTAGGCCATATTCCCATCCCACCTCTGCATTTTTTTGTTGTTTTTGGTATCTGTACCAAATGGTCTTAGCTTGCTGTTCTGAGCTTTTACAGTGACTTGATAGGTCTTTTTTTTTTTTTTTTTTTAGCTGTGGGGCTTGAACTCGACCTGGGCACTGTCCCTGAGCTCTTCAGCTAAAGGCTACCTAGCATTCTACCACTTGAGCCACAGTGCCACGTCCTATTTTCTAGTGGTTAATTGGAATCTCAGACTTTCCTGCCTAGGCTGGCTTAGAATCATGATTCTCAGATCTCAGCCTCCTGGGTAGCTAGGATTATAGGTGTGAGCCACCTGTGCCCAGCAGGTCTTCAGTTTTGATTTTGATGTTTTTGAGTGTCTGCTACTAGCAGCACCACCCCCAACCCTTTTCCAGTTGGCTGTATCTCATCTGTTGTGGGCTATGAAACCAGATCACGGAGCTTATTAAAATTGTGTCTAAAATAAGATCCAGTAGGCTCTGAGTGAAGATTTCTTGTCTTCTGTAGACTGTATGGCCTCTTTGGCTCATCAGAGACATGTTTTTTTGACTTGCTTCCTGTTTTTACTTTTCTGTTTACTTCTACACATTCACGTGCCATTATATTGAAATTATTCTTTGGAAGGGCGAAAGTTAACTTTTGATTTTGTGTGTGTGTGCGCACACGCGTGTGTGTCCGTGTGTGTCCTGGGCTTGAACTCAGGGCCTGGGCTCTGTTCCTGAGCCTTTTTTTAGATCACGACTATTACTCTACCACTTGAACCACAGCTCTACTTCCTTCTTTTTTGGTAATTAGTTGGAGATGAGTCTCAAGCAATGGACTTTCTGCAGTGCTGGTTTTGGACCACAATCCTCAGATCTCAGCCTCCTGGGTAGCTAGAATTACAGATGTGAACCACTAATATCCAGCTATTTTGATTCTTAGAGTAGTTGAAGACTGATCCAAAGTTAGGATCCTAAAAGCTTTTTAATCCTAATAATGCCTTGTACATGTTCTGCTACTTATAATTAACACTTGGTGTACATAACTCAAAAACAAAAGTAATGCTAGGATCATCAGTTCTTTTTATTATTATTAATTAGAATCTATGAGAATGAAATCATTTAATGTTTCCATCTTTTGAGCTGGGTGCTGGTGGCTTAGTTCTGTAATCCTAGCTACTCTGAGGTTTGAGGATTGCAGTTCAGATTAAGCCAGAGCAGAAAAGGCTGTGAGACTCTGATCTCCAATTAACCACTAGAAAACCAGATACGGCGCTGTGGCTCAAAGTGGTAAAGTACTAGTCTTGAGGAAAGAGTTCAGGGACAGTGCCCAGTGCCCTGAGTTCAAGCCCTATTACCTCCCCCCCCCCCCAAAAAAAAGTTTCCATCTTTTAAAAAAGCCAGGACTGGGAATATGGCCTAGTGGTAAAGTGCTTGCCTCGTATACATGAAGCCCTGGGTTCTATTCCTCAGCATCACATATATAGAAAAAGCCAGAAGTGGCGCTGTGGCTCAAGTGGTAGAGTGCTAGCCTTGAGCAAAAAGAAGCCAGGGACAGTGCTCAGGCCCTGAGTCCAAGCTCCAGGACTGGCAAAAAACAAAACAAACAAGTGGTAAGGTGTTTGTTCAGCATGCATGAAGCCCTGGGTTTGATCCCTCAGTACCACATAAACAGAAAAGGCCAGAAGTGATGCTGAGCAAAAGAGGCTCAGGAACAATTCCTAGGCCCTGACTTCAAGAGAAAAGCTTAAAAGCCAGGTACTGGTGGCTCACACCTGTTATGCTATTCAGGAGGCTGAGATTTAAGGGTAGGGTTTAAAGCCAGCTTGGGAAGCAAAGTTTGTGAGGCTCTTATTTTCAGTGAACCACTAGAAAACCTGAAGTGGAGCTGTGGCTCAAAGAGGTAGAGTGCTAACTAGCCTTGAGCAAAAGATCATCATGGACAACATCTAAACCCTTGCCTTGAGTTCAGTCCCCAAGACCCACACAAAAGTTTTTAAGTAACTTTTATGCAAGGTTAAATAGTAACTTCCTGAAACTCTCCTTAACGGCTTCCTAAGTTTTTGTGTACAGGTGCATGTGTCTCTGTGTGTTGGAAGCTGCCCTTTGACTCCTGAGGCATCCTTGTAGGGTGTATGTAGGGACTACAGGTGCTCACCACCTCCTGCAGCTTTATATATCTTTATGAGAAGTCCTAGGGAGCACCAGTTTAGTAGATACCTTATTTCCATAGTGGTTTACATTTTATTCTTCACTATGATTAGTTTCATGTAATGAATCTTTCTGTATGCATTTTTACATTGTTTTAAGATTTGAAAGGGCCAGGCACAGTAGCCTACCAGTGATTGAGATGAAGTCTCTGGACTTTTATGCTTGGACTGGTCTTGAAGTGCAATCCCCCCTCACCCCCCCATCTCTGCCTCCCATGTAGCTATGCTTACAGGTTTAAGCCATCACATCCAAAGTGTAGATACAGAGAATGAGTTATAACATTGTAACAGTAAAAGTTAAAAGATTATTTTTAAATGCCATTGGCTGTGGGTAGGGGTATAGTTCAAAGGTAGAATGCTTACCTAGCGTGTGCATTGTCCAGGGTTTGATCCTCAGCACTACAGAAAATAATGTCAAAGGGTCAGGGCTGAATAAATTCCTATTTTAAAAAAATGACTAAATAGATCCTAGCTACTCAGGAGGCTGAGATCTGAGGATTGTGGTTTGAAGCCAGCCCAGGCAGGAAAGTCCATGAGATTTGTCTCCAATAAACTACTGTTAAGCCAGAAGTTCAGCTGTGGCTTAAGTGGTAGAGTACTAGAAGGTCAGGGACAGTGCTCAGGTATTCAAGCACCAGGACTGGCACCCAAAATAAAAAAACTAAAATTGAATGTCAGTGACTCATGGTTGTAATCCTAGCTACTCAGGAGGCTGAGATCTGAGGATCATGGTTCAAAACTAGCCAGTGAGACTCTTCTCTCCAATTAACCACCTGACAACCAGAAGCATTGTCCCTGAGCTCTTCAGCTCAAGGCTAGCACTCTACCACTTTGAGCCACAGAGCCACTTCTGGTTTCTGGTGGTTAATTGGAAATAAGAGTCTCATGGACTTTTCTGCCCAGGCTAGCTTTGAACCTCGATCCTCAGATCTGAGCCTCCCAAGTAACTAGGATTACAGGTGTGAACCACTGGTGGCCAGCTGAGGATTTTCTTTAAAGTCACTTAGTATATATACTGTAGTATTGACAGACAAAGCAACTTTGACAAAGTTCCAGTTCTGGATAATGTAGTCCACAGGAGAGATGGCTTCTATCCGGATTGTTCCCAAGATAGGAATTCCTGACTCATGCTTGAAGCTGCCAGGCACCTCTGTAGCCCTCATCTTGGAAATACAGGAGCACACTTTAGATAGATAGATAGATAGATAGATAGATAGATAGATAGATAGATAGACTATAACACGGGGAAATAAAATGCCATTTGTTCTGTCTACAGAGTCAAGTGAGATGTCAGGTAATAGAATTAATATTTTAGCACTGCTAGTACTCTACCACTTGAACCTTCGGCATTTTCTGTTTATGTGGTACTGAGGAATTGAACATGGGGCTTCATGCATGCTTAGCAAGCACTCTACCACTAAGACACATTCCCAAGCCCTTTATTTTCCTCTCCTCCCCTCCCCTCCCCTTCCTTGTTTCTTTTTGCCAGTCCTGGTGCTGGACCTCTGGCCTAGGTGCTGCCCCTGAGCTCTTTTTTGCTCTAGGCTAGTGCTCTACAACTTGAGCCATAGCACCACTTCCAGCTTTTTCTTAGTTTAGTGGAGATAAGAGTCTAACAGACTTTCCTGCCTGGGCTGGCTTCTAACCACAATCTGCAGATCTCAGCCTCCTGAGTAGCTAGGACTACGTGAGCCACTGGCGCCCATCTGGATATTTTTTTGAGACATGGTCTTGCCATGTGGCCCATGCTGGCCTCAGCTTCCTAGGTGCTGCAATTACAAGTATGTGCTACTCTCTGTGCTTAAGAACCTGAACCTGGGGGGTTGGAGGTGTGGCTCACTTGGTAGTTTTTTTGCCAGTGAGCAAAAGTATCAGGTACCAAGTTGGAGTCCTGACCTTGGATTTAAGAAAGAACCTTAATCTGGGCTAATCCCTCGTGTGTATGTGTGCGTACCCATGAGTCTTTTTTTGTTGTTGTTGATTGGTTTTATCAGTTGTAGGATTTGAACTCTGGGCCTGGGCACTGTCTCTGAGCTTTTGTGCTTTATCACTCTATCACTTGAGCCACAGCTCTACTTTTGGCTTTATGTGGTTATTTGGAGATAAGAGTCTCATGGACTTTTCTGCTGGGGCTGGTTTTGAATTGCAGTCTTCAGATCTCTCAGCCTCCTGAGTAGCTAGGATTACATGCATGAGCCACTGGCACCCAGCTTTTTTTATTTTGCTCATAGAGTTGGGTATTAAACAATATCCTGGAAGCTGAAAAATTTCCTCAACTTTTCTATTTCTGATTCCTTTTTTATGTTTGTGTGTGTTGGTATCAAAATTTGAAAATGGGGGCGGGGGAGGGGAAGGGGAAAAAATAGAAAATAGGGCTTTGTATTGTCACCTCCTTCCCTCCCTCCCTCCCTCCCTCCCTTCCTTCCTTCCTTCCTTTGGTCAGCCATGGGGCTTGAACTCAGAGCCTAGGCACTGTACATGAGCTTTTATTGCTCAAGGCTAGTTAGTGCTCTACCACTTTGAGCCATAGCACCACTTCTGGTGATTAATTGGCAATAAGAGTATCATGGACTTTCCTGTCCTGGCTGGCTTCAACCCTTGCTCCCCAGATCTCAGCCTCCTGAACTATACCATTGCCCAGCTGTCAGTCATCTTTTTTGTTAATGGCAGGCACCCTTCCACTTTGGCCAAACCTCCACTGTGACATTTTGCTAGTTAATTGAGATAGAGTGTCTGACTGTTCTTCCCAGGTTGACTTCAAACTTTGATCATCAAAATTCAGACCCCTCTGTAGCTAAGATTACAGATATAAGCCACCAGTTTTTTTTAAATTAAATTTATTTATTAATTGAACACTTTTTTTGACAAGGTGTGCAAAAAGGGTACAGTTACATAGTAGGGCAGTGTGTACATTTCTTGTGATATCTTTTTTTTTTTTTTTTTTGGCCAGTCCTGGGCCTTGGACTCAGGGCCTGAGCACTGTCCCTGGCTTCTTCCCGCTCAAGGCTAGCACTCTGCCACTTGAGCCACAGCGCCGCTTCTGGCCGTTTTCTGTATATGTGGTGCTGGGGAATCGAACCTAGGGCCTCGTGTATCCGAGGCAGGCACTCTTGCCACTAGGCTATATCCCCAGGCCTCTTGTGATATCTTACACCCTGTTTTTCTTTCCCTTCTCTAGGTCAGGTAGACATATATACAATATACAATGTATCAAGAACATATGCAGTAGCCACATGGCCAAGACCAAGAAAATTTGCCTAGGGCTTTAAATGTAATGTCGATATTAGACAATATGTCGACAGTAGACTTATATGAACGTACATACATAGCTTTTGAGCTATTGTATTCCACTGAGAGGTCGATTTTTGACCTTTATATGTTGAGTAGTTGTTTGGTTTTAGTTACATACTGTTGCGTCCCTGCCCCAATCCTGTGGGAAATACCATTTGACAAGCAGTTTTTGGTTTCACAGACCTGGTCTCTACTGTCTCTCCGTCTCCCTTTCTTTTTTCTTTTTTTGGCCAGTCCTGGTTCTTGGACTCAGGGCCTGAGCACTGTCCCTGGCTTCTTTTTGCTCAAGGCTAGCACTCTGCCACTTGAGCCACAGCGCCGCTTCTGGCCGTTTTCTGTATATGTGGTGCTGGGGAATCGAACCCAGGGCCTCATGTATACCAGGCAAGCACTCTTGCCACTAGGCCATATCCCCAGCCCCTGAACACAAATTTTTTTGACAAGGTGTTGTGCAAAAAGGGTACAGTTACATAGTACGGCAGTGTGTACATTTTTTGTGATATCTTACGCCCTGTTTTTCTATCCCTTCTCTAGGTCAGGTAGACATATATACAATATACAATGTATCAAGAACATATACAGTAGCCACGTGGCTACGCCCAAGAAAGTTCACCTAGGGCTTTAAATGTAATGTCGATATTAGACAATATGTCGACAGTAGTCTTATATGAACGTACATACATAGCTTTTGAGCTCTCCTATTCCCCTGAGAGGTCAATTTTTGACCTTTATATGTTGAGTAATTGTTTGGTTTTAGTTACATACTGTTGCGTTGCTGCCCAATCCTGTGGGGAATACTATTTGACAAGCAGTTTTTGGTTTCACAGACTTGGTCTCTACTGTCTCTCCATCTCCCTTTGTTAACAGTCATATATCAGAGAGATCATGCCCCTTTGTTTTCTGTATTCTAGGCTTGTCTCGCTCAACATTATTTGTTCGAGTTCTGACCATTTCCCTGCGAATAACAATATTTCACCATTCCTAATCGCTATGTAGTATTCCATTGTGTAAAGGTACCATATTTTTTGGATCCATTTATCTGTGGAGGGGCATCTGGGTTGTTTCCATATTTTGGCTATTGTGAATTGTGCCGCGATAAACATGGAAGTACAAATGTCTGTTTGATATTTTGGGACTTGCTGTTTAGGATGGATGCCTAGGAGTGGTATGGCTGGGTCATAGGGTAGGTCTATATTGAGCTTTTTGAGAAACCTCCATACTGTTCTCCAAAGTGGTTGTACTAATTTGCACTCCCACCAACAATGGAGAAGGGTTCCTCTTTCCCCGCACCCCCTCCAGCATTTGTTGTTGCCTGAGTTCAGAGTATAGACCATTCTAACTGGGGTGAGGTGGTATCTCAGGGTTGTTTTTATTTGCATTTCCTTTACTAGCAGGGATGTTGAACATTTCCTCATATGTTTCTTTGCCATTTTTATTTCTTCTCTTGTGAAGTCTCTCTTTAGCTCCTTTGCCCATTTCCTAATTGGTTTATTGGGCTTGGAGGGGCTTAGTTTTTTGAGTTCTCTGTAGATGACAGATATTAGGCCTTTGTCTGTTGCTGTGCTGGTAAATATCCTTTCCCATATGGTTGGCTGTCTTTCTATTTTGGTGGCTGTGTCCTTAGCTGTGTGCCGGGCTCGGGTCGCCTCCCCTGGCGCAGGGGGTCAGGCTCTACTCTACTTTAATCGCTCCCTTTCTCACCCTCTCCCCTGGTCACCCGACCCCGCAGGTAAGGCCAGAGTGGAGTGGGGGGCTCAGGAAAGACCTCAGGTGCACATGGCAGTACGAGATCGCTTTACCTCCCTCCTTATCCGTGAAGAAAGCCAGGCGTATGCGGATCTCGGAGACGCTTCAAGAGCAAATCTGATTTAATAAGGGAGGGGCTAGCAGCTGATATAGTAGGGGGCGACGAGAGCAGGGGTGATTGATCAGAGAGCTGGCGATAGGCTGGCGAGCTTGTCATAGGACTCCCTCATGAGCTAACGTCACTTGCTTAGCACCACCCCAGGGGCGAAAAGCCAGCGAGAATGGGGAGCACATGGGCTGGCGAGAAAGTTGGGGGGCTGTTCGCAAAGCCAGTTCTTCTGGTTCCGGACCCAGAGAATTGTGGCCTGCTTCCGCATTCCCCCAGGGCTCTCCATTGCCCTTCCCCCTCAAGGCCAAAGCTGAACCCCAACAGCTGTGCAGAAACTTTTTAATTTGTAGTAGTCCCATTTGTTGAGTCTCTCCCCTATTTGTTGTGCCACTGGGACTATATTCAGGAAGTTCCTTCCTGTGCCTATAAGTTCTAGCATCTTTCCTACTCTGTCCTTCAGTAGTTTCAAGGATTCAGGTCTGATATTGAGGTCCTTGATCCATTTTGAGTTGATCTTGGTGCATGGTGATAGGCTTGGGTCTACTTTGAGTTTTCTGCATATGGCTGCTCAGTTCTCCCAGCACCAGTAGTTGAAGAGGCTATGTTTATTCCATTGTATGTCTTTAGCTCCTTTGTCGAATATCAGCTGACTGTAAGAGTGCGGTTTTATTTCTGGATCTTCAATTCTAATCCATTGGTCTTCCGATCTGTTTTTATACCAATACCAGGCGGTTTTTGTTATGATGGCCTTGTAGTAGAGCTTGAAGTCTGGTATTGTGATACCTCCTGCACTGCTTTTTTTGCCTAGAATTGCTTTGGCTATTCTAGGTCTTTTGCTGTTCCATATGAATTTATGGATTGCTTTCTCTATTTCAGAAGCCACCAGTTTTTGATGTATGTATGCACATGTATGTGTGCACGAGCATGTGTGTATGTGTACATGTACCTGTACAGGAGCTTGAACTTACTACCCCTAGCTCTCACTAGACTTTTTGGCACTCTACTACTTCAGCCGGCACTCCCTCCCAGCTATTGTTAGTTAAGTGGAGATAAGAGTCTGAGATTTGTCCTTATGGTCTGGTTCTTAGCCTCTCTTCTCAGACTTCACCCTTGTTTGTATATCTAGGATTTAGTAGGTGTGTGTCAGCAGAACCCAGCTGAATCATTTTAAATGACCAAAGCACCTGTTCTAGGGGGATAATGGAAATCATACCTGTGATTCTTTCAGACTTCCTTGAGGCATAAAAACAACAGAGCTTGAGCATGGCGACACACATCTGTAATTATAACATTCAAGAGGCTGAGACTTTGAGACCATTTGAGCTACATAGTTTTTGTTGTTTGTTTTCTAGTACTGAAGTTTGAACTCAGGGCCTCAAACTTGCTAGACTGGCACTTTTACCACTAAGCCATGCCTCTAGCCTCCCTCCCCCCTTTTGTTGCCAGTCCTGGGGCTTGAACTCAGGGCCTGAGCACTGTCCCTGGCTTCTTTTTGCTCAAGGCTAGCACTCTACCACTTGACCCACAGTGCCCACTTCTGGCCTTTTCTGTTTATGTGGTGCTGAGGATTCGAACGTAGGGCTTCATGTATGCAAGGCAAGCACTCTACCACTAGGCCATATTCCCAGCCTTAGAGATACTATTAAAGACAATATTAAAATAAAACTTTTTTTTTTCATTTTCAGTTATAAAGAAGCACTTTAGAAGTAGAATCAAATCAGCTGGGCTCTAGTGGCTCATTCCTGTAATCCTAGGTACTCAGGAGGCTGAGATTTGAGGATTGCAGTTTGAAGCCATCCCTGGCAGAGAAGTCCATGAAACTCATTTCCAATAAACTACTCAAAAAAAGCCAAAAGTAGTTAGGTGACACAAGTGGTAGAGTGCTAGCCTTGAACCAGAGAAGCCTAGGCCCTGAGTTCAAGCCCCAGGTCCGGCACCAAAAGAAAAAAAAGGGATTTATCTGATCAGGATGTAGCTCATTGGCATAGGGCTTATCCACAAATAATAAATGTTATTTTAATCAGGTGCTACATTTATGTGTTAAGTACTACAGTTTGCTTATTGCAGAATAATGTGAAGAAAATGTTCCAAACAGGTAGATTGTAGCAAAAGAATACAAGTGTTATTGAGACAAAATATCAAACTAGTCCAGGAGCCCAGGTTGGCCTTGAAACACCTTTTTTTGTTTGTTTTTATGTTACTTGCTCACCTTACTTGGCTAGCACTTTACCACTTGTGCCTTGCCTTCAGCCATGCTTTTTCCTAATTGTTTTTAGTTACTTTGAAAATGGAGTTGCAGCCATTTTCTGCACTGGATAGTTTTGAATGCAATCCTTTGGTTGTTGTTGTTTTTTTTTTTTGCCAGTCCTAGGCCTTGGGCTCAGGGCCTGAGCACTGTCCCTGGCTTCTTTTTGCTCAAGGCTAGCACTCTGTCACTTGAGCCACAGCACCACTTCTGGCCATTTTCTATATATGTGGTGCTGGGGAATCGAACTCTGGGCTTTCATGTATATGAGACAAGCACTCTTGCCACTAGGCCATATTCCCAGCCCCTGAATGCAATCCTTTGGGTCTCAGTCTTCTGGTTTTAGGCTAGGATTATAGACATGAGTCATTGGTGCCTAACTGGCCTGGTATTGTTTAGCCCAGACTGGCCCCGAACTCCCTGTATTTCTGCATCTGGAGTGTTGAGATTAAAGATATGTCATGATACTCTGCTCAGAATGAATATTTACATTATCCTTGCAGTGTATAGGCAATTAGACTTCTGCCAACAATTTTTTACTGCCCTATCATGGATAGGGCAGCCTTTTCAGCTTTCCTAACCAAAGTCTCTGTCTTAAACATAGTAGGCATTCAGGACTTGCCAGTGATATTCAGAGAACACTAACATTAAGTGGTATGGTAGAAAAAACATTGGTAGGATTGAGTTTTTATGTCATATACCTATATGTCTTGGAAGACTTGGCAGGATGTAAGTTCACGGCTAGCCTGGACTACTTAGTAAACCCCTATCTTAAAAAAAAGCAAACATGAGTATTTTGAGAGCAATATACCTTCTGAGTTAGGTCCTAGTTCCTAGTGATTTTCCTATGCAAATCACTAATTTGTTATCTATAGAATATGGATAATGTCACATACCCTCCCATCTTTGGTAGAGATTAAGAAGTGCTTGCCATACAGGACCACATAAAAGGTAGATTTTTGTTTTTGTTTTTGTTTTTATGGTTGTGGGGCTTGAACTCAGCACTGTGTTTCAAGAGGTAGAGTGCTAGCTTTGAGCAAAAAGAAGCAAGGGACATGCGTCAGGCCCGGTGTCCCTAGCCCCAGGACTGGCAAAAAAAAGAAGTGAAAACTAAAGAAAGAAGGGGCTATATCACATATACAGGAAAAGGAAAAAAAATACCAGAAACTATATGGTTAGAGGTATAAAAGAAAAGAATTAAATCAAGGGCTGGGAATATGGCCTAGTGGCAAGAGTGCTTGCCTCGTATACATGAAGCCCTGGGTTCAATTCCCTAGTACCACATATACAGAAAACGGCCAGAAGTGGCGCTGTGGCTCAAGTGGCAGAGTGCTAGCCTTGAGCAAAAAGAAGCCAGGGACAGTGCTCAGGCCCAGAGTCCAAGCCCCAGGACTGGCACAAAAAAAAAAAAAATTAAATCAAACCAAAGAAGCAATAAAGGCAGTTGTTATTCTTATGTGTAGTGTGTGTATAACTGTCTCTGTACCTATTTTTGTTTGTTTTGTTTTTGTTGCCAGGGCTTCATGTATACGAGGCCAGCACTTTACCACTAGGCATATTCCCGGCCCCTCTATACCTATTTCTACATACATATCTATTGGCCTATTTGAGTGGCATAGACAGTTGAGGAAATCGTGATCTTTAGGGCTAGGTGGGATAATTCTTCCTTCCTCAGGAAAGAGCGCCGACAGCCAGGAGGTAGGCTGTAGAATGAAATCCATTCCCATTCAAAGGCTTGTGGCCACCCTGGCCTCATGCTATACAGTTCTGCCCTATCTAAAGAAAGTAGAGCCACAGAAACTGCCACCTGTTTTAAGAGTTCCAGCTGCCTGTTACAGAGATCCTCTACTCAATGGCCTAGCAGGCAAGGGGAGGATTCTCAGGCTCCTTCTTTTGAATGTGTTGGCCTTCTTTAATGGTGGCTCCTGTTAGACATTTGAGTCACCACTGCAGCTTTCTGCAAAAATACCACCACCAGACTTGGGCCTCTCCCAGCAGGAAATGCCACACTTCCATCACTTGGTACAACTAGACTTCTCAAGCTTCTAGTCTCTAAGCTTGACAATTGTTGCTTCTTGCCATTTAATTTTCTGTGTGGTTCTGTCAGAAACTTAGTAGTCATCTAGCTCTTTGTTTTGTAACCTACCTTGGCCTCAAACTCTAGATCCTTCCTACTTCTGCCTTCTGAGTAGTAGGATTACAGACAAGCACCGCCAATACCCGGTTCTTGGTTTGTTCTTTTCATATGTAAATATACATTTGCTCCCAGGACCATTTTGAAAAAACTATTACATTTTTTGTGTGCCCTTACAAAAACTGATCATTCCTAAATATATAGATTTGATTCCTTGCTTGATTTCCACACACACACACACCCCACCCATTAATCTCTATGTATATACTTAGGCCAGTACTATACTCTCTTGAATACTGTAGTTTTGACTCTTCCACCTTCATTCTTTACTATTTTGGCTCTTTATAGTTCTTTGCATTTTCATATAAGTTAGTAATAGCTTCTCCATTTCTATAAGAGTCAGTTAAGGCAGATGCCACTTGTCATGCCTAATAATTCTAGTTACTCAGGAGACCTGAGGATCAGGGTTCTAACCCATACTGGGATGAGACTCTTATCTCCAATTAACACCAAAAAGCCAGAAGTGGGGCTGTGGCATAAAATCGGGTAGAGCCTTGAACACAAATGCTCAAGACAGGGCAAACTTACCTATCTCTTCAGATAGTAATCATTCCTACCTAACATGCATCTATCTAACTAATTTATCTTAAAGAAATGGTGGGGTACTTCCTGAGGATTCTGGCAGCATTTTTTAGACTAAGACACAGGAAGCAGCAAGCAGAGCAGCAGTTCTGTGGAGTTCAAGCCCCAGGACTGACACATGCAAAAATCAGTGAGCAGTAATTGCATTGAGAATAATTCAGTTTCAGGAGTATTTGGACTTTTCCAAATGTTACCCCCCCCCTTTTTTGCCTTTATTTTAATGTACTTTCTGGAAGTGATTTTTATCAATCTTTACTTCCTAGTGTTTCAGTTGAATACATTCTCAGAATATTCAGTTGTTTTATGCATTTTGCTCTTGTTTCAGGAAATAATTGCTTATCTTACTCTTACAAGGTTTATGATCATTTTTCTTTTGCTTTGACTTCCCTGCTCCTTCATTCCATATTATTTTGGCTTTTCTCTTTCATATTGATGATAAACGATCAAATGGTTGTTTTTTTCATTGTCAATTGTATGTCCTAATTAAGAAAATGACGGGCTGGGGATATGGCCTAGTGGCAAGAGTGCCTGCCTCATATACATGAGGCCCTGGGTTCGATTCCCCAGCACCACATATACAGAAAATGGCCAGAAGTGGCGCTGTGACTCAAGTGGCAGAGTGCTAGCCTTGAGTAAAAAGAAGCCAGGGACAGTGCTCAGGCCCTGAGTCCAAGCCCCAGGACTGGCAAAAAAAAAAAGAAAAAAAAAAAGAAAATGACAGTTAACCACGCAATGGTGGCTCACATCTGTCATCCTAGCCACTCAGGAGTGTGAGATTTAAGGATTTTAGTTCAAAGCCAGTTTAGGCAGAAAAGTTCATGAAATTCTTATCTTCAGTTAAGCACCCAAAAGCCAGAAGTCAGGGTCAGAGCCCAGGCCCTGTCAGCTCACCAGGACTGGCATTAAAAA
Source organism: Perognathus longimembris pacificus (assembly GCF_023159225.1). Lineage (NCBI taxonomy): Eukaryota > Metazoa > Chordata > Mammalia > Rodentia > Heteromyidae > Perognathus > Perognathus longimembris. The sequence goes on along the minus strand of NC_063182.1, from coordinate 8,488,903 downwards.
AAGGGGTGGGGGTGGCTATTAAAAAGCCAATTACGGGCTAGGAATATGGCCTAGTGGTAAAGTGCTCGCCTCATACACATGAAGCCCTGGGTTCGATTCCTCAGCACCACATAAACAGAAAAAGCCAGAAGTGGCGCTGTGGCTCAAGTGGCAGAGTGCTAGCCTTGAGCAAACATAAGCCAGGGACAGTGCTCAGGCCCTGAGTTCAAGCCCCAGGACTGGCAACAAAAACAAAACCAAACAAAAAAGCCAATTACATGGTTTGAACATATAGGAGCGAGGCTTGGTAATTATGGAGTTTTAACACATCTTAAGGTGCATAATGTTCATGTGCCATAAATTTCATTTTGTACTATCTTCCTTGGATTCATTAAGAACAATTCTAATGCTCAGTGTGGTAGTCCACACCTATAATCCTAGCATTCAATAGGTTGACAGGAGAGTATCCCAGATTATGAGGCCCACTTGGGCTTACATAGACCTAGTCTCAAAAACAAACAAAAAATTAATCAGTTATTTGTGTGTGTGTCTGGTACTGGGGCCTGAAATCAGAGCCTGGGCACTATCCCTTGGCTTTTTCTGCTCAAGACTGGTACTTTGCCACTTGAGCCACACCTCCCCTCCAGGCTTTTTGCTGGTTAATTGAAGATAAGAATTCCCTGCCTCTACTGGCTTTGAACTGCATTCTTTGGACCTCAGCCTCCTGAGTAGCTGTGATTACAGGCCTGAGTCACCAGAGCTTGGCTTATTTTTTTTTATTCCTGAAGATGTGTTTGATAAATTAATGAGGCAGGAAAAGAAAGAATAGCTGGAAAAGAAAGCCTTAAAATGTGATTGTTAGAGAGGTATAGGTATTTGCTCAGGGGTCTGGTCTTTCTAGTCAGAATAAATATATAAATTGCTTTGGTTAGCCTATTGAAGAGAGAAGAAAGAAAATTTAAAATTTTTTTGTGACTCAGAATTGAGTCAGGAAGAATTTCATACTTACTAGCCTTGTTTTTACTGAGACTTTTTACTTAAATCATAGTACAGTCTGATATCACACATATCTTAAGTAACCCTGAATGGTGGGGTAATCCCATTTACTCAGGAGGTAGAAGCAGGAAAATGGAAGCTTTCAAGGGCAACCCAGGCAAACTAAGAGAGATCCAGTCTACATGGTTGGGCGTTGGAGGCTTGGCTAAAGTGGTAGGAGGCTCTTGAATTCAACTCTAGTGCCACAGTTTGGTTTTTTTTTTAAGTATCAAAAAAGTAGGTTGAAGTTGTAATTCTCAAGTGTCTAGAACCCTTGCCTAGCCACCTCAAGGCTCTGGGTTCAACCCCTAGAATTGCAAAGATGAAAAGAAACTTGAGGCTGTACTTTTGGAGGTAGGAGTTTGTTTTGTTTTGTTGCCAGTCCTGGGGCTTGAACTCAGGGCCTAAGCACTGTCCCTGGCTTCTATTTGCTCAAGGCTAGCACTCTACCACTTGAGCCACAGCACCATTTCCTGCTTTTTCTGTTTATGTGGTGCTGAGGAATTGAACCCAGGGCTTCATGTATATGAGGCGAGCACTTTACCACTAGGCCATATTCCCAGCCCCTGGAGGTAGGTGTTGAAATCATAATATTTGTATATTTCTGTTACTCCACAGAACTGATGTTCTGCTTGCTGCCTCCTCTGACTTAGTCTAAAAAATGCTGCCAGATTCCTCCATTTCTTGAAGATAAATTGGTTAAGATGGTATTATCTGCTTATTAGGCAGAAATGATTAATATATGAAGAGGTAGATCAGTTTACCCTGTCTTGAACATTATTATATAATGTTAGCATATATTGCAGTAATGTGGTACCACTCAAATATGTATTTTTGTTCAGTTTTGGTTTTAGAGACAACATTTTCTTTTTTTTCCAGTCCTGGGGTTTAGAATCAGGGCCTGAGCACTGTCTCTGGCTTCTTTTTGCTCAAGACTAGCACTCTACCACTTGAGGAATTAAACCCAGGGCTTCATATATGCGAGGCAAGCCCTTTACCACTAGGCCATATTCCCAGCTCAGAGACAACATTTTCTGCATGTGCTTAGCCTGACATCCAACTCATAATCTTTCTACTGGGATTATAAGTGTGCTGTACCAGCTTAAATATATACCATTTTGTGTCAGAATAAAATAAATATTCTTTGAAATGTGTATCATAGCATTTTCTTAAATTTTTGATTCCCCTACCCCCCTCTTTTTTTTTTTTTTTGGCCAGTCCTGGAGCTTGGACTCAGGGCCTGAGCACTGTCCCTGACTTCTTTTTGCTCAAGGCTAGCATTCTACCTCTTGAGCCACAGCGCCACTCTGGCCTTTTCTGTTTATGTGGTGCTGAGGAATTGATCCCAGGGCCTCGTGTATCCGAGGCAAGCACTCTTGCCACTAGGCCATATTCCCAACCCCCCTCCCCTTCTTTTTGGCTGATCATGGGGCTTGAACTCTGTGCCTGGGCACTGTTCCTGAGCTCTTCAGCTTAAGGCTAGCACTCTACCACTTGAGCCACAGCACCACTTCTGGTTTTCTGGTGGCTAATTGGAGATAGAGTCTCATGGGCTTTCCTCTCTGGCTGGCTTTGAATTGTGATCCTCAGGTTTCAGCCTCCTTAGTAGCTAGGATTACAGGCATGAGCCACTGGCACCGACACAATTGCCCTATTTTTTTTTTTTTAAGCAGCTTAGTACAGCTATGGGTGTTATTTAGTTTTTCCATATATATGTATATATATGTATATGTCAGTCATAGGACTTGAACTCAGGGCTTGGACTCTGTCCCTGAGCTTTTTTTTTTTCTTATGGCTAGTTCTATACCACTTGAGCTACAGCTCTTATTTCTGGCTTTTTTGGTGCTTAACTGAAGATAAGATTTTCCTGTCTGGGCTAGTTTTGCACTGCAATCCTCAGATCTAAGCCTCTTGAGTACCTAGGATTACAGGCTTGAGCCACCAGCACCCAGCAAGAATTTTTTTTAAAAAAAATTATCTTTAAGTAGTGATACAGTGTGGTTTCATTTTAACAAATGAGTACAATGCATCTCAATAAATTGTGTGTTTTTGTGATTTTTTTTTTCTCTTGCCAGTCCTGAGGCTTGAACTCAGGGTCTGGGCACTGTCCCTGAGCTTCTTTTGCTCAAGGCTAGCACTTGAGCCACAGCCCCACTTCTGCATTTTTCCTTTATGTAGTACTGAGGAATGGAACCCAGGGCTTTGTGCATGCTAAGCAAGCACTATACCACTAAGCCATTTTCCCAGCCCTATATGCTTTGTTTTCATTGTCAGGAAATATAAAATGGAGTACCAAATCTTTTTCCAGACCAACTCATAATTTTGAATTTTCAGTATGGCCCTGTTCCAATCCTTCTTGCTGCAGATGACATGACAATCTTTATAGGGTGTGAATTTCATCACAGAAACAGAAACTGCTTGTTTTTCTTTTCATGGTTTAATATTTTCCCTCAAGACTTAGTGTTTCTGTTACTATTCAGAAGATACCTGATTAGATGCCATTTCAGATACTTTCAATGTGAACAAAGAAATTCTATTCCTAAGCTTACATAAAATACAATCAGGTAAGGACTTCCTATTTATACCTATCAATACTATCTAGTGGCTAGATTTGAAGGTTGGACTTTTCCAGGAAGATTTTAAGAATCTTTGTCAGTATGTGGTTTAAATATTATGCTAAAACATACAGTAAACTTAAGATTTTTTTCCTTCTGTTTTGGGGATTGATCCCAGGGCCTTGAGCATGTTAGGCAAGTTCTCTATGCTGAACTATGTCCTGGCAGTTACTTTAAAAACCGAATTGCTTTTTTTTATAACATTTATTTTTTACTATTTATTTATTTATTGTTAATGTAAAGGTAATTACAGAGAGGTAGGTTACAGTTATATAAGCCAGGTTGGAATTGCTTTTTTTTCATGCCTTTGGGTCATCATAAGACATTTTTCTAGATTTATAGTTGGTAAAATTTAACAACTTATTATCCTTTTATCTTTTAAATAATTTATTTTTGGCAGTTCTGGGGTTTGAACCCAAGGCCCTTTGCCTGTTAGGCAAATGCTCTACCACTGAACTGTGCCCCCAACTCATTTTGTAGCTTGTTAATTTATAGGAGAGTGATGCAACTATGTCAAGTTTATCTGTACAATATACAACTACATTTATGAAATGACAGCACAAAGAGTAAAATCCACTATTTAAGTTTCAAGAATTTGCAGTTCTAGCCTGGCAGTGGTGGTTCATGTATGTAATCCTAGTTACTAAGGAGGGCAAGGTCTGAGAATCATGTTTCAAAAGCCAGGCTGGGGAGACAGATTTGAGAGACTTGCGTAACTAGCAAAAAGCTGAAAGTGAAAGTGTAGCTTTAGTGGTAGAGTGCCAGCCTTGAGCCAAAAGGCCAAGTAAAATCCTGCATTTAAGCCCTAGCACTAGCTTACACACAAAGAATTTAAACTGTTAGATGAACAATTTTTATATGTATTCAGATCATTACAGTTCTAAAGTAGTAAAGTTCTTTGGATGCCATAGTTTTACAGGGTATGTATGATGTCATTTTACCTTATTTTGAAATTCTCGTCTTGCTACTTTAACATAGAAATATACCAAGACATTAGTATTCAAGATCCCCTACCCCCATTTTATTTATTTTATCATTATGAAATAATAGAGGTTACAGTTACAAAAGTCTGGTAATGAGTACATTTCTTTCTGGACAATGTCACTCCTTCCCTCTCCTAGTTTTACCCTCCCATCCCAACCATTACCCATTTTTTGAAGCTAAGGATTTGTGGGTAATAATATTACAGGAGAGTGTAATAATGAGCCAAACCCCCAAAGTAATTTCTTTAAGGTTTTAGTTTTCTCTATACCTACTCTCAGAGGAGAGATCTTGTTCAGCCAAATGTCAAGAAAGGAAACTTCTGAGCATTTAATGTTTGGAGCTTAGTGAGCAGAGAAACATTTTGGCATTAATGTTCCACCATCTGTCTATTAGACCGTAGATTCTTCCCATCTACCTTACTGTATACCACTTTTGTTTTGGACACAGTAGTAGAGAGCAAAGACTCATGTCCCTGAAACTGACAGTAGAGGGAATTTCAGATCCCGTGGAGAGCAAGTCAAGTTAGAGTTGACAACTTAGCCTCTACTACTCATCAACTCCAGGAAATGATAGCAAGGAACAACTCTTTGCCTGTTTTGCTTCTGTACCATACATATGTTGCTAAGATTTTTGTTTCCCTGTCTACTACAGAGTAGTCTTACTGGAATACTTGTGATTTTCCTATCCTATCTTTTTCATTTACTGCTTTGGCCATGGTTGCTAAAATTCTTTTTTTTTTTTTTTTGCCAGTCCTGGGCCTTGGACTCAGGGCCTGAGCACTGTCCCTGGCTTCTTTTTGCTCAAGGCTAGTACTCTGCCACTTGAGCCACAGCACCACTTCTGGCCATTTTCTGTATATGTGGTGCTGGGGAATCGAACCCAGGGCCTCATGTATATGAGGCAGGCACTCTTGCCACTAGGCCATATCCCCAGCCCGCTAAAATTCTTAAACTTAAGCTTTGTTAGACATGTGATCCTATGGCTGTGTTATCAGAGAATGCGATTGTTGCTTTCTACAAACCCTACTTCATTGAATCTAAGCTGCCATCAACTGCAAGATATACTTTATTGGGCTTGGAATATGTGGCTTAGTGGTAGAGGCTTGCCTAGCATGCTTAAAGCCCTTGGTTCAATTCCTTACTACCACACAAACAGAAAAGGCTGGGAGTGGTGCTTTGGCTCAAATGGTAGAGTGCTAGCCTTGAGCAAAAGAAGTTCAGGCCCCGAGTTCAAGCCCCAGGACTGGCAAAAAAAAAAAAAAAAAAAAAAAAGAAAGAAAAAGAAAAGATAAACCTTTATTATACTGAAAGGACACATTGCCAGTTAAGCTGACATGCCATTGTTTGGAATGACACCATGAGCAGTAGTTGTTTTTTTTACTTTTTTTTTTTGCCAATCCTGGGGCTTGGGACATAGGGCCTGACCAATGTCCCTGGCTTTTTTTTGTTGAAGGCTAGCACTCTACCACTTGAGCCACAGTGCCACTTTCAGCGTCTATTTATATGGTACTGAAGAATTGAACCAGGGCTTCATGCATGTTAGGCAAATACTCTACCGCTAAGCCACATCCCAGCCCTGTTTTTTGCTTTTTGAAATGTCTATAATCAATGAAAGATGTAAACATCTTTTTGTAGGTACTTAGAATTACCATGTATACTTGAGGTATATGTTCAACAGATATTATTTACTGGACAGTTTCCTTGCCTCTGCTTCTCAAGTGCTAGAATTGTAAGTGTGCTTAACTTCAGCTATATACTTTTATTGGAATTAGAAATTGTAACATTGTCACACAAATATATAAGAATAAGAATTTCCTAGCCATGTGCTGGTGGCTCATGCTTGTAATCCTTACTTCTCAGGAGGCTGAGATCTGAGGTTTGCACTTGGAAACCAGTCTATGAGATTCCTATCTTGAATAAACTACTCAGAAAAGGTTGGAAATAATCCTGTGCCTCAAGTGGTAGAGCACTAGCCTTGAGCCAGAGAAGCTCAGGGACAATGCCCAGGCCTTGAGTTCAATCCCTAGGACTGGCACCAAAAAAGAAAAAAGAAAGAAAAGAATTTCCTAAGCCTGGGCTCACACCTATAATCCTAGCTACTCAGGAGACTGAGAGCTGAGGGTTTTGGTTTGAAGCCATCCTGGGCAGGGAAGTTCATGAGACTCTTTATCTCTAATTAACTACCAAAAGCCAGAAGTCAAGCTGTGGCTAAAGTGGTATAATATCAGTCTTGAATGAAGAAGTAAGGGCAGGAGGCCTTGAGTTTAAGCCCTTTTATGAGCACACACACCCCAAAAAGCCTAGGACATAACTTTCCTTTAACCCTTTTTGATACCATTTTCCTATTCTTTTTGTTGTTGTTGTTGTTTGTAGCAACTATTTTGCTTTCCACTTTCCCTTCAGATTTTAGTGTAAATAACCTTTTGTCTTTGATACGTTTTAACTGTTGCAAACATAAAAAGCAGCTAAACTTTTGTGCACTGTAATTTCCTGGGAGCCCTTACAATGCAACTGGCTCCTTCAGCTCTACCTTAGAATTTCAGTTTGGTAGCTCTGGGGTATAGCCTGAAAAAATGCATTTCTTTTAAAATATCCCTGTGATGCCAATACTTCTGTTCCAGGTCCTAGGTTTTGTTATTTTACTTTGTCTTTTGGCAGTTTTATGACTTGAGTTTAGGGCTTCTTGCTCTTGACTTTTTTTTTCCCCTTTCTTGATAATGCTCTTTTAACTTTCTAAATCAAAGCTGGCACCCTACACTTGAACAACTCCTACAGTTTATTTTGTTAGTTGAAGAGAGTCTTTTAGACTTTTCTGTCTGGGCTGATTTTGAACTGGGATTCTCAGATCTCAGCCTCCTAAGTAGCTAGGATTACAGGTGTGAGCCACCCACCAACAAAGGAGATCTTCCTCAGTTTTGAGAACTGCTAGTCTAACTGTTCTTTGTTTGTGCTTAAGTAATGCTAAAACTCGATTTACTTTCCTGGCTACATTATAGATTCTCAGACATTTCTAATATTGTAGATCCATACCTAAGAAGCATGATATAGTAGCATAACTACTTAAGAAGTCTTTACCAATGGTAGTCAGCTTTATTCTTGCTGAGAAAAAGGGAGAAAGCTTTATTTTGGCCCACAGTTTGAGAGATTTCAGTCTGTCATGGGGGGCAAAGCAGAGCAGTTTTGTATCTGGCCACCAGGAATTGGGCACCAGGGAAAGGAGGAAGGAAGCGAAGAGAGAGATCTGCCTGCTGCCCCTGCCCTTTTATTTATGTATTTATTTTTTGTGCATGTCCTAGGGCTTGAACTTAGGGCTTGAGAGCTGTCCCTAAGCTTTTTTGCGGGACTAGAGCTCTACCACCTAGCCACAGCTCTACTTCTGGCTTTTTGGTGCTTAATTAGAAGATAAATCTCATGGCCTCAAATTGCAGTCTTCAGATTTAAGCATCTTATGTAGCTAGGATTATAAGCATGAGTTAGGCACCTAGTTAGTGTGACTTTTTGACTTAGCATTTTGCTTTTTAAATGACTCCATGTCTGTCTTGAACCAAGAAAGTGTTAAATGAGTGTATTAAATGTGTATTAGCCTGCATTTGGGTAATGTTTTTAAAATTAATTATAGCATAGTGGCTTATGAATTGGATTGATGGTCTTAGGTTCATCTTAGAGAAGTCTTAGGACTAGATGAACAAGTTGAAAGGAGCAAAAGATTATGTCTAAATTAGAAGTAAAATAACATTTAATGAACACTGCAGGGTTTTCAGAATAGTTTGTTAGATTCAAGTTATAGTTGGATAGCAGCCTTTGGTATTAAGATACTACAAGCAGTGTCCAAAATTGAGCAGGAGTACTTAGTCTGACCAGTACCACAATTAACATTTTAAAATGAGACCTGACATCTATCCACACATCTATAAGTGGGTATGATATAGGCAGGGAGACACAAAATACAAAATTGAGATTTTAAGTTGGGCACTGTTGGCTCATGCCTGTAATCCTAGCTACTCCAGAAATTGAGGTCTGAGGATTGTGGTTCAAAGCCTTCTGGCTGGGCAGGGAAAGTCCATGTAGACTCTTTCTCTCCAGTTAACCATCAAATAAAAGCTAGAAGTGGAATTGTGGTTCAAGTGGTATAGTGCTAGCCTTGAGCAAAAGGCCCTGTGTTCAAGCTCCAGTACTCCCCCCCCCAAAAAAAAATTAGTTTCTGTTGTTGTACTTCTAAAATATATTCTAAAACATCGGTTCTTAGAGCTTGAGTTTTTTTTTGTTTTTTTTTTTTTTACCCTAACCCTAAAGAGCTTGAGTTTTGTCTGAAAAAACCAAGCATTTGTGTATTGCACCGTCTTTCTACTGGCTCATACTTGTGAAAACTTATACTTACCCCTGAGTATATGGCCAGTGGCAAAACAGTTTTCTAGCATGTACTCTGCTCTTATCACTCACTAGTGTTGCTAAAGAAAACAAAGGAGGAGTCTTTCACTTCTATTTTTGTTTCTTTCTCTCTTTCCTGCTTTTCCCTACTACAACCATGTTATGCTAAACTAATGCCTTGCTGAAACTTAAAAGAAAAAGAAAGAAAAGAAAGCAAAACCCATCTCAGGGAACAAGAGAAAATTGGTTTCCTGTCTTTGGATTTTGTATTCAACCCCACCATTGTACCAGGTTTCATCAAATTTGTGGCCCTTTTAAAAATTTTGTTTTGTTTGTTGTACTGGGTTTGAACTCAGGGCCTCATGCTTGCTTGGAAAACTTGGTTACTTTTTATGTTGAGATAGCTTAGTAAGCTGACATCTGATTGTGGAACATTACTACCAGTAGATCCGTTGGTCTGACTAAATTTTAAGATCAATTTTATTACTTAGCCCCTTTAATATATCTTTTAAAAAGCTCTATTTACCACTTTTAAAGCCCTGATAGTACTCATCAGATGGAAACAGTATGTCAGATGGCCCAGTCTTGTTTTGGACCATTTGTGATTTTGTAAGCTTTTTTTTGTGTGTGTTTTTTCCCCTCTTCGTTCCAGTACTGGGGCTTAAACTCCAGTGTGCTGTCCCTGAGCTTTTGTATTCATGCTAATGCTCTATTACAGCTCCACTTCCAGCTTCCTTGGTAGCTAAGCAGAGATAAGAGTCTCATGAACTTTCCTGCCTATACTGGCTTTGAATCATAATTCTCAGATCTTAGCTTCTCTGAGTAGCTAAGATACATGCGGGAACCAAGGTGTCCAACTATAAACTTGCTTTGAGTATACAACTTCATAGATTTGCAGTGCAAAAATTGACACTGAATCTTTCTTCTTTAAGCACATATTAGGTTACAAGAGAAATTCCATTGGAACATTTCCACAATCTGTCAGTTACACCCTCTGTCAATTCTCCCTATCCCATTCCCACCTTCCCCAAATTTTTATACATTCATTTTTATACATTCAAACAAATTTCTTCAACCAAACATATTTTCCCACTTTACCTTCCTCCCTCCCTCCTTCCCAGGGACATCCACCTTCCTCAGTAGAGGACACTGAATCTTTTTAAAACATGTGAGTGTGTGTGTGTGAGAGAGAGAGAGAGCGCGAGCGAGAGAGAGGTGTGTGTTGTTAGAATTTGGAACCCAGGGCCTTGTATTTGCCTAGGTATGGGCTCTCCCGCTTGAGTCATACCCCAACCTAGGCAATAAATCTTCATAAAAATCTTAGTGGCCAGGAGACTGACACTGGAAGATTAGCCAGGCCAGTTTGATTATGTTAAGCAACCTCTCCACTTCCCACCCCCTGCAAAAGAAAAAAAAAGCCAAGTATGGTGTTATATACTTGTATTTCCAGCTACTTGGAGGAGAATCTAGTGTTGAGGCCTTAGTGGACACCCAATCTAAAACAAATTAAAAGCAAAAGTGGTTTGGTTGGTAATGTTGAGGCCCTCAGTTTAATCAATCTGCAGTGCTTAAAATAGAACAAAATAGAAATACAGAAAAATAATCAGTGATTTTTTTTTTACTTTAAAATAGTCTTGGGAGTTGGGTGCTGGTGGCTCTTGCCTATAATACTAGCTTCTCTAGAAGCTGAGATTCGAAGATCATGTGTGAAGCCAGCCAGGCCAAAAAAGTCACTGAGACTCATCTCTAACCAGACATGTGGCTCAGGTACTAGAGTACCAGCCTTGAGCCAAAAAGCCAGAATAGTGCAAGGCCTTGAGTTCAAGCCCCATTACCAGCACAAAAGAAAAAACAAGCCATTTGGGGGAAGTGTATATGATTTTAAAAAGAACAGTTTTAAGAGCTAGAGATGTGACTACTTAGCAGTACGAGTGCTTGCCTGGCATGTGGGAAAACCTGACGTCCATCTCTAGCTCTAGCACTGGAGGGAAGTAAATAGCTTGTGGCTCTTTAGTACATAATGTGTGCCTATTTACCTTATTTATCATACTTGCCTTCTCAACGCTGAATAAGGAAATTGGCTTATTCCTCCAATCTTCCAGTCTTAGAGATTACTGAGCAGTTGTTCTATAACTGAGCTACATACCCAGCCTCTACTCCTTTTATATGAAACATGAACTGACATTGGAGAATATAAAATAAATACTTCTATTCCTGACTTTGAAGGAATCATGCAAGAGCTTCCTCAGTAAGCAGAACAAGAGAATGTTGGTAATAGTATAAATTTAGTAAAATAATATTTACACGCTTTTCATTTATAAATGGATACATTTCTTTCCTTTGTATTTTCTTAAGGAATTGAACGACCTGGCGCGGGATCCCCCAGCACAGTGTTCAGCAGGTCCGGTTGGAGATGACAGTAAGTATAGCAGAATTACAGAAATTGGAGGCATGGCTCAATTAGTAGAGGTCCTGCCTAAACATAATTATGGAGTATATGGAATAAAACAGCATAAACCAGGCTGGGAATGTGGCTTATTGGTAGAGTGCTTGCCTAGTAGGCATAAAGCCCTGGGCTTGATTCCTCAGTACCACAGAAACAGAAAAAGTCAGAAGTGGCGCTGTGGCTCAAGTGGTAGAACACTAGTGGCTCAGGGACGGTGCCCAAGCCTTGAGGTTAAGCCCTAGGACGGGCCCCTCCCAAAAAAGAAAAGGCAGCATAAACCTTGGTGGAAGTCTGGTAGATATGAATATGTAGGTTATATGTGTCCAAAGGATATTTTATATCCAGAAATCATTTGGTACAGGGAAAAAGGAACTGTTCATAATCTTAGTTTCACATGAAAAAAAAAAATCTATGGGCATCAAGTCACCTGATGTACTGCTTGTTACATTTCGAATTTAGGCCAGGCATTATTATCAAGCTCAAGGCTTGTTCTTTACCACTTGAACCAAAGCTCCACTTCCAGGGTGTTTGTTTTTATTGTTGTTGCTGCTGTTTTTTGGCTAGTCCTAAGGCTTGAGCTCAGAGCCTGGACACAGTCCCTGATCTTCTTTTGCTCAAGGCTAGCACTCTACCACTCGAGCCACAGCACCACTTCAGCCTTTTCTGTTTATGTGGTAGGAATCAAACCCAGGGCTTCTTGCATGCTAGGCAAACAGGCTACCACTAAGCCACATTCCTAGCCCCAGGAATTTGTTTGTTTTGTTGTTTTTTTGTTTTGTTTTTTAACCAGTCCTGGGCCTTGGACTCAGGGCCTGAGCCCCTGGCTTAGTTTTGCTCAAGGCTAGTACTCTGCCACTTGAGCCACAGCGCCACTTCTGGCCGTTTTCTATATATGTGGTACTGGGGAATCAAACCCAGAGCTTCATGTATACTATGCAAGCACTCTTTTCACTAAGCCATATTCCCAGCTCAGAAATTTGTTTTTAACTAGTAAGTATGATGTATCTGTACAGGCCTGTCTGTCTCTTGGCTTATACTTACAAAACAGATAGAATTAAAATTTTAATTTTTATTTGCAGTGTTTAGGATAGAACTCAAACCCAATGAATTCTAGGCAAGCAGGGTTTTTTTTGTTTGCTTGTTTGTTTGTTTTCAGTCCTAGGGCTTAAACTCAGGACCTAGGCACTGTCCCTGAGCTTCTTTTGCTCAAGGCTAGCACTCTACCTCTTGAGCCACAATGCCACTTCAAGCTCTTACTGTTTATGTGGTACTGAGGAATTGAACCCAGGGTGTCATGCATGCTAGGCAAGCACTCTACCACAAAGTCACAGTCTCACTCTTACACTGAGCTGTTACTAGCCATCCTAATTTTTTTTTTTTAATTAAGGTATTGGAGATTGAACACAGGGTCTCCCTACTTCCTAAGCTGGCACAGTACCACTGGAATCACAACTCCAGACCCCTTTTCCATTGACTATTTCCTCCTCCTCCTCCTCCTCCTCCTCCTCCTCCTCCTCCTCCCCCCTTCCCCCCCCCCCCGCTTTTTTTGGGGGGGAGGGGACTTGAACTCAGGGCCTGAGCACAGTCCCTGGCTTCTTTTTGTTCAAGGCTAGCACTCTGCCACTTGAGACACAGCGCCACTTCTGACCATTTTCTATATATGTGGTGCTGGGAAATCGAACCCAGGGCTTCATGTATACTATGCAAGCACTCTTGCCAGTAGGCCATATTCCCAGCCCTGTCCATTGACTGTTTTCAAGATAGAGTTTCATAAAATCACAGGCTGGTCTTGATCACACTCTTTCTTTTACTTCTCAGGTAGCTGAGATAACAACTGAGCACTGCCATTGGTTGGGATGGAGTCTTGAGACTCAAGCCTCAATTCCTAGATCTCTGCCTCCCAAATAGCTAGGATTATAAGCTTACTTGTGTATATATAAAATACATTTTTATTTAAAAATTTATATGTATGTGGTCATTATTATAATCAAGTCATCTTCAGGCCTCAGTCTCCTAAGTAGCCAAGATTACAGGTGTGAGCCACTGGTGCCCAGCTTCTAATATGTTTGGTGTCCAAAATTATTATAGCATATTACAGCCTAAGTTGAATAGCAATTTTTCTTTTGTTCACTTTGTCTCAGTGTTTCTTTCTTCCTTACAGTGTCTTCTAACTTTATTAGTGCAAGTATCTGGTGATACTGTACTTGATGAGACAAAGCTAATGCAAAGAAAGTTATTAATATTTTGTGATGTTATTTTATTTTGTATTGGTCCTGGGGCTTGAACTGGGTACTAGGCACTGATCCTGAGTTTCTTTTGCTCAAAGCTACCACTGTTCCACTTGAGCCATAGCTCCATTTCTGGCTCTTTTGGTTGTTTGTTTTTTGGGTTTTTTTTTTGGCCAGTCCTGGGCCTTGGACTCAGGGCCTGAGCACCATCCCTGGCTTCTTCATGCTCAAGGCTAGCACTCTGCCACCTGAGCCACAGCGCCCCTTCTGGCCGTTTTCCATATATGTGGTGCTGGGGAATCGAACCGAGAGCTTCATGTGTAGGAGGCAAGCACTCTTGCCACTAGGCCATATTCCCAGCCCCTCTTTTGGTAGTTTTTTGATCAGTCATGGGGTTTGAACTCTGGGCCTGGGCACTGTCCCTGAGCTTTTCAGCTCAAGGCTAGTGCTCTACCACGTTGATCCACAGCTCAGCTTCTGGTTTTCTGGTGGTTAATTGCCTGGGCTGGCTTCACACCACAATCCTCAGATCTCAGCCTCTTAAGTAGCTAGGATTAAAGATGTTAGCCACCAGTGCTTGGCCTTATTTATTTTTGGTGCCTGTTATGGGGTTTGAACTCAGGGTGTGAGCACTGTTCCTGAGCTTTTTTGTTAAAAGTTTGTGTTCTGCCACTTGAGCCACAGCTCTACTTCCAGCTTCTTTGGTAGTTAATTGAAGAAAATAATATTACGAACTTTCCTTCCTGGGCTGGCTTCAAATCAGTCTCAAATCTCCTGAGTAGCCAGTTCCTGAGTAGCTAAGATTACAGGTTTGAGCCACAGGTGCCCGACTAGATGTTTTTGTTTGTTTGTTTAATGGAGCTGGGAATAATGGTACATACATGTTATCTCAGCACTCAGAAGTCAAGAGGCAGGAGGATGAAGAATTCAAGAACAAGCAGGGCGCTGATGGCTCAGGCCTATAATCCTGGCTTCTCAGGAGGCTGAGATCTGGGCATTGAGGTTCAAAGCCCAGTTCAAAGCCAGCCTGGGCAGGAAAGTCTGTGAGATAGATGCTAGCCGGGGAAAAAGTTAAATTGAATCTCTTCATCTCAACACGTTAGGTGATCATGGGGTATTTTCTTTATGGTCTCACCTGTATGGAGGCATGAGTAGGAGGTTCATGGTCATAGGGCAAGACCTTATCTAACAATCAACTCTAGGGCTGGGAGGATGGCCTAGTGGCAAGAGTGCTTGCCTCGTATTCATGAAGCCCTGGGTTCGATTCCCCAGCACCCACCCACATATATAGAAAAACGGCCAGAAGTGGTGCTGTGGCTCAAGTGGCAGAGTACTAACCTTGCCCAAAGAGAAGCCAGGGACAGTGCTCAGGCCCTGAGCCTAAGGCCAGGACTGGCACACACACACACACAAAAAAATCAACTCTAAAAAATTAAGAAAAAGCCCCATACCAGTAGCCCATGCCTATAATCCTAGGTATTCAGGAGGCTAAGATCTGAAGATTTTAGTTCATAGCCAGTCTTGACAGGAAAATCCAGAAGACTACTATCTCCAATTAACCACAAAACAATCCAGAAGTAGAGGTGTGCCCGAAGTGGTAGAGAGCTAGACTTGAGCCAAATAACTCAGCGATAGTGCCCATGCCCAGTTCAAGCCCCAGGACTGGCACACAAAAAAAAGCTCTTACCTGGCTTTCTTGCTCACAGTTGTGTTCTACTACTTTAGTCATACCCCCACTCTGGCATTTTGCTAGTTAATTGGAAATGAGCTTCTAGGGCTTTTGTGCCCGTTGGCTTCATAATTGATACTCCACATCTCAGCCTTCTAAGTAACTAAGATTACATGCCTGAACCACAGGGCCTGACCCATTTGCAAAGCTCAAGGTTGTGTGTGTTGTGTGTGTGTGTATGGATGAGTGTGTATCTTAAATTATCAGACATGACTTGGAAAACTTTTCTCTTGTCTTATAGGCTTTTATCCCATTGACTCATTCAATTATCAATGGGGATGGTGGTACTGTGTCTTGAATGCAGAATCCAATATTGCTCTGGATATTTGCTCAAGGCTGGTGTTCTACCACTGGAACCACATCTCCCAGCTTTTTGCTGATTGATTAGAGAAGTCTCTCAGACTTTTCTGCTAAGGCTGGATTAGAACTGTTAACTCTCAGGTCTCTGACTGCAAAGTATCTAGGATTATAAGCATAAGCCTTCAGTGCTGGGCCCATTCACTGACCAAGGTCTTGCTATATGACTGAGACTGGTCTCAAACTGTCAGGCTTCCTTCCTCAATACTAAATGCTGGGACTTTTAAGTGTGTGTCCCACTATATGTAGTTCAGGCCCTGGTCCTGGGTATTGACCTCAGGTCTGGCTCTTGGTGGTTAGAGATGATTCTCACAGATTTTCCTGCCTGAACTGGCTTTAAATTTCCCTTTCTTGGGGCTGGGGATATAGCCTAGCGGCAAGAGTGCCTGCCTCGGATACACGAGGCCCTAGGTTTGATTCCCCAGCACCACATATACAGAAAACGGCCAGAAGCGGCGCTGTGGCTCAAGTGGCAGAGTGCTAGCCTTGAGCGGGAAGAAGCCAGGGACAGTGCTCAGGCCCCGAGTCCAAGGCCCAGGACTGGGGAAAAAAAAAAAAAATTTTCCTTTTCTTTCTTAACATGCTTTTTTGTTTGTTTGTTTGTTTGTTTTTTTAAGATTTCTCTCCCCCCCCCCTTTTTTTTTTTTTGCCAGTCTTGGGGTTTGGACTCAGGGCTGAGCACTGTCTCTGGCTTCTTTTTGATCAAGGCTAGCACTCTGCTACTTGAGCCACAGAGCCACTTCTGGCCGTTTTCTATATATGTGGTGCTGAGGAATCAAACCCAGGACTTCATGTATACGAGGCAAGCACTATTGCCCCAGGCCATATGTCCAGCCCTGGCTTTAAATTTCTATCCTCAGATCTCAGCCTCCCAGAGTAGCTAGCATTACAGATATGAACCACTGGTGCCCAGTGTTTTATCACTTTCTTAATGATAGCATTTGCAAACACGTAAGGCTTTAATTTTGGTGATGTATCTTTTTTAAATTTTTTTTAATTTTTATTTTTTTTTGCCAGTCCTGGGCGTTGAACTCAGGGCCTGAGCACTGTCCCTGGCTTCTTTTTGCTCAAGGCTAGCACTCCGCCACTCGAGCCACAGCGCCACTCTGGCAGTTTGCTATATATGTGGTGCTGGGGAATCGAACCCAGGGCTTCATGTATATGAGGCAAGCACTCTTGCCGCTAGACTGTATTCCCACTCCATGGTGATGTCTCGATTTCTTTTTCTTTTTCCTTTTGTTTATGCATTGGAGAGTTGTATTTCTTCTCTAGGGTAGCACTTTTTTTCTGAGAAAGAAATGTAACAGTGTAAACTATGATAGTAACAAAACAAAAACTATGTGAACATGCTAAAGAAAAGTTTGTCTTTTCCCATGGAAGGACAAAGGGTGAGCAGTGCAGCAGTGGTACTTACTAGACATTATGTTGAAAATGAACTACACAACTTGTGAGTGGGGTGGGAGGGAAAAAAATAGGAGAAAGCCCGGAAAGGGGTGACACTGTCCAAAAAGAAATATACTCATTACTTGTCTTATGTAACTGTAATCCCTCTGTATATCACTTGTATAATAATAAAAATAAATAAATATTATCCTAGACTTTAACTTAATTTTTTTTCTTTTTCCTGTTACTGGGGCACTTCAAGCTTACCTAGTTTGTTTACAGGTGGCACTCTACAACTATAGCCATGCCTCCAGCCTGGCTTTTTTTTTTTTTTTTTTTTTTTTTTGGCCAGTCCTGGGGCTTGGACTCAGGGCCTGAGCACTGTCCCTGGCTTCTTTTTGCTCAAGACTAGCACTCTGCCACTTGAGCCACAGCGCCACCTCTGGCTTTTTCTGTATATGTGGTACTGAGGAATCGAACCCAGGGCTTCATGTATACGAGACAAGCACTTTTACCACTAGGCCATATTCCCAGCCCCAGCCTGGCTTTTTGATTAATTGGAGATGACGTATTACAGGTGCAAATCACTGGTGTCTCACTCCTACTGCTTCCAGTTGAATATTTTCAGCCATTAGGATAAATAAAAGAAAGCCCCTTTTTCAAATGATACAGGTTGATCATGTGATGTGACAGAATGGTAAAACTAGTGATTAAAAAAAAAAAAAAAAAGAGCCAGACTTCAATGGCCTTTAATCCTAGCTACTCAGGAGGCTGAGATCTGAGGATACCTGTTCACAGCTAGCCCAGGCAGGAAAATCTGTGAGACTTATATTTCCAATTAACCATTAAAAGCTGGAAGTAGAGCAGTAGCTTAAGTGGTAAAGCACAGCCCTGAGTGCAAAAGCTCTGGGAACAGTGCCCAGACTCTGGGTTTAAGCCCAAGATACAAAAGAGAAAGAAGTTAAACAGAGGTACTGTATGATCCAGCAATTTGGCTCCTAGGCATATATTTAAGAGGATTGAAAGTATACATCTAAACTTTGGTGAATAAATTTTCATAGCTTTATTCATAATAGCCAAAGGGGGAAACAATCCATATTCCCAACAACTGATTAAAGAATAAATTGGGGCTGGGGATATAGCCTAGTGGCAAGAGTGCCTGCCTCGGATACACGAGGCCCTAGGTTCGATTCCCCAGCACCACATATACAGAAAACGGCCAGAAGCGGCACTGTGGCTCAAGTGGCAGAGTGCTGGCCTTGAGCGGGAAGAAGCCAGGGACAGTGCTCAGGCCCTGAGTCCAAGGCCCAGGACTGGCCAAAAAAAAAAAGAATAAATTGAATGGAGCATTATTCCCCAATAAGATGGGATGAAGGACTGGTAAGTATTGAAACACAGATAAACAGGAATGAAAACATTATGCTAAATAAGAGAAAGAACAAAAAATTACATATTGTGTTCTTCCATGCATATGAAATCACTAACTCATGCAAATCCATTGAGTAGGTTACTGGTTTCATAGAACTAGAAATTTTGGGAGAGTAGGTACTGGTTGTGTGGGTTTCCTTTGGTGGGTAATTAAAATGTTCTAGCATTGATTGTTGCACAGCTATGTCCTTGTGCTGATATCAACTGAATCCTACTTTCGGTGATTCAGAGCTGCTTTAAAGCTAGTTGCTGGTGCTTGCAGTGGTTCACACCTGTAACCCTAGCTATTCTGAAGGTTGAGATCTGAGGATCTTGGTTGGAAGCCAGCTGGGGCAAGAAAGTTGGAAGTGGAGCTATGAGTGGGTAGAGTGCTAGCCTTGAGCAAACAGTTTAGGAACTGTACTTAGGCCCCAGTCAAGCTAGAAGACCCACCTGCAGTAAAAACAAAACAAAAGCAATTCAGCCTAAGGGGCCTGTTGGCTCACATCTGTAATCCTATGTAATTGGATGGATACATGTACTTTGAAGAATTCAAAGGTTAATTTCATGAATAGAAAGAAACTGTTGGCCAAACTGAACTTCTGAGATACTTCTTTTTTTTTTGGCCAGTCCTGGGGCTTGGACTCAGGGCCTGAATACTGTCCCTGGCTTCTTTTTGCTCAAGGCTAGCAACTCTGCCACTTGAGCCGCAGCGCCACTTCTGGCCATTTTCTGTATATGTGGTGCTGGGGAATCGAACCCAGGGCCTCCTGTATACGAGGCAGGCACTCTTGCCACTAGGCCATATCCCCAGCCCCTCTGAGATACTTCTTAACCTTCCCAGCATTGAAATCTCTCAGCATCTCATGTTACTGATGTTTAGTATAAAAAAATGGAAACAAAGTTACAGTATCCTGGCCTGGTACCAGTGGCTCATGCTTGTAATCCTAGCTACTCAAGGAGGCAGAGATCTGAGGATCAAAATTGGAAACCAGCACTGGCAGATTGTTATCTCCAATTAATATAATCGCAGAAAAAGCCAGAAGTGGCACTGTGGCTCCAGTGGAAGTGCTAGCCTTCAGAGGGGAAAATGCTCAGGAACAGCCACCAAAGCCCTAGGACAAACGAAACAAAAAGTTACAGCATCCTGGTTTCAATATCCCACTAATAAGCAGGAAGAAGTGTACTTCTGAAACAAGTAAGCTGAAGACTTGTTAGTGATAATCAGCTATTTTGAACACTAGGAGAAGTTTCTTGAGATAATATATGTTCAAATGTAGGGTTGTCTAACAAATACTCTCGGTATACTATTTTAGGATAAGGCTTTATCCACAGAACCAAAGAGTAAACTGTGATGTACAACAGATTGTACCTTTCTTTTGTGTAATTGGGTTTAACATCATCAAACCAAGGTGAAATTGAACATTAGCTGCTTTTTACTGTCAAACCTATTTTGAGGTTTAGGACGTAGCTACTTTGTAGATCCCTTGCCTAGCACAAGTAAATCCCTGATTTCAGTCCCCAACACTGCAAATGAAAGCCAACGGGGGAAAAAAAAAGTGTTTGGTTTTTTTTTTTCTGGGCACCGAGGGCTCACGCCTATAATCCTAGCTTCTCAGAGGCTGAGATCTAAGGATCAAGTTTTGAAACAGAAAAGTCCCCTTGAGACTCTCATCTCTCCAATTAATGACTCAAAAAACTGGAAGTGGTGCTGTGGCTCAAAAGTGGTAGAATGCTAGCCTTAAACAAAAAGACATCCAGAACAGTGCTGGAATTCAAGCCCCACTCACTACCCACCAAACACACACACACACACACACACACACACACACACAAAACAACTTATTTTGACCAACTGCTAAGATTGATCCTTAGAGATATGTCTCTGTTTATCTCTGTGTGTCTCTGTCTTATACTGGTCCTGAAATTTGAACCCAGCACCTGAGATCTATGCCTCAGATTTTTTTGCTCATGGCGAGTGCTCTTATCACTTGAGCCACAGCTCTACTCTCAGCTTTCTTGGTTCTTAATTGAAGATAAGAGTATCGCAGACTTTTCCTGTTTGGGTTGTCTTTGAACTGTGATCCTTAGATCTGAGCCTCCTAAGTAGCTAGGATTGTCGTGTCAACCACTGGCACTCAGCTACAAAGTCTAGATTTTGAAGCTAGCACTCACAGAAAAGCTGGAGACTTCACTTAACCAAAAAGAAAGTAAGCAACCAAGTAGACTGGTGGTGTTGCTCAAGTTGTAGAGCACCACCTGTGAGCAAAAAAGATCAAGCAAGAGCTTGGGGCTCTGAGTTCAAGCCCTGGTATGAGCACACAGACGCACACACAGTTTGTTGGCTGAAAATAAGAGGAATTTTTAAAAGTACTATGGAGGGGGCTGGGGATATGGCCTAGTGGCAAGAGTGCTTGCCTCGTATACATGAGGCCCTGGGTTCAATTCCCCAGCACCACATATACAGAAAATGGTCAGAAGTGGCGCTGTGGCTCAAGCGGCTAGCCTTGAGCAAAAAGAAGCCAGGGACAGTGCTCAGACCCTGAGTCCAAGCCCCAGGACTGGCCAAAAAAAAAAAAAATAAGTAAAAGTACTATGGAGGGATAATCCAAGGAGAGGAGCTTCAGCAATGCCTCTCATTCTTTAGTCTTTTTTAATTTTAATTTTATTTTATTTCTTTGCCAGTCCTGAGCTTGAGCTCAGGGCCTGAGCAGTGTCCCTGGCTTCTGCAGATAAACTTTCCAGAGATAGATCAGAAGGGACTTTAGAATTTGGACTGGCATTCTAATGGATTTCTGTGGAGATGTGTATGGGTATGTGTGTGTATGTGTGTACATAGCACACACGCATGTGTGCCCCTGTCCTTGGGCTTTTTTGCTCAAGTTAGTGCTCTGCCAGTGGGCTGTGGCGTCATTGATGATAAGAATCTAATAAGACTTTTCCTGCTTGTACTGGCTTTGAACCTCAATCCTCAGATCTCAGCCTCCTGAGTAGCTAGAATTCCAGACATGAGCCGCCTATGCCCTTCTATCTTCACATTTATAACTGTAGTAATATCTGGTTTGAGTTACCCAAATATAACTAACCCCAGGGACAACTTCCCTTAGTTTCCTCAGATAATGGTATGATTAAGTTTTAAGTAGCTTGGTATGTTAAGATCTCTCTCCACAGATTGCCCAGATAGGTCTTCTTGCTCCAGCTCCCAAGTACTAGGATTATAGTTCCTAGCCTGATAGGATCGAGATCTCTCTCTCTCTCTCTCTCTCTCTCTCTCTCTCTCTCTCTCTCTCTCTCTCATCAGTAGTCTAAATTTTTTAATTTTTTTGTTGTTTAGACTGATTTTTTTTATCCTACCCATATTAATTATTGTACTGTTTATAAATGATCATCTGCAAATAGATGGGCAATGATAGCTTATTATAGTGTAGGTATAATGTGGGTATTTGTTACATGTTGATCTTTTCCTTGTTCTTTTTCAGTGTTCCATTGGCAGGCTACAATAATGGGACCAGTAAGTATTCACATTAATTTTGGATGAATGTTTATGTAATTTTCGTGTTTTAAATCTATTTTTCTTATCATCAACAGAATGACAGTCCCTATCAGGGTGGAGTATTTTTCTTGACAATTCATTTCCCAACAGATTACCCCTTCAAACCACCTAAGGTAATTGAGATGTAACAATTGCTTTTCATGAGTTCTGTATGGTACTAATAAACCAATTTACGAAAATTTCGTTTTCATATAGGTTGCATTTACAACGAGAATTTATCATCCAAATATTAACAGTAATGGCAGCATTTGTCTTGATATTCTACGGTCACAGTGGTCTCCAGCACTAACTATTTCAAAAGGTAATGGAATAGTTATTTAATATCAAGACAAAGCAAATATGGTTTTTTGGTTGTTGTTGTTGTTTGTTTTTGCCAGTCCTGAGGCCTGAGCACTGTCCCTGGCTTCTTTTTGCTCAAGGCTAGCACTCTACCACTTGAGCCACAGCGCCACTTCTGGCTTTTTCTATATATATGTGGTGCTGAGGAATTGAACCCCAGGCTTCATATATGTGAGGCAAACACTCTGCACTAGGCCATATTCCCAGCCCCTGTTTAAGACTATTACTATTGGGGAGGGGGACAGTACTGAAGTTTGAACTTGGGGCCTCACACTTGCTAAATAGATACTCTGTCACTGAGCCATACTTCAAGCCCAAGGTTACCTGGTTTGAAGACAACCCAGGCAGAAGTCTATGAGACTTCTTTTCTCCCTTAGCAGTTTAGAGACAATCATATCTGAGCTATTTACATCATGGCATAATTGTAAGACTTTGACCAAAGGGGCTAATATTCTTATCTGAGAGACTAAGGTGTCGTAACAATAATTTTCTATTTATTCTCCCTTTTTTTTTGTCTTTAGGAAATGTTTATTAGAAAAGAAAGACACTTTTAATAGTCATTCTTATTTTATGACAACTTTGAAATCTGTTTAAGCTTCTTAAAATCTTTGATGCCTACTGTAAATGTAAACTGGGGTAGAGCTTTCAAAGCTGCAAGGCAGTGTAGTATAGTTTTTAATCTTTATTTGATGATGCTGGTGATGGAACTCAGCTTTGTGCATATAAAGTACTATACCACTTAGCTACACCCCTGGACCTGGTTTTAGAGAATCCATCTAGCTACTCCTAGTCCTAGAAAATTTATTGACTTCTTGTGTTTATCTCAAACTTTTGCTTTTATTTTCTACTAACGCATACATATTTTTTCATCCTAGTACTTTTGTCCATCTGTTCTCTGTTGTGTGATCCCAATCCAGATGATCCCTTAGTGCCTGAGATTGCTCGGATCTACAAAACAGATAGAGAAAAGTAAGTGCGGCCTCCAGATAGAAAGGTCTCTGTGGTAGAATACAGATGTTACATAGAATCTTCCTTATCTAAGAGCTAAATGTGGGCCACATATTTCAAATGAACTCCTAACATACTCGCCTTGAGATAGGCAATAGGAGTATTTACATCAGTTATCATAGATGATACCAATTTTATCTCTTAATTGTTTCATGTGACTTTCACTATCTAGGAATACTTTCATGTATAGTACATTTTCCAACAGCTTTGTGTTTTATGCTTGACCTTTGACATAAAGCACTTAAAATCAAATACCCCCATTTGTCTTGCCTAGGTATTTATAAATTAATGAGAAGGGGGATACCATTTTACACAATCTAAAGGAGGAAAATGAATAAATCCCATTAGACATGTTAGCCCTAAATTTCTTCCATAACAAAACTTGATGTGGAATTTAGATATTTTAGTACTTTAGAATACTATAAATTATTTTAAAATAGTCAGGATAGCAGCTGGGCTCCTGTAGCTTATGCCTGTAATCCTTAATCCTAGCTAGTCAGGAAGCGAGATTTAAGGATCGAGGTTCAAAACCATCCCAGGCAAGAAAGCCCATGAGACACTTATCTCTAATTAACCACCATAAAGCTGATAGTCCAGCTAGGGCTCAAGTTGTAGAGTGCTATCCTTGAGAAAAAGAGCTCAGGAATAGCACATAGGCCTTGAGATCAAGCCCCAGGACTAGCGCGCGCACACACACACACACACACACACACACACACACACACGAGATAGTAACTAAGAATGTTCTAACGATTAATGCATGTGTTCCATGAGATTTTAGGAGGGATTATGTCTTAAAAAGACATAGGCTTGCCCAGGTGCTAGTGGCTCACACCTGTAATCCTAACTACTCTGGAGGCTGAGATCTGATGATTACAGTTCAAAACAAGTCCTGGCAGAAAGTGTGAGATTCTTATCTCCAGTTAACCACCAGAAAACTAGAAGTGATGCTGTGGCTCAAAGTGGAATATCACTAGTGCCCAGGCATCCAACAAAACAGATAACAAAACAGAAAGAAATAGGCTTTGTTTTGTTGTTGTTGTTTTTTAATGGAGCACACCAGGAATGGGAATTCTAATAGTAGTTGCATCTAGTTTTGTTTGTGTTTAGGTCTGAATAGCATTTGTAGTCATGTATTTCTAGGTGAAATTTTTATTTCTTTTAAGTTTTTTAGGGCTGAGAAGGTGGCTTAGTGGTAGAGTGAGTGCCTAGCATGCATGAAGCCCTCAGTACTACATAAACAGAAAAGGCCAGAAGTAGTGCTGTGGCTCAAGTGGTAGAACACTAGCCTTGAGCAAAAGAAGTTTGGGGACATTGCCCAGCCCCTGAGTTCAAGCCCCTGGACTGGAAAAAAGAAGAAAGTTTTTTAATTTGTAATATTTTATTATTATAAAGGTGATATACAGAGAGTAATTTTTATTTATCTTTTTATTTATTTTTGGTTGGTCATGGGGCTTGAACTCTGGGACTGGTCATTGTTCCTGAGCTCAAGGTTAGTGCTCTGCCACTTAAGCCACAGGGCCACATACTGTTTTTTGGTTGTTAATTAGAAATAAAGTCTCATGGACTTTCCTGCCCAGGCCGGCTTTGAACTGAGATCCTCAGATCTCAGCCTCCTGAGTTAGCTAGCTTCTAGCCACCAGTGCCCAGCTATAGTTTTATTAGTTAATCTTAACTGCTCAGGGAGCTGTGATCTAAGGATCACAATTCAAAGCCAGCCTGAGTAGGAAAGTCTGTGAGGCTCTTATCTCCAATTAACCACTAATGAATAAATAAATAAATAAATAAAATTAGTCTTAATTAAAAATTTTTGATGAGGGGCTGGGGATATGGCCTAGTGGCAAGAGAGCTTGCCTCGTATACATGAGGCCCTGGGTTCGATTCCCCAGCACCACATATACAGAAAACGGCCAGAAGTGGCGCTGTGGCTCAAGTGGCAGAGTGCTAGCCTTGAGCAAAAGGAAGCTAGGGACAGTGCTCAGGCCCTGAGTCCAAGGCCCAGGACTGGCCAAAAAAAAAAAAAAATTTTTTTTTTTTTTTTTGATGAAACCATTTCATTTAGTATGGAAGAATTATGGATAGGAATGCTATTAGAAGGCATACCTTAAATCATTGTAGTAGTAATGTAGTAGTCAGAACTTTTACATTCCCGTTTTTTTGTTGTTTTTGCCAGTCCTGGGCCTTGAACTTGGCCTGGGCACTGTCCCTGAGTCTCTTTTGTTCAGGGCTAGCACTCTTACCACTTGAGCCACAGCCCGACTCCCAGCCTTTTCTGTTTATGTGGTACTGAGGAGTCGAACCCAGGGCTTCATAGTGAGACTGTCCCCCTCCCACAAAAGACAGGACACACACATGCCTCAAATAAATTAAGAGTTAAAAATCAAGTGTGTAAAAAGGTATATGTTAGCAAATGCAGTTATATGAAATTATTTTCCATGGTACAATGTGTCCTGCTGTCAAAGTATAGGCTTCTTACAAATTTAATGTATAAAAGTGGCTTTGTCCTAGAAATTGTGCCCTGAAGTTACTAGATAAGATAATGAGTTCAATCTGTTGCTTATTGACTCCTTACCTATGTTAAGCTAAGCTTCTCTTTGTATGTACAGGTACAACAGAATAGCTCGGGAATGGACTCAGAAGTATGCGATGTAATTAAAGAAATTATTGGATAACCTCTACAAATAAAGATAGGGGAACTCTGAAAGAGAAAGTCCTTTTGATTTCCATTTGACTGCTTTCTATGAGCCCACGCCTCATCTTCCCCTGTGCACATGTTTACCTGATAAAACAGCAGTGCTGCGTGTTGTACATACTTGGAACAACAAACTAGAGATACTGTACTTCTGTACCAACATTGCCTCGTAGCAGAGAAGTATGTGTGTGACAAGCCAATCTTCCAGGCATAACCTAGGTGTGAGACTAAAAACTTTCCTTATTGGCAGAAATTTGGATAACGGCAAGGTGTGAGGGATGTCGGGTACATGGTGTGTACTTGGATGGGGGAAAGCTCCACTGGCCTGTAGGAGATTGTTTTTAAGTGGAATCCATTTAAACTCAAAACAGTTACGAACAGCGAGGTGAAGAACATGAAGGTATTTCTGTATTCATTTTCTTCAAAGGACCTACAACTTAGGTGAAAGTTATGACCAACCAGATTAAACTACCCACATCCTGTATTTTAAGGTCTAAGTTTAACTGGTCACCATTTAAATGGATTGAGCTATTAGTACAAAAAGTGTGATGGGCTTTGTTCCCAATTCTTTTACATTTCTCTACCCTTTCAACCTCTCTCTCTCTCTCTCTCTCTCTCTCTCTCTCTCTCTCTCTCTCTCTCTCTCTCTCTCTCTCTCTCTCTTCCTCTCCATATTCTTTGGTTTGTATGTGGTTTCTCAGTTAATACATAGCTAATAGCTCTTATTTTCTTATGTTTTTAACTGCTTAGGTCTATTTGGATGTAAGGGTGAAAATTCATCTGATGGAAATACTTGTGTATATTTAAAGACCCAATTGCTCCTCTGGAGCTTGTACGTTCAAGAATGATTAATCTGTGTAATAAACTGATTACTACAGTCATTACATATAATTTTGTGTGAATAGGCTTTTTGATTTTAAGAACTTTCTCTAACTAAGATTAGTGGTGGGTGTTCCCTCACCCCTGAAATGTTTTCATTTATACTGATTGCATTTTAAAATCATGAAACAATTCTAGTTTACATAGTTAAAAAAATACCTTGAGAATAATTTTACTGAACAAGATAAAGGCATAAGCTTAAAGGCATTTTTGTGAAATGTATATGTGCAGCATTCCAGGAACATGACTGTTAAACTAAATAAGAAATTTGCTTTGTTAATGAAACTAAGCTGCATTTCACTAAAACCTTGTGACATTCCCCTGGTACATAGGACATAACACACAAAGGCGTTGCTATTTGGTAAGTGAAGCCTGTGTGACTAATTATAAAAGAGCAACTCTGACCAAACCTGGGAACATGAGCACAATCTTGTATTGGAGAGTCTACGTACCTAATTACTTTGCACTAACATTTGCAGGATGTTCATCCAATTTTAAATTGTACTGTATGTGGCTTTTTAAAGTCTTCCCTGGACTAGTAAAGTGTAGTTTGAAACTTGTAAACTGTGTTTGCCAGCAACATCATTCATGTGAACTAGGCAAGTTATTCCCATTCCCCTTCTTTACCTAACCTATCATTGTAAACCAGGCCAGCCTCTAGCCATCGGATTCTTTAAAATGCATCTTTACACTCTTGCACAAAAATTGAGGAATAAATGTCCACTGCTTTTGGTTTTAAACGTGTTCACCTTGTCTCATCTCTCAGTGTCACTGCTCCTGTATCTCAGAACCTACCTATGACATCAGCTAAAAACCCTCTGTGATGTTAGCTGTTGGGTGCTTAAGAACATTTCAAGGATGACTACTAACATCCTTGACCTTGCAGATAAGGTTTGACTGTTAACAATTAGGATGAAAAGTTAGAATTGAATTTAACCTTAAAACAACCCTGCATTCTTTGTACGATGGGCAGTGGGAAGTCCAGTCTGTGTGCATGTGTGTATGGTTTGGTTGGCTTGTTTTGATTTTTTTCCCCCAGCGACACAGATCAGACTTGGACCCTTACACACCCGCAAATTAAGTGTTCTAATCATTGACTGCATCCTAGTCTGAACTCAGCAGTTTTGTTTTTTTTGTTTGTTTTTTTTGGCCAGTCCTGGGCCTTGGACTCAGGGCCTGAGCACTGTCCCTGGCTTTTTCCCGCTCAAGGCTAGCACTCTGCCACTTGAGCCCCAGCGCCGCTTCTGGCCGTTTTCTGTATATGTGGTGCTGGGGAATCGAACCTAGGGCCTCGTGTATCCGAGGCAGGCACTCTTGCCACTAGGCTATATCCCCAGCCCCTTTTTTTTTTTTTTAATTTGCTATTAACTACATAATTTTCAGTGAGTCAGTTGCACAGATCTTGAAAGCTCATTTTTATTTGTCATCTTAGCAACCAGCTTACTACCATTTATTAGGTGGTAATATGGGTATTTTTCACAACAATGCCCTTAAGTATTGTGCTGAATCAAAGCTGCCATCCTAGTATACAAGTGCCACATAAAAGGTCTGTATGGTCACAAAAGAAGTGTTAGTCCTTGAATGCAGTTTAGTCTTTGCCAATTTAGTAGGAACCATGTTTGGTCCCACTTGTGTACATGGGTCTTTTCCAAAATGAAGACTGAGTGAGAGAAGCCAACCTTTCCTACTAAAAGAAAAATATCACTCAAAGTAGCTTTCACCTACTCTCAT
The DNA here is from genome assembly GCF_023159225.1 of Perognathus longimembris pacificus. Taxonomy (NCBI): domain Eukaryota; kingdom Metazoa; phylum Chordata; class Mammalia; order Rodentia; family Heteromyidae; genus Perognathus; species Perognathus longimembris. The sequence goes on along the minus strand of NC_063182.1, from coordinate 8,460,171 downwards.
AAAGATCATCTTTCCAGTGGTTTCTCTGGCTTTGTCATATGTAAAAACTAGTTCAAAGCAACCTTGATTTATGTTTTTAAATTTTTTTTTTTTGGCCAGTCCTGAGGCCTGAACTCAGGGCCTGGGCACTGTCCCTGACTTTTTGCTCACGGGTATCTCACACTACCTTTTGAGCCACAGTGGCACTTCCAGCTCTTACGGTTTGTGTGGTGCTGAGGAATAGAGCCCAGGGTTTCATGCACTCTACTACTAAGCCACATTCCCAGCCCCAACCTTGATTTACTTTGATAGCCTAAGTAGTACTTATAAAGGTTCATTGAAGTTTCCTTTTGCTTGCTCATTCCTTCTTTTCCTTTTCTTTCCCTTCACTTCCCTTTCTCTCTCTTTCTTAATAAGTAATAGCTTGGACTACTTTATTAAGCTATAATGGTTGCAATCTCTTTTGATCAATCTCAGGTATTTGCATGTTGTTACTGGCCAGTAGTCATAAGGAACATTGTCCTTCGAGTTTCTACAAAGATTTGGAAAGGCTGTAGAAATGAGAGGGAGGGGGTTTGCACATAAAGGTGTGTGGGGAGAGGAAAATATGGTCGGACAGAGACACTTTCTTTGTACCAACCTGATCTAGCAAAAGCAGCAGTTTTTGGAAGTTGCTACTTCTAACTGCTAACAAGTTATTTTGAACTCTAGGTAAGTTGTCAGGAGAAGTGGGTTATTTCTAAATTACAGTTACCATGCCAAAAAACTATCCTTGTATGCAATTAAAGTGAAACTCAGACTTTATCTTAGTGTTGTATAGCACCTCTTACTACCCAGTGCGGGGTTTTGTTGTTTTGTATTTGGCAGTCCTGGGGCTTGGACTCAGGGCCTGAGCACTGTCCTTGGCTTCTTTTGCCCAAGGCTAACACGTATCTACCACTTGAGCCACAGCCCCATTTCGGCTTTTTCTGTTTATGTGGTGCTGAGGAATTGAACCCAGGGCTTCGAGCATGAGAGGCAAGCATTGTACGGCTAAGCCATATTCCCAGCCCCCAGTGAGGAGGTTTTGGTCATTGGGTTTGGGGGGAGGGGAGAGATAAGGTAAACTCAGCCATGTGCTTGCACAGCTTATTTTTGAGTTGGTGCTCTACTACTTGAGCTATGCCTCTGTCCTGGCTCTGGCTGAGGGTTGGTGATCTTGGGGTGTGAGATTTTTGTGAGGTTATGGTCAGTTTGTATGTGCTTACACCAGGGCTTAAACTCAGGTTGGTGTTCTACCACTTGAGCCACACCTTCAGTCTTTTTGCTCGTTAATTGTAGATAAAGAGTCTTGGATTTGCCTGGCTGGGCTTTGGATCTTATTCTTCAGATCTCAGCCTCCTAAGTAGCAAGGATTACAGGAGCCAGTGCCTGCCTTTTGGTTTAACTTTCTTGTTTGTGGCAGTTACTCCTACCACTTCAGCATTTTGCTTGTTAATTGGAGATGGAATCTCTCAGAGTTTCTGCCCAGGCTAGTTTGTAGCTACCATTATGGGAGTGACCTACCAAGTCCTGGCTGCCTATGAGCTTCCCTTCCCTTCCCTTTTTCCTTCTCCTTTCCCTGTTCCTTTCCTTTCTAACTTCCTTCCCTTCCCTTTTCCCCTTTCCTCCCCGCCCCCGCCGTGTGTGTGTGTGTGTGTGTGTGTGTGTGTGTGTGTGTGTGTGTGTGTGTTTAACCAGTGCTGGTACTGAGACTTGAACTCAGTGCCTAGATACTGCCCTTTAGCTTTGCTTAAGGCTGGCATTCTACCACTTGAACCACAGCTCCACGTCTGGGTCTTTGGTGGTTAATTGGAAAAATGAGTCTCAGACTTACCTACCTGGTCTGAGTTTAAGGTGAGATACTTAGATCTCAGACTGAGTAGTTAGGATTACAGGTATAAACCATTGGCACCTGCTTTGCCTGTGGGGTTTTAAAAGAACTTTTTCTGTTTCTGGCTCTTCTAAATTATGAACATATTTTCCTTCCTTTCAAATCAGGAATAAGCACATTTACTACCCTATGGCCAATTGTTACTAAGTTAAAGACTTAGTCAAAAATCCTTTGGTTCGTCCTTGTCACTTTCTAAAACATTATTTCAAATGAGTTTTTTTAGTGGGTGTGATCCTATATAAAGTAAAATTTCAATACAAACATAGTTGAAGCAAACTATAGCACTCTGTTTATCTGTATATATGCAGGCAGATATAGATACATAAAGCAGTCCTAAATCCTGGTCCCTGTTCTGTTTTCTTCTATTTGAACATGAACTTAAATGAAAACCAACTTTCTCTAGTTCTCTTACTCTACAGAAACCTTTAAAAGCCTTAACTAAGGTTAGTGTAAGTGCTTGGTAGTCAGGACCCTCAATATTTCTAGACCAGTTCTTAGGGTGGGGTTAGAAGTAGGAAGATTGGTGAGAGAGAATTGTCAGGGCTAATATTCATGAAACAGTTCCTTTAGTGCCATATTTTATCGTACTCAGGATAAGTGGGAAATTTCAAATGTTTGGGCTAAAGCCCTTAAGGTCTCATTGATCAGCTTTTGTTGTGGGGCTCGAACTCAGAGCCTGCATGCTTTCCCTGAGCTGCTTTTTTGCTCAAGGCTAGTACTCTACTACTCTGAGCCACAGTGGTGCTGAGGAATCCAAACCCAGGGCTTCATGTATATGAGGCAAGCCCTCTACCACTAGGCCATATTCCCAGCCCCTGGCTTTGTTCTTTGTAAGGGACTGACTATTCCTTTGCTGGTCAAGGCAAAGTCACAAATGATACTTTCTCTTCTTTTTTTTTTTCTTTCTTTTTTTTTGCCAGTCCTGGGCCTTGGACTCAGGGCCCGAGCACTGTCCCTGGCTTCTTCCCGCTCAAGGCTAGCACTCTGCCACTGGAGTCACAGGGCCACTTCTGGCCTATGTGGTGCTGGGGAATCGAACCCAGGGCTTCATGTATGCAAGGCAAGTGCTCTTGCCACTAGGCCATATCCCCAGCCCCCCGATACTTTCTCTTCTTTACATTATTAGTTGTGGAGTTTGGTCCAATCCAGACACATGGTGTAATCTGCTTGTTAGCAGACGTAAGCCTATTTGAATATCTTAGCACCATTATAGCAGCTGTAACTATTGGTCTTTGAATGGTTGGCTGGTTGGTTGATGCTACTACTGGGCTTGAACTCAGGGCCTAGCTAGCACTCACATGTGGCTTTCTCACTCAGATTTGGCACTCTGTCACTTGTACCTTCGCTTCCTCATTTTTAGCCTAGATGTACAGTACTGGGACACTTGCTTACTCTATTTCATTCTGAAAACAAATGGTTCATCACTTGTAGAAAAGCAAGTTAGTTATTTGTAGGCTTGGACTTCTATGCTACAGAAAAGTGAATTGTGTGTGTGTGTGTGTTAGCACGCACACGCATGTCAGTGGTGGTAGGAGAGATCAGGTCTCACTTTGTTGCCCTAACTAGTCTCAAACTTTGAGCTCAAGTGATTTTGCTGTTTCTGACCTACATTGTAGGCCCTCTAGAGAGCAAGAATGATTAAGGGGAAGATTTTTTTTTTTTAAGGCAGAACAGCTATTCCCCAAATTGTTAGCTTTCTTGGGTTTATTCCCCCAAGTATGACATTTGCACTCTAGAGCCAGCACCATCTCTGACACGAGAGAAATTCTGCACTAATTGGTAAAAGCAAGGCTGACAACCTGGCCACAGGGGTGTCTAGAATTTTTCTTAGCTAATAAGAAACAATGTTGATTTGACTCATGTGAGCAGCTTCTCCTGTCACTGTCAACTTGGAAGGTGTGGCTACCTGCAGGATGTTGTGCAAAGAATTGAAGGTGCCTGGCCTCATTAGAGGACATTTTGGACTTCTAGTCACCAGTCACCTGCTGGAAAGTCACAAGAGAAACCATGAAAATCATAGCTGTCTTCTAGAAGCACAGTTCCAGCTCAGCTCAGCCCTCCTTTAGTGCACACAGGCAAGAACAGAAGATTAATCTAGGGGAGTTTCTGATGCGTCGTTAAAAAGTAACAGGGCAGATTGCAGATTTATTTGGGGGGTGTGGGGCGTGGAACAACTGCTCTGACACCTTGTGTCTTTAGCTTGGTTCCCACTTGCCTGCCCTCTGTTAATCCTTGACTCCAGAGACAACTGCATGGGGTTATCTCCATGCTCACAGGTGGAGATGTCCAAAGTGTTAGCCAGTGTGGGGAGTGGTATGACTTTGGTGTCTTACGTGGGTGCTAGTGCCTGAGTGGCCAGCAGAGGGCAGTAGTGACATAGCTTTTTAAGGTGTATAGTCCATTCACAGACAGATCCTGAGCTTTTGTGGATTTGGGGGTGGGGAGAGTTTTGGGGGGCTTGGTTTTTATTTGGTGTGTCTGGCATCCCACGAGCCAGTGCATAGCTTAGTTTCTCAGTTTCCCTCACACAGTGAAGGAACTTTTAGCCCAAGACCTACCAGAAATAGCAGGGTGCTAACTCCTACCTCCTGTCCTCACTGCTCTCATAGTCATGTTCCTAGTCATGTTCCTATGTGTGAACAGGCTAAACAGGTCCAGGCCAAATCCTTCATCCACCTTGCGGGTAACATTGGTGTGCAGATCTGTCCCGTCCTTGGCTTATGTGGACAGCGGGATGTATAATTTGGGATTCTACCATTATCTTTTCTCAGAAGTAGTCCTGTTCCCCACTTAACCCAGTCTCACTTGCCTATCTGGGCAGTCATGACTTGGTCTTTCAGAGCCTGAGGAAAGGAGAAGCTGTGGCGGTCCAGGAGCAGAGTAGAGAAATCACATTTTCTTGCCTTTTGTCAATCTTGTGTCTGGGGTCCCCAGGCTCCCCGGTCCTCTAGCCTAACAGCTGTGAATCTCTAGGGCCACCACCCGGAAGCCAGCTGCCTCTTCATGGGGAATTCTTTGAAATTTTAGGCTTGGCCATCTGGGTATGCAAATATCTGCAGATTTGCTGAACCCACCAAGTGGCTGCAACCCAGGCAGAGCTGTGAGAACCACAGCTACCCCCAGATGGGAGTCTAGGGGCTGTTGGTGCTTGTAAGTCAGGCTTTTGCCTACCAGTCGATTAACTCTAGGAAGGGAGTTCTTGTAGGTTTTAGCCCTGCTTTAGTCCTTAACTGTGTAAGGGACTTCAAATCCAAAGGAGGTTGGAGAGCTATAAGAGTGTCCTTGGGATGTGAGGAAAGTGTATGTTTTAGTATGACAGTGGGGGCTACCTGCAGGGGATGTTCCTAGCTTGGTACTATGCCAGATACTAGCAATAGACCTGGGCTTAGGAAGCCTGAAGGGGACTAGCAGCCTGGTCCCAGAATTCCTTGCTCTCCCCAGACCTCCCCTTGGGGCTGGTTATCTGACTTTAGCAGGAGGAATGTGTGCTCTGGTGAGAGGAGCCATCAGGGTCAGGGAGGAAACCTGGGAATGTAGACTCCCTGCCTGCCCTATCTCTGTTGGAAGGAGGGAGCCATGGAGAATGTGGCTGATAGGCATTAGGCATGGAAGGACATAGGCCAGCGTGTGTGTGTGTGTGTGTGTGTGTGTGTGTGTGTGTGTGTGTGTGGTGCTGTGCATGTGTTCAAGAGCTTGTGAGAATTGTGAGCCTGGACATTCTTTGGTGTTTATGCATATGGGTGTGGGCCTAAATCTGTAGCTTTTGAGTAACAGGATTCTGGTAGGGATTTGAATCACAAGCCCCAAGCTTTTCAGTTAGAATCTTGGGCAACTAATTCATCTTTGGCTTTTCCCCTCTAGAGAATGAGTGGATATGTGGCCCCCAGCTGGGTCTGTAGGCAAGGCTTGGTGGAAATGGCCTTATTCAGATTAGAAGAGTGTGTCTGCAGGCGCCTTTGGCTTCAGGAATGTAGGTATAGTAGGATGTCTTTCCTAGATTTCTGTACAAGCCTGAGGTTTGTCCTTGGAGTAGGACCCAGTTCCTAGGACATACAGGGACCTAAGGGCAAGATATCTGGGCCCTTTCAAGCTCACAGCTCATGTATACCCACTAAATGAGGCCTATGAGCATGTGTCCACAAATAGAGTAGATAAAGGGCTGAGTGGATAGGCCAGGCCTCCTGGCTGTGGCTGCCCTTCCTGGTGAATAAAGCCTGGGGCAAGGGGGCAGGGCAGGTACTGGGAGGATTTGATTCCAGCTATGGGCTAGGGTGCCAGATCTCTCCCCACCTGTTTCCCAGCCCTTCCTGAAGGAGGAGGGATAGGAAGGAGTAAGGTAATCAGAGCACCTTGCTTTCCAAGTCCTAGGTCAAAGACCCACTCCCTTGACAGTTACTTGGGTCAGTGTGCAGGACTTGGACACATTCTGGAGAATTAGGCAATTACACAGGCAAAATAGATGAGTGTTGGGAGGCATCCTAGGTATGACCTTTGGTGGGAGATCTCTGGGTATAAGACTCCTGGAAGCCCTTGAGTGGGTCCAGCTTGAACTGGAGAAGTTATTCCTGTTCAGGAACCCAGAAGTCTCTTTTTTGGTGTTGGTACTGGGACTTGAATTCTAGGCCTTAGTACTGTCGCTTAGCTTTTTCACTCAGGGCTGGCACTCTACTACTTGAGCCAGGTTCCACTTATGTGGGGGCGGTGGTTTAATTAGAGATAAGTCTCAGGGGCTTTTCTGCCTGGGCTGGTTTTAAATCTCAAGTCTCAGTCACGAGAGTAGCTAGGAATATAGACTTGAGCCACTATACCTGTCCTAGGAGTAGTCTTAAAAAGGTGGCCCTGTGGGCTGGGGATATAGCCTAGTGGCAAGAGTGCCTGCCTCGGATACACGAGGCCCTAGGTTCGATTCCCCAGCACCACATATACAGAAAACGGCCAGAAGCGGCGCTGTGGCTCAAGTGGCAGAGTGCTAGCCTTGAGCGGGAAGAAGCCAGGGACAGTGCTCAGGCCCTGAGTCCAAGCCCCAGGACTGGCCAAAAAAAAAAAAAAAAAAAAAAAAAGGTGGTCCTGTAGGGGCGAGGCTACTATACACATGCACCCACTGAGAATTGGAATGGGGGACATTGGTGAGATCTGGGAACCTTGCAACTTTGCCTCTGGTTATTGGAGAAAATGAAGTAGCAGAAGGACTAACAAGGGATAATCCTTAAAGAGCTTATTTGGGAGGCCTTGGGACCCAGAGTGGGTGACCCACTGGGAGAGAGGTGCTTTGTATTCTATAATTTTGTGGGTGACTAGTTAGTAGCAGAACATGAGGCCAGTAGCTCTGTACTGGTTAGGTTGCACCTGGTGAAGATTGGTGGGGGGGCCATGCCCCCCACCAAGGTCCTGAAGCTTTGGTGGCCAGCTGCATGGACATGCCCTGCTTGGGGGGCAAGTAATAGCTATGTTTCAGGAGAAGTGGGAGTAGAATATGAACTCTGTTAGTGACATTTGAGTTTCTCAGATGTGTATAATGGCAGATTTTTTTTTTTTTTTGGCCAGTCCTGGGCCTTGGACTCAGGGCCTGAGCACTGTCCCTGGCTTCTTTTTGTGCAAGGCTAGCACTCTGCCACTTGAGCCGCAGCACACTTCCAGCTTTTTCTGTTTATGTGGTGTTGAGGAATTGAACCCAGGGCTTCATGCATGCAAGGCAAGCACTCTACCACTGAACCATATTCCCAGCCCTGGCTAAACTAATTAGGCTGCTGGGTGAATCAGAGTCCCAGGGAGACGTGGACCAAACTTAAAGAGATGATGCTGAGTAGTTCTAGTTGCTTATATACACTTGACCATTAATAAGCCAATGACCCTGAGTCGAGTGCTTACCATGAGTCAGGCCCTGTGGTCAGTATTGACCTACAGTAGTCCTGTCAGAAGAGCCCTGTGAGTTAATGCCCAGGCCGAAGAGTGTGTGTGTGTGTGTGTGTGTGTGTGTGTGTGTGTGTTGGGGGGTGGGGGGGAATACATGTTGGAATGTAAAATAGCTTTATCCTTTCGCGACTGGGCGCACCTTGTGGCAGTGCGCGGCCCAGGCCCAGTACTGTTCGGTCTGGATCCCGTTGTGTTGCAGGTGAGTCCCAGTTTAACAATTTTGTTTTTGAGATTGTGATGGTGTGTAATGTGGCTTTGATTTTTTTTTTTTTTTTTGCTATATTGTGCTAAGAGTATGTAACTCCTCACTGAGTAGCTAGTGGAGTGTGTGGTTGATCTCGTGTCCTGGTGATTTGGTGGGTTGTTCAGTACACAGTGGCCCTGGGGTGGTGTGGGGAGCGAACGGGCTGTGTGATCGCGTGGCTGATTGCACGCCGTCCTGTAGTTAGTTCTGTGTCCCCGGCGCCCTCCGAGGCTTGACTGTTGGGACTTGTGTCAGGGGCTGTCGTGTGGTTTAGCCATTGTGGTGTGGAAACCCGTAGTGGGGTCTTCCGTGGGTTGCGTGTCCGTGCGACCCTGACGTGCCCTTTTGTGGGTCTGTCGTGTTTTTTGACCTCGGCCGCGGATGCCCCCGGCCCTGCCGGCTGCGCCGCCCCTCCCCCGCGCCATCCGCCCGCCTGCCTGCCCGCCCGCCCGCGCCGGGCAGCGATCGATCGCCATTGATTGTCCCTGACGAGCTGCTCCACTTTCCAGCCAATGTCAGGAGGGGGGGGGGAGTCTCCGCCGCCCTGGCGGTGTCATTTCCACACACTCCCTGGGCTGCTGCCAGCCCGGGCTCCTCTAAGAGGCGGTCTGGATTGCCCGGAGCGCGGACCGGACCGCCCACCTCGCCACCGAGCCCCCCGACGGCGCGGTCCTGCCCGCGCCCTCCGCCCTCGGGCCGCCGCCGGGGCCCGGCCGGGGGTGGGGCGCGCCCGAGCGGAGCGCGGCGCAGGCCTCGGGCGGGGGCGGGCGTTTCCGGTGGGCGGAGGCGCCTGCGGGCCAACTTCTCCGGCCCAAACAGATGCTAATGATTTTCCGGGAGGCGCTGGTTATCTCTGGCCCCAGCTGGCCGGCCGCGGTGTGGCGCGGGGGCCCCGCACCTCCACCTCCCGGCCCGCCCTCCTCAGGCTCCTCACCCTCGGGGGGGCCTCCGGACGGCGGCGGCGTGGGAATAGGTGCCCCTGGCTGACCGAGGGCTACTTTGTCCTCCAAGATCTGCTCCCGAAGCGACTCGGCACGCGCGCACGCCCGAGGTGCCCGGCTCCCCTGCTCCCCGGCCCCGCTCAGGGTGCCACCCACCCCCTCCTCCTCCTCCCTGACGCAGGGGCCCGAGCCGCTTCCAGACTCCCCGCTGGAAGTGCTGACGTGGCTCTGGGCTGCTGTCTGGGGCCGGGAAGCGGGGCAGATGTCACGCAGCCCAAGGGAGGAGGCGGCTCCGCGGGGCGGGCCGGGCCGGGCCTGGGGCCGGGCGAGGCCGCCGCCTCCCCCTCGAACCTGGCTCTGTCTGTCTGGAGCCGGGGCACCGCCGCCGCCCGCCAGGCCGGCTGCGGAGGAGAGAGCACCTGCCGGACGCCCATGCCGCCCCCCGCCCCGTGCCGGGCACCCTGCTCCTGCTCAATAAATGCCAGCTGCTGCCGTGTGGACTCTCGTCTTTGCGCGTGGGGCCTTGGTGTGTCCAGAGGCAAAACAGACCTCAGGGTGACAGCTGGCTCCAGAGGTCATTCCAGCCGGCCTGCCGCCTCGCCGCCCCCGGCCCGCTACATGGCGTTTGCCCGTCTACCATGGAGCCTTCGCCTCGCTGTGGCAGCCCCCCTCCTAGCCCTCCTCCCCCCCCTGCCAACCGCCCTCCCCACCTTTCATCCCTGTGGTTCTCTCCTATCTGGCGGCCACATTGGGTCCCTGGAGCAACAGAGCCCCCTGGGAACAGCAATCGATGAGGCGGAACAGCCTCCCTGACAGATGGACCCACGGAGGCTGGGCAGCTTCAGCAGAGCTCCCTAGGAAACCGGAGACAGAAGCTGAGCCGCACCGCGGCTGCCTCCTAAATAGAAACGGGAGAGGGTGGAGAGGCGCTTCCAACCCGCCTGCCTTGAGGGATGAGCTTGAAGGGGCGCCGTAGCCACTGCCTTGTGCACGTTGTACCCAGAACCCTCACTGAGGGTGGGGTTTCCTGGAAGTGGGAGGTGGGAGCCCTATCCATGGTGGGAAGCTGAAATGACTCCTAGCCGTGCCCTTCGTCACCCTTGCGAGTGCTGTGGGTAAGTAAACAGCCAGCTAGCCAGCTTGCCATATTCCTAAGACCACAAGGGTGTGTGTGTGTATACATAGGAATTGAATTCAGAGCTGGTGCATACTAGGCAAGCACTCTACCACTGAGTTAAGAACCTTGCCAGGGGCTGGGGATATGGCCTAGTGGCAAGAGTGCTTGCCTTGTATACATGAGGCCCTGGGTTCGATTCCCCAGCACCACATATACAGAAAACGGCCAGAAGTGGCGCTGTGGCTCAAGTGGCAGAGTGCTAGCCTTGAGCAAAAAGAAGCCAGGGACAGTGCTCAGGCCCTGAGTTCAAGGCCCAGGACTGGCCAAAAAAAAAAAAAAAAAATCTTGCCAGAGTCAGGCACCAGTGACTCACGCCTGTAATCCTAGCTACTCAGGAGGTTGAGATCTGAGGGTCACAGTTCCAAGCTAGTCCAGGCAGGAAAATTGTGAGACTCTCATCTCCACTTAACCCCCAGAAAACTGGAAGTGGTGCTATAACTGTAGAGTACTAGCCTTGAGCAATAAAGCTTAAGTACAGCACCCCAGGCCCTGAGTTCAAGCCTCACGACCAACAACAACAAAAGTCTTGCTAGGCCATGCACCAGCGGCTTATACCTGTAATCCTACCTACTCAGGAAGCTGAGCTATGAGGTCAGCAGTTCAAAGCTAGCCCAGGCAGGGAAGTTATTTCCAAGTACTGAAATAAAAAAAGTTGAGCTGTGGCTCAAGTGGTAGAGTGTTAGCCTTGAGCAAAGGGAGCTCAGGGCCAGTGCTCGGGCCTAGTTCAAGCCCCAGGACTGGCAAAAACAAAAACACCAAAGTCATGCCAAGTTGTCCTGGTGGACCTTGATTTTATGATCCTCTTCTCTCAATGATACATAGCTGGGATCAGAGGTATGTGCTACCATGCCTGGCTACAGGGGAAAGCCAGAATGTCAGGTTGGAGGCATGGCTTGGGTGGTATAGTGCCAGCCAATGAGGGAAAATGTCAGATACAGAGTTCAAGTCCCAGTCTTGGACAAATAGTCATAATACAGGTTGGAAGCATGGCTTAGGTGGTAAAATGCCAGCCAGTGAGCAAAAACAAGGGTCAGATAGCAAATTCAACTACCACACACACACAAAGCCAGAGTGGCAGAATGCTTTCTCTGATTATGCCAGTGAGATGGTCATTCTTGGCCCTTTGGTAGTAGTAGGTGGTAGAGAATGCCTCCTGCCCGTTTCCAACTTCCCACGTTAGCCAGGGAAGTTACTACCAGAGTTTACATCAGTTTCTCAAAACAGCACTACTGACATTTGGGACTATCAACCATTTACTTCTTTTGTTCTCTGTGTTAGAGGATGCTTAGCCACATCCCTGGTCTTTACCTGTAAGCTATGACTAGGAAAAATGTCTCCAAAGGGGCTGGGAATGTGCCTTAGTGGTAGAGTGTTTAGCATGCATGAAGCCCTGGGTTCAATTCCTCAGTACCACATGTACAGAAAAGGCCGGAAGTGGTGCTGTGGCTCAAGTGGTAGAGTGCTAGCCTTGAGCAAAAAAGAAAGAAAAAAGCTTAGGGATAGTGCCCAGGCCCCAGGACTGGCAAAAAAAAAAAAAAAAAAAGTCTCCAAAAGACTAGGAATATAGCTCAATGGAGGCACTGGGATTGACCCCCAAAATGGAAAGTGTTCAGAGATTGCCAAATATCCTGTGGGAGGTTCTCCAGTTGAGAACCTGCTCTATCCAACCACTGCCCAACTACCCGGAGGAGACCCCAGGACAGGACCCCGTGAGATGCCAAAGACCTGCAATAGAGAGAGGGAGGGGACTTTCCAGAACAGTGGAAGATGCCTCCTATCCCCATTTCCCCTGCTAGATCGGAGCAAACCATACCTGGCATGGAAGGCCATTGGCATCACTACTCAGCCGCGCCCGGTGAAGTGCCAACACCATACACCACACGTACTGCTGAAGCTACGAGGCATGGAAGCAAGGGAGTAGCAGAGGTCATGGCGTTTCTTGGGTGGCCTTCGGTCCAGGCAGTTCAAGGTGGGGGCCGGCAGATTAGATGATCACCATCCTCCTCCCCTAGGTGCCCAGGCCATGTCTCCACTGCCTCCCACTAGGTCGTTATTCATCAGGGGCCAGGCTGGCAGGACTCAGAGCCAGTGGGGGCCACTGCCAGGGTAGGAGAAGGATTGTCCACACAGGTCCAGTGGGCCCAGCTAGCGAACATCTGGGCCATCTGGACATTGAGCTTCTCTGGGAAGGCAAGGGGAGGAGGGGGCTGCTACATGGTACTGAACAGCCCCAACCATAGCTCTTAACCAGAGGGTTGGGAGGGGGGCTCCCTCTGGAGTCATTTTCTCTGTGCAGGCAAGCAGAAGAGGGAATGTTCTCTGGAGCACTGTCTAATGGATGGGAAGTCCCTACTTTTGTCTAACCTACTTCCTTTTTTCCTAAAACAATCCGGGCCAAGCCTGCGTGCTCTGGCCCCAATGGAAACAATGCCCAATACCACAGTCCTGATTGGATGTGCCCTCATTCTTGGAGAGGAGAACTCTTCCACGAGGGGAATTTTCAGTCAGAATACAGGTCAGCAGGTACCTGTGTGTATGGAGATATGAGCATGTCTGGACAAGACTGGGGGCTGGGGCACTAGTGCCAGCCAACAACGTAAGACCCACTGAACTCAGCACTGGCTTGGGGGGGGGGAGGGAGTGACTAGGAGGTGGGCAGTGGTTTTGTAATCAGAGATGTGCCTGCTGGGCTAAGGCCCTTAAGCTTGGGCTGGGGTTTAAAATAGCGCCTTGGCCTGACCAGGATCGGGTTCGGGTCATCCACAAGACAGCGTGGCCACCACCATCCAGCTCAAATTTCTTGCTTTCCCTGATAATTTAGCAGTAAAGGAGGGGTGACTGAGTCAGATGGGCCTCGAGAAAGGGGTTTGGGTACGGGCCTGTCTACGCTCCATGCCCTAACCCACACACCACATAGACTTGCTTCATCCACACCCTGATGGCTTCCTTTGCCGTTGACATTTAGCATCAGCTGGAAGCCAGGCCCTAAGGCAAAGCACGCGGACGAGGAAGGCTTTATCCCTTGCAGTGATCCTGAAGATTCTAGGCCTAAGCAAAGCCAGACTGCTGCAAGAGGTTAGGTAAGCTTTCTCCTGACAATCTGAAGGGACTGCAATGAGGAAAGAATGTTGTCAACAACTGCAGGTTATCCTAGCACTTTCCCTGAAACAAGCTTCACCCCTTCAGTGTTCCCTATTCTCCAAGGAGAACGACCAGGCAGTGCCCCCAAGCCCGGTCAAGGACTCCCAGTGCAGGTCTAAGAATGGATTCTGGTCATTCTCCGGTGTCAGGCTGAGCCCAGGAATAAGGCAGGTAAATCGTTATCCTGTGACAATAAAAAAAAAGTCTCCTCCCTTGCTGTAGTGAGCAGTGGCCCCGAGGCCTGCTGGGTAATAGGTTTGCCCCCACTTCCCCTCCTGCCCCAGCTCCGGGTCAGCGTTGGAGGTGAGTGACACAGGAGGCCAAGGCTAGATCTGTGTCTAGCTGGAGCAGTGGCCGGCTCTCCTGACAGAGCTCACATATATACATCTAAAAAAAATCATCGTGTATATCTTAATGGTTTCTCAACAGCCCCTGATTGAAGCATGCCCAATTTAGCCATGCCGTAAGTAACTTTTTATATTTCCTCAGGGAATCGTTTCACTTATGAATCTTCTGAATCTGCAGTCTCGATTAAAAGTTGATATTTTTTCTGTCTCCTTGGCTTCTGAGATGTCTCCCTGGTGGAAAGGGTGGTAGCACCATCCGTCCCCCCTTGATGGCCTGTCTGGAGGAGACTTCCCGGGCTGGGGGCAAGGCCAATCCCCAGGGACAGCACCTGGAGAATGTGACCTAAGGGGGTGGGGGCATCGGTGGTCCCCTGCCCACACACCCTTATCTGTCCCTAGAGCAGAAGCTACCAGCAGGTTCAATGCCAGCCTGGGCAGAAAGGGTCTGTGAGACTCTATTCTCCAATAACCAGCAAAATGCTGTAATTGGAAGTGTGGCTCAACTGGTAGAGGACCATGCTTGAGCAAAAAGGCTAAGCAAGAAGCCCCAGGTCCTGATTTCAAGTTCTAGAAGCAGTACTCAAACACACACCATGCACACAGGCACACACAGTGCTCCCAGCAGGAGTACAGGGTAATAGTGGGCTTGTCTGACCACTCTTTCCTTCGGGGTATTTCCCTGTCTATAAGCCTTCAAAATCTGAGGAGGTAGGCTGAAGCCCTTCAAAGGTTCTAGCCAGACATTGGTGGCTCACACCTGTAATCCTACTCAGGAGGCTGAAATCCAAGGATATCAGTTCAAAGCCAGCCTAGGCAGAAAAAGTCTGTGCATTTCTTTTTTTTTTTTTTTTTGGCCAGTCCTGGGCCTTGGACTCAGGGCCTGAGCACTGTCCCTGGCTTCTTCCCGCTCAAGGCTAGCACTCTGCCACCTGAGCCACAGCGCCCCTTCTGGCTGTTTTCCATATATGTGGTGCTGGGGAATCGAACCGAGAGCTTCATGTGTAGGAGGCAAGCGTTCTTGTCACTGGGCCATATTCCCAGCCCTCTGTGCACTTCTTATCTCCAATTAACCAGCAAAAAGCTGGGGTATGGCTCAAGTGATAGAATACTAGTCCTGCACCAAAAAAAAAAAAAAGCTCAGGGGCAGCACCTGGGCCCTGAGTTCAAGCCCCAGGACGGGACGGGCATGAGAAAACAACTCCCCCCCCGCAAAAAAAAAACAAAAACCCACTGGTCCCCATCTAGGCACAGTGCCATAGCCAGGGTTAAGTCCACACAGCTTTTTTTTTTTTTGCCAGTCCTGGGGCATGGACTCAGGGCCTGAGCACTGTCTCTGGCTTGTTTTTGCTCAAGGCTAGCACTCTGCCACTTGAGCCACAGCGCCACTTCCGGCTTTTTGTTGTTGTTGTTTATGTGGTGCTAAGGAATTGAACCCAGGGCCTTGTGCATGCTAGGCAAGCACTCTACCACTAAGCCACACTCCCAGCCCCATCAGCTCTTAGATGCTTCCCTCTCTTTACTTACAAAATACAAATGTGTTGATAAACTGATCACTTACCTGGCAGATAAAGGCTTTCTTTAACTGAACGCCTACAAATAAAGGCTGTTCTTGGGGCTGGGGATATGGCCTAGTGGCAAGAGTGCTTGCCTCATATACATGAGGCCCTGGGTTCAATTCCCCAGCACCACATATACAGAAAACGGCCAGAAGTGGCGCTGTGGCTCAAGTGGCAGAGTGCTAGCCTTGAGAAAGAAGAAGCCAGGGACAGTGCTCAGGCCCTGAGTCCACACTGTTCTTATTGTTTGCCCCTGGAACTCCAGTCCCAGAAAGGACTGCTGAAGGGATGCTGAGGCTCCCGTAGGGCTAGGTGTCATGGGCTCCCGCCTATAATCCTACCTACTCAGGAGGCTGAGATCTGTGGATCCAGGTTCAAAAGCCACCCCAGGCAGAAAGTCCATGAGACTTATTGCCAATTAACCACCAGAAAGCTAGCTAGAAGTGGAGCTGTGGCTCAAGTGGTAGAATGCTAGCCTTGAATGGAAAAAAACCCAGGGACAGTGCCCAGGCCCTGAGTTCAAGCCCTAGGATCTGCACAACGCAAAAAACAAAAACAACAAAACTGTATTAACAGGGCTGGAAATATGACCTAATGGCAGAGTGTTTGCCTCGTATACATGAAGCCCTGGGTTCAATCCTTCAGCACCACATATATGAAAAAAGCCAGAAGTGGCGCTGTGGCTCAAGTGGCAGAGTGCTAGCCTTGAGCAATAAGAAGCCAGGGACAGTGCTCAGGCCCTGAGTTCAAGTTCCACGACTGACCAAAAAAAACAAATCTGTACGAAGTCATTTTCTGTACCTCACTCTAGATCTACTTCTTTTTTTTTTTTTTTTTTTTTTTTTTTTTTGGCCAGTCGTGGGGCTTGAACTCAGGGGCCTGGGCTCTGTCCCTGAGCTCTTCAGCTCAAGGCTCTTGAGCCCCCGCCCTACTTGCAGCTTTTTCCGTTTATGTGGTGCTGGGGAATTGAGCCCAGGGCTTCACGCATGCCAGGCAAGCACTCTACCGCCAAGCCACATCCCCAGCCCCCTCAAGATCTACTTCTTACTGTGGAGTGGGCAGGACTGGCATAAGTATCTGAGACCTGCCTAGGGGTGGCCCGGAGGCCCCCAGGAGTGCTGAGCTTTTTCCCTCTGGAGAGACAAAGATCAGGGTTGCAGCAGGAAGGCTGGAGGGCAGACTAGAGGGAGAAATGCAGAGGAAGGGCCTTCTCTAACTGGCACTTCCCGCCCCCTTCTAGTACTTGCCCAGGTGCTGAGACCTCTGGCTCTGACTTCTGAACTTTGCCTTCGGGCCCCTGGGTGGGCACTGTGGGCTGCAGTCCCGACTGGAGGTGGGGCCCAGGGGAGTTAACGATTTACGAGGGGCCCCTTCCGGAGGAGCCCTCCCTCCTCCCGAGCCTAGCAGGCAACCCGTGACTGCCCAGGCGGCTAGACACAGAACCAGTCCCACCAGTTCAAAGAACAGTTCATCTCTGGGCCCACCCAGGCACAGCCAGGCTCCCCAAGTCTGAAGGAGAAGGCAGTCTCCATGTTGCTAGCAGGAGTGTTGGGGGGCCCCTGGGGTGAAGAAAGAGATGAGCCTATTTTCAGACGTCCCCGTGGGAAGGGTATTTAAAGCCCTGCTCTGTCTGCTGGGGCCCCAGAGTGAGAGGAAACTGAGCCCCACCCTCCACCCCCAGCCGGCCTGCAGGCCTCGGGCAGGGCCCCTTTAGGCCCAGCTGGGTTCTCTCAGGCTAAGGTGCCCTCCGCCAGGTCCAGGACTTGCACGTAGGTGACACAGTGTCCTTCCCTTGGGCCACAGCCTCTCCTTTTCTCTTCCTGGTGCCTTAGAATAAATGGAAACTTGATGGTACCTAGAGAAGCCCAGGGCTACTGCATGGCTGTGACATCTCCCCGAATGTCCCTGCACAGACAGAACAAGGTCCCTGTTCTTGCTGAGCACGTGGGGCTGTGTCTGTGGTCATCTATGGCATGTGTGTAGCTGTCCTAGAATGGGGAGATTGGACTGCTGCTATCTGCTTCCTCATAGGCATTTTGTCCCAGAACTGCAGTCCCCTTCCTCCCCTCCCCTCCTCCCGTTTACCCAGATCAAGGCCAAGTGGGAGCCACCAAACGGATTTCTTAGGAGGGGGCAAGCCTGGGCCACTCGGGACGCAGAGCCGGCTGGTTTGACTTGCCCCTTCAGTGCGCCAGCTCCGGTGTTGCTCTCACAGGCCTCGGGCTGGGGGTGAAGGAACCCTAAGGACTGGAATGAGCGCGAGGGTGAGACCCAAGGCCACAGTACTGTGCATGTGCACCGAGCTTCTTTCCTGCTTCTGGCTGTGCTGGAAGGCTGGCCCAGCTCACCGCCCAGGGTGATTGCATTGACGCCGGTTCCGCACTCTGCTCTGGTGGGCAGGGCAGCCAGCACCCCTGCTCCCGCACTTTGTGACACCGGTGAGGGCAGCATGGCCCACAAGGGGGTAGATTTAAAGTGAGGATTGGCCATCTTTGTGCATGCATAGAGCGCTGCTGCTTCTAGAACATGCCAGTACTGGGCTGGAGCGCTTGCTGGCGCGGTATCACTTGAACCACCAGTACATCATTTTGTTGGTTAATTGGAAATAGAGGATTTTTCTGTGTAGGCTAGCTTCCAACCTCAAATTTTATAGCTCTCACCCTCCTGAGTAGGATTCGATATAGGAGCCATCAGTGCCTGAAGACGCTAAATCCTATACTCCCCCTCAGACACCATTTCCAGTCATTGCCGCTTTAATCTATGATGGACATTAGCTGAAACAGGTGGTTGTGGAAAATTTCTCAGAGTATAAATTGAAATTCTGGTTTTGCTACTTCGTAACACTGGGCAAGTGTAGGAAACCTGAGGATTAAATATGCACAGGAAGCAATTAGCATAGGCTGAGCTGCATTCAGAAAGACATTGGCTATCATTGTTATTAACAGTTACCTACTTAGGAGCGGCTTCAGGCTTCCAGCAGGTGGGAGACCCTCAGCCTCAGAATTGTCATAGGTGGTGATAATGAGTAGATGGGGAGACAAGTAAGCCAAATGAAAGCTACTTCTGCAGGGTGCTGGTGGCTCACGCCTGTAATCCTAGCTACTTAGGAGGCTGAGATCTGAAGATCATGGTTCAAAGTCAGTCCATGCAGAAAGGTTCCCATGAGACCCTCATCTCCAATGAACCACTCAAAAACTGGGAGTAGGGGCTGGGGATATGGCCTAGTGGCAAGAGTGCTTGCCTCTTATACAGGAGGCCCTGGGTTCAATTCCCCAGCACCACATATACAGAAAACGGCCAGAAGTGGCGCTGTGGCTCAAGTGGCAGAGTGCGATCCTTGAGCAAAAAGAAGCCAGGGACAGTGCTCAGGCCCTGAGTCCAGGCCCCAAGACTGGCAAAAAAAAAAAAACAACCCAAAAAACAAAAAAACTGGGAGTAGGGGCTGGGGATATGGCCTAGTGGCAAGAGTGCTTGCCTCATATACATGAGGCCCTGGGTTCGATTCCCCAGCACCACATATACAGAAAATGGCCAGAAGTGGTGCTGTGGCTCAAGTGGCAGAGTGCTAGCCTTGAGCAAAAAAGAAGCCAGGGACAGTGCTCAGGCCCTGAGTTCATGGCCTAAAACTGGCCAAAAAAATAAATAAATAAAAATAAATTAAAAAAAAAAAAGAAGCCAGGGACAGTGCTCAGGCCCTGAGTCCAAGCTCCAGGACTGGCCAAAAAAAAAAAAAAACAAAAACAAAAAACAAAACTGGGAGTAGAGCTGTGGCTGAAAGTGGTAGAGCTCTAGCCTTGAGCAAAGTTGTTCAGGGACAGAACCCAGGCCCTGAATTCAAGTCCCACAACTGACAAAAATAAAAGCTATTTCTGATACTACAGAGTGGTTGAGAGTTTACCTAGCATAAGCGATGCAGTGGATTGGAACCTTAAACAACACACACACACACACACACAATTTCTTTTTTGCCAGTCCTGGGGCTTGAACTCAGGACCTGAGCACTGTCCCTGGCTTCCTTTTTTGTTTTTTTTTTTTTTGGCCAGTCCTGGGCCTTGGACTCAGGGCCTGAGCACTGTCCCTGGCTTCCTTTTGCTCAAGGCTAGCACTCTGCCACTTGAGCCACAGCGCCACTTCTGGCCGTTTTCTGTATATGTGGTGCTGGGGAATCGAACCCAGAGCCTCATGTATACGAGGCAGGCACTCTTGCCACTAGGCCATATCCCCAGCTCCCCTGGCTTCCTTTTGCTCAAGGCTAGCACTCCACCACCTGAGCCACAGCGCCACTTCCGGCTTTTTCTGTTTATGTGGTACTGAGGAATGGAACCCGGGGCTTCATGCATGCTAGGCAAGCACTCTACCATGAAGCCAGAACTTACTTCCTACCTTGAAATTTGATTTGATTGGCTGAAAACTCAGCAGAAAGTTTAACAATGTTGAGCTGAATATTCCTTCGGTGGTGGTGGGGAATAGTGGGCCAAGATAATCTCCATTCATGGGAGAGGGGCAAAGATCCCCATCCCATCCTTCTTAGACGTTCTCCACTTTTCTCGCTTATCTGTGATAGAGAAGTCTATGTGGACAGCTTGCCCATGACATTTTCTAGACATGCTGTATTTCTGTGTGCGTGTGTGTCTGAGACCTGGACTTTAACTCAGTATCTGATGCTTTTGCTCATTGGTTGGTGCTCTACCACTTGTGCCATGCCTCCAACCCCTACATGTTGCATTTTCCATATGGATAACCTGCCTACACTCTACTCTCTTGTTCCTATCTTGAATAGGTAAGGATCTAGATGTCTTTTTTGTTAAGGTCCAAGACTGGGACTTGAACTCAGTACCTGACACTTTCACTTGTGTGCTAGTGCTCTATTAACTGAGCCATGCCTCCAACCCCTTTCTAAGTACTTAATTCCTAGAAGTGGAAACTCCAAGATCCTCTACTCTCTAACTTGTTTTTTTTTGGTTTTTTTTTTTTTTGGCCAGCCCTGGGGCTTGAACTCAGGGCCTGAGCACTGTCCCTGGCTTCTTTTTTGCTCAAGGCTAGCACTCTGCCACTTGAGCCACAGCGCCACTTCTGGCTGTTTTCTGTATATGTGGTGCTGGGGAATCGAACCCAGGGCCTCATGTATATAAGGCAGGCACTCTTGCCACTAGGCCATATCCCCAGCCCTCTACTCCCTAACTTGGATCAGGCATGTGTCATCACTTTGCGGAGGAAACCATCCCCATTGGAGCACTACTGGTGTCTGCAGCCTCCTTGAGTTTGGAGTCGGGATGGGGGGCAGTGGTCTCAAAAAGTGGATAATTAATAGGAATTCCCTAAGGTGGGGCTCCTAGAACAGAGCATTTTACAGGTGTGCTGGACTTCATTCTGCACTGACCTTAGGCATCTGGGCTCTATGGGATACTTTCACCTCTGAAGTTCTAGGCTTTTTAGGGGATAGGCACCCCATCTGCACCTCAGCTTCCCCCAAAATTAAGTGCTGGGGCATCCCGGCCATGCCCCCCTTTTCCTTATAGGGTCAGTGCCAAACAGTGCCTGATGCCCAGATGTGTGTTTAAGCAGCGTGGGAGTGAACATCTGGGGGCCTTCGCAGTTTTAAAATTGTGTTCCCAGAGCAAGCACCTCGTTTCTACTCACAAGGTATGTTTACCAAGAGTGGCTCTGAAGAAGGCTGCTGGAGGGGAGAGGAGAGGAGCTCACCACCACCCTAGAAGAGCCATTCTTTGACACTGTGTCACACTGTAGGCAAGAAAAGACCATTCAACATTAGAGGGAAGGATTAGCAAGTGTGGGGGGGTGGAGGGGAGTCACTTCTTCTGTCTGGGAGGAGTCACTTTTTTTTTTTTTTTTTTTTTTGCCAGTCCTGTGGCTTGGACTCAGGCCTGAGCACCGTCCCTGGCTTCTTTTTGCTCAAGGCTAGCATTCTGCCACTTGAGCCACAGCGCCACTTCCAGCCTTTTGCATGTGTGTGGTGCTGAGGAATCGAACGCAGGGCTTTGTGCGTGCTAGGCAAGTGCTTTACCGGGAAGCCCTATTCCCAGTGCAAGGAGTCACTTCTTATGGCCTGAAATGTCAGGAGTGAAAGCTGAGGCTACATATTCCAGATGAAGTCTGTCCTTTGACACTATGCCCACTCCCAGTTGGGTTAGGGTCAGTTCTCCTATAGAAAAGGCTTGGGGACTTCAGCTTGAAGCCTCAGTTCTAGAAACACCTAAGCTCTCTGGCCTTCACCACGGCTGGGAGATGGCCAGGCCCCACAGGGGAGAGAGGAGGCAGCGAGAGGGAGGCCTAGCGTGGCTGAAGCCTATCGGGTCATGGCAGTTAACTCCCTGTTATCTGGACCCCAATCGATGTCATGCTGTAACGTTTAACACTGGGCCCACTTCCCCAACAGTCCCAACCCTTCCCCTTCCCTAGCTCAGGTCTGGGGGGCTGCGTTTTCTGCTGGCTGCTAACCCGCCCGCACGAATCCCGAATCCCAGCGAATTGGAGAACTTCCACTTTGGGATTGATTATATGCAGTTTGGGATTATGCGAGCCCGGGGCTCTCTCTATGGATAACTGCGAAGACATCTGCAGCCATAGGATTAGCCCAAGCTGGGCAGATGGAGGGAGCGCTGATGGAATAAGGACGAAGATATGCAGACCCAAATCTGCCCCACCCTCCCACAATTGGGCGCCTATTCTGGTAGGGCTGAGGTTTCTTGCTTTCCCCCCATTCGTTCCTATGGAGCGCTGTACGGTCTCAGGCACCGAGTTCATGGGTCACGGTTCCCTATCGGAGCGGCCTGGGTCCCAGGATTCGGCTAGGCTGGCGCTCACCTCCTAAAAGACAAAAGCGTCCTTTCTGGGGTCAGTTTCCCTCTCTGTGCAATGGGGACAGGAATCGACATTGCCCTTCTCTCGGTGGATCCGGGGAAAGTGTTCTGGAGGGGGGGGGGTGTCTTTGAACCCGCGTCCAGGCGTTTAGGTTGTCAACACCGGGCTAGGCGTTCCGGTTCTGCGGGGCACCTGAGCTGCAGGCGCGGCCAAGCCTCCCCCCCACCCCACCCCCGCGCTCCCGATCGCCCCAGCTAGCACGGTGGGGGCCAGAGGGCGGCAGACGTGCCTGGAAGGTGCGTCTCCAAACCCAGGCATCGCTTCCAAGAGGGGCGCCCCTCGTACTCCACCTCACTCCCCCACCCCCCCGGAAAGTTGCACGAGAAGAAGGTGCCAGGGGGGCTCCCGGGCGGAGCTGAGCCTGGGCAGACCCGGCCCGGGCGCGGGCATCTGGAGGCGGAGTGGTGGCGGCTTCCAGCCTCCGAGCCTGCGGCGTCCAAGTGGCCAGAGCGGCGCTGGGAGGGAGGGAGGGAGGGAGGCGGCGGGAGGAGGGAGGAGGAGACGGGCGGGGGGGGGGGGGGCGCGAGGAGGGAGCGGCGAGTCCGGTCCGGGTTTTGCCGGCAGCCCCCGGGCAGCATCCAGAGCTCCTGCCCGGGCGGGCGCGCGGCGGCGGCGGCGGCGGCGGCAGAGGCGGCGGAGCCTGAGCGGGGATGTAGAGGCGGCGGCGGCGCCGGCGACGGTGGCGGCGAGAGCAGGCGCCCGAGCCGAGCCCGGGCAGCGGCGGAGCCTCACCCCCTCCTCCCACACCCGCCCCGCCAAGCCGGGCCCCGCGTCCCAGCCCGCGCGCCCCGCCATGCACGCCGCCCGCTGAGTCCGGGCGCCGCACGCCGCGCCCCCCGCCCGCCCGCCCGCCTGCCGCGCTCCGCTCCGCTCGGGGGTGATTAGTTGCTTTTTGTTGTTTTTTAATTTGGGCCGCGGGGAGGGGGAGGAGGGGCAGGTGCTGCGGGCTCCCCCCCCTCCCCGCCTCGGGCCAGCCGCGGCGCCGCGACTCCGGCTCCGGACCCCGGCTCGGCGGGCGACTGGAGCGGAGCGCGCGGCGGCGGCGGCGGTGCCCGGAGCGGAGCGCGGCTCCCCGCCCCGCCCCTCCCCCCGGCCTCGCGGCGACGGCGACGGCGGCGGCGGCGGCGGCTCGGACGACGCGGAGGGCCGGTAGGTGTCGGGCCACGGCCCTCCCCCGACCCCCCCCCTCCCCACACGGTCCAGCCCCCTCCCCTTCCCCGCCTCCCTCCCTCTCCTCCCCCGGGGCTCTCGGTGCGCGGCCGGGGCCGGAGTTCGCAGCAAGTCGGCGGAAAGTTTGGCGGCGCGGGTTCCCCCGAAGTTCAGGTGCGGAGAAGGAGGGACGACGGGGGGGGGGGCGGGAGGGGTCCGTGCCGGGGAGGGGCGCGGGGCGCCCGCGGCCGGAGCGGCGGAACCCCCGGAGCCCGGGAGAGACCTCGCGCCGGGGCTCGCGCGGTGGCAGCCGCCGTACCCCAGCCTTCCCCAGCCGCAGTGTGCTCGGTCGCAGATCACTGAGTTCAGACAAAAAAAAGGGGTTCTCGGGGGCCGTGGAAGGCGGGGCGCGGGAGCCGTGGGGTGGGACCGGGGCGCTCCCCGTCCGCGGTGGTCGCCGCCGCGGGAGCCGCGGTCGCCGGGGGTCCCGGGCTCGGGGCCGGGCGGCCGCTCCGTGGGCGGGGGCGGCTGCCTGGTCGTCTCCGGCGCGCGCTCCTGACGCCCGAGCCCCGCTCGCGGCTCGGGGTTTTTGGGGGACGACCCGTGGCTGGCCGGAGCGTCCCCGGCCGCCACGCGTGGCCGAGCCTCCCCCTCCACATGGGAGAGGCGGCGGCCGCCGGTGCATTTCCCCCCCCGCCGGGCTCGCGCCCCCGCTGCCCGCCGAGTGCCGGCGGGCTGATCAAGTTTGACCTCCCTCCTTCCCCCCCCCCAGTATCAATCACCCCCACCTCCGCCGTGCCCCGCCACCTCGCCCACCTTGGGGTGGGGGGGAGGTCTTTCGGGCTGCCCTCCAGCGCCGCGTGTGCCCAGCAGTGTGCCCAGCCAGGGACGGGGAATGGGGGGGGGTCCCCCCCAGCCGCGGGGCCGTGGGGAAGGCGGGCGTCCCGGGCTCTCGTCACGCCGCCCCGGCGCGGCCTGGAGCCCCCAAGTCCGTCCCGAGCGGGGGGGGGGCCCCCCTTCTCCCCGCAGCCCCCGGGCGGGAGGAATGTGTTAATTTTCTGACCGGGGGGAAGTTGTCCTCGCCCGGATCGCGCTGCTTTCCGGCCGGGTGCGTCTGGCTTTGTTTACGTGTAGGGTAGACCCGAGCGAGGGGACCCCGGTTTTTAAAGGGGGGGTGCTTCCTGGGACCTGTCAGAAGAGCTGGAGCGCCCCATGAGGGAGCGGTGTTTGTTTTTTGTTTTTTTTTTCCCTCCTCTTGGGAGAATCGCGAGGGGTGCTCGGAGTTGGCTGGGGCCGAGGGCGGCGGGGATTCGGGGGGTGAATGGGTAGGGGGGGTGGGGGGGTTCCCGGAGTGACTAATCCGGAAAGACCCTGCGCGCCCTGGGGGTCTCCGGGGGACGGGGCACTGAAGGTTGGGCAACCGCGCCCCACTTTGCCGCCCACCCCCCCCCCCCGCCCCGTCCCCCGAGCCCTGGGTGGTCTGAGAGCCTGCGTCTCGGGGTTGGGGTGTGCTGACAGGGAGGGACCGCCTGCCCGCCCGGCTGCGGGAGGGCCGCCCTGCGCCCGGGGCTCCCCACCCCCGCGCGCTCGCTCGCTCGCTCGCTCAGGAAGCGCCGCGGAGGTGGGGGGGCGGGGTGGGGGGGTGGCGAGCGGCGATCGTTCGGCCCTCGCCCCCGCCGGAGCCGCCCCGGGGCCGCCGGCAAACAGAGTCCCTTTCAAGTTTTCCGCTGGGGCCGCCTGGCGGGGGCCGCGAGCGCGGCCGCTGCGGACTTGTTTGGAGCGCGATTTGAACGCCCGGCGCCACCTCAGCTGCCCGGGCCCGCGGGGGCGGGGTGGGGGCGGGGGCGGGGGCCGGCCCCGCCGCGGGGCGCGTTTAATTGGACGGGAGCCGTGGGGGGGGTGGGGGGGCGCGGCGTGGGGAGCGCCGACCCTCCTCCCCGAGAGCCCAGTCCCCGCGGTTCCCAGACCCACCGGACGCCCCGGCGTGGGGACCCGACACCCCCTCTCGCGGAGGCCCGCGCGGTGAGACGCCTGCCGCGGCGCGGTGTTGATTTAGCAGTTTCCCTCGAGGAGAGTGGAGCTGGGGAGGGGGGTGGCCCGCTCTGCAGCTGTCACCCCCCTTCCAGAACGGAAATTGCCCTCTCTCTCTCTCTCCTCGGGAAGGAGGGAGTGACAGTTTGATTTTTGCCCTGGGGAGG
The DNA here is from genome assembly GCF_023159225.1 of Perognathus longimembris pacificus. NCBI lineage: Eukaryota > Metazoa > Chordata > Mammalia > Rodentia > Heteromyidae > Perognathus > Perognathus longimembris. The sequence goes on along the minus strand of NC_063182.1, from coordinate 8,434,732 downwards.
GGTGGGAACAGCTGAGGGAAGTTGGCCCTTGCATTCCCCGGCGGCGACGTGAGTTGGGTGGTTGTCTCCCTTCCATCCTGGCGGGACCCGGGACTCCAGGGGAAGCCCCTGGCCAGCCCCAGCCTCGGTCCCCGCGGCCCTCGCTCGCCCAGCGGAGGCAGACCCTCGCCGGGCCGGCTGGCCGGCAGTTGGTGCCTTATTTACGTGTGTGTTGGGGCCTGGGTGTTTTCCTGGCTCAGCAGGTGACCCTGGCCTGGGCCTCCTATCTCTCCCCCGACGGAGCCTGTTGACTTACCGGAGGGCCACTGGCCTTCATTTTAATCACGTGAGGCCTGGAATGTCCACCAGGCTGGGCTGGGTGGTGCAGAGGGTGGGGAGAGAAGAAGGAGGGAGGGGGTGACTGCAGCCCGCTAGGGCTCCCACTGTGCTATGCAGTTATTGTTTTGGCGGTTTGTTTGTTGTTGTTTTTTGTCCTGGGGTTTGAACCCAGGGCCTGGTTGCCTCCCTGGAATTTTGCACTCAAGGCCAGCATTCTACCACTTTGAGCCACAGCGCCACTTCCGGTTTTCTGGTGGTTAATTGGAGATAAAAATCTCTTGGACTTTCCTGCCCTGGCTGGCTTTGAGTCCTCAGACCTCAGCCTCCTGAGTCACTAGGATTACAGGTTTCAGGGCCCCTGGCGCCCAGCTACTTCCTCAGTTTTTTGTTACCCCATTCAGGTTTTTGCCTACCTTCTACCCATTTGTCTCCTGTGAAACAGGCCATTGCAGTGTAGGGCAGGCTTGCATTTGGCTAAAGAACCAAGCTCTGGGAATCAAGTATCCCACCCTCTTTAAGAGTCCACCTAGTATTCCTGAGGGAGATTGTGGTCTCCCTGGGAGGAGAGAGAGGAATGGGGCTGGGATAAGATCAGCTGACTTCCTAAAGTGAAGAATGGGAATCTGAGTGGGGGAGCCAGACCCAGACTGCTTTTCTCAAGGCCCCTTGTGTGTGGTGGGGTGACCATCTAGTCAGAATTAATCCCAAACAGTGCTCCGGAGCATGCCTTGACTGGCCAAGGACAGGGCAGGCTCCATTACTATTCCACTTATTGTCATTGCTCACTGCTTACATACAATTCAAGTATTCATTCATGGGCTTGATACGTAAGTATTGAACAGCCAGCCACTGAGTATCAAATCTTCTTCTTCGGAGCAGGGGCCAGTGGCTCACACTTGTAATCCCAGCCACGCAGGAGGCTGAGTGCCGAGGATTTCCGTTCAAAGCCAGCCCAGGCAGGAAAGTCTGTGAGACTCTTTACCTTCAATGAACCACCACAAAGCACAAGTGGAGCTGTGGCTCAAGTGGTAGAGCACTGGCCTTGGGCAAAAGAAGCTCAGAGACAATGCCCAGGCCCTGAGTTCAAGCCCCAGGGACCCCAGAGCTTCCTGGGTCCCCCTCACACCTGCTCCCATGCCTGGGCTCTCTCTGTGTGGTTTTGTGTGTGTGTGTGTGTGTGTGTGTAAGTGTTCTTGATTAAGAGTATTAATAGTTAAACTTTCACTCATAGCTGGAACTCACCAGACCACAAAAAAAAACCTCCCCGTTACTCACGCGCTACTGCCCAACAAGAATATCCCACTAAAGTTTTTTTACTTCCCCCCTTGCCGTCTGCCTCCCCACCCCAGCGCAGAGCCCGCCCTCCCAGGCTGCTGGCAATGAAAGAGGGCGCCCCCCCCCCCCCGCAAGACCCAGGAATCAAATCTCCAGCCCTTTACCTGCCCCCTAAAGCCAGAGGTATTGTCAGCTGGCAGAGATAAGATTGGCACCACCACGAGTCTGTTGGTCTACCTTGTGAGAACCTGGGTTGTGTGTGTGCAAGAGACCCAGGACATAGGTCTCTGGGTTGCTAGGGGCTGTGAATCTGTGTGTACAATGTGTCTGCCTGTCTCAGGATGTGGCAGTCTGAGGTGTGAGGTGCATGGTTTTGTTTTGTGAATCAGGTGAGTTAGCTGCGTTTTATATGTCCATGCCACAGTTACGTATGAAGCTGAGATTATGTATCTGAAAGTTAGCTATGGCCCCGTCAGTCTTGGAAGTGGGGTGTGTGTGTGTGTGTATGTTGTGCTTTCTGTGTGCTTGGAATTGTGGAGAATTTGAATTGGTGACTGGTGTGCATCTGTATATGCTTATAAACCTGCCTGAGTGGTGTGTGTCTGCATTTGAATAGCCTCACCAGTCTAGAAGTGGCACATCTATCTGAGATGTGTAGGCAGTGGTCTGTGTCTTTGGTGGCTGTTGGCAGTGTGTTCCTTTCTCTCCCTGGATCTCTTCTTTCTGAGTCTTTCCCTACCTGGCTGTTTGTGGTCCCAATTAAGTGTGTGTTTTTCTATCCCCTTCCATTCCATCCTCTCCCTTGTCGCCTTCTCTCCCATCCCCTCCCCCCTGAGGTAACTGGGCAGCTTCCCTGCCTGCCTGCCTGCGGGGAGTTTTGGAAGCCATGGAGGGAAGCAGGCTGGGGCCAGGGTGACAGCGCGTATCCACGGCGATGGCAGCCTGTGATTACAGAAATAAAAGGATTTTAAGGTCATGGGTGTTTTTTATGCTGCTCCCCTTTGGTGGAGCCAGTGGCAGCCGAGGACCACAGCTGTGTGTCTGCATCCCTGTGCAGGTGACTGTGAACGTGTAGGGCTTATCTGGGAGCACGTAAACATGTATGCACATGCATGATCACAGCCTGTCGCCGCTCCTCATAGGGAGCCCGTGGGGTTGTTATTGATTCTCCTGGGGGAGAATTCCCAGGAAGACTTCTTGCTTCTGAGTGTTCCATGTGACTAGAACCCTGCAGTGCTCCGCATGCTGAGCAAGGGCAGTGTGGCCCCAACCCTGGCCCACCTACTCCTCCACCCCCTAGTTGAGTGTCTCTGGCCAGGAGAATAGCTGGGCCAGGTCACCTGGGCAAGGCTACATCTTGGGGTGTCAGAGCCCCTGGCCCAGCTCCAGACCCAGTAATTGCATTCTGCTGCCTAATCCCCCGCCAGCTCAATTAGATCGCAAATTCTTCTTCATTTCCTGCCTCTGATGCTGGCCTCCCTCTGGGCTTGCAGGGACTGGGAGGGGGGAGATCCCAACCTACCTTTCACCAGTGGCAGGTGTGGGGGGGGACTGGGAGGGTGATTAGTTCCTGCTATCACTGGCCCTGGAGCCCAGGGGACCAGGAGGGTGGGGCTCTGCCAGCCCTTAGACCAACCTTAGTCTCTCCATGCTGGGAGAGGGGTCTTGTGTTACCCGGTACAGAGACTGCTGCAGACCAGGATGGTCCTTGTAGATAGGCCTCCATGTCACACAGTACGTAACTAGGGCCTCCACAGGCTCTTCCGAGCCTTCTATATCCAGAGCATTTGCTGGCTACTCCTCCCCCAGCATAGCATTTGTGACCTTTTTCCTTTCTCTTTTTTCCCTCCATGGTGTCTATTCTAGGTGAAAGTCCTAGAAGCCAAAGGATCACTAAGCTCTTCTCCTAGTGGGTCCCCCCCACCCCCTCCCTTTCTCTGCCCCACCCAGACACGTGTATAGAAGCAGTAGGATTCGGTCCATCAGGCCTGGCAAATCCTGGCTTTGTCACAGTCTAGCTAGATGGATGGCAAATTCCCTCTACACACCTCTGTTTCCCTTATCTTTGAAATGGGACCATAAGTGGTGCCTCACAAGACCAGTTTTAGGTGCGTGCACGGGTCACAAGGTGTCTAATATGGGCAGTGGCTCGTTCGGTTTGCATTTAGTTAGCTAAAGTTGGTGCTTTTGGCAGTTGTGGGGTTTGAACTGAGGACCTGGGCACTGTCCCTGAGCCTCTTTGTGTTCAAGGCTAACGCTTTACCACTTGAGTAATGGCACCAGTTCTAGTTTTTGAGTGGGTAATTGGAGATGAGAGTCTCACACGGATTTTTCTGCCCAGGCTGGCTTCCAATGGTGATTCTCAGATCTCAGCCTCCTGAGTAGCTAGGATTACAGGCACCAGCTCTTTTTTTTTTTTTGCCAGGCCCGGGCTTGGACTCAGAGCCTGAGCACCATCCCTGGCTTCTTTTTGCTCAAGGCTAGCGCTCTGCCACTTGAGCCACAGCACCACTTCTGGCTGTTTTCTATATATGCGGTGCTGGGGAATTGAACCCAGGGCTTCATGTATACATAGCAAGCACTCTTGCCACTAGGCCATATTCCCAGCTCCTCCTCCTCCTCCTCCTCCTCCTCCTCCTCCTCCTCCTCCTCCACCTCCTCCGCCTCCCCTCCCCTCCCCCTTATTCTTTTAAGACAATACCTCCAGTGGGGCAACTGTGGCTTGCCCTTGTAATCCTAGTTCCTTGGGAGGCTGAGGTCTTGAGGATCACAGTTTGAGGCCAGTCAGAAGGCCTATGAGACTCCAATCTCCAGTTAAGCTCCAAAAAGCAGGACGTGGAGCTGTGACTCAAGTGATGAGTGCTAGTAGCTTCAGCACCCTGGCCCCGAGTTCAAGCCCCAGGACCAGCACACACACAAAAATACAAGACCTGGGGCTGGGAATGTGTCTTAGTGGTAGAGTGTTTGCCTTGCATGCATGAAGCCCTGGGTTCGGTTCCTCAGCACCACATAAACAGTAAAAGCCAGAAGTGTCACCGTGGCTCAGGTGGTAGAGCGCTAGCCTTGAGCAAAAAGAAGCCAGGGACAGTGCTCAGGCCCTGAGTTCAGGCCCCAGGACTGGCAAAGCAAAAGAAAACAAGACCTCCGTATATATCCCAGGCTAGCCATGGGCTAGTGATCCTTTTTTGGGACTCCGGGCTAGAAGATGGCTTTGAGAGTGGTGAGGCCTTCCTACCCCCACCCCACCCCCCCACCCCGTGCCTAGGATGCGAGCGGAGCCTTGCGGCTTATATTATACTCCGCCTCAGTGCTCCAGCTCGCTCCTTCCCAGGTGTGTGACCTTGGTGCGTTCTTTTGCCTCCCTGGGTCTCTCTTCCCCACCTGTGAAGTGGGACTAGTGGAACACTGACCTGGGGTGAGTGACAGGGTTAGCTGCCTGCTTTCCTGCATATTGTTTGCCCTCTTTCCTTACACCAAGCCTGGGGTGGGAAGGGCTGATGACACGGGTTGGGGGGCTAGAGACTAGCAAGGTCACCGGCTGGGAATGGGGCGTGGGGCTGACCTGCTGGCTCCGCTGAGCTGTGGAGCCGTCTTCCCCCTCTGCTGGTGGGGCTCTGAGGAACGTGGTGGCTTCGCTGATTTGTTCTGGGAAGGGGAAGCGCGCTGTGTACCCCTTCTTCCCCAGGAGGCCCCCCGGGTCAGCGCTGTGCTGACAGGCCTCCCGGCTTTCTTGCTAGGGTGGCTGGCGGCAGCTCTGGGAGGCCACAGATCACCCCAAGGGAAGAGGGAACCGCAGCGGCCTCCCTCCAGTCACTGATCTCCTCAGGCCCCCCCTACCCCCCCCCCCCCATTTCTCCCGTCCTCTCTGTCCATGGCGAGAAAGAAAGGAAGGCTTGTGGCAAGAGAGCTGGGGAGACTGGCTGTGACCGAGGTTGGGAGGGGCAGCCTTCTGTCTTGGGGTCCCTCAGCCCTCACTAGCTAGTGTCCTGCTTTCTGTGACCTCTGTCACTCATGGCCTAGGCTCTTTAATATTTCATGGCCCTTCCGAGCTGGCCCCCTGCCCCGGCCCGCATGGCCCTCTTTGTCTGCCTGCTCCCCCCGCCCCCCAGCCCTGTCACTGAATTACTAACTTAGAGGCTCCAGTCCCAGCAGCAGCGCCTGGCCTTCCTTGCTCTACCTGTCCCTCCTGACCTCCCTACCCCACCCCTCCACGGTGACATCCCCCCCTCTCCCGTGCTTCTCTCCCCTGCCCAGACCATCTCCTGCCCCTTTCCTCCATTTTCCTCTTTTGTTGGCCTTCTCCTACCCAGTGGAAAAGAAACCACGGCAACTGGTCCTGCCCCCTCCGCCCCTTCCTGCCATCTCCCCCCAGCTGGGCCGGCCGGCCCTGAGAGCTGGTTTTATTTATTTTTCTGTTTGTTTGGGAAGAGGGCAGTGGCGGCCCCGGCTCCGGGCCCTGCTCAGAGCGGCGGGCACGCTGGCCTCCCAGGAATGTGGCTGGGACGCCCCACGCTATATTTATTCCCCTCCAGCTGCTGGCCCCAGCAGGGCAGAGCCAGGCCTGCCCGGTGGCCCCTGGGGAGCCCTGTACTCACCCTCCCTTGTCTGGCAGACCCCGCATGGCCCTGGGGCCCACCGCGCCCTCCTGAGCCTGTGACCTCCTCTCACCCCAGGCCGCCCGCCCCGTCCCAGCAACCCTTGTTGGTGCTGCTGCTCTGGGCTTATGGTGGTGGGGGGGGCGGCCTGACACCCGGCGACCTCCATCCAGGGACCTAACCTAGGCGTGTAAACTGGTGGCCAGAACTATGCAAAAAAAATAAAATCTTTCCAGGCTTCTCTCCACCAGACCTGGTTCCTGCTTTTGCCCACAGTCCCTCCGCTCTGCTCAAGTCCCTTAGGGGTAGGATGGAAGTGACAAGGGCTTGAGCAGCCGTGTTCCAGGTGTCACTGGACATCAGGGCCCTCGCTCAGGCATACAGGCACCCCGAAGTGTTTGCACCTGTGTGTATGCAGAAAGCCTCCCCAACCAGGAACACGTGCTGTCACTGGAGGCAGGGCTCTGTCTCCTGACGTGGGGGTGTGGCAGCGCTTCCTTCCTGTATCCCAGTGCCTGCCCGGCACCAAGCTAAGTGTTTGAAGAGCTTTAGCTGGAATCAGTCACTGCCCCCCCAATACTGCCATTAGGTCATCTATCGTACAGTGACGGTGATAATGGCTAGCTCTCCTCAAGCCCCTACCGGGGCAGCCATGGTGTTTACAGCTTTCAGGCCTTTGCTCCCTTAATCCCCACAGGAGCCCATGGAGTCTGCTGTTGTTAGCATCTCTATCTACAGATGAGGAAACTGAGGCTTGGAGAGTTGGTAACCTGCCACTGGTAAGTGGGACTGGGTTTTGGCAGAGTCCATGCCAGGCTTCCAATACCACGAAGCCAGCCAGGATTGGTCCCTCTGGTGCTTCCTGCACTTGCATAGCGCATGGCACACAGAATCCCTCCCGGCCTTGCCTCTCCTCAGGCCCCAAGCCCCTGGGAGCAGGCCTCACCTGCTGCAGAAAGATGGGCTGGTTAGCTAGTTGGGTGAGTAAAGGAGGACATCAAATGATCTGACGGGGGGAGAGCACTCTCAAGGGACACAGTGGGGTGTGCTGCTGGCCAGTCTTGGGATGTGGACACCCAATGGCCCAGGAGAGGATTCTGGAAAGTGAGGTCAAGCGCAGAGTTCAGATGCCAGGGACCATTAGAGGCTGCTGGCCAAAGCAGCGGGGTGCCTCCTGGCTTCTCCGTGGGCCTCAGTTTTTCCATCTGGCAAATGGACTGGGGAAGTCTTCGCCCTGGCTGGCTGCCAGCTGGCCTGAAGCAGGGCCCGCCCGGGAGGCTGAGGGGCTGTGGCGGGATGAGGGAAGCAGTGGGTGGTGAAGACAGGAAGATGAAGCGTGGAGCTTGGCTTGGAACTTGAGAAGCAGGGAGACTAGCCCTGGCCTGACACGGGCCCTCCCCCTGAGCGCCCAAACCCTCAGCCACCCACGCTCAGCTTCCGTGCAGGCCCCCTGCTGTGGCCTTCGTGACTGTGTGTGCCAGAGGAGGTAGGCTGTCCCCCCGAGACCAAGCGACAGCCCCCACCCCTTTTCATGCCATTTCCTACTGACTTGGTGACCCCGAGGGGCTTGGGGAACCCAGCTCCTCTCCGACTCCACCTCTCTCTCCCAAACCTACGTGGGAAATTGGTTAAATGAGCTCCTGAAGACACCGAATTCTCAGTGACAGTAACCTAGCGTCATAGACTACTTGGAATGGAAGGATTCGCAAATCAACATTCTTGTCATGTTGGGATTCTAGAATCGTAGAAGTCTGGTATTTTTTTTCTGTGGGAAGCAAGCATGAATGGCCACGTTTCAATCTTGTTTGAGGCTCGGGGACACTGAGGCTCTGGGAGAAAGAGCTTTTTTTTTTTTTTGAGTCACACAGGTTGCACCCCTTAGTCTATTCCTGTGACAGAAATGCCAGTTCTGCCCGGGGGGGGGGGGGGGTGGGCGGGGGAGGCCGGGCCCCACCCCTGGAGGGATGGCAAGGGGCTGTCCTCCCTGCGGCCCCGCTTGCCGGCTGCCCACGCTTCCCCAGGCACCAGCGCGAGGAGGAAATGCAGGCTGTTGCTTCCAGCGACAGCCGGCAGGTCCGGGCGCCTTCCCAGCTCCCCCTCTGACTCATGGCTGCCTGCAGCTCTCCTCCCCTAGGGGCCTCAGCAGCCCCATCTGTGCAATGGGGAGAGGGCGCTTTATCCACCGCACGGTGTCGCGGGGACCGTAAGGCCGGGCTTCTTCCCACGCACTCTATGGAGAATAGTCCAGAAGCGTCAGAGGACATCTGGACCTCGACTCACAATAAATCCTGGCTATTCAGCCTGTTCCCCTCGAGTCGGGGGGTGGGGTGGGGGTGGGGGGCTGACTTGGTACGTCTAAGCAGGACACGGGATGGGTGGTTAGTGGACAAAGGGTAAGACTTGAGTCAGTTTCCTCTGGGAAAAGCATAGGGTGGAAGCTCTAGCACTCGGGTCTCTTTCCTGACCTCAGTATCCCCATCTGCAAAATGGTGCCAGTCATTCATTCAGGTCTACACAGTGCCTGATGCTGTGGGTGCTGAAACAAATGGCAAATACTGGGCTGCAGAAATGAGGTGGGGTGCGGTTGGGCGCAGGGATGACGTGGGTGGGGGGTAAGGAGCTGGCCAGTGAGGCATGGTCCAGTGGAAAAATCTCAGCTGTTTTCCAGAAGCGTTGTCCGTACTGCTCTTCTGGGAAGGAACTCAGGCGAACAGGACAGGGAACAGTGTGGGGGCTGAGAAGCCCCTCCCGAGACAGCCCATTTGAGGTCATGGCGGCTGGGCAGGTGTGCCCCTTGCACGGTGGGAGGGCTGGAGGGTGCCAGTTTTCAAGCCTTCCCCTGGAGCCTCGTGCCCTCCACGCTATCCCAAGCTGCTGCGGTGGGGCCAGCAGATGCTGTTTCATGGCAGAGGCAAGTGGGAGGCCTCCGGAAGGTCCTCCCGGGAGGTGGGGGGGGCAGCGGGGGCGTTGGCAGCTGCCACCCAGCCAGACTAGCTCACAGTGTGGCCTCCCAGGTCTCCAGGCCTGGGCCTAAGGTTTGGTGCTGGGGAATTGAGTCTGGACCCTTCTGTCCCTGCCCACCCCCCCCACTGCCCTCCCCAAGCTCCTGAGCGCTGGTCCCCTCCCATCCCTGGCTGTGTCTGCAGAACTCTCCCCCCCCCCCAAGACAGGGAGGAGGCGCAGCGGGCTCAGAACAGCGGGTGCCCGCGCAGCCAAGTATTTGCGTGAGCTGTCAGAGACAGACAGGCATGTGGGGAATTTGGTGCATGTGGGGCTGGGGGAAGCAGCCGGGTGGGCAGGCGGGCAGGCGGGCGGGCAGGCTGGAGGAGGGAAGCCCAGGCTGCCTCCTGGCCTGTTGAGCCCTAAAGAGATTGCCACCCTCTGCAGTCCTAGAGGCTGCTTCGGCCCGATGCCCTCTGCCAGTACCACAGCGGTGAAGGAGTGGACCAGCCTGGCTGCATCTGAGATGGTGCTGGGAAGGGGAACCCTCTCCCCCCCCCCCCACCCCGGTTCAGCCTGGAGCCTGGGAGAGGCTCTTGGGGGAATCGTTGAGCCAGGCAGGAATCTAGATGGTGCCCGACGGTGGCCTCCAGGAAATAGCAGCTGTCATGCTTCCCCCCACCCCCTCAGCCTGGCACAACTTGTTTCCTGGCCAGGGTCCGGCTGGGGCAGATTGGAGGAGCCTGGTATTGCCCGGCCTGGGCAAGGAACAGGCAGGGCGGAGGGGGTCGAGTTGATAAGCGCTGAGGCTGTTTGTGTGCAGTGGGGAGGGGCCCTTCAGCCTGGCAGCCACCATCAAGGGACCCCAAGTGAGTTGTCCTGTGGTCTGCTGCTGACAGATCTGTTCAGCAGCCCCCCCGGGCCCTGGGATGAGTGATGGGGAGAGGGGATACCCTGGCCTAAGATCGTGCAGTGGGGGCCCCCCCTTCCCCATCTCCTCAGATGGGTGTGGCCATGAGGAAGGGAGCAGCTTTGGGCTTTGCTGGGCGGGGGTGTGGGGGGGGGAGGTTAGGGGTTAGATTTACTCAATTCTGAAGAGGGAAGATTGGGAGCAACTGTTGAGGGGTGCACAGAGACCTGGAGCTGCATTTAGTCTGGACCGAAATATCCTCGCCCACCCACCCACCCACCGAGCAGGCTTCAGGCTTGTCCCCTGAGGGGCAGCTTGCCTGGGCCTGGCGGCTGGCGGGACAGGCAAGATGACCCGATAGGCTTTTCCCAGCTCAGGTTTCGATGAAACAGGAACCAGAGCTGCAGCCTGGGCCATGGGGCCAGGGCAGCCGGAGCCTGGGGGGCCACGGTGGCCTCCCTCACCTCCCCCTCCTCCTCTTCCAAGTCGCAGCCTTCCCTTCCGAGGCCTGGGGAAGCAGCAGGTTATTTATCAAGCCAGCCTCCCCGCCGCGTCTGCCCGCGCCTCCTCCCCCCTCCACCTCGAGCGCTGGCGGCCATGAGCCCAGCAGAGCAGGGTGAGCTGGGCGGGCGGGTGGCAGGATTAGCTCAGGAGACGTGAGTCACCCCATCCCCAGCCGCCCCACGAGGCCCTGCGGCCTGGCAGGCAGAGCACAGACACTCACGCACCCTGCACACAGCACACCCCGGGCACACAGAACAGCCAGTCACAGTACACATAATCCCACGCGGCTCCGCACACCCTCCGGCAGACCGGGCTGTGCGCGTGCGGGTCCCTTAACGCTAGCACCTATACACGCGTGAGCGCCTACCCAGGCCAGTCACCCGTGGGTGGGCCTCCTGAGGGGAGGCCGCACAGTGCTCTGTCTCCCTCCTGTCACAGCTTCCCAGAGCTCACACCAAATGAGGCCACGGAGCACCTGCACACAGACGTGTTCTCTGTGTGGTTAAGGTGCCACAAAAGGCTGGCGGTTAGGCTTCTCTTGGTGCAATGTGATTCCGCGGCGTGGGGTGGGGCAGGTCACCGGGGTGCCGAGGGCCCATCTGGGGACTCCCTTGTCCTCCAGGGTGGGAAACTGTGGCTCAGGCAGAGGTAGTGGGTGGGTCAATGTGGGGGGGGGGTGCAGTGTTGCTGGAAAAGAGAGGCTGGAGGGGCGGGGGTGGGGGGTACTGTTGAAAACCCATTTCCCCAGGAGCCTTGCTTGAGTGGCCACCCGCTCTCCCTGCTCTGGGCTGGGGCTGTGACCGGTGGAGGCCTGGCGGGGGTTGGGCCAGGAATGTGGTCCCTGATGAAGTGGGTCATGCCCTAGGAGTTGTCCCTCATTATCCGGGCACCGACTTCGCTCTGTCCTCTTGATTCCCTAGTCTGTCATTACCCAGGGTTGCCCTCATGTACAAGCGGCACCTTGATGTGTGCATGCCCATCCCAGTATTGGGGCTTAAAAACTTGGGGCTGTTTTTTTGCTCAAGGCTGAGCCACATCTCCACATCTCTGGCTTTTTGCTGGTTCATTGGAGGTAAGAGTCTCAGACTTGTCCACTTGACTGGATTTGAACCATCAGATCTCGGCCTCCTGAGGAACTAGGATTGCAGATGTGAGCCTGGGCTTTAGAATTTGTCCATAATGCCCTGGGTCTTAGTCCACAGCCCTGCAAAGTGAGCACAGAGCTGGTCTTGGTTGGAGGGATTCCCTCGGAGACTCTGTAAGTCTTTGCTCTCCTCTTGTTAGGGTTAAAGCCTGTCCAACTTAAACAGGCAGAACTGGAGGTACAGCCATTTCTCCTGTACTGGGTAGCATGCTGTCTTCCCTAAGAAAGTGGAGTCCAATGGCATAGGCGTCATGATTTTGAAGTCATCTTGGGCCTCTATGAAGGTTCTGAACAGGCAAGGAAGAGGAGGGGCCCAGGAATGTGAACAGTAATGGCTACCCAGCGAGACCCTGGATTGAACAAGCCCAGACTTCTGACTTGGTCACTACTTTCTGGGCAGTTATGGGTCAGTCTGCCAACTCTGACCTCACTTTTGCCATCTGTACAATGGGAACATGCCTCATCTGTCTTAAAGCCGCAGGATCTAAAGTAGATGGCACGACTGGGGGTGTGGCTCCGTGGTGGGGTGTATGCTCAGCGTACGTGAGGCTGTGGGTCTAACGGGAGGGGTGGCTGAAAGAGTTTGTTCTCACTGGACGGACTCTGTTGCGGCCCTATATGCCTGCCCCCTATCGAGTCGTGATGCTGTCATTTGTTGAGCACCTCTTGCAAGCCAGGTTCGGAGCTTCAGGTATGTTGCATTCAGCATCCTGGCAGGTTGGGGCTCATTGCCTGCATTCCATACAAGGGGGCATAGACTTAGCCAGTTTGAGAAACGTGTATGTGGTTCCCCTATGCTGCTGCAGGGTTGGGAGAGAAGAAAGAACCCTGGTTCCAAAGCCTGTGCTTGGGAGGCCGACCTCGTGAAGTCATAGGGTGAATTCTGGTTGCAGTTGAGCCGGTCCTTGCCTATGTCCAGCCCATAGCAGTCCTGGGGCTTGAACCCAAAGGCCTTGGAACTGCTGACCCTTTAGGCTTAGTGAGGATGAGCTGTCTCCAGCCGATGTCCCCGTGGGCTCCATTACCAGGCTTAGGAGAGGCATCTAGGGCCGTGCATAGAGTCCCACCCCTCACCTGGCCGAGGACTTTTCTTCTTCCTGAGGAGTCCTGCAGTAGTAGCAGGCACTTCCTTTTTAGTACACAGAGGCAATCAGCAGAAACCTCCCCCGGTCCTCTGGTCAGTTTACCACCTAACCGAAGAGAGCAGCATCAGGCTCCATGTGGCCCTTGGGGGCTCACTAAAACGTTCCAAGTTACACATGCAGTATGTTGAAAATGAACTATACAACTTGTGGGTGGGGGCCAGAGGGAAAAACCGGGATAAAGTGAGGGAAGGGATGGCCTTGTCCACAAAGAAATGTACTCTTTACCTGACTTACCTAACTAGAAACGCTCTGTGTGGCACCTTTATAATAATTTTTAAAAGATTAAAATAAAGTTCCCAAGTCAAGTTGGCTTTACTTGAAGGTTGGGCTCTGCCTCAGATCACTTTGCCTGCCTGCTTGCCTTCCTTCCTTCCTTCCTTCCTTCCTTCCTTCCTTCCTTCCTTCCTTCCTTCCTTCCTTCTTCCTTCCCTCCTTCCCCCTCCCCCCATTTCTCTCTTTTTTTGTGATGGTCCTGAGGCTTGAACTCAGACCTGGGCACTGTCTCTTGATCCTTTTTTGCTCAAGACTAGCTCATGCCTGGAATCCTAGCTACTCATGAGGCTGAGATCTAAGGATTACAGTTCCACACTGCTGGCTGGGAAGTCTGTGAGACTCCAATTAACCACCAAAAAGCTGGAAGTGGAGCTGTGGCACAAGGGTTAGAGCACTCTCGAGCAAAAGTTCAGCACTCGAGCCCTGAGTGTGTACACACACACACACACACACACACACACACACACACACACACACCCGCCCCCCCCCCCCCCCGTCTGCTTGGGCTGGCTTTGAACCACAATCCTCAACTCTCATTTTTCTGAGTGAGCTACCTTCTCAAGCATGAGCCCTAGTACTGGCCCCCTTTCTAATTAGTTTCTTCATCTGTGAAGTGTCTGGGGCCCTGCCCCTTCTGTGGTAGACAAGTGTGGCCCAGGGCAGTCACAGATCCCCTAGTGAGTCCTGCAGTGCCCTTCAGGGCTCCTGTGCTCACCTGGCGCACGCCCCACGCGTGTCCGGAGGCAGGGTGGACTTGGAGTCGAGCCGGCCTGTACTGTCTCCAGTCACTGCTGCCCTTGTTTGTCTGCACCTCAGTATCTACGTCTGTGAAATGGGAGCATTGTGGTACCTCTCTCCTTGGGCTGCTGGAAGCGTGAGACGAGATGATGTGGACAGAGCATCTAGCCCCTCTGTACACTGTGGAGGTGGGGCTCCCCCCCCCTTACTGGCCTGGTTCCCATCCCTCCAGCCTTCAGGATTCTGGGAAGGACACTGTGCCAGTCTGCTGGCTCAGCCAGCTTGGCCGCTGACCTTCAGAGCACCCAGGCTGTCAAGGCCGCCTGGCTGCCTGCTGGGCTGGCGGCGGGCAGAGGGGAGCGCCAGCCAGCTCCCGCCCGACGCCGCTGCCCCTGCTCCCACTCTCCCTCTCTGCGCCTGTGTGCGAGCTAATTAATCTCAGCCCCCTTGGGAAATTAGAACGCCGCAGCCCCAGCCTCCTCAGCCTTACAGCGCCTGTGCGGCTACCGGTCCATGCCAAGACCTGCTGTGGTTTGGGGGCATCGGGGTGGAGGTGGGAGCAGCAGGATGAGCTGAGCAGACCAGGGGTCTCCCTGAGCACCCCCGCTTCCCGACTGAGGAGCCCATCAGGTCACCAGGTGAACAAAAGCCCAACTACTGGGAAACACCTGACTGCCCCAAACCTCTCCAGCCTGGTCACTTCGCACCCCACATCTACCTCATCGAGGGGTCCTCTTGCTTACCAGCTTGGGAAGTTAATTTGAAAAGGTTAATTAACCGGTGGTTCTGGAGGTGGGGGGCTGCGTGCCTGGCTGGCCTTGCTGACGTCAGTGTTGACGTGCCGCAGACATGCAATGCAGCTTCTCGTGGGCAGGTGTAGGGCCCCCGCTGACCCAGCTTGGAACCCTGGGATAGGCCGGTGGACCTGAGTCCTGGCCTGGAGCCGGGGCTGGGCGGAGCTTGTGAGCTCAACCCGCCGACGTGTGCAGATGTCCACCAAGCCATTGTCAGCATCCGCTCCGCGCCGAGTCCAGTCTCTCCAGGGCCCCGGCCAACACAGACCGCTGCACGGCTGTCTACTTCTTTCTCCCAGAGCTCCTTTCTCGAGGAGAACCACCGAAGTGTTTTCCAGAGGGCAAAGAGGACACGACAGCTGAGACAGAGATCTGCACAAGTTGTAAGGCTGTGCCACCCAGCCCAGTGGGCTAGGGATTTGCTATGGCAGCTCCACACGCACCCTTCCTTCTCTGCCAGGTGAGGGTGATGGGCCCTGAAATGAGCCGCTCCGCCTCGGAGGAGGAGGGGCCGTGGAATACAGCCGTCCCCCTCCAACCTGGCACCATTTTGCCACCGCCTCCCTCCCTCTCCACAGCCCCTTACGGACATAGTACCAGTGCCCTGTGTGCATTCAGGGGCTTCCCCCACCATCGCATTTATTCAAGAAGATTTAAATGGAATGAGACGAGAGCCCAGTACCCCATGGGTCCCAGTGTGCTTAGTGCCGCTCCCCCCCCCCCCCCCCCGCTTCCAGTCTACTTTCAATGCCACTGACCATAGCTTCAGCTGGATCAGAGCTAGTATCTGGGAGAATGTGGGGGTACTCTGTTCAGACAAGGAAGGGTCATGGTCGAGGCAAGAGGTCTGTGGTCCTGGGATAAGGTGAAGGATGCTAACTTCCCACCCTGCCCCCCAGGCCACTGAGGTGTGAGGCCTACGAGCCCTTCAGATGGTTGGAGTCCCCAAGCTGTGTGGCCTTGGGCAGGGGGGGTCCCTCTCTTTCCTAGGGAAAGTGGGGATGATCAGAAGGCTGTGGTGGTGTTCGACGAGGCACACCCTTGAAGAGTTTGGCCCCTCCCTGTTAGGTATGCTCCCCTATGTTTCTCTAGTGCTCAGTGGTCAAGGCTCTCTGTTGAGCCTTACTGTGTGTGTCTTAGAGACTGAGGGCTCCCTGAAGGTGGGCGCCCGTGTTAGTGTTACCTTACTGTCTCCTATGCCACAGAGACCATTTCCCACTCCAAAGGTGGGTGGGCCACACAGCCTGTTAAGAGGGGCGGAGCTGGAGTGGCACAAGTAGGGCCACGTGGTGCCCTCTAAGGCCTTCCTGTACTTCTAGACCTTCCCACCTCACCCCTACACCTGGCAAGAGTGCTCCTGGTGTCCGCCCTTCGGTCTTATTTCTCTTAGAATATGAAGGAGGAGTTAGGGCCTTAGACAGAAGGTCGGAGGGCAGGCCATAATCTCTCAGCGCCTCGGTTTCTCTGTAAAACAGTCATCCCAGTTCGTCTCCCTCTCGGGCTTGGGGCAGAGGTAGTAATGAGCTAATGCCTGTGTTCTCGGTTGGTGCCCAGACCCAGTCAACGCCCCTTCAGTGTTCACCATCATTATTATTACTGCTGCCGCTGTTATTGTTATCGCTGCGGTTATTACTCTAGCTCCCAAGGCCCCAGCAGCTGCGGTGGCCAGGCCTGGACGGCAGAGCTCCGGTCTGCAGAAGAGAAGTTGCACTTTCTAATTAGCCAGCGCGCCATGGAGAAAATCTGGGTTTTTATTTTTTTGCTGCTGGGCCCACCTGCCCGAGGCTTTCCCGGGCACTCTTATCCATTGGGCTGGGACCGTGGCCCCCCCCCCCCCAGCCTCACGTAGGGGGGCGCTGGCCCTAGGTGAAAAGCCTCCCCAAATTTCCCCTCTGCCACTCCCCCTGCCTTGCAGATCTCTAGGGCCATGAATCATTTATGAAGCAAAAATGAAACCAATTAAGGACAAACTTTGAAAGCCTCTAATTGCTGCGTCTGGTGGCACGGAGGAGTGAGGGGAGGCAGGCCCAGGCTGCGGCCTCTCCCTGGCCCAGGCTGCCTGCCTACCCTGGCTCCGGGCGCCATGGCCTCCCGGCTCCCCTCCGCCTCCCGGCCAAGGCGGACGTGCCTGCGCCCTGGCCCTGGCGTGCGCACACCCGGCGCCCGGCCGGTCCCAGGCCGCCTAATTAGGCCCGCTGCCGCCCGCGTAGCCCCTGCCGCTCCAGGCCCCAGAGGATGGCGGCTGCGCCCACCTTTCGGGGGGCCTGTGCCCCAGAGCTGGCCGCCAAAGGTGGGAGCCGGCTCTGCTCCGCTCACCTAGCTTAACCCAGGCGGTGCCAGGCCACTTGGCGTCTGAACCGGAGCCCAGGATCCACACACAGCCCCACAGGGTGCCCCGGACGGTCGGGAGGGTGCTGGGGTGCACCCTAAGGGAGAATCTTACCCCTCCCACAGAGGGGTGGGGCTGAGGAGGAGGGGAGGGTTGGTCTTGAGCTCCTAGCATGTTGCATTGCCCTGTGCAATGTCCTGCCCGTCAGCTTTGCTACCTAGTGACCTTTTGCAGGTTTCTTAGCCTGTTTCCCCATTTGTAGACAGAGCTGAGTAGTTTTCCCCTGGGTTTGGGGAGCTGTTTTTTTTTTATCTTTTCCCTTTTCTTTTTTCTGTCTCTCTCTTTGCCAGTCCTTGGGCTTTGTGCTCAAGGCTGGTGCTCTACCACGTCTACAGTGCCACTTCTGGCCTTTCCTGAGTAGTTCGTTGGAGAGAAGAGTCCCACAGACTTTCCTGCCCAGGCTGGCTTTGAACCAAACTGCATTGTCAGAGCTCAGCCTCCTGAGTAGCTAGGATTACAGGTGTGAGCCACCAGGGCCTGGCTTTTCTTTTTTTTGGTGCAAGTCCTGGGGCACTATTCCTGAGCTTTTGTGCCTACAAGCTAGTGTTCTACTGCTTTAAGCCACAGCTCCATTTCTGGTTTTTTGTTAGTTAATTAGTGATGAGAATCTCAGGGACTTCCTGCCTGGGCTGGCTTTGAACCACAGTCCTCAGATGTCGGCCTCCCGAGTAGCTAGGCCTCCCCCGTTCCTTCCCATCTTTGAGTTGCTGCGGAAGGACTGGAGGTCAGTCTGGGCTCTGCACGGTCTACCTTGCTGCTCTAGGGGCCAGTTTCAGGCCCCGCTAGCTGTGCCAGTGGCCAGGCAGCGCCCTGGGCTCTCAGGCACTAGTGCTTGCTAAACCAGAATTTCTGTGCTTGTGTTTTTCCATAATTATATTAGCAGGTGGGATTTTTCCTTGGGGAAATGGGTTGAGGGGGAGCGCCTGGGCTGTGTCCCCACCCGCTCCAAGCGTGAGCTCACACTCGGCTCTGCCCGCCTGCCTGCTGTAATGATTTTTTAATTATGCAGCCAGTGCTCGGAATTGCTAATCCACCTCTAGCCCGCCATCCCCTGCTGCAGCTCACACCCCGGCCGCTTGCTGTCATCCCCAGAGCGGCAGTGCCCAGCCCTGCCCCTGTTGCCGAGTGCTAGGGCCAGGAGCAGACCTGAGGGAGAGGAGGGAAGGCCTGGGGTGGGGGGGTGTGGCTTTGTCCCCTCCACCCCTCTCTCAGTCTCAGCATGGCTTACCCCCCGAGAGCAGCTGCGGCTTCGCACAAGGGCGCGAGGAGTGATGAGCGCCCACTCTCCAGGGACACGCGTCCGCACCCACTTCAGTCCTGTGTGACCCCCCAGCACGCACACACAAGGACCATCTTTGTCCCTGTCACACCCGCACTCGCGCTTTGCGCCCCTTCTCCTCCACACGCGAGCACAATGGCGAGCTCTGTGCTCACACACACACAGCCACACCTGAGGGCCTGGCCCACGGCGGACGCCCCCTCCTGAGAGGTCCACGGGCGTCTCCCAGCGCTCGCCTGGTAGGGGGCTGTGTGTGGATGGCACGCCGGAGCCCCCATCGACCCTGGCCTGGGGGAGCTGGGGGGGCGCGGCACCGAGGCGGCGGGTGGCGGCAGCTCCTCTCCAGGCGCCCAGCTGTGGCATCTGTCAAGGTCAGATAGCGACTCCGGAACCAGCCGGCTCAGCCCCATGGCCCCTCTCGCCTCATTATTTTTGTGTTCCAGGGCTGTGGACACCTCCTCCCCCGCCCCTCGGCCTCCCTCCTCTTGCCCGCCTCCCCCACACCTCTGCAGGGAGGGCCTGCGGTCTGGGGGCTTTTGTTTTGCAGGTTTTTTCCACGCTCAGGCCCGGCAGGCGGGCGGGCGCCGGTCAGAGCTGTTGGACCTTGAGCTGCAGGCGAGACAGGTGCCTCTGTCATGGCGGGGACGAGTTCTGGGCTAGACCCAGGGGTCGGTTTCTCGGGGGACACGTGGCCTGGGTGGAGGCCCAGCCCCCAGCATAGCCCGGGCACACCTGTGGGCGGCCCCTCCCCCATCCGCCTTCCTTCCTCCCGGCGCCCCACCCCGGCCGGGCGCCCGCTGCCGGGGCCCAGTTCAGGCAGGTTGACACGCCGAGGTGACAACACGCAGCCATGCCCCACCGCGGAGACCATTCTCTTTGTGTGCGCACGCCCATGTATGGACAGCACGGGCCTCGGAGCCCGGCGTCGCCGCCACCTGCGCTGGCTTTAGAAGCCCCTTGTGTACACCACAGGGTGACACCCGAGACGGACTGCACCTGGGCACCCCCGCAGCCCGACGCGGGGCAGTCCACTGACACACGGTGCCACTCCCCAAGACACTCGACCCCCACGCTCAGCTCCCTGGGGCCCCGGGTCTCTGCCGCAGTTGTGTACCCCAGGGGCTTTTGTCTCCTGAACCGACCGGAAGAGGCCTCTGCCGGGTGCACCCTACGCAGCGGATAGAGCAGTTTAGCGGATGCTCTGCCCCACCTGTCCACCCCGAGAGGGCTGAGACCCCCTGGGAAGAGGGTCCCAGAGGCCTCCATCGCCCCTGGCAGATGCTGGCTGCGTCTTGACCAGCCCGATTGGGGAATGTAAATGTTGAGGAAATGGGATGTGGGCAGAGCACAGCCCTCCCGGGGTCTCTGGGGGCAGTCCTAACCGTTTACTCACTTCCTCCTCCAGCTGTGGACTGCGGCAGTGGCTGCCTGAGAGGAGGAGGTTGCTGGAGACTTGGTGGTGACGAGGTCCCCACCCCCCAGGAAACTCAAAACCTTGGGCCAGCCGGGTAGCGGGTTGGGGCAGGCACAAAGAGGGCCTCTGTGCAGCCTGGCTGGGCTGCCCACAGGATTCTGGGGGAGGTGGCAGGAGCCAGTTTCCGTCCCGTCCTGCTTCCTGCGGAGGCTGCCGGAATGCCCGGAGCTCTGGCCCGCCTGACCCACCCACAACCCCTTCCCCTGGCTTTTCCTGGGCCCTGCAGTACAGCTGCGAATTCCTAGTATGCTCACCTAGAGCCTGAGAGCTGCCACCCCCAGGACCCTTGAGGAGCCCATTCTCTAACCCGAGGCCCTCCCTCCATCTGCCTTGGAGCCCTTGGTCCTTTTGCAAGTTGAGTACAGTGACCCGGGTTCAGATCCTGTGACTTGGCCACCTACTGGCCTTGTGACCTTATATGATTTTACTTACCGGAGCCTCAGTTGCCTTATCTGTAAAATGGGAGTGATGGGCTAAGGGTTGTGGCTCGTGCTGTATAGCATTTGCCTAGCATGCTTGAGGCTTTGGGTTCAATCCCCAGTACCACTAAAATAGATAGATGCACGCACGCACGCGCGCGCACACACACACACACACAGTGGAGATAGCAGTAGTTCAATGTGGAGATGATCCAGGGATAGACTAGCGTGGCACCTGGCAGACAGTGAGTGCCCATTCATTATGAGACCCTGCCGTTGTGTCCTCGGGAGAGAGCGAGCTCTGGGGGGGACAGGGTGCCCCTTGTTGCCTCATGAGCTGCCTTCTCTGGTGCCTACTCAAAGCCTCTCAAGATTTCTTCTCTACCTGCAAATGGCTGAGCAGGCTTGGACACTTGCTGGCTGGGTGGGACATCAATACTGGGACTCTTTCTCCTCTCTAGCTACACCTCCAGCCTGGGTTTTTGGTGAAATGGAAGTCTCCAGGTATTTTATTTATTTATTTTTGCTTAGGTTGGCTTTGAACCTCTATCTCCAGGTATTCCACCCTTCTGTGTATCTAGTATAAGTATGCACCACTGGCACCTGGCTGTTTTTTCTGTCTCTCTCATCTTCCCTGTGGCACCCCCTGGGAGCATTACTCCTGCAAGTTGAATGAGGAATAAGAACTATTCTCTGACTTACAGCTGGGAAACAGGCTCAGTGTGGGGAAAAGGCCTGCCGAAGTGAGGGGGACATGATTCTATTCCCAGTCATTCCTGTTGACCTGTGCCACCACAGCCCACAAAAGCACTATATACCCAGTAGTCCAAAGGAAGACAAGGCCCCCCTCCCTCTTAATTCCTTGACACGGGGGTCTCGGCCAGCCAGCTTAGCCTGTAATGAGGCCCACACTAAGCAGGTATACAAGCTCTGATCTTAGATGAGTATAGTTGAGACACTACCACTTATTTTAGTCCAAGATCCAAGGGGTTCTGCCGGGTCAGGGCAACATTTTGTTTGCATCAAACTACCTGCTCTGAATGGAGTGGCTTTCTTCTGAGGATGGCTGTGGAGGCACCTGTGGCATGAAGCCTTGGTAGTGTCTAGCATGGTCCCACACAGCATGTGGGGAAATGGGCTCAACAGCCATATGCTTAAGTCACAAAACAAGGGCATTAGCCATAGGCATTGGTGGCTCACGCCTGTAGTCCTAGCCACTCTGGAGGCTGAGATCTGAGGATCAAGGTTTGAAGCCAGTCGGGGCAGGAAAGTCTGTGAGACTCTTCTCTCCAATTAACCACAGGAAAAGCTGGAAGTGGAGCTGTGGCTCAAGTGGTAGAGCACTAGGCTTGAGCAAAAAGCAGCTCAGCCACCCAGGCCTAGAGGTCAAGCCCTAGGACCAGCAAAAAAGCAAACAAAAACCAAAGACTCTGTCTTTTTCTCTCATGCCTTTCTTGTTCACAGGCAGTGCTCTACCACTTAAGCTACATCTCCAGTCTTGAGTTTTTCTAGCTAATTGGAGATCGTGTCTTAAGGGCTTCTCTGCCTGGGCTAGCTTCTAACCATGATCCTCCAGGTCTCAGCCTCCTGAATAGCCAGGATCCCAGGTATGAACCACAAGTGCAAGTGTCCATGACCCTTTGACATGTCAGGCAAGACACTCCTATCAGGGTATCCTGGGGTGTGACCTAGGACCAGGCCAAGAATGGGCAAACCTGCCATTGCTTTTGGGGAGCTTTGTGGGGGGGGATGAGAGGTTCATTTGCTCCAGTGTTTTTCTCAAGCATTTGTGTCTCAGCCCCATGTTTAGACACAGTGGCACCTGTTTTGAGAGGAGGGTTAGAGGGTCAGGACCAGAAGTATGGAATCAGAGAAGTCCGGGTGTAGTGCTTCTATCCTTGACAGTTTGTCTTGGAGGTGTTAGTCCTTAAGACCAGCCCTAGTGATGTTGAAGGCCCCCAGTCCACCTGCTAAGTGGTCAGTGTGTCTCTACATGTCTTTCTGCTGTAAGTTTTCCTTGTGTTCTGGCTGGGGATGCATTTTTTTTTTGCCAGTCCTGGGGCTTGAACTCAGTCCTGAGCTCTGTCCCTGGCTTCTTTTGCTCAAGGCTAGCACTCTACCATTTGAGCCACAGTGCCACTTCCAGCTTTTTCTGTGTATGTGGTACTGAGGAATTGAACCCAGGGCTTCATGCATGCTAGGCAAGCACTCTACCACTAAGCCACATTCCCAGCCCTGGGGCTACATTTCTTTGGCTCTAAGACTCATGTCGCTGGGTGTAACTTCTGGGCCTGAGTGGGGTCTTTTCCCTCTGAAACCTCCCAAGGCTGAATCACAGGAGTGAGAGAGAGAATCCTTTCTTCCCCTCATTGCTCAAATCCACTCAACCACTGCAGACCTGTGGTCTCCACTCCGCCACCACTAGTCTGTGTGCCATCTGTCTGTCTCACCTCCTTGGAGACCAACCACCAAGATAGGTGGGGGGAGGAAGGTGCAGAAGGAAGGAGAGAGGTGCTCCAAACCAGGACACACCAGGGTGCCATGCCAGTCCACCCAGACCATAGTTTCTGTGGGGCCAATCCCAAAATGTAGCCCTGTCCAAGAGGGATGGCGGTGTATTTCACAAACCCTAAACTCGAAAGCATTGAAACACACACACACACACACACACACGTACGTGTACTGCCACTTCCAGGTTGGGTTTTTTTTTTTGTTTTTTATTTTTTTAGTTTATTGAAAATATTAGTGTCTCATGGGCTGTCCTGCCCAGGTTGGCTTCGAAGCATGATCTTCAGATCTCAGCTTCCTGAGTAGCTAGGATTACAGGCATAAGCCACCTGCACCCAGCTGAATTATATTTTGTTTGTTTGTTTTGCCACTTCTGGGGCTTGAACTCAGGGCTTGAGCACTGTCCCTTGCTTCTTTTTGCTCAAGGCTAGCACTCTACCACTTTAGCCACAGTGCCCACTTCCAGCTGAGGAACTGAACCCAGGGCTTCATGCATGCTAGGCAAGCATTCTACCTCTAAGCCACATTCCCAGCCCCTGAATTATATTTTTTTTTTCAATGAGTGACCTTTATAATATAAAAGATATAACTTAGTCACTCACTGGTCCCTCATGCCTGTAATCCTAGCTACTCAGGATGCTGAGATCTAAAGATCTCAGTTTGAAGCCAGCCCACTAAACTACCAAAAAGAGCCAGAAGTGGAGCTGTGGCTCAAGTGGTAGAGCACTAGCCTTGAGCAAAAGAACCTCAGAGGCAGCAGGAACTAGTCCCTGAGTTCAAGAACCACACATACACACAAAAACTCAGTAAAAATATAAACTCAGTAAAACTTAAAAATAATCCTGCCCATTTAAAGCAATCCTAGGAAATTGAGAGCCAGTGGCGCATGCCTGTAACCCTAACTTCTAGAAGGCTGAGATCTGTGGATCACTCGTGCCAAGCTAGCCTGGCTGGAAAGGTTAGTGAGACTCATCTCCACTTAATTAGCATCAGCCTGAAGATGGAGATGGGGGTAGCCAAGTGAGAGGGTGAGATTATGGAGCCCTGAGCACAAGCCCCAGCACTGGCAACAATACAATAAAGATCTTAGGACTAAGGGCAGGCTCAAGTGATAAAATACTTGTCTAGCACATCTGAAGCCAGGTTCAATCCCCAATATGAGAAAAGCAAAAACTCCTGTCATCTGCCCAATTTAGACTGACAAGCTCATAGCCACACCTCATACCTGCTCCCCCCTCAGCATCTTTTTCTGTTCTCAGCTCTGCCTGCGTCCCCTTCCTCCAGGAAGGCCTTGTTAACCTACGTGCTCCCTGTACCGTCCGCCCAGCTCCTGACCAGGGTTCGTGGCCTTCACTGTTCCTCCAGTGCCGCGGGACACGGGGCTGCTATGGGTGCCAGCTGCCATTATGATGTCACTGGCCCAGAATTCTGTTCCTGCTTGTACCTATCCAAGCCTCCAGGTGGGGGCACTCCCTTGGGGTTTGTGACAGCTCACCCCCTGACCACAGGAGAGAGGTGATAGGCATGGGAACCGTCCTAGAGGGGGGTAGGGGACAGCATGATAACAGGGCCACCGTGCCCTGGGCCCCACTATGAATTGCCCAGGCAGTCACAGAGTAGAGTGACCAACACTTGAGCTCTGAGTTCAAGTCCCACCTCTGGTTGGGCACCAGCTGTTTGACCTTGAGAGCTTGAACCCGTTCCTGTGTCCTTGGGTAATACCTTATACCATGGGGAGCTTCGGAACACGGAAGGTACCCAGTAAGTGCTGTCTTCCGAGGGGAGTTGGTGAAGGGGACCTGTGCTAAGCTTGCTGTTGGGCGAGGGGAGCGCGTTCTGTGCCCGGCTGTGGAGGAGACAGGGAAAGGCAGGGAAGCGGCCCCCACTGCCAGCAGAGGGCCCATCTGTGACTCTCTGTCTTCCAAGGAGTTGTTGCAAGCCCCTGCCCTGTTCGTCTCTCCCCAAGCCTGGGCTGGACTCGGTGGTCTCACGAGGTTTGCTTCCTCTTCTCCCGTTGGGCGTGGCCAGCTGCTTTCTTACCCCCTTGGGTTGGAGACCTTCGTGTCCAGGCTGTTTTTTATGTCCTGAGTCCTCAAGACCCTCAACCTGGCTGGGCCTTGGGTTGCTGGATCTTCTCGAGCTTTCTCTTCCCAGTCTCTGGTCCCTGTACCTCCTCTGTCCTTCAGCCTCGACTCTTCCTCCTCCTCCAGGTTCCATTTTCTATCGCCACCTGTCTCTGTTCTACCATGGTCTCTCCATCTGCCCCCCAGTTCTCCAGGACCTGGTTCCCCATCACCACCACCCCCCCCAGCTTTGTCCCCACTTGTCAGTCCCTGGTCCCGGCTCCCAGCCGCCCGGCTCCTGCATGGACAAAGGGGTCCTTTGTGGGCTGACCGCCGCTGGCGGGGCGGCAGGGCGCTGGC
Organism: Perognathus longimembris pacificus; assembly: GCF_023159225.1. Taxonomy (NCBI): domain Eukaryota; kingdom Metazoa; phylum Chordata; class Mammalia; order Rodentia; family Heteromyidae; genus Perognathus; species Perognathus longimembris. The sequence continues at coordinate 8,409,604 of NC_063182.1, read as the reverse complement.
TCCGCATTGCTGATGAAACGGAGCCCTTTGTTGTCCCTCCTCAGGCGCAGTATTTCTTTTTGGGGGCTGGATGCGTTCCTGGCAGGGCTGATGATGGATGCGCCCGCCGCCGCCCGCCTGCCCGCCAGCTTTTCCTCCCGCTCGTTCCCGCTCCGCTTCAACACAGCCCCGGCTCCTCCCCTGCCGCCCGGGCACTGCCAGGCCCGCTCTGGCCTGGAGGGGTTGCTGGGTGTCCTGCAGTGGGGAATGTCACCGCTGTGTACCCCTTTTGTGAGTAGGGCACGTGAGCCTGTGCTCAGCGAGCCACTGGGGCCAGGGCCTCCGCGCTTTACATAGCCGCAGGACAACACGAAGCAGGTTTGAGACAAGCCTGAGACTTGAACCAGGACTAGATGTGGACACCTGTCCTCTGGGTTTGGGGGGACGGTCGCCGCTTCCGGCTCCCCTCGTGGATCTACCCCCACCTTCCGCGCCTGTGGCTGACAAACCACAGTCTGCCTGCAGCACCTGTTCGGTGACATATCACGTTCTCTCCTGAGCTCAGCGTGCCCCACGACCCGGGGGCATGGGGGTGGGTGGTCCCTGAGGAAGGACTGAGAAGCGGCGGATCCGAGGGGATGGAGAGAACATGACGTTTCCACCCCTCACCTCCCCACAGAGAGAGACTGGGGATAGAAACAAAAGCAGAGGCTCAGCCCAAGAGAGCGCCAACCCTCAACTAAGCTGGCCGTGTCGGAGGCAGCTGACTTCTAATTGACCTGCCCGCCCTGCACCAGAGCCAGACCCTGGGCTGGAGGGCGGGGGGGCGAGGGCAGTGTTAATGCAGCTATCGATTTCTGCTAGCAGGCTGCAGAGGTGGGGGGGGGGCTCCACAGGCCAGGGGCGGACCGCGCTGTTCCCCATTTCCCTAGCCCCTGGACCCCCCGCCTTCAGATCTCCTTCCTTAGATCTGAAGCTCTGGGGTCGAGGCTCAGGGCAGGATAACTGAGCTCAGGAGACAGGCCTTCTGTCCTCCTAGCACCGCTGCGCCCCACCCCCTACACACACCGGGGCTACCAGTCATTGAGGACGGCGGGGAGGTCTTGACGGTGAGCTAGAGCCTAGAGGTCCTTGAGCGTGCTGGTCTCCTTCCTTTTACCAGGACTGATTCCCAGTCCTCCCTTAAGTCTACCCAGCTCTTCCTCTCCACCCAGCTTCCTCCAGGGTGGAGCCCAGTGCCCAGTTATGGGGTCAGTGTCCTCCCTGACCACGTGTGCCCCTCCGTGGCCACTCCCGGCTGATCCTGCTCTGTTTCTGTGATTGCGCAGGGTTGCACTGGGTGATCTGTGGCAGGCTGAATGACCAGAGCAGCTGGATTTTGAGGTGATAGGGTTGTCTGGGGACATTCAGTGTGTTTCTACCCTGGAGCCTAGGTACAACAGTTTTCCAGATGTGTGCCTCGCCCTTGACTCGCCAGCTGCTCAGGAGCTAGGCCCTGGGCTGGTCCACACCAAGCAGGAAGGTGGGGAGGGACATTAGAGAGCCAGGGTTGATGAAACTCCCCCCCCCCCCCCCCCCCCGCTCCATCTGGACCAGTTGCGTCAGCCAGAGAGGCCATTGCTACAGCGCCCTGACTTGAGGCCTCAGTGCAATGGGCCTTGTCCTGGGAAGGGGCGCCTAAGAGTTGTAGAGAAGGCCAAAAAACAAGCCCTGCTTGTCTTCCCTCCCTCCCTCGAGGAGTGCACCTACTCCATAGCCCAGCCTGCCCCAGGCGGAGGCCCCTCCCGCCTGCGGTGCGCCCCTGCTTGCTGGGGCCTCAGTTGAGTCAGAGGCCCATGGGGAGACAGAGAAGAGTCTGAGGTGACAGTGACTGGTTTGGAGCCGAGGAGGAGGTGTGTTGTGTGCACATGCACATCCTCTCTTTCTCACAGGGGGAGGCGCATTCTCCAACCTGGAGCTGCTCAGCCCGGAGCACCAGGGTTAGCTTCCTCCTTGAACTAAGGGGTGCTGTGCTCGGTTAGCTGACTTTGGTTCCAACTAAGTAGCCAGACACGTTCACCTGCAGGACTTGGCAGAACCTTAAAAGAACTGGTGTGTCTTAGAAATCTCCTAGAGGGGATCCAGGAGCCGCTTTCTAGAAGATGGGCCGGGGGAAGAAAGATTAGGAGGGAGAGATGGCTGTAACTCTCCGGTCCAAAGTTAGTTATCCTCTGTCTAGCACAGAAGAGCTGCCTGCCTCCATCGATCTCTGGAAGGGAAGGGAAGACTGGGTCTGAGCCTCCCCTGTGACATCGGTGGCCATGTCCTGTCAGGCTTGATGGTTACCATGGCAATACAGATGGCGATAGGGAAGGAGGAAGGTTGATTGCTGCCCTGACCCTGTACCCTCTTGTCCCCACAGAGTACAGACGCTTGCACTCGGACCCCTGACCATGTGCCTGCCCTGAGCAGCGAGGCCCACCCGGCATCTCTGTCGCGGGCAGCGGGGCCAGGTGCTCCTCTGTGAACCCCTAGCACTTGGCAGGCTCCTCCAGCAGCGAGGTCTGGGCCTCGGCCCCACCATGTCGAGCCTTGGCGGTGGCTCCCAGGACACCGGCAGTAGCAGCAGCAGCAGCAGCAGCAGCAGCACCAATGGCAGCAATGGCGGCGGCCCAAAGGCCGGAGCGACAGACAAAAGCGCAGCCGTGACGGCCGCGCCGGCCTCGGTGGCGGACGACGCGCCACCCCCCGAGCGCCGGAACAAGAGTGGCATCATCAGCGAACCCCTCAACAAGAGCCTGCGCCGCTCCCGCCCGCTCTCCCACTACTCCTCCTTCGGCGGCGGCGGCAGCGGCAGCATGATGGGCGGGGAGGCCGCCGACAAGGCCGCGGCGGCAGCCGCCGCCTCCCTGCTGGCCAACGGGCACGACCTGGCGGCCGCCATGGCGATGGACAAGAGCAACCCTACCTCAAAGCACAAAAGTGGTGCTGTGGCCAGCCTGCTGAGCAAGGCCGAGCGGGCCACCGAGCTGGCCGCCGAGGGACAGCTGACGCTGCAGCAGTTCGCCCAGTCCACGGAGATGCTGAAGCGGGTGGTGCAGGAGCACCTGCCGCTCATGAGCGAGGCGGGCGCCGGCCTGCCCGACATGGAGGCCGTGGCGGGTGCGGAAGCCCTGAACAGCCAGTCCGACTTCCCCTACCTGGGCGCCTTCCCCATCAACCCGGGCCTCTTCATCATGACCCCGGCGGGCGTGTTCCTGGCCGAGAGCGCGCTGCACATGGCCGGCCTGGCCGAGTACCCCATGCAGGGAGAGCTGGCCTCTGCCATCAGCTCGGGCAAGAAGAAGCGGAAACGCTGCGGCATGTGCGCGCCCTGCCGGCGGCGCATCAACTGCGAGCAGTGCAGCAGTTGTAGGAATCGAAAGACTGGCCATCAGATTTGCAAATTCAGAAAATGTGAGGAACTCAAAAAGAAGCCTTCCGCCGCTCTGGAGGTAACGGCGCCTTAGAGGGAGGTCTGTGGGCTGTGGCGTCCATCTGGCAGTCGAAACCCACCCCTAGCCCGCCTTTCCTACCTGGGCGCGTCCTGGGGCCTGCTAGTTTGGCTGTGAGATACCAGTTTATCACCCTAAAACTCAGAACCACCTCCTGAGATCCCCAACAGGCAGGGGCCTCATATTCCCCCCAGTGAGACCTGGGTCCGACATTAAGATTCCCGTAGTAGAAGCCCTGATTGTCCTACAGCATCCAGTCCATAACCTAAGATCCTAGCACTGTCCCTTCCCCAGTTTGAGGAGTTCCGTGGCCTCGACAGTAGGCCCCGCACCTGTCCCCCAGGGTCCAAGCCTTTCTTTCCCCCACTGCCACCTAAGGAAAGAGGAACTCCGGTACCACTGCCCTGCTCTGAGGCCTGGGGGCCCGGGGTACAGGTAAGGGCTCGTCCACCTAGGGTTTGCTTAGAGACGGCGGAGGGGCTTCTAGGCTGCTTCCTCTCCACCCTTGTGTCGGGGCCTGGCCCCCAGCTGCAGTGCCAGGCCCGGGTACGAAGCGTCTTTTCAGTTTACCGCTCCCTGCCCTCGGTCCCACCCCTCTACCAAAACGGGCTTGACGTGAATATCCAAGCGGTTGCAAAACAACAGTGGCACCCCACTTGTGGCCTCCTGGCCATGTCCCTCCCGTGTCTGTCTGCCTCTGTGCACACCGAGGCACCCACCTTCATCCATTGTACCTGCACGCACACACCTGCCCGGTGTGCATCCTCTCGGTATAGACACGGCTGCTGGTTCGCACTGCACGCCCAGCGTAGCGGGAGGCACGCACGGTGCACACGGCCAGTGCGCACGCGTGTTTGGCAGAAGCAGACCCGGCCCCCAGAGGTACCATTGCCACCCGCTGCCTGGTGCCTTTGGGCCAGGGAAAGGAAGATGCCTGGGCACGGTGGCTCGGGCGGCTTCGGGGTGCTCTGGGCCCCTCCGATGGGTCGCCTCTCCTCCCCCGGCCTGGCCAGGAAAGCAGGAACTCCAGGGGTGGCTGCCTGTAACTCCATGCCCCTCCCTCTGCGGGGGAGCGTCTTGCACCAGGCCCACCGGGACCCTGACTCTCTCCTTGTTTTTGTCTCCCGCCCCGCCAGAAGGTGATGCTTCCGACGGGAGCTGCCTTCCGGTGGTTTCAGTGACGGCGGCGGGAACCCAAAGCTGCCCTCTCCGTGCAATGTCACTGGCTCGTGTGGTCTCCGGCAAGGGATTCGGGCGAAGACAAACGGATGCACCCGTCTTTAGAACCAAAAATATTCTCTCACAGATTTCATTCCTGTTTTTATATATATATTTTTTGTTGTCGTTTTAACATCTCCACGTCCCTGGTATAAAAAGAAAGAAAAAAATATAACTGCTATTTCAGAAGAAGAAGAAGAACAACAACAACAAGGAAAAAAAAAAAGAGGTAAAGACAAATCTATAAAGTACCGAGACTTCCTGGGCAAAGAATGGACAATCAGTCTCCTTCCTGTGTCGATGTCATGTTGTCTGTGCGGGAGATGCCGTTTTTGTGTAGAGAATGTAAATTTTCTGTAACCTTTTGAAATCTAGTTACTAATAAGCACTACTGTAATTTAGCACAGTTTAACTCCACCCTCATTTAAACTTCCTTTGATTCTTTCCGACCATGAGAATAGTGCATAGTTGCCTGGAGAAAATCCACTCACGTTTATAAGAGAATGTTGATGGCGCCGTGTAGAAGCCCCTGTCTCCATCCATGTGTGCAGAGCTGTCAGGCCGAGCTTGCCAGGGTAGGGGCCCCCCTCGCCCTCGAGCCCAGACCAGCAGAGCTGTACCACCATCCTGACTGGGTCCCCTTCCCTTGACAGTAAGAATTTTGGAAAAATGTGAGTTCTCTTCATTGAGCCGCTGAGATCTGGGGAGCCCATGTCTAGAGATTTCTGATCCTGGCTACTTCCCTTAGAGAAAAGAAAATAAGTCCTTCTATTTCCGCCTTGCTAATCGCAGCAGAAGAAAGGGCTTTTCCGCGCGGCCCCCTGCCAGCGGGGGTGGGTGCCCAGGGGTCCCTGCCCGCGACCAGCTTCCTGCTGATGAACATGCTGTTTGTATTGTTTTAGGAAACCAGGCTGTTTTGTGAATAAAACGAATGCATGTTTGTGTCACAAGCTATGACTGGCTTCTTGCTCTGCTTGGGGGCGGGGTGCTGGCTGGGGGGCTTGCTGGGGCCCTGAGACACTTCAGAGTGGAGATGTCCTGGGAAGCGAGGCCCGCATCCAGCGGGGGCCAGATGCGCACCTAGCCTGGCATAGGTGAAACGTCTTCATCCGGAAGGGGCTGGTCCCAGAGTTCCTCTCTACTGCACAGACTCCTTCCGGGATCGGCACGTGTGCGGGATTGCCTTCCTCAGCTTCCAACGCCAGCCGGACCAGCGCAGGCTTGGGATGAGTGTCGCCCCCAATCTCCATGCTACTGATGGGACTCCCGGGGAGCCTTGGGTATTTCCCTTCAGCCCGAAGGTCACCAGACTGACTTGTACGAGATGGGGGGGGGGGGTGAGATTGCCTCTACCCCAAGAGAGTGGTTTAGTAGAAGGCCTAGGACCTCAGATTCCTGGGGAAGTGACCACCCAGCCAACCAGTGGTTCTAGGCCAGGAGCAGCCTAAACAGGAAGAGGATGGCATGACACCAGCTCCACGCATGAGGCTTGACCAGTGCAGAGCCATTGCGGGCTGGGAGGGAGTCCCTCCACCAAGGCCAACCCGAAGGATGCGCCTATCTATCCACTCTCCCCACCAGCTGCTCCGAGCCTGTTGACGATGACAGCTAGAGTTGAGGAAGGACTTTCCCGAATCTAATGAACGGTGGGATCTAACGAGGTAGGTGAAGGATTTCAGACCAAAGGAGGAGGCTGCGTGGGTGGGGAGATGGGGGAGATGGGCTGTCTGCCATTGTTACTGGAGGAAGAAAAGGGGGAGTTAGTCCTGTCCCCCAACCCTTTCCTTCTGTCCCAGTCCCCCTCGGAGCACCAGGGCCTCCGCAGCCTGGCCCGGCACAGCGGGGGCAGGTGGGGGCGGGGGCGGCCGCTTTCAACTGCAACGCTGCCTGGGAAAATTCCCTTTCATGTGGCTGCCTGTGATCTCTCCAGGCGGCTCTGCCGAAGAGGGGTGTCCAGCAGGGAGGAGGGGGAGGATTTGCAGCTGGGGGCACCCTTACCCCAGCACAAGGCACACCGCGGCACACCCCCCACCCCCGGCCTCAGGGTGATGGGAGGGTCCTCGGGGTGGGGGTGGGGGAGTCCTGGCCAGTAGGGGGCAGTGGGCTTTTGACTCCTGCCTGGCAGCACAGGCTGGAGAGGGCTAAGGTCAGCCCTCACTGGCACACCTGCAGGTGTAAGGTACAGGGTTCTCTTGCCAGCCTCAAGTGGGGGTGCTTGGCCCAGCCAGACTGCCTTTTCTTAGTGCCCCTCCCAGCATAAAGGTGTCCAGGTGTCCCTCACGTCTAGCCTGTTCCTCTCAGATCAGACGTGGAAGTCACCCCCTATATGCAAGAGGCCAGAAGAGAGTTGTTAGGCCAAACTTGAGAAGACTCAGTCACCTCCTCTAGGAAAGGGGGCAGTCATGAGCTCCCCACAAGTGGCCGGTGGAATCACGATCACACGAGGAATTGTCTTGATTCCTAGTGGAATTAGAAAATGATAGCTGCTGTCACTAAATCTCTAAGCTATCCCCCACCTTGTGCCCTGGTGGCTTCCCCAAAGCCCTAGCCAGTCCCATGGCCCAGCTCTACCCAGCCCTGTGGGTCTTGGTTGGTCTCTGTCTCCTGTAATCTTCTGTGTCATCGACATAACTTTCATGGGGCTCCTGGGGCTCCACAACTCTGTCCTGCTGGCTGCAGCACAGGAGCCTGGCCTGGTGACTGGGGGGGGGGGGGGGCTTCACCCTAGCACCCTGAACCCCCACCTGGGGTGATTCAGTGTCTGACATTGGACCGACAGCACTGTTGTATGGCATTGTGTGACAAAAAAGGGGTGATTCTGTGAGTGTGACATCGTGGCCCCAAGACTGCCATCAAGGGTTGTGGGTGTGGCCCTGGCATGACGCGCTGCCGGGGTGACGTGGCGGGGGCGTGGCCATGTGCCCCCGGGGTCGGCGGGGCAGACGCCGCGCTCTGTGTCTGGTGCATGTCGAGGCCCAGGCTCTCCCTCCGGCCTCCGGCCCGGTCCCTCTGCTCCCGAGGCCCCGTCTGCAGGGGGCACCGGCGTAAGGGCCGCAGGCACCGTTCCCACAGCCCCGAGGCCTCAGCCCAGCACCACCAGCTCGGCAGAATATCCTGGCAACCCCAGCCCCTTTGTTCTCTATGGCAGCCAAAGGCTCCCCCCACGCACACCCCGCCCGCTCACACCCCTCCCCACAGCGGAGAGGCTTAGCGTGGCCTCGGCGATGCGGGGAGAAGCAAGCAGGACGGCTCCTGCGGCTGCGCGCTCCGCAAGGCTACGTCCACCTGCCCTGGGGCTCGGCTCCCGCTGCAGACCGGAATGGTTGGTTGGTTCAGTTTACTTCTTCGACTCTAATAAATCTTCAGGACAGAAGTAATGACCATTTTATACATGAGAAACCCAGAGAGTATGTGACCCACCCAAGAATAACAGGATAGCAGCCGGGCATCGTGACTCACGCCTGCGAGCCCAGCTACTCCGGAGGCTGAGATCTGAGGATTGCGGTTCGAAGCAGCCCAGGCAGGAAAGTCCGCGAGACGCTTATCTCCAGTGAAGCACCAAATAGCTGCAAGTGGCGCTGGGGCTCAAGTGGAAGAACTCTATCCTTGAGCAAAGAAGCCTAGGGACAGCCCCCAGGCCCTGAATTCAAACCCCAGGACCATCTCGCGTGCGCGTGCACACACACACACACACACACACACACACACACAAAATATATGGTGCAAGTTCTAATTAGAACTGAGATTCAGGTTCATGACTGCTTTGGAGGAGGACAAATTACCTCCAAGAGAATGGGGAGGGAGTCAGGAGGTCAGACATAAAATTTCTCTCTCCTAGCTGGGCGCTGGTGGCTCATGCCTATAATCCTAGCACCCAGGAGGCTGAGATCTGAGGATCGAAGTTCAAAGTCAGCCCAGGGAGGAAAGTCTGTGAGACTCCAAGAGTTCAAGCCTATGACCGACAAAATTCCCTCCTCCTCCTCCTCCTCCTCCTCCTCCCCCTCCTCCTCCTCCTCCTCCTTCTCCTCCTCCTCCTCTTACTCCTCCTCCCCTTTGTACCTACCTATCCTGTAGCTTGAACACAGGACTTAGGCACTGTCCCTAAGCTCTTTTGTTCAACACTAGTGCTCTACCTCTTGACACAGCTCCACTTCTGGCATTTTTTTTTTTTTTTGCCGGCTCTGGGGCTTGGACTGGGCCTGAGCACTGTCCCTGGCTTAGTTTTGCTCAAGGCTAGCACTCTACCTCTTGAGCCACAACACCACTTCTGGCTATTTTTATATATGTGGTGCTAAGGAATCGAACCCAGGGCTTCATGTGTACAAGGCAAGCACTCTACCATTAGGCCATATTTCCAGCCCCATTTCTGGCTTTCTGTTGCTTGTATGGAGATGAGAATCTTTTGGAAGCTGGTACCACTAGCTCAAGCCTATAATCCTAGATACTCAGGAAACAGAAATCTGTTCAAAGCCAGCCCACACAGGAAAGTCCATGAGACTCTTACCTCCAATCAACCACTAAAAAGCCCAGAGTGGAGAGTTGTGGCTCAAGTGGCAGAGCACTGGCCTTGAGAACAAGAGTTCAGGGAAGAGCCCTGGCCTTGAGTTCAAGCTCCAGGACCAGCAGGCTGGGATCTGAGGATCCCAGTTCAAAGCCATCTTTATCTCCCATAAACCACTCAAAAACTGGAAGTGGTGCTGTGGCTCAAGTGCTAGAACAGTAGCCTTGAGTAAAAAGAAGCTGGGGGGGGGGGGGCGGGACTGGGAATACGGCCAAGTGGTAAGTGCTTGCCTCATATACATGAAGCCCTGGGTTTGATTCCTTAGCACCACATATATAGAAAGAGCCAGAGTGTCACTGTGGCTCAAGTGGTAGAGTGCTAGCCTTGAGCAAAAAGAAGCCAGGGACAGTGCTCAGGCCCTGAATTCAAGTCCCAAGACTGACAAAATAAAAGTTTCATGGACTTCCCTGCCCAGGTTGGCTTTGAACCCTGATCCTATTATTATAGGTGTGAGCCATCAGCACCTGGCATTAAAGCATGTGGCTTTAAGGCCACCTGCTGCATGTGTTTATGTGTCCTTGCTGGATGACCTTGGTGGAATGTTCTTGCGTCTGTTTTCAGGAAGGAAGGACAATATAGCCAGGGTGTGGGAGAGTGGAGCACTTGAAGGTACTTTTCAGAGCAAAGACCCACAGAACACTCTTGGGGACATGAAACTGATGGTGGCCAAGATTGCACGTTCTGGTTTGGGGCTAGCCGCTATTCTCAGGCTCAGCCCAGCTTAGAGGCCCACACAGGACATGGTGTGGTCAGACAGCCTGGCTGTATCGAGGCCACTTAGATCTGACCTGATTGCAGCTCCTGCTCCTGGCCCCTCTCGGGCACCTGAGATGGATAGAGGGAGGTCACTGCGCAGCCCGCCATCACCCCACATCCGTCTGCAGCTCTGCGTGACCATCCAGTGTTGACGACAGTCAGTACTTGTGGCCAATGTCTGGGCGAGGGACAGGTAGCCACTAACTTAATCATCATAGCAGACCTTAGCTGGACCCCAGTGGCTCTTTCCTATAACCCTGGCTCCTTAGGAGGCTGAGATCTGCAAGTCAAGGCTGGAAGCCAGCGTGGGTAGGAAGAGCCATGAGACCCTTACTAGCCACTCAAACAATCACAAGTGGCACTGTGGCTCAAGTGGTAGAGCACCAGCCTTGAACACTAAAGATCAGAGACAGCACCGAGACCCTGAGTTCATGTTCCAGAACTGGCACGCGCGCACACACACACACACACACACACACACACGCAGAGAATTGGGCACAGAGTTGTTCCTGTCCTTCAAGGTCACACAGCGAAGCCAGGAGACCTGTCTCCAGGGGCCTGGAGGGCTCCGATTGCTGGGGGGTCGGGGGGGGGGTGTTTTCGTGAGCCTTCTGGCTCTGCTGCCGGAGCGGACACCTTCAACTTTCTCGGCCTGTCGACCTGCCATCTCTGTGGCATTCAATTCCCGCTCATGCCGGAGAACAAGGAGAGCCTCAGATTCCAGGCAGCAGGGCGTGAAGACGGGTCGGGCTCAGGGGAGGTAAGCCAGGCCCTTCAGGGCCCCAGGCCTGGCTGCACTGTGGCTGAGCCGCAGGGCTTGATCTGGGGGCCCCCACAATGTGAGGCGCAGAGAGGAATGCGGGGCCATTTCCTGCTGCCACCTCCCCAGCGCGCTGACTGCCCCTCGCTGTGGCAGGATCGTTCAGCCTGCTAACCCGGTTTCTGGTCACTAAGGCAGCATTGGCACCTGGCGTGTGGAAAAGATAGAAAACATGGGGGGCGGGGGGGGGGCTGAGCATGGCATACACTCCCGTGATCCCAGGTGGCAGAGGCAGGAAGGAGACTCGAGTTCAAGGACAGTCAGGGCTACAGAGCAGGACGTGTGTGTGTGTGTGTGTGTGTGTGTGTGTGTGTGTGTGTGTGTGTGTGTTGAACACATTATCTCCTGGCTATGGCCACTGTATTTCAGTGTGCAATTCCAGCCCTAACTAATGGGCTGGCCAGAGTATATTAGCTGGGTGCTGGTGGTTCTTGACTGTAAGTAATACTGTCTACTTAGGAGGCCAAGATCTGGACGACTGTGGTTTGAGCCCAGCCTGGACAGTTAAGTTCGCTAGAGTCCATCTCCAAAACAACCAGCAAAAAGCAGAGTTGGGCCAGGTGCTGTTGCTCATGCCTGTAATCCTAGGTACTCGGAGGATCAGTGTTCAAAGCCAGCCTGGCCAGCAAAGTCTGTGAGACTCTTCTCTCCAAATGACCACCAGAAAACCAGAGTGGAGCTGTGGTTCAAAGTGGTAGAGAGGGCTGGGGATATGGCCTAGTGGCCAGAGTGCTCGCCTCCTATACATGAAGCCCTGGGTTCAATTCCTCAGCACCACATACATAGGAAATAGCCAGAAGTGGAGCTGTAGCTCAAATGGTAAAGTGCTAGCCTTGAGCAAAAAGAAGCCAGGGACAGTGCTCAGGCCCTGAGTTCAAGGCCCAGGACTGGCCAAAAAAACCCAAACCAAACCAAAACAAAACAATAACATCAAAGTGGTAGAGTGCTAACCTTGAGCAAAAGAGCTCAGGGAAAGGGCCCAGGCCCTGAGTTCAAGCTCCACAATCAACAACAAAAGCAGAGTTGGAGAAGTGGCAAGCATGGGGTTGTGAATTTAAACCACAGGATGTCAGTCCAGTGGTAAAGCACTTGTCTGGTGTGTGCGAGGCCCTGGATTTAACCACCAGCACAGGAAAAAAAAATTCTCTTTTTTATTCCTGAAACCTCCATAGCTTTTGGTTAGAGATGCCTGCTAATGGCTAGTGAGATCCTCCAGCCTCGCAGGGTAGAGAGCTTATGTCTAGAGTGCCAAGATCCAGCCAGCTCAGAGCATTCACACACCCAGAATCCCATGCGAGGGCCATCATCAGTTATCCTCATTTTGTAAATGACACAGTTTTAGGCTCAGAGATATAGACATATACAAAGTCATACAGCCACGTAAGTCCCTCTGCTTTCCAAAGCTCTCCCTTGAATGCCTGGTTATTATTTTAGGCTTTGTCTGGAAGGAATCCTCCACCTCGATCTGACATGGTGCCTGCAATTTCGCCCAGACATGGGGCTTTAAATATTGCTTACGAGGGGCTGGGAATATGGCCTAGTGGCAAGAGTGCTTGACTCGCATACATGAAGCCATGGGTTCGATTCCCCAGCACCACATATATAGAAAATGGCCAGAAGTGGCGTTGTGGCTCAAGTGGCAGAGTGCTAGCCTTGAGCAAAAAGAAGCCAGGGACAGTGCTCAGCCCTGAGTCCAAGGCCCAGGACTGGCCAAAAAACAAAACAAAAAAAATATATATATTGCTTACGGGGCTGGGAATATGGCCTAGTGGTAGAGTGCTTGCCTCCTATACAGGAAGCCCTGGGTTCAATTCCTCAGCACCACATATATAGAAAATGGCCGCAAGTGGCGCTGTGGCTCAAGTGGTAGAGTGCTAGCCTTGAGCAAAAAAGAAACTGGGGACAGTGCTCAGGCCCTGAGTCCAAGGCCCAGGACTGGCAAAAAAAAAAAAAAAGACCTCATACTCTTTTTTTTTTTTTTCTTTTGGCCAGTCCTAGGGCTTGAACTTGGGGCCTGAGCACTGTCCCCAAGCTTCTTTTTGCTCAAGGCTGGCACTCTACCACTTGAGCCACAGTGCCACTTCTGGTTTTTCCTGTTTATGTGGCACTAAGGAATTGAACCCAGGACTTCATGCATGCTAGGCAAGCACTCTACGGCTAAGCCATATTCCCAGCCCTTCTTTTCTGCATTTTCTAACTTTTTAGAAGATTTTCTTTCCCCCTCCCTCCCTCCCTCCTTCCCTCTCCCTTCGTTCTCTCTCCTCGTCCTGGGGCTTACACTCAGGGCCTGGGCTCTGTCCCTGAGCTTTTGTTGCTCAAGGGTAGTCCTCTACCTCGGGAGCCACAGCTCCATGTCCAGTTTCTTCCAGTGGTTAATTGGAGATCAGATGCTCACTGACTTTCTAGCCTAGTCTGGCCTCAAACTTTGCTCCTCAGATCATAGCCTCCTGAGTAGCTGGGATTACAAGCATGAACCACCATTCCTGGCTCTTATTCTTTGTCATTGTTGAGTGATTTTTTTTTCCCATAAGGTGTTGTACAGAGGAGTTACTTTTCCATAAGTCAGGTAATGTGTACATTTCTTTAAAAAATTGTTTTTGTTTTTGCCAGTGCTGGGGCTTCAACTCGGGGGCTTAGGCACTATTCTTGAGCTTCTTTTGCTCAAGGCTGGCCCTGTACCATGTGAGCCACAGCACCACTTGTAGGCTTTTCTGTGTATGTGGTACTGAGGAATCGAACCCAGGTGCATGCTAAGCAAGCACTCTACCACTAAGCCACATTCCCAGCCCTTAAAAAAAAAAAAAGAAGTATTGTTATTATTTATAAAGGTGATGTACAGAGGGTTCCAGTTACATAAGTCAGGTAAAGAGTCCATTTCTTTCTGGACAACACCACCCCTTCCCTTCGCTTTCCCCCAGTTTCCCTCTCCTGTCCCTGCCCTCAGTTGCATTCCAGCTCATTTTCACCAGAGTGAACATTTATCGCTCTTCTGCCGTCCATTTCTGTGACCCCCTTGCCCTCCTCAACAACAAACACAAGGCAAGCCGAAAGCCCCAACCCACAGTTGTTTTTCCAATCACAATGTCCAGGCCAACGTGGCGGCTTTCTTACTGTGTTTCTGAGCCATCCTCGTCCTCTGCCTCCGGGGCTGGCCTGTGACAGTCGCCCCGCTTCCCGCCTTCTCCGCGCTGGGAAGGCGGGATTGCACTACCGCACGCACCCTGCTCCGTGCAATCAATCCTTCCCCCCCATGTCTTCCAGCCCAGAAGGATCTAGTAACAAAGAGAAAGGTACGGTGGGAGGGGAGGGGAGTACAAGGTAGCCTCGAACCCCTCCACGTCCTTGGAACCCTTCACCAGCCAGCCCCCATCCTGGACGGCCCGGAGGCCTGGCACGCGGGGCCGGGCCGCAGGGTTGAGCTGCGGATCAGGCGACCGAGCCCCCCGGAGCCGGGACGCGGCGAAGCCATGGAAACATGGCCGAGGTGTGAGCTTGGCGGGGGGCCCAGCACGACGGGGGGGGGGGGGGGAGCCTCTGGCTCGGTCACCCCTGCCCTCCCTCCCGGGGGCCCAGCTGGGCAGGCTTGGTGGTGTCACCCCCTCCGCTTTCCCAGGGCCAGGCTGGGGTCCATCTTGGGGACCCAGAAGCTGGGGCGCTCCGGGCAAAGCCGCTCCCCCTTCTGTCTCCTCTTCTATAAATATGTGTGTTATTTACCTTAAGCATTTTGATAAATCATAATAGCAGAGACATCTGCTGTCAAAACGGCAAACTGCATTTGGGGCTCAGCTGGCGGACAGGCAGGGCGAGAGGCCAGGGGGATGGGACCCCCAGGAACGGAAGGGGTCACGGAGGGTGTCCCCCAGCCCCCCCCCCCCCCCGCCATCCACACCCAGACCTTGAAGGGGACCCAGGCCCCTCCCTCGGGGACCTTTCCCCCAGCTGCAGATCCGGGGGGGCTGCCTGCCCCCCAGCTGTGTTCCCCGGCTGCCTCCTGCGGAATGAAGCCCCCCCCCCCCCCCCCCGAGCGGAGATGAACTCCCAGGGCCGCTCCGGCCCGCGGATGCCCGTGGGGAGGGGGGTGGGGAGGGCTGACCCGCCAGCCGTCCTCACAAGATTAATCACCCCACAGCCAGCCTCATCACGAGGGTGCCCAGGCCCGACCCTCCGCCCCCCTCCGCCCCCCTCCGCCCTGCCTCCCGCCGTCCCCATGGCCCCCAGTGCAACTCGTGGGAGGATTTGGAAAGAGCAGAGCAAATTCGTCTCTCGTTTTTTCCCCTCCCCTGCCTGGTGGCCTTCCCGGGGCCCTGAGGGCCCAGCAGCAATCCTGTGGTCTCCTTCCCTCCCCGGGTTCCAGCCCGGCCCCTGCGGTGCTGGGAGGGGCTGCTCTGACCCCAGCCTGCCATTTTGCCTCCTGCTGGGTCCCGTGGTTCCTCTGGCTGGCCAGGTTCCCAAAGCAGAGCTGGGATTAGGGGAACTGAAGGGAGTCCTTGGACTGAATTTCAAGGGGTGTTTCAAGCAGGGTGCAATGAATCTAAGTAGCCCCCTCCCCCCTATCCTGAGGGCCGTGGAGATAATGGAGAAAGGGGATCCTGAGCAGACGTGGAGGGCTGGGGCCAGGGCCCTGGCTTTCTCAGCCAGTCACCCCTGTGAAAGATGGAAGGATCTCCAGAGGCTGGTGGCTCACGTCTGTAATCCTAGCTACTCAGGAGGCTGAGATCCAAGGATCTCAGTTCAAAACCAGCCCAGGCAGAAAAGTGGGTAAGACTCATCTCCAATGAACTACTAGAAAACTGGAAGAGGAATTGTGACCCAAAGTGGTAGAGTCCTAGCCGTGAGCAAAAAAAGATGGAGGAGAGAGCCCAGGCCCTGAATGTAAGCCTCATTGACAAAATAAATGCATAAACCAACAAACAAACACTGAGGGATCATAGCCAGTGGGATAGAAGCCATGTGTGAACGTCAAGTCCCTCAGTCAGATAGGCCCCCAGGGGACTGAGTCTGCTCTGCCTGGCCTGGGTCAGAGGACCCTCCTCTAGACCCACAGCTCCAGACCCTCTCCTCAGACTTGCAGGGATGGGATGAGCACGCGGGGCCAGAAAAGAGCTGGGGGTGCAGTCTTTGCATGCGGAGAATGTCAGATGTTCAAGGAGGGTGAATCAGACATAGGTTGGCCTGTTTTGAACAAACGGTTAGGGCAAAGATCGCAGCCAGGATCCTCTGTGCCAAAGGCTGGTGACTCTAAGAGGAGCCGAGAATCTCCCCCACAACACCCCTAAGAAGGATAGGAAGAAGAGGGGTCTAGCCAGAGGAAGTGGCCATGATTAATCCAGCATTCAGGAGACCCAGGCAGGAGAATGGTAAGTTGAGGCCGGCCTGAACTACAATGAGCTCTAGAGTGAGACCTGTGGGTTTTTGTTTGTTTGTTTTAAAGAAGAAGTATAGATGCACTAGTGTTCCACATCTTTAATCCTAGCTACTCAGGAGGCTGAAATCTGAGGACTGTGGTTCGAAGCCAGTTCGGGCAGAAAAGCCAATGAGTCTCCTGAAGTGGTAGAACACTAGCATTGCGCACAAAAGGCTCTGGCAGTGCTCAGGCCCTGAGTTCAAGCCCCAGGACCAGTATAAAAAAAGTAGGTATGAAAGGTTGTACAAGTAAAGCAGAGCCTCGCAGGACCATGCCACTTCCCTAGGAGGCCCGGAGACTGGTACTCGGACATGGGCAGAGGTGGGGGTCCCCTTCAATGTCCACAGTAAGTGGCTGTGTTTTGTTCTGGGGACAGTGGGAAACAATAGGAAACAGCCTGGCTAGCTTTCGCAGGGGCTAACACCTGAACTGAAACTCCAGCCAGCCCAGGGGAATGGAGGATGCGGGAGCCATCATGGCGGCCCTAGCTCCTTGCAGCAGAGCGCAAACACATTGGGAGGTTGGGGCTAGGCCTGCAAAAAGTGGCCTGTGGATTTGGGGACCACTCAGTACAAGATGGCAAATCCAGGTTACAAAATGGCCAGGCTGACTAGAGGGCTCCAGGACCCCTGTACCCCCTGAGCCCCCAACCCTTTAAGGTAGAATCAATGGAGGCTGCGCGGCGGGAGGCTAGAATTCCCATCCAAGCTCTACCTCTAGCGCGCTTCATGGTCTCTTCCAGGGCCTAGCTTTCCTCATCAGTGCTGCGGGGTGCCTGCCAGCAGGGCTGTAGACCTTTCCCGGAGGAGTTCAAGGCTCCAGGGGGGCTCAGCTTGGGGACCCTTCATTGTAGCGCCTCCTCCTCCCGTGGGCTCCCTCCCCCTCCTCTCATGCTGCGCTCCCTCTTTTCTCCTGCTCCTCCACCCACACCTTCCCTCACCCCTGACCTGGTGGTCAGCAGTCTCCACTGATGTCACTGTTGTCATGGGAACCTTCCAGTTCTGGCCTGGAGCTCCTAGCAGGGGAAGCTGGTGGTAGCAGGGGGCAGATAGAGGTGCCTGCTCTTGCCAGCGTGGCTTTCCTCTGGGGAAGGGGGCCTTTGAAGGATAACCCCGATGTGGGGGAAGAGCTAGGGTGCAGGGGTTCGGGCCTGCGTGTCCCCAGACCTTGAGGTTTCTTCCCCTTCCCAGGCCTTACCCTCCCTCCGCCTAGCTTCAGGCTGGGGGTGGCGAGGAAGGGTGATGGGGACCTTCCCATTTCCCTCCCTTCTGATAGGAGCTCAGAGCCCTGAGCTCAGCTCATTCTCGAGGCTAAAAATACCAGGGAGGCAGCGGCAGCAGCTCCCTTGACACCCTGTCCACCGCCCCCCACTCCCGGCAAGACACACACACACACACACACACACACACTCATCCGCACACCCAGGCCTAGCCTGGGCCCCACAGTGAGGTGTCGCTTGCTTGGCTACAGCCCTGTGGTCTATGGAGCGGCTCAAAGTTCCTTCCTTTGGTTAAACTAAGATCTAGATTCTGCTCCCATTTTTGACCCCAGTTTTCTGTGTGATCTTGGGGGCATTCTTCTGGTTCATCTAGGACTTAGTTCCTCTTTCTGTGTAATCTGCATGGAAGACAGAGGAAGGCCAAGGTCCTCCCGGGCTGCCCATCTCCAAGCACCCCAGCAAACATGGAATCAAAACCACTTGAGAGACTGAGATCCGGAGGACTGCGATTCTAGGCCAGCTCAGGGAGGAAAGCCTGCAAAACTCTATCTCCTATGTAACCACCAAAAAGCGAGGCGCCAGTGTCACACACCTGTAATCCTAGCTACTCGGGAGGCTTGAGATCTGAGGGTTGAGGTTCAAAGCCAGCCCAGCTAGAAGAGTCTGTGAGACTCTTACCTGTAATCAATCATCAAAAAAGCCAGAAGTGAAGCTGTGGCTCAAGTGGTAGAGTGCCAGCCTTGAGCACAAAGAAAGAAAGAGAAAGAAAGAAAGGAAGGAAGGAAGGAAGGAAGAAAGGAAGGAAGGAAGAAAGAAAGAAAGAAAAGCTCAGAGACTACGCCCAGACTCTTGAGTTCAAGCCCCAGTAATGGCACCAAAAAGAAAAAGCCAGGCTGGGAGCATGGCTTAAGTGGTAGAGTGCTAGTCTAGTAAGCATAAGGCCTTCAGTAGGAACTCTAGTACCCCCACCATACACCCACCACACCCCCAAAAAGGGAAATCTGTGCCCACAGTGCTAAGTGAACAGTTGATCAAACCTCAGAGGTGTTTCAGGTTTGTGAAGGAATCTACACTGCCCTCTACCTAGGGGTCTGGGGAGACCAAGTGGGGCTCATGCACACATTCTGTCCATCAGGATTTCCCATCCCCCTTCCTCCTTCTCCTCCTTCTTGTGCTGGTCCTGGGGCTTGAACTCGGGGCCTGGGCTCTGTCTCTGAGCCTCTTTGTAGCATATGGACTTTTGAAGAGGATGTCCAATCCTGCAGGGCAGGATGGGCTCTGAATCATACCCCTAAATTTGCAAAGCTAGCTCTTCTCTGGTTACCGTGTGACACTAGAAAAGCCACTTCACCTTTCTGGGTCTCAGACTTTCCATTTGTAAAGCAGGTGTTTACCAGAGCCTGCCTAGAAAGGTAGGCATAGGATTAAGCAAAAAATTCCCAGAAAACTGTCTGGCAGAGGACTCATTATTTCTGGAGATAGGGAAGAGGCATGCGCTGGAAGGATTCTGGGGACATTTCTTCAGTAATGATTCAAGTGCTGGAGATTGTGTTGATTGTTGGATTTGTGGGTCCGAGCCTTCAGAATCTGGGTGCCTTACTCTGTACTAGGGGCCTCCTCCCAAAGAGAAGCAATGCCCATTAATTTCTCGAACATGTTTTCAGCCTACGAATGGATGCTCTCAGGTAAAACATTAATAAAATCTACATCACGTTGGTGGGGAAAATTAAATGTAAATTAGATAATTAAAAATGAAGCCGATGCCCGCTGCTTGGTGCTATTACCACTTATTAAAAGTTATGAGAAGTAGCCTTGGGGGGGAGGGGCTTGGTTGCAGGTTTGGGTGGGGGTTGGTGGCAAGGGGCCACCTATGGGAGCCCAGTTTGGCCTTTGAAAGGGATACCTAGGGGGTGCTCCTTTGCGGGCTGGAGGGAGAGAGGGAGAGAGGCGGAGCGGGCTTCAGAGCCCTAGGTTGTCTCTTACGGGTCTCTGGGTGGGCACCTTCCGCTCTACTGTCTAGAAGGTATCTAACCTTGCTGTGGCACCCGGTGGGTGGCATTCAGTAGCTAGGATTATCAGTGATGTCACCAGGACTGCGTCCTCCTCCGCCACAGGCCCCACCAGGTTGTCCACAGCGGGCCTCCATTGCTACAGAGGCTGCCCAGCTGACACCGGAAGTGGTAGGGTCACCCCATCCTGCACCCTAACCTCATCCTCCAGGATGAGAGACGGGGAGGCTAGGACTGGGGGAAGGGAACCCCCCAATGTCTTAGGTTTGTTATGCAGAGGAGGGTCTTCAAATCAGCACTTGGAACAGAGCTCCAGCCTGTGGAACCCGTCACCCATGTTTTTGTTTTTGTCAGTCCTGGGGCTTGAACTCAGGGCCTGCGTACTGTCCCAGAGCTTTGTGTCCCCACTCAAGGCTATCACTGTACCCCTTGAACCACGGCGCCACTTCTGGTTTTCTGGTGGTTGGTGGGAGATGAGAGTCTCAGGGACTTTTCTGCCCAGGCTGGCTCTGAAAGGCCATCCTCAGATCTCAGCCTCCGGGCAGGTAGGATTCCAGGCGTGAGTCACCCACTGTTGTTGTTGTTCCTGCACCTGCTCGGCGCTCCGGAATCCACACTGGGTGTGAGGACGGCCCAGGTGGACCCCCCCCCCCCCGCCCGCCCCCCGCTAAGTTTCCAAGGAGCGCTCCAGTCAGATCTAGCCCTGGAAGGGGAGGAAGGGGACCCCCGGAGGTGCCATGTGTGGGGGGGGGAGTGGAGGAGGAGCGCGGTGGAGAGCAGGGCGGGCGGCCGGGCGCGCGGCGAGGGGGGGCGGGCCGCGGAGCCGGTGAGTCACCGCAGCGGGGCCCGGGCCCGGCGGGAGGCGGCCGCGGAGCGGGGGGCGCGTTCCTGGCTGGCAGAGCGGCCGGCACTAATGTCTTTCCCACATGGCCCCGAGCTCCCCGTTCGGCACGATCACACCACACGGGCGAGCCGCTCCCGCGGCCACCCCCGCCCCAGCTGCCTGCTTCCCACAGAGCCGGAGGGGAGCGGAGGGGGGGGGGGGAGCGGGGCGGGAGCCACCGGGGTGCCCGGCCCTGGGGGGGGCGACCCCCCTCCCCGAGACAGCATTCCCCACGGGGGGGGGGTGGGGGCAGGAGGGAGGCCCCGGGGCAGCCAGGGATCCTCTCGGGGACCCCCACGGCGCCCACCCCCGCCCCGGCTTTCGCGCTGGAGTTGTTGGGGACCCCTGACCCCCCCCCTCCACCACCACCACCACGGGCGGCGGGATCGTGGGCAACCGCGGCCGCCCGGCACCGACGCCCTCGGCCTCCCCGCCCTCCTCCCCGACCCCCGCGCCCGGGCGTCCGGGCCTCCGGTGGGGGGGGGCGGAGGAGGGCGGCTCCGGGAAGAGGCCACACCCCGTCCCTCCCGCCGCAGGGTGGGGGACACTCCTCCCTTAAAGCCCCGGGAACTGGGAGCGCTGCTCTCCCACGCAGCCTCTGTCCCAGCGCCAGACCTCTAGGGGGGGAAACTGAGGCTAGGGAGGGAGGGCCCACCCAGAGCTCCCGGACGGGGAAGTTGGCTGGCAGTCGTCCCTCCAGCTGGGCTCAGAGGCGGGGCGCTAATGAGAGTTAAATGTAGGGCGTGAGTCACCTCCGAGGGGGAAGAGACCACCCTCAGATGCCGAGGGGGGAGGGAGGGCTGTCCAGACGGCTCAGCCCTTCCCCACGCCCCTGCGCCCCACCGGGGCGACCCCCGAGGGGCTGGCTGTGGGGACGCTCGCGGCTTGGGGCGGGGGCTGGGCGGAGGGCCAGGCCGCCCTGAGGACCCCTCTACCCCCTGTGGCCATGCAGGGTGCCTGTGCTACCCCTCGACGCCCGCCCTCTCTGACCTCCAACCCCGGGGGGCGGGGGAGCTTGCAGCCCAGGAGCTGCAGTGCTGAGGACAGGGTAGAGTTGTGAGTGTGTGTGTGTGAGTGTGTGTGTATACACGCCTGCAGCTGGGTGTGTTTGAGGGCTGTACGAGTGGCTGTTACTTGAGAGAGAAGGTCCCTCTGTGTGTCCCTCTGTTTATGTTTATGTGTGTGACGGTGTCAGCTTCACTCCTTCCTTGGGGGTCTCTGGTCTCCCTTGTGTACCCCACTGTCAGTCACCAGGAGCTGCAGGGTTGGGGAAGTGACTCTGGCACAGAGAGAGACACGGGGAGAGGGAGGGGACCAAGTGCCTCTGTTTCCCCAATGGACGATCCAGGCTAGGTGGCCAACACCAGGGGGGTGGATGGTGGACCCCGCCCCCCCCAGCCCTGCTCGGCAGTCCCCTCCCTGCTCCCTCTGCTCCCAGCCCTTCGCCTCCTGGCAAGAGCTTATTTGCATGGTATTTACATTTCATTTGCATCGTGTTCAATTAAAAACCTGACCAGCTCCCGCCTGCCTGGCGCTGCCTGCCCAGCCTGGTGAAAATGCTGGTTGGGCACCGCTGCATTCCCACCCCCACCCCCCATGGACTGACCCATGTGGGAGGGGTCCTCCCCTCAATGAGATCATCCCAGTCACCCACTGGAAGGGCCCGGAGGGCTGGGAGCACAAATGGAGAAACTGAGGTCCCCAAAGGGCTACCTTGAGCTTCAGGCTAAGGGCCAGTCTCAACCCAGCTAGCATGTTGGCCAAAGCTGTTCCTTTATGGAACTGGCAGTACTGCACCAGGAGTGTGGCCAGCCCCCCGAGGGGCACTGCCTCGTGGGAATGTCGCTTACCCTTTGAGGTCAGGCCATCGCTGACCACATCGCTCCATTTTACAGATGCGAAAAACAAGGCTGGAGAGGGCAAGCCCAAATCCACCCGAGGCAGAATTCAGATCTCTGCCAGCATGGCTTCTGAGTCTGTGCTCCAATCGGGGAGCAGTTGAAGACAGTCCACTGCTTCCTCGCGCCCGGTGAGCCAAGTTCATTATCTCCAGGGTCATTAACTGCGCATGGGCCATGGCAGCTTCACTGTCTCCTGGGAGCTGGCTTGGCTTCTGGCTTCTTGCTTCTCGAGACTGCCATCCATACCTATTCCTGGCTAAGGGGCCGAACCCGCTCCTGGTGGCATTTCTTCCTGGCACCAGGGCCTTTTTGTTTGGGAGCGTCAATCCGAGCCAGTAACTTTGTAGAAACCATCAAGTTTGTGATGCTGGCAGAAGCTGAAGGTTAGGCATGGAACGATGGGCCAGGCAGGTCCCAGGGGACACAGGCGGCATCAGAACTCGCTTGGAAGAGAAACCCTTAAGCCCCCTTCTCCCTGGATCTTAGAGCCTTTCTGGAGTCCAGCTCATCTAGGCCGGAGAGAGGAGAGTTGGCCAACCAGCACCCTGCTCCTTCCGAACCACAGTGATGGGTTCAGAGGTGGAGATGTGACTTGGGCTTTGCCAAGCAGACGGATTCCCAAGGCTTTGATCTCCTACTGGAAGAATGTGGAGCCGCCACCTTTTAGGCGAAGCTACCCAGGAAGCCACCAAAGGACGCTGGTTGGAGCTGGAGCTGGAGCTCAGGGGTGGAATGCTTGCTTAGCACGGATACGGCCCAGGTTTCATCCTCAGTGTCCCCCCACAATGAAAAAATATCTGAGGGGGCTGGGGATATGGCCTAGTGGCAAGAGTGCTTGCCTCGTATACATGAGGCCCTGGGTTCGATTCCCCAGCACCACATATACAGAAAATGGCCAGAAGTGGCGCTGTGGCTCAGGTGGCAGAGTGCTAGCCTTGAGCAAAGAGAAGCCAGGGACAGTGCTCAGGCCCTGAGTCCAAGGCCCAGGACTGGCAAAAAAAAAAAAAAAAAAAATCTGAGAAGCTGACCTCCTTGTGTTCAAAGCTACACTCTCTTGGATCTAAGACTCAGAATAAGCCAGCGTGTGCTGCATGTGTCACAATTGCAGCCTGAGATTCTTCCTGAATAGTTTGGGCTTCACCTATTTCTGACTTGAGCCTCTGTCCATACCATACTCCTTTGCTTGGGAATGGAACGCCTCCTCTTGCTCGCTCCTGAGCAGCCAGTGCTGTGTGACAGGCCCAGCACGTGCCGCTAGGAGAGGCTCACTGTCTTCTCCACTCTGGAGTCACCTGGGACGGCTGGGCCTTGCCCGGGGTCCTGGCCTGCTCCCTGCTGTGCTACCTTGCTCTGTCTTCGTTTCCCTTTCCCAGTTTGCGTGCCATAGTCCCAAAGTGGATTTTAAGATCCTAAATGCAGGGCTGGGGATATGGCCTAGTGGCAAGAGTGCTTGCCTCTTATACAGGAGGCCCTGGGTTCAATTCCCCAGCACCACATATACAGAAAACGGCCAGAAGTGGCGCTGTGGCTCAAGTGGCAAAAAAAAAAAAAAAAAAAAAAAAAAGAAGCCAGGGACAGTGCTCAGGCCCTGAGTCCAAGCCCCAGGACTGGCCAAAAAAAAAAAAAAAAAAAAAATCCTAAATGCCAAGAGCCCAGTCCACTCCTGAAGACAGAAGAGCTACAGTAGAGCAGTGAGAAGCTTGGTGTGGGCATGGGACAAGGTCAAGCTAGCCCATCGGTGTGAGGTGTTCGACTAGTCCCTCCCACTTTCAAATTCATATATTCATATGTGTGTATATATACACATATGTACATATGTGAGAGAGAGGGGGAGGGAGGAGATGTAGAGAGATGTTCCTTGTGTAGCCCAGGCTGGTCTAAAACCCATGATCTTCATGCCTCAGCCTCCTGAGTGCTGAGATTTCTAGGTCTTGTTCTTTAGAATGGTACTGTTACAGTGGATACAGTAGCTACTCAGGAGACTAAAGTCAGTCAGTAGAAGCCAGGAGCTGGTTGGTGGTTCATGCCTATAGTCCTAGTTATTCAGGAGGCTGGAATCTGAGATTGTTGTCAGAAGAATCCCTGAGACTCTTATCTTCCATTAACCAGTAAAAAGCTGACCTGTAGTTCAAGTGGTAGAGCTGGAGCTCAACTACAGCTAGCCTTGAGCACAAAAGCTCTGGGACAGTACCCAGGCCCTGAGTTCAAGACCCAGGACCAGTGTACCACCACTTCCCCCTGTCCCCCCACCGGCCGGCCAGGCAATCAGGAAAGCAGTTTGAGGCCAGTCCAGGCAAAGAAAGTTCATAATCAAAGCAGGGTGTGGTAGTATGACTCTGTCATCCCGCCATGGGAGATGTAAATGAGATCATGACTAGGACAAACTCTTTTTTTTTTAAATTTTTTTTATTATTAATTGAACATAAATTTTTTTTATAAGGTGTGTGCAAAGAGGGTGCAGTTACATAGTAGGGCAGTGTGTACATTTCTTGTGATATCTTACAACCTGTTTTTCCATCCCTTGTCTAGGTCAGGTAGACCCATATGCAATATACAATGTATCAAGCACATATACAGTGTTCACAGACTTGGTCTCTACTGTCTCTCCGTCTCCCTTTGTTAACAGTCATATATCAGGGAGATCATGCCCCTTTGTTTTCTGTGTTCTAGGCTTGTCTCGCTCAACATTATTTGTTCGAGTTCTGACCATTTCCCTGCGAATAACAATATTTCACCATTCCTAATCGCTATGTAGTATTCCATTGTGTATAAGTACCATATTTTTTGGATCCATTCATCTGTGGAGGGGCATCTGGGTTGTTTCCAAATTTTAGCTATTGTGAATTGTGCCGCGATAAACATGGAAGTACAAATGTCCTTTTGATATCTTGGGTTTTGCTGTTTAGGATAGATGCCTAGGAGTGGTATGGCTGGGTCATAGGGTAGGACTATATTGAGCTTTTTGAGAAACCTCCATACTGTTCTCCAAAGTGGTTGTACTAATTTGCACTCCCACCAACAATGGAGAAGGGTTCCTCTTTCCCCGCAGCCCCTCCAGCATTTGTTGTTTCCTGAGTTCAGAGTATAGGCCATTCTAACTGGGGTGAGGTGGTATCTCAGGGTTGTTTTTATTTGCATTTCCTTTACTAGCAGGGATGTTGAGCATTTCCTCATGTGTTTCTTTGCCATTTTTATATCTTCTCTTGTGAAGTCTCTCTTTAGCTCTTTTGCCCATTTCCTAATAGGTTTATTGGGCTTGGAGGGGCTTAGTTTTTTGAGTTCTCTGTAGATGACAGATATCAGGCCTTTGTCTGTTGCTGTGCTGGTAAATATCCTTTCCCATATCGTTGGCTGTCTTTCTATTTTGGTGGCTATGACTTTAGCTGTGCAGAAACTTTTTAATTTGTAGTAGTCCCATTTGTTGAGTCTTTCCCCTATTTGTTGTGCCCCTGGGACTCTATTCAGGAAGTTCCTTCCTGTGCCTATAAGTTCTAGTGTCTTTCCTACTCTGTCCTTCAGTAGTTTCAAGGATTCAGGTCTGATGTTGAGGTAGGACAAACTCTTGATACCCTGTTTGAAAACTGAATGAAGCAAGAAGGTCTGGGGACGTGGTTTAAGTGGTATAACATCTGCCTAGCAAGCATGAGCATCTGAGGCCAAACCCTAGTTCCTCAAATAAGTAACTAAGATGATATGAAGTGGGCCTGTAGACTCAATTACTCAAGAGGTAAGACACAAGAGTTTTTAAGCCCAGAAGTCCAGGTGTCCTGTTATTTATTGTTTGTTTAATGGTCCTGGGGCTTGAACTCAGGGTTTGGATATTATCTTTGAGCTTTTTTGCTCTAGGCTAGCACTCTACCAATTGAGCCACAGGTCCACTTCTGGCATTTTTGGTAGTTAATTGGAGATAAGAGTCTCTTGGGGTGGGCGCTGGTGGCTCAAGCCTGTAATTCTAACTACTCAGGAGGCTGAGATCTGAGGATTGTGGTTCAAGGCCAGCCAGGGCAGGAAAGTCCCTGAGACGCTTATGTCCAATTAACCACCAGGAAAAAAAAAGCTGGAAGTGGAGCTGTGGCTCAAAGTAGTACAGTGCTACCCTGCGCATAAAGAGCTCGGAGATAGCACCCAGGTCCTAAGTTCAAGCACCACGGCTGCCAAAAAGACACAAAAAAAAGTCTCATGGGTTTTTGTGCCCGGACTGGCTTTGAGGGGTGACCCTCAGATCTCAGCTACCATGACAGATGTGAGCCACCAACAAACGCTGGCCTTTAAACTTCTCTCTCTCTCTTTCTCTTTCTTTCTAGAAAGGATTTCACTATGTAGCCCAGGTTGCTCCGGACCTTCAAACGCAAGGGGCAAGGCCAGCCTGGGCAATATAGGGAGACACCCCCCACCCCCTCTTCTCAAAGAGACAACAGCCACAACCAAACAA
Organism: Perognathus longimembris pacificus; assembly: GCF_023159225.1. Lineage (NCBI taxonomy): Eukaryota > Metazoa > Chordata > Mammalia > Rodentia > Heteromyidae > Perognathus > Perognathus longimembris. The sequence continues at coordinate 8,382,949 of NC_063182.1, read as the reverse complement.
AGGATTCCTGCAAGGGGAGGTGTTGAGGGGAGAGGGAAGGCTGTATGGAAAGTACTTAGCACAGTCAGCCCATCCATCATTAGTGGGTACCCACCCTGTGCCCATAGCAGAAGGCTCAGAAATGACATGTCCCAAGCTGGGGTCCCTAGCTTCAGACAAGCTGAAGGTGGAGGTTGGGGCAGCCAATCAGGAGCGTGGGGTAGCCCTCCTTAGCCTGCCCGAGATCTCTGAGGGCAGCCTCCCTCTATCTCCCTTTTGAGGTGGTGGGCGAGGTCCAGCCGTTCCCTCCTCTCTCCCTTCCCCGTCCTCCCTTCCAGCCAGCAAAGCTCCGAGTTAATCTCCTCGCCCATCAGGGGGTGACAGGAGGTGTCTGTCATTTGGAGCCAAGGCCGTCAGACTCTCTGGCTAATTGGGGCGCAGGCGCCAGGAGCACAGGAAATGGCCGGAGGGAAGCGGCAGCGAGGAGGGCAGAGAAGCAGCTCTACCTCCTTCCCAGCAGCTAGGGACGGATCCACAGGGCTCCAGAGGAAGAGGAAGGCCCGGCAGAAGAGGAAGGGCTTGCGGGATGACGACGACAAATTGCTATTCCTCTTGATCACATTCATAATGGTAGCAGTAAGCCTTTATTGAGCAGTTACTGTATAAATCAATACATTGACTGAAAACCTCCAGTGGTTTTCTGTAGCCCTGGGAAACTGCAGACACATTCTGCCCAAGCACTTGGGAATCTCTAGTTCCTATGCCTCTGTCCTCCACCCATCGACTGCAGCCTCCCCAGTAGCAAACTTTTCCTGCCCCAGGGCCTTTGCACTAGCTATTTTATGCTCTTCAGAGCACCTTTCTCTACCTCTTGGCATGATTATCTCTCCCTCATTCTTCAGGTCTATGTTCAAGAGTACCTCAGTTTATTAAAGAAAAAAAAAGTCACCCCTGTCTACTCTAGTATGTCATCTGTTTATACTTTCACAGCATTTGTTATGTGAAACTATTTCATATATATATATTCTCCTTTTAAAATTATTATAAAGGTGCTATAACAGTTACATGCTGGGCAATGAGTACATTTCTTTTTGGACAATGTCACCCCTTCTCTCTCTCTCTCTCTCTGTTTCATTATGTATTTGTGGCTTATATCCATTCTCCTACTCTAGACTGGAACCCCTGTCACTGACAGGATTTACTGCTGGAACCTTAGTGCCTCAAAAAATGTTGGGGGGCTGGGCATATGGCCTAGTGGTAAAGTGATTGTCTCCCATCCATGAAGCCCTGGGCTCAATTCCTCAGCACCGCATATATAGAAAAAGCTGGAAGTGGCGCTGTGGCTCAAGTGGTAGAGTGCTAGCCTTGAGCAAAAAGAAGCCAGGGACAGTGCTCAGGCCCTGAGTCCAAGACCCAGGACCAGCCAAAAAAAACACAAAACTTGTGTAAAAAATGTTGGGCAAATAGGAGGCCCTCATACTCATTAAGTGAATTCAAGAGTCAGGAACTTAGTCATATACCTGTTTGTTTGTTTATTTAGTGCCAGTACCAGGGCTGAACTCAAGACCTGGGTACTATCCCCTAGCTTTTCTGATCAAGGCTGGTGCTCTACCACTTGAGCCACACGTCTACTTCTGGCTTTGTTTTTTGCTAATCAATTGGAATTACGAGTCTCATGGACTCTTCTGCCAAGGCTGGCTTTGAACTGGGATCTTCCTAGCTCAACCTCTTGGGATTACAAGCCTGGGTCAGCAGTGCCCAGCCCTTGCTGGTGGCCTTCTCTCATGTTGTCTTGGTCACCTAGGAGAAGTCCCCTATGTCAAAAGGCAAATGATCAGAGAAGCCACATTTTGAAGGATGGAGTCTTGGTGTCTTTGTTAGAATCTAACAGTCTGCAGGCAGCCAGTTCCCTAACACGATCAGGAAACAGGCCAGAGAGGAAAGAAAGAACAAAAGCCACACCAACACACCAATCCAGCTCCAATGGAGACTGAGCCAGGAGACAGGACACGGGACCCCAACATAGAGACACGCGGCCTGGCGTACTGGAGCCCGAGCTGTCCTGTGCCTAAATAGGGTCAGGTCAGGGGGCAGGGTCACAGGACGCTCCCAGGCCCAGGCACTGGACTGACAGGCTCAGTCACCTATAGGCCAAGGGCCCACCCTTGTCTCCAGGGATTCAGGCATATCCACCACCTGGGGGTGAGACTTCCCTTCCTCCACCCCGAAGACAAGATGCCAGACCCTACAATTCACCATATGGCCAAGATGGTGCCAGCCAGATCCGACCTCCTTACCTCACCCAACTCCAGGTACGTATCCTATTACTTTCTCCACACAACTCTTGGAAGCCATGCTGCCTCCTCCGGGAAGGCTCCTGCCATGTTAGTCTGGCGGCCTCAGGATCCCTGCCAGCTGGCCGGTTCTCTGTGTTACCCTCAGTGACCATCACAGAGCTGGCACAGTGCCGCTCAGTAGGTATCGTATTTGCCTCCTATTCATTTAACAGCTCCAGGTGAGCCTTGCTTCAGATTCCCTCGTCTCCAGATTATCCTCAGGCACCACGGGTCCCTCTAAGCCAGAAAACCGAACCTGGAGGACTGGGGACATGGCTCAAGTGGTAGAGCACCTGCCTAGCATGCTTGAGGATTCTGAGCATGCTCAAACACTATATATATATATATACTATATATATACACTATACATATATATACTATATATACACTATACATATATACACTATATATATAGTGTATATATATATATATATATATATATATATATATATATATATAAAGTCCAACTTCCCCAGAACAAAAACAGAAAGCCCAAACCCCAACCAAAATAAATCAGCAACAACAAACCAGCTTGGGGTCAGCTGAAAGGGAGGAGTGGTTTCCAGTTACCTCTACCAACCTCATTCCTCAACTGCTCCCACCTCATGGCCAGTCAGACCCAAATCTGGGCCCACCAGGACAGGTGATTAGTCTTTGTTTTTGCCAGTCCTGGGCTTGAACTCAGAGCCTGTGTGCTGTCCTTGGGCCTCTTTGTGCTCAAGGCTACATATGGTTCTACTATTTGAGTCATAGGGACACTTTTGGTTTTTGAGTGGTTAACTGGAGATAAGTCTCCAACTGGGGAGGAGAGGAGAGAAAGTGGGAGAAAATGAGGGAGGGGGTAAGAAGCTTGAGGAGAAATGTACTCACTACCTTACATACATAACTGTAACCCTTGACAATAAAATAAAATTAGAAAATTAAAAAACTCTCATGGGGACTTTTCTGCCCCAACTCTTCTGCCCCGGCTGGCTTCAAACCCAGATCCTCAGTGCTCAGCCTCCCTTCTAGCTAGGATTACAGGTGAGCTACCAGTCCCTGGCTCAAGGGTATTTTCAATGTAACATTTCTACAATGTATACAATGTATCCAGATCAGAGTGGTTTCATTGTAACATCTCTACAGTGTACCCTGATCAACATCAACTCTCACTCTTCTCCCACGCCTCCTTCTTAAAGCAATTTCATTGCTTTATTTCCATCTACACAAACCAACTACTTCTGAATTAATTCATCCTCATCCCCCCTTTGTTAACCCTCCTGTCCAGCATCTTTCTTTCTAGACCTTGCTAGATCTTTCTATTGGCTTTTCTAGTTCGCCCTGCTGGCCTCCCTGCTGGGTAGGGGTGTAGGTGGCAGGTCTGTCAGGAAGGTGCTGGGTAGCCCAGCAGCCCTGCTATTCTTCGAGCAGCAACAGCAGTAGCAAAACCTCTTTTTCTTCTTACCGACCGTTGTGGGTTGGCAGACCCTCCATATTTCCTGCTGCATTGCTCTGTGTGTGTGTGCGCGTGCACGCGTGTAACATCATCCCATGTGTGCAGCTGGCTCTGGGTGGTTGGTTTCTGCCAGGCCCACTGTGCTCAGCCTCTCCAGGAAGGGATGGAGGGAACCGAGTGACAGGTAGAGGGGAGGGCAGGCAGCCTATCATCTACCTCCAACACCGGGGTAGCTGAGCCCTAAGAACCTTCTCTGGGTCGGGGGGGGGGGGGGGGAGGCCGAGAGGTCTAGGGTGTCAGGGCCTCAGTGCATTTTGATGTTATATGGAATCTAATGCAAAACAGATGCAAATAATATGCAAAGTGGAACTTTCTTTTTCTAGTCAACCACTCTGGAATGGGCGGTAGGAGGGCCCAGAACCCAAAGCGAGGCGCAGGCGCGAGGACAGGTGTCATGGCTGCCTTGCGGAGAGGATGCCGCACTCATGCCGCGTCTACTGTGTTCCTGGCTCCAGGCTAGGCTCTGACCTTGAGGATTCAGGCACAGGGGGTCTGGAAGGAGGAAGGGCAGATCCATTTCCATGGTACTTGGAGGGATTTGTCAGAGGCATTTGTCCATTTAATGGTGTACAAGACAGACCACAGAATGGTTCAATTCTCCTGCCCTGGCCCAGGCCAGACCTGGGTTTAATGCTCCATGTCATCACTGGGTGACTTTGAGCAAGACAAGTCACTAAGTCGCTTCTGGGAAATTCTATTTATTCGCTCATAAATGAAAAACAGTAATTGTAGCAATCTCCTTGTGGAGGAGGAGGGGGGGCGGGGTGTGGTTCTAAGGACTCAAGGACATGTGTAGTTGGGATGGGCCAGGAGAAAGGTAATGGCTCCCTAAGTGGCAACTGTCAATTTTTTTTGGTCAGTGGTAGGGTTTGAACTCAGGGCCTGGGCATTGGTCCCTGAGCCTCTTTGAGCTCAAGGCTAGCACTCTACTACTTGAGCCACAGCACCACTTCCGATTCTTGAGTGGTTAATTGGAGATGAGAATCTCCGGGACTTTTCTACTCAGGCTGGCTTTGAACTGTGATCCTCAGAGCTGAGCCTCCTGAGTAGTCAGGATTATAGGGGTGAGCCACCAGCGCCCAGCTGGCAACTGTAATCGTAGTAACTGTGTCCCCAAAGGAACCCCTCCTCTCATTCCAAGCCAGGAGCTCCCAGCCGACAAAGTGTCGTAATCAACGGTAGAAATATGGTGGCCAAGGCATCTGTCTGCGAGGGTTGCTTTTCTCTGTCCTTACCAGCCCTGCCCGAGAGACACTTGCTTAGCTGACTGGATAAGAGAGGGTGACTGCAGAGTACCTCGGGATTAGGCGAGAGTGGGGAGTGGGGTGCGGGGAGGCGGATAGTCCAGCAGTTTAGTGAGCTACATAGGTAGACGGGGTGGGCTCATTCCCAGTGACCGCTGCCTCCCCAACAAAGATGGGGAATGTTCACAGAAGGAGGGCGTTCTGCCTTCGGCAGGAAAAGAAGGCCAGAGGTCAGATAGAAAGAAGGGCCAGACCTTATGCTGGGGAAGGTTCTGGTGGGTGGAGTAGCAACAACGCCCACGCTAACAGCCAACATTTATGAGCCTGTTCTTTACCAGGCTCTGCACTAAACACTTCATAATGCTACATCAAATTGAAACCTCATGGCAGCCACCAGTGGCTCACACCTATAATACTAGCTACTCAGGAGGCTGAAACCTAGAGATTGTGGTTTGAAGGCAGCCCAGTCCCATGACTTTATCTCCAGTTACACACACACACACACACACACACACACACACACACACACAGAGCTGTACCTCAACAGATAAGACGATTATCCTTGAACAAAAAAGCTCAGGGTCAACGTCCAGTTCAAGTGCCAGGACCTGTACTAAAAAACGAATAAATAAAAATTAAGAATTCTAAACGTCACAGTGACCCTCTGATGGGCATCCAACTTCCTTTCTAAATGCTGGAGGCAGCTATGATACTTGTCCAAGATGACTTCGGTAGCACCCCTCCGCCTCTAAGCTGCTCCTCCATCTTCTGTTATTCTCTCTCACCTCACCTCCAACTTACCTGCTAGAACATTCCACTAAGCACCAGCCTGCCCTCCACTTTCTGATGTCCCCTCCAAACCCCATTTTCTCCCTGCAGGCTAGAACCCTAGCCTTCCTCGGGTCTACTTTAAACATTTAAGTCAGACCTTGTCATTCCAAGCCCTCCCCCCCAGCCCTCTGGGGGGGGGGAGCACAAACTTGGAGCCCCCTCCTTTCAGGGGTTTAGCAGGCCCAACCAGTCTGCATCCAGTGTAGGCCCAAGGAAACGGCCATAAAACTTTGCCAGTCCTTTGTAGACGTGGAGCCCCTGGGCCCGCTGGGCCCCCACCCGGCCCTACCTCTCCCTACCCGGTGCTTGGCTGTTTCTTTCTGCTTTCAGGCCTCAGCTCAAATGTCACCTCCTCAAAGAGACCTTCCGTGACTACAATAGCTAATATGTCCCCACCCTGAAGCCGGTCTCACATGGCCTATTTTAATGTCTTCTTGGCTCCTCGCTCTCCACAGCGATCTTGTTCAACTATTTGTTTACTTGGTCATGGTCTGCCTCCCTGAACTAGAATTTAAGTTCTGTGGGGCTGGGACAAGACTGTTCTCTGCTGTCCTCGTAGTTGACACAGCGTCTGGCACCTAGTAGGTGCTCAATACACCCGAGTCTGTGCGTGCTTTTGCTGTGACCTGGGAGCAAGAAGTCCCTGCCTCAGTTGCCTTTTTTTTCCTTTTTCGTTTTTAATTGCGCATTGCCGCCTGCTCCCAGCCTCTCAGGGAGGCTCAGGATGAGATCAGAGATGGCAAAAAAAAAAAAAAGTTAGGGGGGGAGGAGGACACGATACCCAACTGGGGATGAGGTCAGTGCAGAAGGCTAGAGGAGCTTGCAGCGATCCCCTTGGCTAGACCTCTGGCCTAGCCAGCCCCAGGAGCCCCAGGCCAGCTGGGGAGGGCGTGCAAGCCTCCCTCGGGTGGGAAGCGCCTCTCGGCGGGGCCCCTCTCCCCGCCCTCCCCGGGGAGGCAGGTGGAGCTGCGTCCTCATCTTTGTTCCCATCTGGAGCGCGTTTGGCGCGGCGTGGCGGGGGCGGGGCTGCGCCCCCGCGGTGCCCGGAGAGACTGGCCCGCCCGCTTATCTGATCTGCGGCTAATTGAAACTCCCTGCTCGCGAAGGTCAGCTCGGTCCCCTGACAGCTGCCGAGCCGAGCCGGGCCGGATGGAAAACCCGGGCAGTGCCGGGCCAGCGGGGCGCGGGCCGCGGAGGGTGGGGGGCCGCCTCGCCGGCCGCGCAGACAAAGGCGGCCCCTCCCGCCGCGCGCGCGCTGCTGGGGGGCGCCGGAGGTAACGGCTTTCGCCCTCACCCCGCGGGGCGCCCCGGCCAGCCCCGGGGTCCGCCGGGAAGGGGGGCCCCCCCGCTCTTAATCCCGACGCACCCGCCCACCCCGCTCCCACGCCGGGGCCCCCGTCTGGGGTCTCTGGGAGAGTCACCCCCAACTTCCTGCCCCCCACTCCGCCTCCACGCCCCGGCTCTGAGACTTCCTGCCTCCCTAGCTCCGGGCAGCCCAGACTGTGGGAAGCTGCCGGGGCGGGGGCGGCCCGGTCCCCTCCCTCCCTCCCCCCCCCCCCCCCGCGCCCTCGACGGGGCGCTGGGGGTCCGGGAGGAAGTGTGCGCGGTGGGGGGGCCGGCGCGGCCCGGGGGCCGGCATCCGGTGGGGCAGGTGCGGCCTCCGTCCCGCGCGGGAGGGCCGGCCTGGGGCCTGTTGCTCCCGGCGCCGGAGGGGGGTGGTGGTGAGGGCGGGGGGGGGGGGAGAGGGCGCCGCGGGGGGCCCCGTTTCCAGGGCTCCGCGTGCGGATGTGGTGAGCCCTGGAGATTCCAAGCCGGCCCGCCGCGCCTCTCTGCCAGTCCCCGGTCCCGCCCTTCCAGGCCGGGCCTCCCACCTGCCGCCTGTGCGCCCCAGTGCGTGCCGGGGGGTGGGGTGGGGGCGCTGAGTGCGCGTCCCCATCTCACCCGGGGGACGGGGGGGGGGGGGGGGGAACAACCTAGCCCTCGTTAGGTTCAGCACCACTGGCCAAACCGTGTAGCCCTAAGCGGATCAATTGGAGGCGCACAGTCACCATTCCGTGCGGCCGGGGAGCAGGAAGGCGGCGACTGGGCCCGAGTCACGTAGCCAGCTGGTGGGTTACCCAAGCGGCGCCGGGCCCCGGAGGCCCCGGCCCGGTCGCCGTCCCCTATATAGGCCGGCTCCCCCGGGCCTCCGCCCGCGCGCCGGGCCCCTCGGCGGAGCCTCGCCGCCGCACGTGGCCCCGTCTTGGGGCTGGGCACGTGCTTCGTGGCGCAGCCCCGCGTGCCAGAGCCCGGGGACCGAGCTGAGATGAGCGCACTGGTGCCCAGGTGCGATATTCCCGGCTGGGGCTCGGCGGAGTCACGCGGCGGGGGGGGGGGGGCTGCGCCGCGGGCAGGGCCGGGCGGGAGCGGGGGCGGGGAACTCGGAGCCGAGTCCACGCGGGCCGCGGCGCCTGGGAGGCCGCAATCCGGGCGCCTGCAGCCGGCGAGGCGCGGGGTGACGCGCGGGGGCCCAGCTACCGTGACCTCCTCCACGGTTGCCATGGAGACCGTGCACTATAAATAAAAAAAAAAAAAAAGGAATTTCAAACCCGTTTTCTACGGAGCTTGGCGGGAGGGGCGGGGAGGGGAAGCTCGCTTTGAATCGAGTTTCCCATTTCACCTTCCCAGGCGGCAGGAGCGCTTCCCCCGCAGCCCAGCCGGGAAATTGCCGCCCCTCGCGCCGCGTGGCGCCCTCGGAGGAAGCTAATTAGCGCAGCCCGGGGAGCTGGAGACAGGGGACCTGGCCCGGGGGGGGGGGGCGGGCTAAAGCCCCCCCCTTTTGTAAGGAGGGGGAAGCGCCTACGAGTTGTGTCCCCCCCCCCTCCCATGTCTCCAGGCGCGCGGGCGGCCCGGCGCGGGCCGGGGCACGGGGCGCAGGAGGGAGGTCGCATCTGCAGCTTTGGCGCAATGAATCAGGCGCGGCCGCCGCCACCGCCGCCGAGCGCGTCTGGCATCCGGAGTCTCCCGGGATCGAAAATAATTTGGGCAAAGCGGTGGGCGGTGTGTGCGCGCGCGCTCCGAGGGGAGGGCGGGCGGGGGAGCCGGCCGGGCGGGGTGCGCGGGCCGGGGGGGGGGAGGTGCCATCCGACAGCCCGCTGTGGTGAGAACGGAGTTGACACTTCTTTCCTTTCCACTTACTGCGGCAAGTACCGCGAGGAAGCTTAACCCTCTCGCTGCTTGGCGATCGGGAGGCCCGGGCGCCCTCCCGAGGGCGCACCTGGGTGGAGACCAGGTTGTGCAGGTGGCGATGGGGCGGTGTGGCCTGCCGGGGCAGCTCTCGGGCTCCTCAGCCTGGCGCCCCCATCCGGGCATTCCTTCAAGCGATCTCGGGGGGCCGGGGGCGGGGGAGGGCTTTTCTTTAGTCCTGGCCTTTCCCAGAGGTGGTTAGCGTCCGCTTTCTGGCCTCAGTTTCTCCGCCCATACCAGGATGTGGTTGTCCTGAAGCCAACCTTCCCTACCCGCCGCCCTGGGTTTGGGGAACCCCGTGACTTGGCACCCTGGGTCAGGGGTAAGCAGTTTGGAAAGCAGGAATTGGAACCGACCCTCCATTCCCGTCAGTGTTCTGGGCGTCCTTCATCAAAATGGCCGGGTTCCTGTTTTTGCCTCCGATGGCAGAAATGTCACCGCTGCTGCATTAAGCACGCTCGGCGGGAACTCGGTTTGGAGTGAGGAGCTGGCGCTGGGCCCTGTCAAGCTGCCTGTGCAGGGGGAGGGAGGGGGCTGGCTGGCCAGCCGGCCTGGCTGGGGTCAGCCTTTGTCTGCGAAGGGCTCCCACCTTCCCGCGGGCCCAGCCTCAAACGGCCCCCTCCCTGCAATCTGTGCTGGTTGCTTCCATCCGCTCAAGTCTGGCACCAGGCAGGGGGGGGTCTGTTTAGACCCTTGTGCTTGCCTGCCTCAGGGAAGACCTGGACATGATGGGGGGGGGCTTATGTCCCTCCCCCTAGAATTGGGAATACCTCTAGAGTTCGCGCATCTCTCCATTAATGTTGCGAACTGGTGAGGAAGGGGCAGTAGCCAAGCTTCAGACCACTCCCAACTTAAGACCTGAAATTTCCCGCGGGAGGGCTCTAGGGGGAGCGTTGCCGCATTCCCTTGCCTTGCATCTGTCCTAAGGATCTTACCACCCTAGGAATTCTGGGACCATTAGGCCTTGAGAGTATGCAGATGGGGTGGGGGGAGGGGGGGAGAAGCCAGCCATGTGTGGCCCAGTGTGTCATCTGTTGTGCCTCACAAGACCCCACGGGTGACTTGCGCCCCCCACCCCCCGAGATGGTGGGATTTGCACTCATCACTGCACAGACTGGGAGCCAGGGAGCCAGGACTATTTAGGACTTTGCATGTGTGGACTGCCCAGTTAAGCAAGGGAGTGTGGGCTCTGGGATTGGAAGCATGGCTCAAGTGGCAGAGTACCAGTGCAGCAAGGAAGCTGAGAGAGATGGCCAGGCCCTGAGTTCAACCCCCTTTACTGGCACCTGCATACACACACACAAGAAGTGTGGGTTCTTGAAACTGCTCACTGCTGCCTCAGGCCTGTAATCTCAGGAGGCTGAGATCTGAATATTGCGGAGCAAAGCCAGTCTAGTTAGAAAACTGAAACTCCAGCTCCAAAACTAGCAAAAAAGCCAGGCTTGGGGCTGGGAATATGGCCTAGAGTGCTTGCCTCCCATACATGAAGCACCACATATATAGAAAAAGCCAGAAGTGGCGCTGTGGCTCAAGTGGTAGAGTGCTAGCCTTGAGCAAAAAGAAGCCAGGGACAGTGCTCAGGCCCTGAGTCCAAGCCCCAGGACTGGCCAAAAAAACAAACAAACAGGGCTGGGGATATGGCCTAGTGGCAAGAGTGCCTGCCTCGGATACACGAGGCCCTAGGTTCGATTCCCCAGCACCACATATACAGAAAACCGCCAGAAGCGGTGCTGTGGCTCAAGCGGCAGAGTGCTAGCCTTGAGCGGGAAGAAGCCAGGGACAGTGCTCAGGCCCTGAGTCCAAGGCCCAGGACTGGCAAAAAAAAAAACAAAAACAAAAACAAAAACAAACAAACAAGCAAAAAAAGCCAGGCTTGATAAGTGGCTTAATTGTTAGAGAGCAAATATAGTAAGCACAATACCCTGAGTTCAATCCCACCCCTCCCAAAAAGAAGCTGGGTATTGATGGCTCCCACCTGTAATCCTAGCGACTCAGGCGGTTAAGATCTGAGGATTGCTGTTCGAAGCCAGCCAAGACAGGAAAGTGTGAGACTCTTCTCTCCACTTGACCACAAAAAGCCAGAAGTAGAGTTGTGGCTCAAACAGTAGCACCCTAGCCTCGAGCAAAAGAGCTCAGGAACAGCACCTGAGTTCAAACGCCAGCACACACACACACTCATGCTCACGAGCGCTTACTCTGTGAAGTGATGACACGTACCATGAGTGTTATCTCAGCTATCACGAAGCGGTAGGAGGATCTCTATATTCCAGGCCAGCCAGGGCAAAGCAAGAGAGCTTATATAAAAAACAAACTAAAAAGCAAAAGAACTGAGGCATAGCTCAAGTGGTAGAGCACAGACCCTGAGTTCAAGCCCTAGTGTTTAAAAAAAGAGAGAGTGAAAGAAAAGAAAGTAAGAGTGTATAGGTTCTGGACTTTGGGACACCAAGCTGAAACCCCAGCTCTTCCATTAATAAGCTGCGTGGAAGACGCACGTGACCTAAATTGTCTGTGCCTTGGTTCCTCAGTTATGAATAGGAGCGGCACTGATGTTCCCTCGGCCCCCCAAAACCAGTGTGGCTTCAGTGGGCTCAGGTCCAGATTCTTGGTCACTGCCCGATAAGTGTGAGCTTCAGTACCATTGTTATCGTTATTAGAAGCACAACTGGAACTCAGGTTTGTGGCTCACACATTAGTTTGTTGGGGAGTTGGAAGTCTGGTCTGACTGGCTTTGGTTTTCCCAAGACTGATTCCTTTTTTTTTTTTTTTTTTGGTGCTGGTCATGGGACTTGAACTCAGGGCCTGAACACTTTCCCTGAGCTTTTTTGCTCAAGGCTAACACTCTACCTCTTGAGCCGCAGCGCCACTTCCAGCCTTTTCTGTTTCTGTGGTGCTGAGGAATCGAGGGCTTAGTGCATGCTAGGCAAGCACTCTGCTGCTAAGCCACATTCCCAGCCCATCCATTTCCAGTTTGTAGGTGGTTAATTGGAGATGATTGGAGTCTTACGACTTTTTTTTTTTGGTACTGGGGATTGAACCCAGGACGTTGCACTTACTAGGCAAGCGCTTTGCCACTGAGAGCTACATCCCAGCCCTCTCATGGCTTTTCCTGCCTGGGCTGGATTACAGGCTTGCGCTATCAGCACTGGGTTTCAAGTCTGATCCTATAGGAAGGTACAGAGAGGCAAGTGCGTATGGGCTAGGAGTCATTTAGTCCCCAGGGAATCTCTGCGGCTCTGTTTCGCCATTTCAACTCTTAGAACCTAGGTCTTTTTTTCACCCTAGGATTGTGTGTTACCACTCACACTCCAGCCTGGAGTTTTAGATGCCCACTGAGTGCGGTCATGGTTACTCCTAAGGGATCCCCCCACCCAGTTCCATCTCTTGACGCCGCCGTCAGGTTCTTTCTGTGTAGTGGGAAAACAGTGTTCGCCTTCACTACCCAGCCAGTGCAGAGGCTTCAGGGATATTTGATGCTGAGCACTTGGGGGGGGGGGCGGGGGGGATGTAAGAATAGGACAGCCAGTTTGGGGGACCCTTTGGGAATGTGATTCCCACTTCCCTCCCTTGGGAAGGCAGATTGGGAGGAGCTGAATGAAGACTTAGGCACATGGGGGTTGGATATCTGCTTCAGCTTTGGGGACTGCTGGTGTCTGAAGTGTCAGAAGACAGGATGGGCTTCCTAAAACCAGGGCTTTGCAAGCTCACAGACACACACAGGACACGTGTTCTCTCATCCTCAGAAGCTAGGTCTAAAATACGCTGGGACATGCTAAGTTATACAGGTCTCCAGGCGTTCACACACAGTGAGACCAGTGAAGGCAATTCTTAGGGGAGGAACAAAGGAGCAATGCGAATGTGCTTCTGATCACATAAAATAATATTTACCCAAATGAACTCCAGGAAATGGAAACAAGAGCTTATTTTCTTTTTTTGCTGTTTTTGTTTTCTTTTTGTTCTGTTTGTTCATTTATCTGTCTTTAGGAGTGTAAGGGGACAAAGGGTGAACAAGTGCGGTACTCATTAGATACTGTGTGGAAGATGAACTATCCAGCCTGTGGGTGGAGATGGGAGGGAAAAAATAAGAGAGAGCAAGGGAAGGGGAGACATTATCCAAAGAGAAATGTGCTCATTACCTGACTTCCGTAACTGTAACCCCTCTGTACATCACCTTTATAATAACAACAAAAATAAAAGCGCTTTGTACCAGGGGAGGATCATGGGGCAGCCTCTTCGGCACAAGGGGTTCAAGTTCATTTGGGGAAAGAGATAGTTGTCAGCGTGAGGCTGGTGGATGGCCGGGATGACATCAGAGCTTCCGGAAGGCAGAGTGTGTTCAGAGGCGCCAGTTCTCAGGTAGACTTGCCGCGCATCTATTCACACTTACACTCAGTCAGGGTCATATTGTGTTCCCAGACCCCATAGGTGTAATATTACACACAGCTACACACTCGGACACCACGTGCATGCATGCTAATGTGCGCACGCATGTGGCTACCCTGATGTGCCCGTGTGTGTGTGTGTGTGTGTGTGTGTGTGTGTGTGTGTGTACTGTGTACCATCCTTGTTCGTTGGCAAGTCCCTCAAGCAAAGGGAAGTTTGTCTCCCTCGGGGCCTACATGCTTGGTGGTCTGGGGATACGTGATATGCTGTTGTTTGGGTAATGTCTGTGGTGCCCAACCGTGTGTTCCCAGTGCCAACTCATTTAAGCCTCCTATGGACCTGCTTGCTCACAAGCACTCCTCCTATTGCCTGCTTAGGCCTATGAGAACTGAGGCTCCAAGAGAAAATTTGGGGGATGATGATGATGAATATTTCCTGGGTATTTCCTGGGCTTCCTATCAAATACTCAGTACCTGCTCCTCCTGTTCCTCCTCCTCTTTTGATAGTGCTAGGAATTGAAACCAGCTAAGCAGGTGCACTGAGCTATACCATACTCTGTCCCATTACCCCATTTTTTGGTTGGTCATGGGGCTTGAACTCAGGGGCCTAGGTGCTATCCCTGAGCTCTTTTGCTCAAGGCCAGTGCTCTACCACTTTGAGCCACAGCACCACTTCCAGTTTTCTGATGGTTAATGGGAGATAAGAGTCTCATGGCCTTTCCTGCCTGAGCTGGCTTTGAACCATGATCCTCAGATCTCAGCCTCCTGAGTAGCTAGGATTACAGACCTGAGCCACCGGCATCTGGCTCATCGCCCATTTTTATGTCTAAAGAGGTCCACGCCAGATGCTGGTGACTCACACCTATAATCCTAGCTACTGGGTAGGCTAAGAGCTGGAGGATCTTGGTTTGAAGCTAGTCTGGGCAGAAAGGTTGGAGAGACCTTGTCCCTGATTAACCTGCAAAATATTGGACTGGAAAGCTGAGCGCTGGTGGCTCACACCTGTAATCCTAGCTACGCAGGAGGCTGAGATCTGAGGCTCATGGTTTGAAGCCAGCCCGGGGAAGGAAAGTCCCTGAGACTTATCTCAAATTAATCAGAGAAAAAGCTGGAAGTGGTGTTAGGATTCAAAGCGGTAGAGTGCTACCTTTGAGCGAAACGAACTCAGGGACAGCACTCAGGCCGTGTATTCAAGCCCCCCCACCGCCAAAACCCAAACCAACAGCACAGAAGGTAGGGTGGAAGGGAAGAGTTTCAGACAGGGAAGACAACATCTCAGACCTGAAGCCGGGAAGTAAGCAGCCTTTCTGTGCAGCTCAGGCTGCTAGGGCTAGCAGAGGGGCGAGCTGGGGGAGGGGAGGGAAGGGCCTTGGTCTAGGGCCCTGAAGGCCAGGCTAAGGGACTGGGGCTCATCCCTAGGCCCTGGCATCTTGGATTCAGCTCCTCTCTGCACGTGGCACAGGGATCGCCATGCCCATTTTCCAGGTGAAGACACTGAGACTGTGCACCCTGTCACGTGGCTCTTTAGACAGGCCTGGGCTTACCGTGGGCCAGTGCTGGACCAAAGGCCTGGACTGTTTGCAGTGCGCACTGTGGATGCTCAGATAACGGCACCGGGTTTGGGAGTGAACACAATCTTAGTCCTCAGTGTACGTATGTCTGTGTGGGGAGCGCAGAGGAAGAATTAGGTCCCCTAAAACTCCACACTGGAGAGGTCTGTGACTGCTCCCCATGCGGTCCACGCTAGTGGCCAGCTGGAGCGAATCAGCCCTGATGAAGTCACCCGCTTCTGCTTCCGTGCAGCCTGTGCTCCCTGACCTGGGAGGCGCCTGCCAGGGGCACCCGCCCAGCTGGAGGAGGGCTGAGCAGCTCTCCAGGTCACCCTGTGGTAGTTGATTTAGTGCGGGGGGGGGGGGCATTGGATGTGTCCAGAGCCATTAGAAGCAGCCTGGTGTCCAGGGCTCCTCTGTCAGGCCTTTCCCTTGCATCTGCGATGACTCGCTAGAGTCTGGGGTCATCCAAATCAGTTTATGCCCAAGGAAATCCACTTAGGACTCTCAGAGATGGGGTGCTGGGGAGGGAGGGGGCTCTAGGGGCCACCCTGTGACAGCACTACGGGGACTTTGCAGCGTGGCTATGGTGATGTTGTTTCCTGGGTGGGGAGCCTGGAGCCAGAGGTCCTGTCCTGTTCATTCTGAGGGGTGAGTGAGGCTTCCGAGGTGCCTCCTGGGAAACTGAGGCAGAAGAGCATGAGTTTGAGACCGGCCTGGACTACATAGTGGGACCTCGACTCCAAAAATCAATGCCCTAAGCCTACCTGTCATCCTAGCTACTCAGGAGGCAGGGAGATCTGAGGATCACCGGTCAAAGCCAGCCCAGGCAGGAAAGTCCGTGAGACTCTTGTCTCCAATTAATCTCCAGAGAAGCCAGAAGTGGAGATGTGGCTCAAAGTGATGAGTGCCAGCCTCGAGTAAAAAAGCTCAGGGGCAGCGCTCAGGCCCTGAGTTCAAGCCCCCACCTCCGAAATTTGCCTTGTAGTGTCAGTGAGAAATCCCCGTCTTTTCCTCTCGACTCATTGTTTCGCTACTTTCTTGTCTTGCTTTTTCCCTCTCCTATTCCCACAAGTATTTATGGAGCATACCCCCTGTGTTGCCAAGCACTGTCCTCTGCGGCGGGGACACGTGGACTCTACATTCTGGTTGGGAAAGACTGGCAGATGAATAGGAAATAGCAGATTGGGAACGGAGCCAGGAGAACATTCAACGTGAGTGACGTGGCCAGCTTTCCCAGCGAGGTCCGGGAAGGCCCCTCCGCAGAGCAGACGGGAGTTTCTAGAAGATGGTAGCTCTTGAGTTATGAACCACATTTTCTGGAAGTGTGCTCTGTCGTGGCTGGTGCAGATGCTGGGGTATAAGGAGGGGGTGCTGGGCGGGGTGGGGGTGGAGGAGAAGGAGCAGCAGATGGACAGGCCGCAGACTCGGGGTGAGGGCTCCCTCAGGAGGCCCACATGCTGCCTGCTGCCACCTGTGTGTCCCAGCCTGGCACTCGTTGGGTGGCATGATGGGGTTGTAGGCTGAGATCAATTGGCTCTGCTTCCAGAAATATGTCTTATTAGAAGGAGACTTCAGTAATTTAATATATTATTGTTGTTGTTATTATTTTATTAGAAACAACCATGGGGTTGCCTATGGATGAATTCACGAGATAAATGGGAGATAAATGGGTGGGACAATTAGCTCAGGCTGGAGAGTTTGCTTTTACTTTCTTCTTTCTTTGTAAACTGTGTCTCACACTCTCATTTCTTCTACCCTGAGAGCTGGGGTTGATGACAGGTGTCACTACACGCAGTGTGTTCATATGTATGTATGCCCAGTATTTTCTTTTCTTTTTTTCTGCCAGTCCTGGGGCTTGAACTGAGGACTTGGGCTCTGTCCCCGAACCTCTCTGTGCTCAAGGCTAGCACTTTACCACGAGCGCCACAGTGCCACGTCCAGCTTTTTCTGTGTGTGATACTGAGGAGTTGAACCCAGGGCTTCATGCATGCTAGGCAAGCACTCTACCACTAGTCCACATGTGGAGTGTGTGTGTGTGTGTGTGTGTGTGTTGCGACGAGGCTTAACTCAGGGCCTGCGCACTGTCCCTTAGCTTTTTCGCTCAAGGCTGGTGCTCTACCACTTGAGCTACAGTTCCCCTTCTAGCTTTTTGGTGGTTAATTGGAGATGAGAGTCTCATGGCCTTGAACGACGGTTCTCATATCTCAGCCTCTTGAGTAGCTAGGATTACAGCCATGGACTCTCACTCTCTGTTTCTTTCTAGGCCCTCATTAGACACACTAGTTGTGTGCCTAGGGTTGAAGTGTGACATACCAGGATTTAGGCTAAAGTCTTGTTGTGGTTCTCGATGATGAATTGACTATGCTGAGCATAAAACCTAGTGAGCCCTGAATCAATGAGAATAGAATTGGTGATAACTGAGTCAGCGACACACTTCTCACCTCTCAGTTTCCTCATCTACAAAATGGGGGCTATGCTTCCTTGTAGGCTGGTGATAAAAGGTGACACTCTGTCCAAAGTGTCTTGACACCCAAGTCAGTCACGCTAGTCCAGGCAGCCTCCGCACGGAGCAGGGAGGAATGGCCCGAAGGTTCTGGGTGGATGCCTATGAAAAGTCATAACTCTCTTGTATATGGGAAACTCATCTTTTCTTAATTTTAGGCAAAGTATTTTTGGAAAAATTTACCATTTTGGGGTGCAGTCATAGCACTTGATGTACATGTGTGGAAACGGAGCTAGGAGACTTGGTAAGATGGGTGGGGCTGGGCAGGAGAAGGATGGAAGGGGGCCGGGTCACGCTGCCTAGTACACAGAAATGGACATGCGCGTGGAAACTTAACTATTTGAAGATAATAAAGAAATAAAAATAAAAGGCACATTTTGTATGAAAAATGGGGGGCTGGGTTGTGGTTCAGAAGTTAAGCTCCAGCCTAGGAAGTACATGGCTCAGAGTTCACCCCCACCCCCCGCAAGGCGCAAACACATACACAAAAGAAGAAAATTTCACGGTATTTACTGATTTGTAAGTCTCTCCCTGATTAGTATGATTATTATCTTTTTTTGTTGATATGTTGTCTAGGATGGCCTGTTAACTCCTCCTTCTTCTGTCTCAGCCACCAGAGTGCTGGGACTACAGGAAAGCCTCACTGTACCTGGCTTTGTGACTCATTTTTGAGGTACAGCCATGGCTGTACCCAATAAATCCTAAAGCTCCTTGCCACACATATTGTGCTTCCTGAGTAGAACACACGTGTGCACGCGTGCGCGCACATGCACACACACACACTCTCATATACCCCCCACCTTGGGGAAATGAAGACCTCAGCCTTTCCAAGAGCGTTGCTTTAGAGATGCAGGTCACAGGCAATAGATGTGGAGCTTCGGGGGGAGGGGTTCTGCAGCCTGGCTGGTCCCCTGGGTGCAGGTGACCCCTGCAGCCCTGGCAGCAATGCCCCACCCCTCCCCACCTCCACAGTGGGGTGGTCTTGGGGCTGCTCAGGCCTCTGAGATGTGCTGGGGTCCTCAGGGTCAGCCTGGCAGTGCCCTGGCCCCCTCTGGCTCCTGTGAGGGCCCGACGCTCCCAGTTGGTGGGAAGCAGCAAGAGGCCGCCTGTCCGCCAGGGGCCAGGAGGGTTTCACAGGGGCGGGCCCTCTGGACAACGTCCTAAAGGAAAAAGAAAATCGCCAGCCCCGAAAGGGCAGAGCTCCAGACACACAGAGACAGAGGGGCTGTGCAGATGTGGGAGAGAAAGAGAGCCTGCCTTACCTGCCTAGGCAGGAGCAGAGCGGGCAGTGGCTCTCGGCCCCGGAGCCCTCTTTGGGCAGTGTTCATGGGAAGGTTAGCAGTGTCCCCTCAAGCCCAGGAATGGCCTAAGAGGTTCAAGTCCAGCCTTGCTCCTGGCCAGCGCAGAAGCTGGGGATAGGGGCTCCAGTGCCCAGACCCCTCCCTCCCACTCCAGAGCTGGAAGTGTTTGGCAAGGCAACAAGGCCGCCTTTGTGTCCCTCTGTGCGTCCCTCTGTGCTGGCCTAGCCTAGGTGGCCGCTGGCTTTCGGCACCCTGTGATCCCGGCTGGGTGGGGTGGGCAGGGTGTTTGTTCTTAGTGTCCCCCGTGCTCTGGCCTCTCCCCCCCTCCCCCAGGACTCCCTCTGAGTCCCAGGTGGCGCCCTGGGCCTTGGTGCAGTTCAGGGGCCCTGGGCAGGTAGCAGCGGGTGTGGGTTTGCATAATGAAGGCGGGAGCTCAGCTGGGCGCAGCTCGGCGCTTGCTGTGTCCCGCACGCTGTGCACTAGGCAGAGCCCAGGCCCGTGTGTGAGCGCGCATTCGGGCAAGGCCAGGACTCCGGTGCGAGGGGTCTGGGCTTGCGCACAGCAGCGGCCCCCAGCCCTGCCCAGAACAGAGCGCGGCTGTCTCCACCGCGCCAACAAGGAGGCCTCTCTCTCGCTGCATAATGTCCCCTCTGTATTGTCCGCTGCAGGCCTGCCGAGGGGAATTTGAAGGCCCACTCCTTTGCCAGGGTGGAGGGGGGGGGCTGATGGACGCTTTCTGGGGAGGGCAGGGGCTCCCGGGCCCATCTCAGCTCCCTGTGGAACAAGTCTCCCACATATACCCACCACCCCTGCACGGGCAGCAGGGCGAAGTCAGGGACTCCCAGGAGCCTCTGCGGGAACCAACAGCCCTCCCCACCCCCACTCACTCTGCTCGTCCAGACTTCAGCACCGCGGGGTGGGGGGCCTTTCACGGCACTCGCCCTGGCAGCCCTTGGGGTCACTGCCCTGACCCATCCTTTCTCCGTGTTTTCCTGCCATGGAAGCACAGCCAGCCAGCCGGCCCTTGCCAACCGCCCAGTTCTCAGGTCTCCTGTACACACTTGGTAATTATAGAGGACCCCAAAAAGCTCTTGCTCAAACGGTTCTGTTCTGTTAGACTGGAGGTGTTGCTCAGTGATGCAAGGCCTTGTATTTGATCACTAGCAAGGAAGGAAGGAAGGAAGGAAGGAAGGAAGGAAGGAAGGAAGGAAAAGGCAAAGAAAATTTAGGTTGAGCATGGTAGCACACGTTTGTAATCCCTGAAGAGAATTCAGAAAAAGGATCTTTTTTTTTTTTGCCAGTCCTGGGGCTTGGACTCAGGGCCTGAGCACTGGCCCTGGCTTCTTTATGCTCAGGTTAGCACTCTCTCACTTGAGCCACAGCGCCACATGTGGCCTTTTCTAAGCATATGTGGTGCTGAGGAATCGAACCCAGGGCTTCATGTATGCTTGCTTTGTTTTGTTTTTGTGCCAGTCCTGGGGCTTGGGATCAGGGCCTGAGCACTGTCCCTGAGCTTCTTTTACTTAAGGCTAGCACTCTGCCACTTGAGCCACAGCACCATTTCTGGCTTTTTCTGCTTATGTGGTACTGAGGAATTGAACCCAGGGCTTCATGCATCCTAGGCAGACACTCTACCACTAAGCTACATTCAGCCCAGAGGTTACAATTTCTTAAGTCGAGTTATGGGGTACCATGCTTCTTGGGCAAAGTCACCCCTTTCTTCGGTTTCCTGGTTTGCCCCCACCTATCTCTACCCACAGTTACATAGCTTTTTATTTGTTTATTTTGGGGCCAGTCCTTGGGCTTGAACTCAAGGACCGAGTGCTGTCCCTGAGCTCTTTTGCTTAGGGCTAGTGCTTTACCACTTTGAACCCCAGCACCACCTCTGGCTTTCTGGTGGTTAATTGGAGTTAAGAGTCTCATGGACTTTCCTGGCTGGGCTGGCTTGGAATCACGATCCTCAGATCTCAGCTTCCTGAACAGCTAGGATGACAACCATAAGCCAGTAGCATCCAGCACATAGGTCAGCTTTTTACATCGCATATACTAAATACAACGACTGCATTTCCATACTTTTCTTCGCTCCATCCTTGTGCCCCCACTTTCCCGTCCCCCATAAAGGAAAAACAAAACAAAGAAAAAAAAACACGTTTCAATTTCTTTCCATAAATAGCACTTTAGACCTTCAGAGGAGTTACACCTTTGACTTCTTCCCCTACATATACCCTCCTTTAGTCAGTTTGTGTGCAATGCATAGAGTTCCATATATATTATCATGTTTAGTTATATTTTAGATCTAGGTTTCACATATGAGGGAAAATATGCACCATTTGTCTCTCTGAGCTTGGCTTACCTCATTTAACATGATTTGTTCCAGGTCCATCCATTTTCCTGCAAATCCTAGGGCTTGAACTCAAGGCCTGTGCACTCTGAGCTTTTTTGCTTAAGCACAATGCTCTATCACTTTGAGCCACAGTCCCACGTCTGGCTTTTTGGTGGCTAATTGGAGATACGAGTCTCAAGGAGTTTCCTTCCTGAGCTGGCTTTGAACCATGGTCCTCAGATCTTAGCTTCTTGAGTAGGTACAAGTGAGTCACACTATCTTCCAGCCAGAAGGAGGATCATGAGTTCAAGACCTGTCTGGACTACACAGCAAGACACTGTCTCAAACAAAAAAACCCATCCACCCAAATGGGGTAAGCAGTCAGGTTCTGATCTTTTGCTTAGGTAGCTATAACCAGATGGGCATTTTTGTTTTGTCAAAGAGAACAGACCCATGAGCTCAGTGGTTTCTTTGTCTTTCATTTTTCTCCTTTCCTTTTTCAGAAGCTTTTTCATCAGGCTCCCGCCACATCCCCAAGCTACAGGATCACCTGCCTGAGCCCAGGGGTAGCAACAGCGAGCAGCCATTGCCACGCCGGTGGGAAAGGCAGCCTCTCAGTCCCCAGGGCCTCGAGCCCGGAGGAGATTGCAGAACCTCCTCCATTTTTTTTTTTTTTTGCTTCAAAATAAAAACCACAGTGAACCATGCATCCAAAACGTACACATCGGCTGAAATTAAAATAGCTCCTTGCTACGTTTTCTGGTTTCAGTATTCTGGAACGTTCATGGAAGCGGAACTGGGCAACTGGTC
The DNA here is from genome assembly GCF_023159225.1 of Perognathus longimembris pacificus. Taxonomy (NCBI): domain Eukaryota; kingdom Metazoa; phylum Chordata; class Mammalia; order Rodentia; family Heteromyidae; genus Perognathus; species Perognathus longimembris. The sequence goes on along the minus strand of NC_063182.1, from coordinate 8,360,970 downwards.
TGCGTCTCTCACTTGTTTTCCTGGAGCTCCTGTTTTGTTGGGACCTGGGTACATGCCTGTCTCCCCCTGGAACAGACCCCAGACGGATCTGGGGGTCCTCTGGCCCCACAGTTGAGACTGATCCCACCCTCCCCCCAAGTGTCCAGCCCCGTGCTTGCCCAGTGGGTTTTTGTAACCCCCTCAGGAGGGGAGCAGGACCTGGGCTCTTCTGGAGGCCCCTGCCCACCACTGCTCCCCACAAGGTTTCCAGCGCCCCCCCTCCTTCTTCTGGGGAACCTTGTGGCTGGGCCTGTGCCTGCGGCGAGTCTCACCCCAGTATTATTTTAGTCGCAGACAGACACGAGGCAGATGGTGACAACATCCCTTCCCCGCTCCCCACTGACGAGCCTTGTCGCCCTGAAGCCTCGGGGTTCTTCTCCCTCAGGAATATTTCAGTACCGACTCGGTGGCTAAATGTGGCTGCTCGTGTGAGACAAGCACACATCTGCGCCTCCCTCTCCCTGTCCCCTTCCAGCCCCGCCCTAGCCCTGCCGCCCTACTGTGTGCCAGGCACCAGCTCACCAGCACAGTGCCGCTAGCAGGGCACAGCCAGGGCGCCCACGTGATGGTGGAGAAAGTCGAAGCTCAGGGCAAAGCGGGAGCCCAAGCAGTGCCAGAAGGGAAGGAGCCCCAATGTGCTGCATCTGCTCCCCCTTTCCCCCCCTCTATGCCCCACCCCGGGCAGCCCCCCTTCCCTGTAGAGCTCCGGCAAGCTCGCTGCGGGTGCTGTACCCAACGGCCTGCAGCACACGCCGGTCTAGGCCTTCTGCGCATCCCTCATCCCTTCCGGATGATCCCGGGCATCAGGAGAGGAGGGCGGAAGGCGTGCGGAGGTGATGGCGTCTGGAGACAGGCCTGCTTTGGAATCTCAGTGTTGCCGTGACTTTGGGCAAATCATGTCATCTCTTCACTCCTCCCCTCCTTTGTTTTTGGTGCCAGTACTGAGGCTTGAACTCAAGGGCCTGATGGCTGTCCTTTAGCTTTTTCACTTCAGGATAGCACTCTCCCGCTTGAATCACAGCTCCGTTCCACTTGGGGCTTTTTGGCGATTAATTGGAAATGAGTCTTACGAAGCTGGGTGCTGGTGGCTCATGCCTGTCATCCCCGCTACTCAGGAGGCTGAGATCTGAGGACCAGGGATTGAAGCCCGCCTGGGCAAAAACATCTGTGAGCCTCTTATTTCCAATGAACCACGAAAAAAGCCAGAAGTAGAGCTGTGGCTCAAGTGGTAGAGTGCTAATGAGCACAAAAGCTCAGGGACAGTGTGCAGGCCCTGAGTTCAAGCCCTGGGACCCGCAAAAAAAAAAAAAAAAAAACAGTAAAAAGCAACGTTTCACAAAAAAGAGCGTCTAATAGGCTTTCTTTCCTGGGCTGGCTTCAAACCACAATCCTCAGACCTCAGCCTCCTGGGTAGTTAGGATTATAGGCATGGGCCACTGGTGCCCAGCTAATCTCGCAAATTCTTTGTGTGTAAAATGCTCAGCAGCAGTGTGTCCTCCTCAGCCTGTGAGTTCTGTGAGAAGACTGCATTCTCAGCACCTAAAGCAGCGCGGGAACATAGCCCCCACTTGATCCACGATAGGCATGGTGGGATTCCACTCTGACCAGGCTAGTCCTCCTCCAAGCTTAAACCCCAACAAGGCCTGGGCCAGCTCTGCCTTGGTGGCCCACTGAGAGCTGAAGTTCATCACAAGAGCCAAAGTGAGTGTCCCTGGGCTTCTTCCCAAGCCCCACTACACAAGTGCCTGCAGCCCGCGGGGCAGGCCGGGTGCCAGGAGCCCTGGGAGGCAGGCCCCAGCTGTTGGGTTCTCTCAATGCCCCTCTCTAGCCACCCACCCTGACCCGCCAGGGGTGGTGACACTGGACAGGCGCTCTTTGAGAGCTTGGAATGCTTTCTGGGTGGGTGAGAACGTGTCTCTTCCCAGGCAGGCCTCCTCGCTGTGGGCTTTCTACCTCAGCACGGTCCCACCCCAGCGGCTCAGCTTGCCTCCTTCTGGGCCAAAATACACGCTGCCAAAGCATCCCAGAGAAACGCCCTCTCCCCCCCCCAGTGACTCCCCACAGCGCTACACAGAACGGACATCTTAAAAATGTCCTCTTAGCCAGGGGTTTCTGCCTGCAAATCCTAGCTCCTCAGGAGGCTGAGATCTGAGGATCATGGTTCAAAGCCAGCCCAGGCAGGAAAGCTCGTGAGACTCTTATCTCCAATGAACCACCAGAAAATGGGAAGTGGTGCTGTGACTCAAAGCGGTAGAACACTAGCTCTGAGAAAACAAAAAGGTCAGGGACAGCACCCAGGCTCTGAGTTCAAGCTACACCATCCAAATGAAGGCATACTTCTAAACAGGTCTACAGCTCAGTGCCTGTGGTAAGGTACACAGGCTCATAAGCATGTATATGTGCTGCCAAGCACCTCAAGTACCAGGGTCACACACACGCAGCCCAGGCTTCACCCACACCACCACACAGTATGGCCGTGTACACGGATGTGGCATAATGTGGCCCATCCTGAGTGCGTAGTCCTAGGACACAGGAGTGCATCACAGCATGCGAGAGGCTTGTCATGCAGCTTGGGGCTGGCTGATGAAGAGACACCGCTCCAGTCTTGGCCGGAGTGGAGAAGCGAAGGGCAGGCCAGGCCCCAGGCCCCCCTGGTGAATGGGGCTTCACAGACTAGGGTCCGGACTTTGGGGCCTTCAACAAACAGATCCTTTAGGGTTAAAGTAGTAAGGTATAAGCCAGATGCTCATGGCTCACGCCTATGAGCTGCCCCGGAAGCTGGAATCTGAGAATTATGGTTCAAAGCCAACCCAGGCAAGAAAGTACATGAGGCTCTTGTCTCCAACTAGCCATCAAAAACTAGTAGTAGGGGTTGGAGGCATGGTTCAGTTGACAGAGTGCTAGCCAATGAGCAAAAGTGTGTTACCAAGTTTGAGTCCCAGTCTTGAACAAAAAAGAAAAAGAAAAAGGGGGCTGGGAATATGGCCTAGTGGTAGAATATTTGCCTTGTATACATGAAGCCCTGGGTTCCATTCCTCAGCACCACATATATAGAAAAAGCTAGAAGTGGCGCTGTGGCTCAAGTGGTAGAGTGCTAGCCTTGAGCAAAACGAAGCCAGGGACAGTGCTCAGGCCCTGAGTCCAAAGCCAGCCTAGGCAGGAAAGTCGATGAGACTTTTATCTTCAATAAACTATCCCAGGAGTGCAGTTCTGGCTCAAGTGGTAGAGTGCAATCCTTGAGCAAAAAGAAGCTCAGGGACAGTGCCCAGGCCCTGAGTTCAAGCCCCAGGACCAGCATGCGTGCACACACACACACACGCACACACACACACACACACAGGCTGACACACTCTCTTGTCTCTACCTCTTCCGAGGCTCCGGTTCTTCCTCTGTAAATAAAACCACACTACATGTGGCGCAAGGCCCTCGCGAGGATGCAGACATGGCATCAGCGGAAGGCCCTTTGTGCATTCCACAGGCCTCCACACCGGGAAGATCTTCCTAGAACAATCCAGCCACCAACCTTTCCCTGCAGCTGACAGGCGGCAGCCACCACTGCTCTGAATTATTCAGGAGCCTTCGGGCCTCGGTGGCAGCTCTTCCTTCCCTTCTCCTCGCGCCAGGCTGTCAAAGCCCGCCTCGCCTCGGAGCCCGTGCCAGGCCTGCTGACCTCCGAGACCCCCAACTGCCATGTGTTCACGGGGAGGGGGTATGCCTGCGATCGGGCAGGAGTGTGCGTGCTCAGTGCACCTGTGAGCGTGCTACGGTGTGTGTATACACGGAGGGTGATACCGAGGGACTGTGGGTGTGAGGGAAGTGCTTGTGAGCGACTGAGTGTGAGCACTGGACAGAGGAGTGTCGTGCGCGTGTGTGGCTGAGTGCACTAGTGTGAGTGAGGATGGGAAGGTGTTGGAGCCTGGCCCCTCCTCACGCGTGGGGAAGCCGGGCTAGAGAGGCTGGCTGTGTTTCCGGCTCTGGAGCACACAGACATCTGGTGTTCAATTCCAGCCAAGAGAGAAAGAGCCTTCCCACCTTTCCCTTCAGGGTACAAGGAGAGACGGCATGGGGGCACGGGGGTGGGGGGGCAACAGGGCCGAGAGTCTGCTGTGACCTTGTCAGACTCCTGTCAAGTCTGACCACTAAGGGGTGCTTTATTTGTTGCCCAGCTGAGCGCCTCAGGAGAAATGGGGTTCTTCTCGGGCAGAGTGGGTCACCCCTCTAATCCCAGCTACTCAGAGGATCTTCAAAAAAAAATAAAAGGGGGCTGGGGATATAGCCTAGTGGCAAGAGTGCCTGCCTCGGATACACGAGGCCCTAGGTTCGATTCCCCAGCACCACATATACAGAAAACGGCCAGAAGCGGCGCTGTGGCTCAAGTGGCAGAGTGCTAGCCTTGAGCGGGAAGAAGCCAGGGACAGTGCTCAGGCCCGGAGTCCAAGGCCCAGGACTGGCCCCCCCAAAAAATAAATAAATAAAAAATAAAATAAAATAAAATAAAAGGTCTAAAAACAAGCTGAAATAAGAAGGGCTGAGGACCAGGGCTCAAGTGGCAGAATGCTTATGGAGGAGGCTCCATAATACTGCCAAGTGGGGGTGGGGGGGAGAGGCCGGGCGCTGTTGACTTGCCTGTAATCCTAGCCACTCAAGAGGCTGCGGTCTGAGGATTACAGTTTGAAGCCAGCCCAAGCAGTGAAGTCCGAAAGACGCTTCTCTCGAATTAGCCACGGAAACAGCCCGAAGTGAGGCCTTAGGGGGGCATTCTCCCCACGCAGGAGACACAGGGCAGACCTGCCTCCGCCCGCCAGTCACCGCCCCACATCCTGCTTCTGCCCGCAGGAACTGTGAGCCTGAGTGTGTGGAGGGTGGGGGAGGACTGTGTGTTGGTGCAACTGCTGAGGTCCGTGTGTGGGTGTGCAAGGTGATATGAGTTAGCCTCCGCATCTGTGAGATTTCCAGGCTCTTTGTATGTGACTGTGTGTGCGATGATCACCCTGCTGCGTGGGTACCTGTTTGCTGACCATGCAAACGTGTGTGAACTATATATGAGAGTGCACGTGTGTTTGGAAGCATGCTGGTTGGATGAGAGGAGAAAGATGATTGACAGGGAGAGGGGGCGCCGCCCCCCCCCCCCCCCCCCCGCACTCAACTGCATGGCTGCAGCCTTCCTCAGGCCTTACTTGGCACAGCCTGACGTCCCTCTGACTGCGTGCTGGTCACACCGCTGAGAGTCTGATTGCCTGCCTTTGGCTGGCAGAACCCGAGCCCACGAGGGGCAGAGCCACAGGTGTGAGGCAGGGTGAGGGCCTTGATTGCTGGGGGAGGAGGGAGGGTAGAGCTAAAACTGCTGGAGACCGCTGCCTGGGACAAATCCCAGCCCCTCTGCTAACAAGAGCCCATTTATTTCCTCATCAGAACAGTGACTGGGTGCTGGTGCCTATAATCCTAGCTACTCAGGAGAAGGAATGTGACCCGAGGATTGTGGTTCAAAGCCGCTCCAGTCGGGAAAGTCTATGAGACTCTTATCTCTACCCCAAAGCTGGAAGTGGAGGTATGGCTTACGTGGTAGAGTACCAGGCTTGAGCCCAAAAGCTTAGGACAGTACTTAGGCCCTGACTTCAAGTCCACCAGCATGAACAAACAGACATATATACAAACGAATGAAAAACAACGAGCCTGCGCTCTGTCTACTCGGCGCTACCACTAAGTATCCAGTGAGCCTGCCTGTTCCTGGCTCGAGGAACGACCATGGAGGCCAGAACAGTGGCTAGCCTGGCGGCAGGGGAAGGACACGAGTCTCCTGTCTTTCCTTGGGCTCAGGGAAGGAGCCATGTCCAACTGCCTACCATGTATACGTGTGCACACGCAGGCTGAGGGTCCGTGGGCCATACGCTAGCAGGCCACGGTGCCCATCCTTCTTCTGCATTCTGGAAGGGTCAAGTCCATCCTGAAAGCCTCTGCCGCCCCCCCCCCCCAAGTGTTCTCCATTCATCTACTCTTTCTCATGGTTAGAAGCCTCTCTGATCTTGATTTTCTGCCGCCAGGTTCTAAAAGCTGCCTAGCTCCCCCAGAGCCCCTGGTCCCCCTGAGCCACCCGCGGAGCTGTGGCCTGGGCAGCTGTCCGGCTGAGCGGGTTAGCAACACGAGACAGATGGCGAGGGATTATTTCAGCTTCTCAGAGCCACTGGCAGTGGTAGCGTGGGGGAAGGCTCTCACACGCCCCACGTGTACACACACACACACACACACACACACACACACACACACACACACACAGAGCTCACAGGCACTTTTGACTCCTACCTGACCTAGGCCCAGCCCAGCTTCCTGTGGTTGATGAGCTGGGAAGGAAGACCGGAGGGGAGATGGGATTATGTGAAGCTGCGAGAACCTTGGGACTTGGCAATCTTGTCCCTGCCCTACTCTGCCCCCAGACCGCAGGCAGCACCAGCGGGGCCTCAGAGAAGATCCTCCTAGGCCCCTCGGGCACACCCTTACGGGGAGGCCCCTGGGGCCCAGAGATGCGTGAGCTGTGTTCAGAGTCACCCCATCAACGGCACGCTGAACTCTGGGGTCAGCTGGGAATCACTGGGCAGGTGGGGGAATCTCCTAGGTCCATGAGTCTCTGCAATAAAGCTCTTATTTAATTAATTAGTTAATTTTTGTCTCTTTTTGGTTTTGATTTTTTTTGCCAGTCCTGGGCCTTGGACTCAGGGCCTGAGCACTGTCCCTGGCTTCTTCCCGCTCAAGGCTAGCACTCTGCCACTTGAGCCACAGCGCCGCTTATGGCCGTTTTCTGTATATGTGGTGCTGGGGAATCGAACCCAGGGCCTCATGTATCCGAGGCAGGCACTCTTGCCACTAGGCCATATCCCCAGCCCTTTTGTCTCTTTTTGGACAATGTCCACCTTCCCCGATTTCTTCTAAGTCCCCACAAAGTATGTTTACTGTAGCAGCCAGGGGTCCACAAGAGCGTGTGAAAGGCGCAGCACAGACCTTCTTTAATCTTCGCTGTGAAGGCTGGGGTGAGGGCTACTTGGAGCTGCGTGATAAGAATCTCCTGCTGACATTGGGAAAGAATTGGGGGTGGAGTTATAACCCTACTAAAGAGAATTCGCCCCCGTGTGCCCCAGTTTACCAAGACTGTAGAGGGGCTTTCTTTTCAGCTGTAGTCACAGATTCAGGGTGCCCCGTGGCCAGCCCCCCACCTCCATAGTCTTGAGTCATCTACGCTGGGCCAGGAAGCCAGGCTAGATTTGCAAAGGGCGACCCCAGGAGAAGCTGGCTCTGGGTGGGAAGGGAGGGGAGAGGTCTTGTGACACAAGCCGGCTGCCTACTCCTAGAAGCCAATGTCCAGACCTCTGTTCCTCCCTAAGGATGAGTCAGGGTCCGTTGAAGCCATCTGTGTGCACCAAGGAAAACTGCTGGGAGTTGCCTGGCTGAACTTTTTTGCACTGAACGAACACTGAACTTCTGCCCCTGGGGCTTCAGCCCGTCACAGATCTCTTCAAGCTTATGTGGGCCTGCCCAGGGAAAATGTAACTTCAAGGTCAGGCTGGCCTGGGCCCAGCTGGAAAACCAACTGGGCATCTCTCGGAATCTGCACTGTGGACTTTCAGAACCTGGTGACATGGACCATAAAGTTCTTACAAAAGACAGGACCTGGGATCCTATGTAAAAATAAATAACAACAACAAAAAGATCCCAAAGCAAAACAGACAAAAAAACACCCGATCTCCATGCCACTGGATGGCTTTTCAGTTTCCAAGAACCACCCCGCTCTTCCCAACTGGCAGTCTGAAACGCAACCTAACCACTCACCCATATGGCAGGACAAATGGAAGTGCTAGGGGGAACCTACCTCCAGGGTTCTGGTCAATCTCCCCCTCCCACCCTCCGGGTACTGAGTGAGTCCAATGCCTATGTTTAACCTTCCTACCTTCCCTGGGAGCTTGGCCTGAGGAAACTGCGAGAAAGCTGGGTGGGGCGTGTCCCGGCTCCCTCACTCCTGGTCTGTGGGACTTTTTGGTTTTCTTAAGATTTCCAAGTAACATGCTGAAGGAGCATCAGGAGAGCCAATCAGAGAGCCCATATACATAACCGCCCTCTGATTGGCTGTCTCCTTCACGCCCTTTACTAAACTTCAACTTCATCAACTCAGCAAAGATCCCCCCCCCCCCCGCCACCCCCCCCCCCCGGCCTCATCCGCCCTGCAGGAAGCCGGGCCGGGGGTCACGGGGCCATCCTGCAGCCGTAGCTGGCCGGCCTGCTGCGCGGGGACCGCCGGGGGGGGGGGGCCGGTGCCCGGCTCTGACACGGGCGCCGGGGGGAGGGGGGGCTCCTGCTGGTACCGGAGCCCCGCGGGGGCGGCCTAGCCGGGGAGCCCTCGGTTCTTTGTGGGGGCGCGGCGGAGGGAGCGGGCCGCGGGGATGGAGCCTGGCTGGGCGGGATCGATATCTGCCCGCTGGCCCGCTGCGCGCGCGGGGAGGGAGGCGGCTCGCCAGGGCCGCGCGGCCCCCGCACCCCGCCCGCCCGCGCGCGCGCGCGCGCCCCGGGCGCACGGCTGGGGAGGCCGAGCGCGGATCTAGGGCGCGGCCGGGGGCAGGGACGTTCCTTCCATCTGGACCTCAGCCCTCGGGAGGGCGGCGGGCGGGGGGGGGTGTGGAGAGCCCAGGATCCGGCCCCGCACCCCAACCTCCGCCAGCCCCCCTCCCCCGCCCTTCCCCTCCCCGCCGCTTCCCGAAGGGCGTGTCGGTCCCCGCCTGGGTTTCGGGGGGCTCCGTCCTACCCCACCCTCCCCACCTCTCGATCTCTCGGGGCCTGTCTCTGCCTGGGTCCGTCCTGCCTCTCGCACACGTTCGCTTCCTCTCTTTGTCTAGCTCCCTCCCTCCAGGCTCCCCCCCCCCCCCCCCCGCACACACACACACACACACTCACGCGCGCACACGCGCACACCTCAGCGCTGTTTACGACATCCCCGGGGCTGGCAGGTGGGCGGGGCTGCCGCGGAGGGGGCGCGGGAGGGAGACGCCGTCCCCCCCCCCCCCAGCTGTTAACCTTCACGCTTCAGGCCTCTGCGGATGGCAGAGGAGGGGGAAAGCCCAGCTGCCAGCTTGGCGGAGGCGGCTGGGCGGGAGGCGCCCCTCCCTCTGGGCTCGTCTCGGGGTGGGGGGGGTCCGGAAGGAATGCGCCGGGGGGGGGCGTCCTCGGCGGATGGAGGAGGGGGGGGCTCCGGGCGGATGCGTGGCCTTCTGGAGGCCCGTGTGGGGCGGGCGGGTGCCCGGCCCCGCAGCCCGGCCGGCCGGACGTGGGGGCCGGCGTGAGAATCCCGCCCATCTGCGAGCCGGCCTCACGCCGTCAGACCCAATTTATCTCGCCGCCAAAGTTTCACAGCCATCTGCTCGAGTGGAACGGCTTCCAGCGCTGGCCCCCTCGGGCCCCCCAGCCAGCGCGGGGATGTTTTCCAATCCGACAGCCTCGCGGCTCCCCGCCGCCACCCCGGCGCGCGGCGGGGGCGGCGGGGGCGGCGGCGGCGGCGGCGCGGGGCTGGCAGGCGGCCCTCCCTCCCCGCCCGCCCGCGGGCCGGCCCCGAAGCTCCAGCGATTGATCGGGACGCGCGGGCCGCCCCCCCTCCCCCGCGCTCGGATCAGCCCCCACGCGGGGGGAGGGCGGGGGGGGGAATGAGGTCACCGCGACGGCGCGGACACGGGCCCGGGGACGCCGCCCGCACCTCCGCCCGCGTGACCCCCCGCGCCCCAGCCCCGACCCTGGGGAGCCCTCGTCCCTTCCCCACCGTGCGCCTAAGACGCGGACACACACCTCGGGGCGCCTCCCCATTGCAGCTCAGGGCGAGACTGGGCCACGCGTCCCCCAGGCCCCCCCCCCCACCATCGCGCAGGTGCACACGTCTAGTGACACACCTGACCGCAAAGGTCACGCGCGTTGTCACACTCCCCCCCCCTCCCACCAACGTGCACCCAGCAACTCCGGAACCCAGGCCCTTCCCAAGCCCCCGGGGGGTGGGGGGGGCTGGCTGCCGGCTGCGGGGTCCGGCCCGCGGGTGGGCGCCCCCACTGCCCGCCAGCCGCCGCCACGCGGGTGCGGACCTAGGAGAGAACAAAGGCCGGGCGGGCGGGCGGCTGGGAGGGAGGGGGCTGCGCCCCCAGCCTCGTCCTCCCGGGCGGGCGGGCGGGCGGGCGAAGCTCGTCTGTCTCGGCTCTGCGGCCACCGCATCGAGCGGCTCTGATTGCCGAGTAAATCACCACGATGATCTGAATAATTATCGTCTCCTGGAAAAAAAAAAAGGGGGGGGCTGGGTAGGAAACGGGGAATAAATAAAGGAGAGAGAGCATCTATCTGATTTCTAGGAGCTCTGAGGAGGGAGACTGTGGAGTGGGTGTCAGTGGCCCCGTGGAACCCTGTGGGGCAGGCCTCAGGGCAGAGTCCTACCCCAGAGGTGGCAGTTAGGGTCCTGCCTCCCCCTTCAAGAACTGTCCCCAGATAAGCCAGGCCCACTAGGAGGGGAGAGGGGAAAGAAGCCGCCACCAGGGCTTGCCAGCCCTCTCTGTCCCTCAAGTAAACAGATTAGCGCCTCCTCCCCTACCCATAGTACACCCTCCTGTCTTCAGGATTTAGTTCAAACCTGTCTGCCCCCCATTTCCCCACCACACCAGCCTCTCCCAGGTCTGAAGGTCAGCCCTTCCTGTGGGAACTTCTTCCTGACAGTCCTCCAGGATCCTCCCCTCCGAATGTTCCAGTGTCTGGGTCTACATTCCTGGCTGATTCGCATGTATTCGCCTAGTCTTCTCCACTGAATGGCAGCTTTGGTAGGAAACTGTTATGGTTTCACAAAGTGACAACAGGCCAGGCACTGGTGGCTCACGTCTGTAATCCTAGCTACTCAAGAGGTTGAGATTGGAGGACGGTGGTTCAAAGCAGCCTGGGCAGGAAAGTCTGTGAGACCTGTTTTTTGTTTTGTTTTTTTGACCAGTCTTGGGGCTTGAAAGTCCACACTGTCTGTGAGCTGCTTTTGCTCAAGGCTAGCACTGTACCACTTGGCTTTTTCGGAGTAGTTTATTGGAGAGAAGAGTCCCATGGATTTCGCTACCCAGATTGGCTTTGAACTTCCATCCTCAGATCTCAGCCTCCTGAGTAGCTATCTCGATAGGATTACAGGCATGAGCTAGCACCCGCCATCTGTGAGACTCTTTCTTATCTCTAATTAAACACATACACACAGAGGGACACACACACAGAGAATTGGAGCTCCGGCTCAAGTGGTAGAGAGCTAGCTTTGAGCACAAAAACTCAGGGACCGTGTGCAGGCCTTGAGGTCAAGTCCCTACAGAAAATAAAATAAAAACAATAGTAGCACCTATTGCTTCATCCTGAATATTAGTGATGTTCTGGAACATTCTGGTGCTGTATTAAGGCATTCAGCCAGGTTCTGGTGGCTCCTTCCTGTAATCCTAGCTCCTAGCTGTCACCTGAGGATCACAGTTCCAAGACAAGCAAGGCTTAGGAAAGTCCATGAGATTCTTATCTCCATAAATTACAAAAAAAAAAAAAAAAGCCAAAAGTAGAGCTGTGGCTCAAAGTAGGAACGTGCTAGTCTTGAGCAAAAGAGGCTCAGGGACAGCTCCTAGGTCCTTGGTTCAAGCCCCAGGACTGGAAAAAATATTCCTCTCACGGTGACTATTCCTCTTTCCATTCAAGTGGTGGTGAAACTGAGGCTCAGTAAGAGAAAGCATGGATTGCCTTCCTCCCAAATGGCAGTTGTTGCTCATCTGTCCCGACCCTGATCTTCACAGTGTCACAACCCCATCCTGCCCCCAGCCCTGTCTACTCCCATCTTCCCAGTCTCCCCCTTTTCCTAGCCTCAGGAGGGGTGCTGTCCATGCATTGTGACCTCCAGTCCCCCAGAGGGCACGACCTCGCCCCCAGCCCCCACATCAAAGGAAGGGCGGCTCAGTTCTATGATTCTCTTGCCTGAAATGGTTCCAGATGTGGGGCTGCAGGAGAGCAGGCTGCAGAAGGGCCGGGAGCCCGGGAGCGAGGCTTCCTTGGGGACGCTGCCCTCGGGGAGGCCGTGAGCTCTCACCCTTGGCACCTGCTCAGTGTGTGGGAGTAGGAAATGGCCTCCGAGGGATGGTGGTTCACAGAGAGACTCCCACGAGTTGGAGGAAGCAATCTACTGCAGGCTGAAGTGTTCCACTCTTGGTGAGGGTCAGGGTCCGCACCTGGCCTGCCAGCCGCAGCCAAAGCTGGGTTATTCAGGCCGCGAGGGAGGCTCAGGATGAGTGGTTCGGATCTTTTCATTCCTTCTCAAAGAAACGCAATCATGATGGGAAACCAAGCTCTAATTGGCTCCCAGTTAATGGTGCCTGGACCTACCCTTCTCTGTGGGGATGCTGAGCGGGGTGGGGGTGGGGATGGGGAGATATAAAAATCTTTGTCTCTATGTGGCACATGCTGGTCTGGAGGTACAGCCAAGTAGTCTTTTTGTTGGGTGAAGCTATGGCAGGGTCCAACCTGGTTCCAGAAAAATCTTAGCCCATACTCCTGGGGCTTGAACTTGGGGCCTGGACCTTGTCCCTGAGCTCTTTTGCTCAGAGCTAGCACTTTACCCCTTTAGCCCCAGCACTGGTATTCTGGTGGCTCATTGGATATAAGCGTCTCATGGACTCTCCTATCCAAGCTGATTTCCAACTACAATCCTCGGATCTCAGCCTCCTGAGTAACTAGGATTGTAGGCCTGAGCCACCTTGCTTCCTCCGCCTTCTTTAAGGCCCAGTGCATCACTTCTCCCCTGGTAGGGAAGGAATGGTGTCCAGTATCCATGGAGCGGTTGGCAGGCACCCGCCCCGTGCCTCTGCCAGCTACTCTCAGTTCCATGCTCCCAACAAAGAAATATTTCTCTGGGACCTGCAAGGTGTTTGGAAGTTCAGCGAGTGCTCAGGCTGATGGGAAAGCGTATCCATGCATCTGCACATGCTCACACAGACGCTGTTCCCCCCCCCTCCCCGTGACCTATTAGACCCCTAGGGAAGCAGTAATGAATGTAGCAAAATCTGTGGAATTAGGGAGACACAAGTTGAGACTCAGCTAATTATTAGCTGAGAGCAAGTCAATGAGCCTCGGTTTCCATATCTGCAGAGTGCAATTGTGATAGTGTGTGTTTCCTATCTGTCTGTGAGGGTTCAAGGAGATAATCCAGGGGTCATTGTGCATGGGGATTATTACTAAGGAGGGAGGGTGTGCTCCAAGGTTGCTTCCTGGCCATTCCAGGGCAGCTCCCCCTTGACACAGCTGGTGGTTGTCTTGTAGGTCCTCTAAACTGCCCATCTTCTCACTCCTGAAAGCTCGTTTCCCTCTCTGTCAGCACTGGCTCTCACATTCTCTCTCTGCTTGCCCATAATTCCCTCCATCCGTGCTTCTTCCTGTTTCTGCTTCTCCCTAAATTCACAGAGCTCCTGGCTCCCAAGAGCCTCTGTCACCTCCTGCGTCACACAGAGCTCACTCAGCTGTCTCCCTGTGCAGGGGACGCGGATGCATGCATGTGACAGTCACAAGCACACACACTCACACCTGCGTGTGCATGAGCATGCGTCATGGAGACAGGAAACGTGGTGGGTGTGGACAGTCATGCACTTGTTCACAACGTGCACACAGTCATGAGGGCAATCAACACACACACAGAGGTTTACACACACAGTGCAAATAAAGTAAAAACATGGACATACAGACACACCCAGTGACAAACACACAAGAACTAATACACCTGTATAAACCCACACACAGACATAGGACAGGCACTAGTAGGTACCCACAAGCCCACACACCCACACACACACACGAGGACACAAGCACATTCTGCACAGTAGGCAGACACACACACACACACACACACACACACACACACACACTTTTTCCTCCGCCCCCCTCAGGGAGCTGGCTGCCCGCCAAGCACTGCGCTTTCTGCTGGGTGTGCACAACCTTTCACAGGCTCTAATTGAGTCGAGGGTGATTTATAACGCGGCTGCGCCCCGGCCTGCATGGGCTGCCCCCTCCTGCTCTACAGCTTTGGCCACAGGGCCCCCTCCTTTAGGGTCATATTCACAAACCCCTGTGAGGGAGAAAGGGACCTTTTTTCTCTTTGCCACCAGCCCCTTTCTCCATTCTTGCTTTTCTTCTGGGCCAGACATTGGGCTCTGAGAGGTTAAGTCTCAACCCGTACCCTGCTTCTCCAATAAAATCAGCCACAGCCCAGCTATTAGAAAGCCAAGCACAGACTTTCTACCCTACGTGGCTGGGGACAGACAGGAGCCTGACTGCAGATTTCATGAACTTCCTCAGTGGCAGCAGGAGAACCTGGGTTTAGACATAGGAAAGGACTTCTATAGTGAACTGGCAATGAAGAATGGGTTTTGAGTAGCAAGGGATGGAAAGCCTGAATTTGAGGTCAAAGGAGGGGAGAAAGCTACCAACAGTCTTATTTCCTGCCTCTCCGCTGTTTGGGGTAACTGAACCGATTGTGTTCTCATACGAGCAGGGCTAGGCCTGTCCTTACTGCATTAATTAGTTTCTGAGGTTTGGCTCATAAAGTCTCCTTGTCAACCTGAGGAATTGCATGGAGGGTCTTTGTCTTGGTGTGTGTGTGTGTGTGTGTGTGTGTGTGTGTGTGTGTGTGTAGGGGGAGAATAAACACTTCCACCCTTCACTTCTGACCTAAACAGGACTCTAGTCAAGGCTCAGGAGCCCAGTCACAGAGCAGTTTCTATGTTGAGTGCAGATACTGACAGTGAAGACATCTAAAACCCAGAGAAGCCAAGGCCTTGCCCAAGGTGGAACTGAGTTTCAAACTCAAATCTCAAGCCTCCCAGGACATATGGTGCTCAGGGGACTGCATTTTGGAGCAGGGGAGGCCCCTGGGAGGGGCTAGATCTCTGTTGTCCTTGTCCTTAGATTTTGGCACGAGGGACTCAGATTAGATTTATGAGAGACCTCTCCAGCTGCATAGACCTTGGGAGCCAAGAACAGTGTGTGTGTGTGTGTGTGTGTGTGTGTGTGTGTGTGTAATAATGTCAACCAATGTTCACCACTTGTCTATTGAATGTCAGACAGTCCTACAGGTGAGGAGTGGAACCCCATTTTGCAGATGATTAAAACTGAAATTCTGGGCTGGGAATATGGCCTAGTGGCAAGAGTGTTCACCTCCTATACATGAAGCCCTGGGTTCGATTCCCCAGCACCACATATATAGAAAGTGGCCAGAAGTGGCGCTGTGGCTCATGTGGCAGAGTGCTAGCCTTGAGCAAAGAGAAGCCAGGGACAGTGCTTAGGCCCTGAGTCCAAGGCCCAAGACTGGCAAAAAAAAAAAAAAAAAAAAAAAACACCAAAAAACCCCCACAAAAAAAAACCCCTGAAATTCTGTGCTAGGCACTGGTGGCTCATACCTGTAATACTCGCTACTCAGGAGGCTGAGATATGATCCCGGCTCTGTGGCTGGTTCACTACCTCATCTCTGTTGTGGGGCACTCATCACTGAGTGTCTTGGTTGGACACGTGTGAGGATGTGAAATGGCTTGTCCTGAGGGTACAGGAGATGTCTCAGAGTGTATTGGAGCAGGGTGCTTTGGTATATACGCGTCTCTGTGTGACTAGGCCTGGGTGTTGGTGTGGAGGGGTATCTTTGGGAATCCACATGTTTATAACTGTGCACAGACCTGAGTGTGTATCAGTGTTCCTGTCTCTCTCTACAAGGCCTGTGTGATGTCTGTGCTTGTGTTTTCTCCCCATTTGTGTGTCTTTCTCAGGTGTGTCTCTGCAGCCTGATTGGGGGTTTGGGTCCATGTGGATCTGTGTCTTGCTTCTGAAAGTGCCTTTAGAGGTGTGTGTGTGTGTGTGTGTGTGTGTGTGTGTGTGTGTGTGGTCACTGTGTGTCTCTGTATCCCTGCGTGTGTGGCTGTGTAACTTTGGTGTGTATGTGGTATCGTTCATGTGACTAAAGAACCTGAGGACCGGGAGGAGAATACGAACACAATTTAGAGAGATTTCAGAGAAATTATATTTTACTGTGTACTATTAAAAAACAAACCCACCATAATCAATGCAAAAAAGTCTGATTAAAAAAGATCAGTGCGTGTGTGAGTCCCCCAGACCCCAGACCATGCCCGTGACTGCTGCCCTCCGTCCGTCAGCCAGTCCACGGGTCCACCCGTCTGTCCTCCCTCCCTTCCCTCCCTCCCTCCCTCCCTCCCTCCCTCCGGCCCGCCAGGTGAGCCCACCCCCGCTCCAGTCACGCTGCGCTGGGCTGAGCCACGGTAATTTCCGAGTCGGCGGCGGCTTTGTGTGCACCGGCCCGCGGTCTTGGGGGCGGGGATGGAAGGGCGGGTTATTTCTCCCCCCTCTTCCTTTTTATTGGGTCATTAACAACGGGCCCCGGACTGCCGCTGCGCCCCCCCTTTCATGTCTGCCGCGCCTCCCGCCATTATCTCCCTCCGCCGCGCCGCGTAATTCGATGCCAATCAGGTTTGGGGCGCAGAGGCAGCAGAATCAAAGGGGGCCGCGGCGCTGCGAGGGGTGTGTGTGTGTGTGTGTGTGTGTGTGTGTGTGTGTAAGGTGCGTCCAGGGTCGGGCACCCACCGTGGGTCCCGCGCGCATCAGCACCCGGGAGCGCGCGAGGCAGGCCTGGCTAACCCCCCCCCCCCCCCAGTCCCCATTGGGCTGGAGGTTCACACAGAGTGGGGATTTTTGGAGTCTTTAGGCCAAGACTTTAAAAAAAAAGATTTTTCTTTTAAACCGGTGGTGGGGTTTGAACTCCGGGCCTGGGCCCTGTCCCTGAGCTTTTGTGCCACAGCTCCACCCCGTTTTTAGGTGGTTAACAGGAGGTAAGAGTCTCAAAGGCTTTCCTGCTTGGGTTGGCTTTGAACTGCGATTCTCAGTCGCCTCCTGAGTAGCTAGGGTTACAGGCCTGGCGGGATCCAGCAGCGTCGTCGGGCTTAAAAGATGTTGATAACAAATGTGGAGCCACAAGGCTGAAGGCCGGGAGCTAGCTGGAACCATCGGAGGACACTTTAGGAACGGGGACCATCCGGCTAGGTTGGGCTTTGTGCTGTGTTCTCCGGCAGGGAGCAAGCAACAGGGAGTTCTGAGCTGCTGGAAGAATCTTAGTTGGCTTTCAGGAGCATTGAATATGTTAGGTTTTCTGCTTGCTGGAAGCAATGTCCTGACTCAGTTTCCTCCTCTAGGAGATGATGAAGCTAAGGAAGGTTAGGTGATCAACAGGACAAAACAACCCAGAACAAATGCAAGGAAGTGCTAGTGACCAAACTGGAATGCCAAGGTTGGAATTCCCTTACAGATGAGAAAAGCAGGTGTAGAGGGTCCAGGGTTCAAGGCTGGGAAGGGACATGGCTGGGACTGGAACCAGAACTCTCACGAGGCTCCTTCTAGCTCTTAGTAAGATCCCTGCTAAAGCCACCTGCCTTCTTCCCACCCCAACACGGGTCTGGGGAAGGGTGGGGGAAGGGTTTTGGAGCCCCCTGTGGGTAGCCCAGGGCTCTGCAGTGTGCCAAGTGGAAACCACGGGCATCCCAAACCCATTCTCAATCCCACCTCAGCAGCCTTTCCCCTCCCCTCCCTTGGCCTTGGGTGACCCCTACACATTTTTTTTAAATAAAATAATTTTATTGTCGAGGTGATCTCCAGAGGGGTTACAGTTACATAGGTAAGGTAGCGAGTGTATTTCCTGGCATACTTGTTACCCCTCCCTCATTTTTCTCCCACCTCCCAACCCCCCCACCCTTGCTACTTCTTCACTTAGCTGGTGCCAGCCAGCTCCTTCAGTTTATCCCTCAGCGGGCAGTTCACCAATGCCACAAAAGGTGTCCTGAACATTAGATGTCACCTTCAGCAAGACTCAGGAAAGATGGAAAGCCCCTTCCCCCTCCAAAGAAAATGGCGGCGTCTAGTCTTAATGATTGTGGAAAGAGTTGTTCCCCACTCCCGCCCTTGAAAGGGAGAGAAATAGATTTTTCTCTCCTAAATAGTGCTGGGTCTTCACAACTCTAAATATCTCAGACTCGAGAATGTTCTGAGCAAACCACAGTATACATAATACATGCTTCTGTTCGCAACTAAAAACAAGCCTCCAGACCTTGAGGGCGCCAGCCAGCCAGGGGCCCCACCTCTGTCCTCTACCCCAAGCCCTGGTTCTGCCCTGGCAAGGAAAGGGGGTGGTGGTGAAGGAGTGGAGAGAGGAGACACTGCCACCCCCCAGTCTCTGCTGTCTTTCCCATGGCTTCTGGTCTCAGGCTGGGCCCATGGATGTGGGAGACCCACAGAGCCTGGTGGAGGGGGCGGGGGAGCATGGTTCTTCCAGGGCGATCGGTGGGCCTGGGAGCGCCCTCTCTTCCTGGGGGGACCAATGAGCTGGAAAGAAAGGGAGGAAGAGAAGTTCACTGATGGTTGAAGTCTGGAAGCTTGGCGAATAGTGCACAGTGAGCGTTTCTGGGGGTAGGGAGGAAGAAAAGGATGGATGGCTGGACCCCAAAAGATAAGAGCCTCGTGAGATCTTGGCGATAATCTTGAGGGTGTTGGGGAGCTAGGGCAGCTTGGAGAACCCATCCTACTTGGGTCTCATCTGGAGTGTGGGTATAGACCCCCCTCCACCCCCAGGGTTGGAGGAAAGGGAGGGGAAGGGAAGAGGAGCGCATGCTCAGCTGTTCCTCCCTCCCCTCTAGGAGCAGTGGGGAGGGCGGGGAGGGGAAGGGACTCCACGGAACTCCTTCCACGAGGGACAGGGCGGGAGCCCACGCGGAGCTGCTTTCTAGATGTGCTAAGCGGAAGTGGCTGTGATTAGCAGTCCGGGTGACATGGACCGGGGTTTGGGCAACGTCTCCAACGTGCCCGGGGGTCGGGAACCTTCCAGGCCACTGGGGGTGCTCCGCCTGTGCAGCCCCAGGCCCGGGTCCCCCTGCTCGCACCCCACGCTCCAGGTGGCTCCGATGGGAAACCTGAGTGTCACAAGCCTCGGAGTGGGGGAGGGGCTCGGCGATCTGCCCCCGGGGCTGGCTGGACATGTCCCCTGCCCTCCCCCAAAGCTCCAGCGCTCCTGGGGAGCCCCTGTGTGCTGGAGCTGGGTGCCCCAGGATTGGGGAAGGGCAGGGGTTGGTGAGGCTGCATTGCACACCGCAGAGCCCAGCTGCCTCTGGACGCTGAAAAATCCAATTTTCTTTCTAATTGCCACCGCCCGCGCCTTCTCTCTTCCCCTCACAGCCTACTTCTGCTCGGCGGCGCCTCATCCCCCCCCCCCGCCCCCCACCCCCCGCCTCCTGCCGCCCACCCCACGGACGCTGCCCCCCCCTCGCGGTCACCCGTGTCGGGACGCGCCATAGATCATGTGTGCAGCAGGGAGGGGCCCCGGGCTCCCTGACGAAAGCGTCCTTTTCCGCAGCGGATGACAGGTTGTGGGAACAACAGCTTGAATTACGGAAAGAAGTTTCCCCACTGAGTTAATCTGCAGTGGCTGGAGGTGACCTTCTGGAGACGGCGATTAATCACGGGCCGTGGCGGGTGCCGCGCCACGCCGGGCCCTTTGGGGGAATACTAATTCCACTACAAGATAAATCATAATTTGACAATAATCATCTGCCCTAATCACTCCAATTCTTCTGTTTAATTATTTGTATACACCGTGCTTCTTCAGTGAGGGCCCTGGGTGCTCATGGGTGTGGAGGGGGTGCCCCCTGGGCGTGGACCCCCTCTCTGGTGCCTCAGCCCCTGGGCTCTGCCATTACCATGGGGGATCTGCCTCAGAGCAGAGAGGGGACTTGTTTCCCTAGTGAACACTAGGGAAATCGAGGTTCAGAGAGAGGCTAGGTCTTGCCCCAAGGTCACACAGCAAACTTGGGGTGTCCCAGGCTGAAGACTAAGGGCTTCACCCAGAATGGCCCATGTCCATGGCTCCATTCCCAACCTGCCCGCCAGCCCCTGCGGTACCCACTTGTCCCTCCAGTCTGCCCGCGCCCCTCCTGGAGCCTGGGTCTGGCCAGGCTGGGCTTCCCCTCTCCTAGGGTAGAGGAGGCTTGGATGTCAGGTCCATAGGGTGCACCCAGCCCTGTCAGGGCCCGGCCACTGGGGCCTCGTGTTTCCTACCTCTACTTCTCCCTCATCCAGTTCTCAGGGCTGCCACACAGATCTGTGCCCGACCCGGCTCCAGTGCCGGGGTCTCCACTGGGGGCTCTGCCCCGTTGACCCCCTAGAGGAGCTGTTGAGCTGCCACTGGCTCTGCTTCCTCCAAGCAGGAATTAGAATGACTCAGGGTCTTTCTTCTTTTGGGCTGCAAAAGCAAGGGGGGGGGGGCGTTCCACGTAGGGGACAGGAGCCAAGGCAACCCTCATTGAGGCGGGGCTTGGGGTCTTTGTAAGGGGTTGGCTTCCCCCCAGTCAATAGTACCAACACCAGCCATGCTTATCCCCAACCTAGCCGCCAGGCCGCACGCGGTGGTGGGCGACCTTCTTCCCAGGATGCGCTCTTCTCTGGGAAGAGAGGCAACACCTTGGCTTAGAAAAGAAAAAAAATACAAACCAAAGCTGGGTGCGGCTTGTGAGTTCAACTCTAGCCTAGGCTACCTAGCAAAACCCTGTCTCAAAAGCAAACAATCCAGGTGCTGGTGGCTCACGCCTATAATCCTAGTTACTCAGGAGGCTGAGGTCTGAGGATCATGATTTGAAGCCAGCTTAAAATAGGAAAGCCTTTGAGACTTGTGTCTCCACTAAAACTACCAAAAATAAATAAATAAAAAATAAATAAGCTGAAAGTAGAGCTGTGGCTCAAATCACACAGCACTAGCCTCGAGCAACAGAAGCTCAGGGATTGTGCCCTGACCCTGACTTCTAGCCCCAAGACCAACACACACACATACACAACCAACCAACCAAACGAAAGGAACCACAGGGAAGAGGCCTTTTCTGTGTACCAGGCTGGTGCTGCTAGTTTGCCTGCTTTACAACCCTCAGTTCTCTCACAGCCATTTGTGGGCGAGAGCCCATTTTACAGATGGGAAAATCAAGTCTTGGAGAAGTAAAGTCCCTTGCTCTCAAGCTAATGGGGACAAAGTTGGGATTTGAACTCAGCCTTCTCTTCTGTTCCATCTGGTCTCCTTCCATCCTGTCCTGAAGCACTTCTGTTGAGGATCTGAGCAAGACGGAGCCAGTCTGTTACCAATCTGGGTCACCTTCCCGGGGTATAAAGGAGTGCTGGGCCATTGTGCGTCTCTACCTCAGTCCTATATACCCCTAAGGCCCTTGGGGGCTCTGGTTGCTCTCCTTTCTGCTATACTTTCCCACCACACAGCCTCCATAAACACGCAGCTCCCTGGTTCCTGTTCTTGGTTAAGATCTGTGTCTGCCCCCCCCCACCCCCTTCTGTGACCCCTGTCTGAGGTAGGATCATGTTTTTTGTTTGTTTGCTTTTTGCCAGTCCTGGGGCTTGAACTCAGGGCCTGAGCACTGTCCCTGGCTTCTTTTTGTTCAAGGCTAGCACTCTACCACTTGAGCCGCAGCGCCACTTCTGGCCTTTTCAATATACATGGTGCCAAGGAATCGAACCCAGGGCTTCAGGTATGTGAGGCAAGTGCTCTACCACTAGGCCAGATTCCAGCCGGTAGGATCATGTTTGCGGCAGTGTTTTGGTACCCCTCTCTGATGCTATTTTCCAGCAACACTAGAGCAAATCACCCACAGCTTGTGGCCAGGAGGACCAAAGTTGTGTTAGTTGGGGGAGGGGGGGCTGTTTTGTGGACCCCAAGCTCTCACCCTGCCCAGCCTGGCCTGGGGTCAGTGTTCCCACACAGTCGGCAGGGGGCGCGCTGGAACCGCCTGACCCCTGTTCCGAGGCTCCGAGGCTCTTTTCAGGCTCAGGGTCTCTCAGGCAGGGCTCATCAGGATACCTGGCGGGCAGTAAGCACTCCACAACCCTTACCTATTGTGTGTCTAAGCACCAGACTGCATGGTGACGTCATGTTGTTCCAGCCAGCTCGTGGTGTGCCTCCCCTAGCCTGAGCCCATAGGTGCTCTTTTGGGGTGCTCAAGAGGGGAGGAGCATCCGCTCTGCAGACAGTACTCCATTCAGAAAGGCCCCAAGCCCCACCCCGCGGGAGCCAGCTCCCTGCCTATGGGGGGGGGGTTGTGGGAGGTGGTAGGCCTCAGGCTGCTGAGGCAGTGAAGGCTGGGAGGGGGTGGGGAGAGATGGCCTGGGGGGGGGGAGAAGAGCAGCTGAGTCGCTGGGGAGGGGGGGGAGGGAGGCCGGCTGTGGTGCTATAAATACCTCCCAGGTAACAGGACCCGTAAATGAAGGGAGGGAATTAGTCACATTCCGAGGCGCCTTGGAGAGGACAGGGAGCAATGACCTGAATCCATGCAAGGGAAAAAATTAGGCTAACCTTGGGAGGGGGGAGGCTGGGGCCCCCATGCTGTCTCCTCAGAGGGGTGCCCTGGGCCGGATGGGCAGGGCCGGGCTAAGAGCAACCCCGGCAGGAAAGATCTGGAAAGCACTGTCTGGCTCCATGTGCAGTTGTGTGAGATTTGTTTCCCCAGGATTCCCTGGCCTGGCTGGGAGCCTCAAACCCATTCCTCTTTCTCCCGTGTCAGTCTGCACCCCAGGGTCCCCACCTTGGGGTGCATCTAGTTCTGTCACTCCCTGGGGTTCAGGTACGGGTGCCACTTTGCAAGGACGACATGTTTCGCTTCAGCTCCGTTTGGACTTGGGCTGGCTGGGGCCTGCTTGTCCTTCTCTGGAGCCACAGACCGTGGCCTCCCCCCCCCCCCCCCCCGCCCCGTCCATCCCTGCAGGCCAGCCTCCTCCTCCCGGTTGCTAGAGCAACAGTCAGAGCCAGCCCGCCCTCGCTCGCGCCGGCCAGGCTCCCCGAGAGACGGGGCCCGGTGCCCAGGGCCAAGCCAGGCCCCGGCGCCCCGTCCTGGCGCTCGGCACCCCGGTCTGCAGCCTCGTCTCCCCAGCTCGTTGCAAGGGCTGTGTTTCCAGCCCGGGGTGCCTGCTTCTGGCTCGGCCTGGCAGCCCCGCCTGCGCCCCCCAAGACCCACCCTGGGGTTCTTCCCCCGGCCTCCTCAGCCCGGCTGCGCCCTGGAGAGCTTTCTGGAAGGGGGTGCTGGGGAAGGGTGGGCTGGACCCCAGCCCCACGGGGGCCTCGCGTCAGGGCCTCCGTGTCTTTCTCGGTCACCAAGGGCTCCCCGCAGGGCAGGGTCTGGGCGGAGGCCGGTATTGGGGTCGCGGTGTGGCGGGGGTGGGGTGGGGTGGGGTGGGGGGGGGGGGTGTCCCCGGGTGACTCGTCCCCGCCGCCGCCGCGGTGGCCAGCTCGCGCCTGGCACGGAGACGGTCGGCAAATGTTTGCTGAATTAATGAGAGGGGGCGCGGGGCGGGCCGGGCCGCTGCAGCTGGGGCGCGCGGGCGCGGGCGCGGGCGGGCGGGCGCGCGGGCGCCCTTGGGAGGGTGAGCGAGGGGTGTCGGGGGGGGGGATCGAGGGGGGAGGGGGCGGGGGGCGCCGTCTCCGTGTCCCGGGGGTCTGGCGGCGCCGTGGGCAGCCTGGCGCGCCCGCTCCCTGGGGTCCCCGCCGAGCGCCTGCCTGGCTGCGGGACCCCGTTGCCAGGAGCAGTCAGGATGCGGCAGCGTCGCCATGGCAACGCGGCATCGCGAGCCGCGCGCCGCCCTCCCCCGGCGCCCCGCAGTGGGCAGGAGGCCGAGCCTGGCAGCCCCGCCCGGCCCCGCAGCCAGCGAGCGAGCGGGGCCCGCAGGCCCGGGCCTGGTGGGAGGGGGCGGGAGCGGGGGGGGGGTTGGTGGGGAGGGGGGCGTCTTCTTTTTCTAGGAATGAGGGTCTGACTGGCCTCTCCCTCCCTCTCCATCTGGGGGAGGGAGATAAAAGGAGGTCTCCAGGCAGTGTCCCCCAACCCACCAGGAAATCGTAAACAGGTTCTGCTCGGGGAGCACTTTCTCTGGCCCAGGGACATCTCTGATCTCAGCCCTGGCTGAGAAAATGGCACAGGGAGCTTGGCCCGAGGAGCCGTTGACAGGGGCACCCAGGCATGGTTGGGGAAGTGCAGCCCTGTTCCAGGGTGATGGCTGACTTCACTAGCCACCCCTGGTCCGCCAGAGCCCCTGCTTCTCACAAATAACCACCGCGCCCCCCGGGTCTGCTCCTACCTCGCTTCCCACACTATTCCCAAACCCACTCCGTGCTTCATGCTTGCTGCTTTTGGTGACAGTACTGGGGCTTGAACTCAGGGCCTCAAACTCTCTCGCGTAGCTCTCTCTTCTCATGCAAGGCTAGTTCTCTACCACTTGAGCCACACTTGCACGCCTGGCTTTCCGGTGGTTACTGGAGATACGAATCTTAAGGACTTTTATGCCTATGCTGGCTTTGAACGGTGATCTTCACAGCTCAGCCTTCCCAGTAGCTAGGGTAACTGGCAGGAACCACTTGTGCCTGGCTTTGCTGCGGTTCTGATCCGCTTTCCCACCGTGCACCCCTGTACCTACATGGCATCTCTAGTTATTCATGATGCCACGATTGCCTACTTCATTTATTTATTTATTTTCTGGCCCTGGGCTTGAACTCAGGGCCTGGGCACTGTCCCTGAGAGATTCTTTTGCTCAAGGCTAGCAAAGTCAGCACTTTGAGCCATAGCATCGCTTCCAGCATTTCCTGTTTCTGAGGTGCTGAGGAATCAAACCCAGGGCTTCATGCATGCTAGGCAAGCACTCTACCACTAAGCCACCTTCCCAGCACTACTTTTATTTATTTTTTATTAAATTAATTATTACTGATCCTGGGGCTTAAACACTGGGCCTGGGCACTGTCCCTGAGTTCCTCTTTGCTCGAGGCTAGCACACTACCATGTGAGAGCCAAAGCTCCATTTCTGGCTTTTTCTGTGACTCATTGGAGAAAAGAGTCTCAGAGACTTTCTTGTCTGGGCTGAGCTTCGAACCACAATTCTCAGGTCTCAGCCTCCAGAGTAGCTACAATTAAGGGTGTGAGTCACCAGTGCCATGCTACCTCCTGCTTTTAAATATGGACCCTCAAGGGCCCTCAGCTACCATGAGTCACCCGATGCCCTGCTTTCACTTGGGCTTTTGTGCCCCCTCCCGGCCCCCAGGAGCAGGGGCTGCCCTCCACGTGTGTCTGGTGGTTCCCAGTGCCTTGGCTACTATGCCCTGCACATCCAGCGGAGTTCCAGTAGCTTTACCGCATTCCTGCTCACTTAGTCCCACCGCTCATTCTCGCTCGTATATTCCCACCGTGCACCCCCCCCATCTCCCCCAAACCCTTCATCTCCCCACCCCCATTCCCTACGAGGAAGTGAATCCTCCTTGTCCCCAACCGGCGGCAGTGCTAGCAGCGACCACGAGAGGGCACTGGAGAGCCATCACCCGGAGGCTAAGGCGCAGGGCGCGGCCAGGGTGAAAAAGTCGCAGGGCCGAGTCGGCGACTCCCACCTTCCCAGAGGTTGGGCTCGCGTCCGGGGTGGGGCTGTATCCCCGAGCAGTTCTTCCCGAAGGGGTGGCCGCCCAACGACGCATCCTTTGCTAGCCTGGCCCAGCCCGGCCCGGCCCGCCTGGGTCGCCAGCGTGGTGGCGTTGGGCTCGGAGAGGGATCGCGCGCCCTCTGGTGGTTGAGGCGCAGTGTAGCGTCCAGGTTGCTGGGGAAAGGCCGTGGCGGGCATCTCCTGGCCTGCTCACTTGCTGGCTTCTATTTTCTCATCTCTAGCAGACCTGAAGCCGGGAGAAGCCCATCTCTTTCCCCCACAACGTGTGAAATTTCCTCCTTTCTGAGTAGGTGGCCAATGGGATCCAGGTGAGACTCCTGCAGTCTTGTCCTGAGTTGGAGTGGCTTTGGCCCCTGATGGTTGATCTGTGATCGGTGCCCGTGTCTGGTGGCATTAGGGTGCATTCGGCAAGCCTCTGTTCGGTGAATTCTCTGTGATGTATAGGTGTGTGTGTGTGTGTGTGTGTGTGCATGCACGCTTGAATTCAGGGGCCTCGGGGCTGTCCCTTAGCTCTTTGTGCTCAAGGCTGGTGCTCTACCACTTGAGTCACAGTTGTACTTGCAGCTTTTTGCTGGTTAATTTGAGGCAAGAGTCTTGCAGACTTTTCTGCCGGGATGGCTTTGACCCATAATCCTCAGATCTGAGCTTCCCGAGTCGCTGGGATTACATTCCATAAGAGAGTCACTCTTGACTGCGGTGCCCAGTTCCTTTCCAGTTTGTCCTGAGTAAACCTGCTTTGGTCATTGCGTTTGTCTCGTCTCCACCTTCCGCCTCCTCTGTTTTCCTAACAATTTCCTTCAGATTCCTCATCTATCAAATAGATGAGGATAAGAACACCCACCCCAGCAGAGTCGTAGCGGCTCAGGTGTTGGGGATGATCATAGTGACGGTCGTTGTTATAAGATGCCCGCCTCCGTGCAGGCTGAGTCGGCATGTGAGCTCCCAGGTGTGCAGAGGTGGAATAAACAGCTCCCAGGCTGGGTGACCCGCCCCAGGGCTGCACTCACCCCTGCGAGGGCAGGAGGACTTGGTGCTGTCCCCGGCTTAGCGCTGCCATGGTTCCTGTGCCCTGGGTCTGATCACGGATCCCCAGGGAGGGGACAGGGAGGTGGGTGACAGTGGAGGCGGGTGGGTTTCCTATGGGGCCGCCGGAGGCCTTGCCCTGGAACTTGGGCTCTCTCCAAGAGCAGGAAGGAAGGAAGCGGGGAGGGGGAGGACGAGGGAGGAGGAAGGATGGGAGCAAGCGGCCTCTGGGAAGCCATCTGGCTTGGCTGGGAGGGCGCGCTCGGGGTCACTGGCTGGGGTTGGGGAGGGGGCATGGCGGCAGGAAGTGTGTGTGAGGATGGAGGATGTGAGTTCCGCCCTCTGCTTCCTGTCTGTGTAACAGGTATAAAAACACCTCCTTCTGGGGAGGAGTCAACAAGGCCGGGGGGGGGGGGGGGGGCAAGTGCTCTCGGGGCCTGGACCAGGGGCAGCTTGCCGGCTCCTGCAGGCTTCGTTCTACTCCTTGGTCAGTGGCTCATCCAGAGTCCAGAGCGCCCCCTGCCTGTCAGCTCGTGCATCCACTCAACAACCAGTACCGACGAGGACAACACTCATCAAGATAATGAATGACTTTTGTGGGGGGTCAGTTACGGGGCTTAAACTCATTGCCCGGGCGCTGTCCCTGAGCTCTTTTGCTCAAGGCGAGCGCTCTGCCGCTTTGAGCCACAGCTCCACTTCTGGTTTTCTGGTGGTTCATTGGAGATAAGAATCTCGTGGACTTTCCTGCCCAGGCTGGCTTTGAACTGTGATCCTCAGATCTCAGCCTCCTGAGTAGCTAGGATGACAGGCGTGAGCCACTAGTGCCTGGCATAAATCACATTCTTTAATGAAACAATCCTTTCTAGACAGTCATGTGAGTTTCTCTCCATGTTCTCTTTGAAACTGAAATTTCACAGAATGACTCAAAATAAAAAATATATTTATATATAACACTATAAACAATTCCTCTTTTTCCAGTCCTGGGGCTTGAACTCAGGACCTGAACACTGTCCTGGCTTCTTTTTGCTCAAGGCTAGCACTCTACCTCTCGAGTCACAGCGCCACTTCTGGCTTTTTCTGTTTATTGTGGTGCTGAGGAATGGAACCCAGGGCTTCATGCATGCTAGGCAATCACTCTACCACTAAGCCACATTCCCAGCCCTAAACAATTTTTAAAAATAAATCTTTTAGGCATTTTGGCATTATTACTTGGAAACTCAATCTATAATGCAAACTCTCAAAATATATGTTGGAAGCCAAAGCAATATTTGTCCCCCCAGGGAGTACAAATGCTACCATACCTGGGGGTTACCAAGTCGACCATCAACAGCCATTATTGAACACCTACTCTGGGATGGGCTCTGGGGCTGTTCCCCTGAACAAGACCACCCCCCCCCATACTCCAGTCCTTGTTCCCAGAGAACAAGCTGGTAGTGAAGGAAAAGGTGAGTTGCTCGGCAGTGATGTTGGACAGCCAAAGACACCTTATCCAGCACGCAGAGTAACGGCTTGCTGGATCTCCACGCCAGCCGCAGAGACAGCGGGGAGCTGGCGGCTCACGCCTGTGAGCCTGGCTACTCAGGAAGCTGAGATGGGACGATCACCGTTTGAAACCAGCCTGGGCAGGAAAGTCTGTGAGACTTTTTTCTCCCATTAACCACCAAAAAAGCCAGAAGTGGCGCTGTGGCTCAAGTGGCAGAGTGCTAGCCTTGAGCAGAAAGAAGCCAGGGACGGTGCTCAGGCCCTGAGTCCAAGCCCCAGGACTGGCCAAAAAAAAGCGCTAAGCTTCCTGAATTCAGGTCCCAGAACCAACACACCAATACACACACACACACACACACACACACACACAGCTGAATCACACACACACAGCTGAAACACACACACACACACACACACACACACACACACACACACAGCTGAATCAAGGAAGGGCGTCCAGCCTGAGTTGGGCAGTTAGAAGTCAGCTCTGGGTAAGGACGGGAGCAGAGTGGCTTGGCGTTGAACCTCACGGGTGCCTCACTCGTAGGCGCTTTTCTCCTGCTTTTGGGTGGCGGTGTTGTGTCTGGGCCTGGTCTTGTACTTGGTTGGCGGAGGCGATGCTCTACCCCTTGAGTCACACCTTTTTTTCATTGGAGATCCAACCTCTGGGACTTCTTTTGCCTGAGGTGGACTTGAATTTCAGGCCTCCAGATGTCAGCCTCCACAGAAGCAAGGATTCCAGGCATGTGCCACCGGTGTCCGGCAAGAGGCCTGTTTGTCTCCGTGCTGCGTGCTGGCTGTCCTGATCGAGCCCAGGGCCTTCTACCAGCCAGGCAATGGCTCTTCTCCACCACGCCCACAAGCCCAGCCCTACTGGAAAGGTGAGGAGCGTCATCTCTGGACGGGAGCTCTGTGGGCCGGACGGGGCGCTCGGCACGGGGGGGTGGCGTGAGCAGCCGGGGGGCCACGGTGCCCGTGGGGTTCCCTCGACAGCCCCAGGTGCACAGCGTGGACTTCAATGGCCACAAGCATAGGATGGTTGGGGACCCACAATGTCTAGAAGCTCGGCGAGGCTCACAGCAGATCCGAGGTGGCTGTCACATCCGCAGGTGTGCGGGGGACAATGACAGCCTGGGAGGCCAGGCCTTGACTGCCAGTGCAAGAAGACAGTGTGGTCTTATCTCCAGGGAACCACCCCAACCCCGAGAGCGGCTCACAGCGGTGGAGGGCTAGCCCAGGGACGGCACGCAGGACCTGAGTTCAAGCCCCACGGCTGGCCCAGACAAAGGGTGAGGCCAGTCTGAATGGTCCCGTCTCAAAAACAGAAAGCCACTGACTTTGTGGAACGCGTGCAGCGTCGGGGCACAAGCGCAGCGTCCCGTCCACGTCTCCGCACGCAAGCTGGGTGCCCTCACCCAGCGGGGCCCAGGGGTCGGGGGGGTCAGGAGGCCGCGCTCAGCTCCTTGCTGCCCATGGTCTGGGTTGGGGATGAGGCAGAGCCCCTGGGGGGCCGTCCCCCCACCTGGGACCCTCGGGCCCAAGGGGGCCTCGTGCTGCCCCCCATCCCTGCCCGCCAGCCACACAACAATGGGCACTTGTGTCCGCCTGGCCCAGGAAGCCCTTGAATTTGGGGGGCAGGGGAGGACAGGGCAGCCAGGAGAGCCCCGGAGGGCAGGGCAGGGTGCCACGAGGCTCCCCTCCCCCCCCCGCATGGCCCCCTTTGCCGACCTGCTTCTTCCTTTATCAGGGGTCAGCAGCTGTCCCTGCCCCGGGGGATGCTGGGAGCGTCCTCGGTGGAATTCCTGGCCAGCGTTTAGAGCAGAGCTGGGCATGGCCCGCATTCACAGGGGCCCTGTGTTGTGGGGGAACAGCTTAGCTCCTCGGTGAGGTCTCCATGCCAAGCCTCTCTCAGCCTCTCCTGGTCTCCTCCTCTGCTGCCATTTGCTGATCCTCTAGCACACCGGGCCTGTACCTGCCCCAGGGCCTTTGCACTTGCTGTTTCCTCTGCCTTCAGCTCTGATCTAGCAGATTCGTGAGGACGGAAGCTCCTACAAATGTCATCCTCTTGATGTGTGTTAACTCTCCACCCTGCCCCTCTCTTTACACACTAAAAACCATGCTTTCTACATAGCACGTAACAGGTGGCGATAATCTTGTTTGTATTCTGTCCAGGCTGCGGGGGGCGGGGGGATGACTTCTCTATCTGCTCCCCAAGTCTCCAGTGACTGACAGCAGATACTAGATGACTCAAGCAGACAAAGCAAAACCCTGTCTTACAGAATGTGTGTGTGTGTGTGTGTGTGTGCGTGTGTGTGTGTGCGTGTGTGTTGGTCCTGGGGCTTGAATTCAGGGTCTGAGCTGTGCTGTACCCCTTAAGCCACAGCTCCACTTCTGACTTTTTTGGTGGTTAATTGGAGAAGAGTCTTTCTTACCAGGTGCTGGTGGCTCAGTCTGTAATCTTAGCTAAAGGAAGCTGAGATCGGAAGATCACGGTTCAAAGTCAGCCCAGGCAGGAAAGTCCATGAAACTCTTATCTCCAATTCACCACCAGAAAGAGGCGCTGTGGCTCAAAGTGGAAGAGCGCTGGCCTTGAACAAAAGAGGGACAGCTCCCAGGCTCTGAGTTCAAGCTCCACAACCGACAAACAACAACAGCAAAAGAGTCTTCATAGACTTCCCACCCAGGCTGGCTTTGAACCGTGATTCTCAGAGCTCAGCCTCCTGAGTAGCTAGGATGACAGCACGAGCCACCGCTGCCTGGCTTCAGTTTCCTTTTTAAAAGCGGAATCGTATTCCATTTTGGCGGCTATGCCGCGTTTCATCAGCGCATGCGCGGATGCACCCTCTCCTGGTCGCTGGGATGGAAGTGGCGGGGTGGTGACGTCCGATCCTATCTGAGTCCCCGGTGGGGGCTGCTGGGTCCCGTGGAAGTCCTGGTTCTGCTGTTTTGGGAGTCACATACTGTTTGTCCTAGCAGTGGAAGCACTTGACACCTCCGCGAGTAGTGCACACAACTCCAGCGTTCCCCCGTCCTCACCCACGCTCGCTTTCGGTCTTGTTTTCTGGTGGAGGGAGTCGAACCAGGAGCCTCGCCTAGGCTGGGCAAGTGCTTGCTCGCGGGCCTACCTCCCGCCGTCCTTCCGTTTTGAGATCGGGTCTCACTAAGTTGCACCACATGGCTTGGAACTCTTTTTACTTTTTGTCAGTCATGGGGCTTGAACTCAGGGCCTGGGCACTGTCTGTGAACTTTTTGGCTCAAGACTAGTGCTCTACCACGTTGAGCTACCCTGGTTTTCTGGTGGTTAACTGGAGATAAGAGTCTCCTGGACTTTCCTGCCGGGGCTGGCTTTGAACCGTGATCCTCAGATCTCA
The DNA here is from genome assembly GCF_023159225.1 of Perognathus longimembris pacificus. Lineage (NCBI taxonomy): Eukaryota > Metazoa > Chordata > Mammalia > Rodentia > Heteromyidae > Perognathus > Perognathus longimembris. The sequence goes on along the minus strand of NC_063182.1, from coordinate 8,329,498 downwards.
GCCTCCTGAGTAGCTAGGATGACAGGTGTGAGCCACTTGCACCCAGCTGGCCTGGAACTTTCTATGCCATCCAGGCTGGCTTCAATCTTGAAATCCTTTCCCCTCGGCCTCCTAAGTGCTGGAATTACAGGCTTTGGTCATCGTGGCTCTGTTTGGTTATTCTTATATAGTAAATGCCCTAGTGGGTTTGAAGTGGGTTTTCATTTGTTATGACTTGAATATGGTTTGAGAATGTCTCTGGTCCCCAGCGGCGGTAAAAGCTTGCGGTGCCTGTCGCTGACGCCTGTAATCTTAGTTACTCAGGAGACTGAGATGTGAGGATCACAGTTCAAAGCCAGCCTGGTCAGGAAAGTCCATGAGACTTTTATCTCCAATTAACTTAAAAAAGAAAAAAAGCTGCAAGTGGTGCTGTGGCTTCAAGTGGTAGTGGTCTAGCCTTGAGCACAAAAGCTCAGGGACAGTGCCCAGGCCCTGAGTTCAAGGTCTGGGAGGCTCTGCCTTAACCCCGGGGGGTGGGGTGGGGGGTGGGGCTGGGACTGCTTAGTCATACTGGTGACAAAGCAGAGCCCAAACCGGAGGATGGCAGTCAGAGATCACCAGCACAGCCAGGGACCAACAGAGCAGCTAAAGGGGTAGAGCGTGAGGCCTCGAGTTCAAACTCCACTACAATAAAAACCGATCCACAAAAAGAAGTACTGCAGCCCTTCAGAGGAGGTGCTTAATGCAGGGTAATTAAGTCCGTGGCCGAGGGGGGGCGCTACCCACAAGAGGGTAAGTGCTCATGGGACCCCCCGCCCCCCTCTGCCCTCTGTGTCTTGTTGCCCTCGTGGCCTGCCATTCTTCACAGTGAAGGACCCCGCACTAGAGAGGCCGCTGACGCCCAAGCCTTCAGCTTTGAACACTCAGCCCAATCAACCTATTTTCCTTATAAGATCTCAGTGAGTGGGGGAGTCAGGGGTTCACGCCCCTAATCCTAGCCATTCAGGAGGCTGAGATCTGAGGATCGGGGTTCAAAGCCAGCCTGGACAGAAAAACGTCTGTGAGGCTCTGTCCCCAAGAAACTACTCAGAACAAGCCCAAAGTGGCGCTGTGGCTCAAGTGGTAGAGCACCAGCCTTGAGCACAAAGAAGCTCAGGGACAGTGCCCAGGCCCTGAGTTCAAGCCCAAGGACCAGCAAAAACAACAGCAATAACAACAAACAAAAAACCCCCAACACCTCAAAAAACCAAAAACCCAACCTAGCTTGAGGTATTTTGTTACATCAACAGCAAATAGATTAATGCACCATTGTGATTTTATATTGGCTTACTTATTTATTTTTCCTGGTGCTGGAGCTTGAACTGGCTTGAACTCAGGACCTGGGCACTGTCCCTGAGCTTTGGTGCTCTACCACTTGAGCCCCAGCGCCACTTCGGGCTTTTTTTGGTAGTGAATTGGGGATAAGAGTCTCATGGTGGGCTGGGAATGTGGCTTAGTGGTACAGTGCTTGCCAGCATGCATGAGGCCCTAGGTTCAATTCCTTAGTACCACAGAAACCACACAAAACAGAGTCTCATGCACTTTCTTGCCCAGGCTGGCTTGGCACCTAGAGCCTCAGATCTCAGCCCCCGTGACTAGTAGCCGGGATTGCAGGCGTGAGCCACCGGTGCCCGGCAGGACACGAGCTTTACTGCAGAAGGGAAGGAGGTCTGGGCGTGGCGATGGCTTCATGTAAACCCAGCACTCAGGAGGCAGAGGCAAGCGGCGCCATGGCGAGTTGAAGCCTAATGGAGGCTGTGTAAGGTGGCAGTCAGAGGAGGAACTAGAAGAAGCAGCTTCATGGAGGGAGGGAGGGAGGGCCAGTAAGCCCACAGGCCTGGGGGGGGGTGTGCCCTGCACATTCTGTGGGTGGTGGGGGGTGTGTGATGGGGAGATGGTAGGAGAGGTGGCTTGGGGGGTCAGGGTTGGATGATACATGGTTTTAGACTTTAGGCAGACAGTTGTGTTTATTCTTCAGCTTTGCCTTTGTGGGTTTTTGAGACAGTCTTGCTATGTAGCCCAGGCTGGCCTAGAACTTGTGATCTTCCCGCTTAAGCCTCCCAAGGACTGAGGTTAAAGGGCGCGTCGTGATCCTGGCTTGAGGGGCTCATTTCTAGGGAGCACAAAGGAAAGGACAGACAGGGACCGAGGGGCAGCGCTGCCCTGTGTGTGCCCGTGGGCGTGGTGCTCGTGGGAATGCAGGCGTTCTTTCCCTGGCTCCCATCACAACCTGCCTTGCACCAACAAGAAGGATGCCCAGCCCCCGCCTGCGCACTGGGGCTGCACCCCAAAAGCGACGGCGGGGCCTTCAGAATCTGGAGCCAGGCGTTGGCGCGTGAGCCCAGCCGGCTGTTGAGTTGAGGGCCGGCTGCAGTACCAGCACTGGCCACACGAGGGCAGGCGGGGCGCAGCCGTGGGGCGCAGGGGCGTGAAAGTGGGGTGCCTGTGGGGTGTGGTGGTCCGGTTGCTTCTGCCTCCAAGTGGCTGTGTGGGAGGCGAAAAGGAGCTTCTTGGTCTCTCGGTGCCATCTCTGCCCAGGGGGACATTTGCCCAAGGTCACCCAGCAGGGAGATGCAGCCCAGCCTAGCCTTACCTCGTCGCCCCTGCGCCCCTAAATGAGCTCGCCTTAGGGGGAGCCCCTTTGTTCCTCTACTTTCTAGCCACACTCTCGTCTCCCCCCTCCAGCCTGCCTTCCCCGCACGGGAGGGAGGAGGAGGTCCTGGCAGGGGGGTTTCCTGGGCGCCTCTGGAGCACGTGCCCGTCACCATGGCAACGGCAGTGGGCGATGCCAGGCCTCTCTCCTGACCTTCTGGTCGTCTCCAGGCAGCCCCGCTGGGTCTCCCCGCCTCGGGGGCCCCTGTCACCTCTGCCAACTGCCCAGGGGTGAGGACTCGTTCAGCACCCAGCACGCAGGCCCAGTGCCGGCCTTCCCTCCCGCCTTGACTGGAGCTGCTCTCCATCAACAGCTCTCCCAGCACCTGATCTCCTGGACGCCATCTTCCGGGCGTGCTGGGCTCAGGATGGGCCCTTCAGCCCCTTCTATTTTTTTTTGGCCAGTTCTGGGCCTTGGACTCAGGGCCTGAGCACTGTCCCTGGCTTCTTCCCGCTCAAGGCTAGCACTCTGCCACTTGAGCCACAGTGCCGCTTCTGGCCGTTTTCTGTATATGTGGTGCTGGGGAATCGAACCTAGGGCCTCGTGTATCCGAGGCAGGCACTCTTGCCACTAGGCTATATCCCCAGCCCCCTTCAGCCCCTTCTAAAATAGTGCATAAGAATATGTGCCAAGCCAGGCGCGAGCAGCCCCTGCCTGCATTCTGGCTCCTCAGGAGGCTGAGACCTGAGGATCACGGTTGGAAGCCACCCAGGGCTTCTAATGAGCCACCCAGAAGCCAGAAGGGGAGCTGTGGCTCAAAGAGGTGCGGTGCCACCCTTGACTGAAAAAGCTAAGGGACAGAGCTTAGACCTTGAGTTCAAACCCCAGGACTGGCACAAAGGGCAAGAAAGAAAAAGGCAAAAAGCAGAAAAGGTGTGCTTTCCTGCTTTGTTTGTGGGGCTTGAACTCATCGCGGGCAGTGTCCTTAACAGCGCTTTACCACTTTAAGCCATAGCTCTACTTCCTGTTTTCTGATGGTTAACTGGAGAGAAGAGTCCCATGGACTTTCCTGCCTGGGCTGGCTTTGAACCATGATCCTCAGATCTCAGTCTCCTGAGGAGCTAGGATGGGAGGCGTGAGCCACCAGTGCCCAGCTAAGATGTGTCTTTTGCATTAGAAAATATGCACAAGGAATAAATGTTCCTAATGCCAGCACCCAAATGCATATCCACTTAGCTCCTGGAGCTGTATTTATTTATTTTTGTCAGCTGTAGGCCTTGAACTCAGGGCCTGGGCGCTGTCCCTGAGCTCTTCAGCTCAAGGCTAGTTCTCTACCACTTTGAGCCACAGCGCCTCTGCTGGTTTTCTGGTGGTTAACTGGAGATAAGAGTCTCATGGACTTTTCTGCCCGGGGTAACTTTGAGCCATGATCCTCAGCTCTCGGCTTCCCGAGTAGCAGGGATTACAGGTGTGATCCACAAGCCCCCACCGGAGGGCCATTCGAACGGGATGGCAACGTGCAGGACAGAAAGAAGGCAGGGCAGGTTCAGCAGCGCGGATGGGAAGGAGGCCCCTGGGTCAGACAGGCCACGTCCACCTCCGAATCCCGAGGGCCCAGCGCGCGGGCAGCAGGCCTGCTCTGGAGGCGAGGCTCGGGGCAGGGAGAAGGAGACCTCTCGAGGGCCATGCCTTCTTCTGCCCGCCTCGGGGACCCCGGGGGGCCACCGTGACAGGTAGCCGTGGTGGCTCTGGCGTTTCTCACGGGCAGATGCAGGGACGGATGCCCAGTCCTCTCGCCGTGACCCTGACCCTGTGGGAACCGGAATGTTGGCTTTCCCACTCACCCTCATTGAACCCCATGGTTTTCTGGCTGGTTGGTGTTGAGGTGACCCTCTAGCTGGTGCTGATGCCCAGGACAGTCGTGTACACACATATCCAAACCATGTGTCAGCTCCTGAGCTAACTCATTTGCACTCCGGAACAACACTGTTGGGGGAGCTGCTATTATGCCCACTTCAGAGACGGGGAAATTGAGGCACAGAGAGGCTGAGGAACTTGCCTCAGTTGACCCAGTAGTAAGTGGCAGAGCTAGGAGCTTGAGATCTGAGGTTTAGAGCCAGTCTGGACAAAAAGTGTGAGAGAATAAATCTCACTCATACAAAGCAACCAAGCCAAACAACAGAACGGAAGAGCCAGCGCAGTGTCACACGTCTGTGTAAATCGATGAGAGCCGAGCGCAGTGACACACGCCTGTGTAAACAGCCTTCGTCCAGGGCCCATCTGACACCATTGTGAGACCCTACTGAAAATAACAAAACTCAGGTGATAGCAGGCCGCCTAGCATGCAGGGCGAGTCCTGGAGTTCAAATCCCAGCCACGACAGCAGCAACAGCAAGACACCCACAGACAAGCCATTGGAAACAGCAAGCAAGGTCTCCGCCCGCCCCATCCGTCAAACATGGCTTTGAGCCCAGTGCAAAGGACCCAGGGCCGTCATCCCAGCGATTTGGGAGATGAGATCTGGAGGACCAAGGTCCCAAGGCAGACCGAGCAGAAAACGCCCCGAGTCGCCATCTTCAACTCACCAGTGAAATACTGGATTGGAGGAGGGGCTCAAGCAGTTGGACGCCCGCTGAGCTAGCATGAAGCCCTGAGTTCAAATCTCAGTACTGGCAGCCTGCCCAGGTTTAACCACCCGGGGGCCTGCAGAACAAAGGGAGCCCAAGGTAAGCCTGGGCAGGCTCCCGTCTGAGCCCTGCTGGGGCCTCTCAGTGGCCCTTCCCAGCCAAGTCTGGGCCAGTGTCTAGCGCGTAGTAGATGCTCAGTAAATACTTCGTCGCTTGTTGGCTCTTGATTTTGACTCAAGCTCTCTATATAGAACTGTAGAACTCACGGGCCTCCTGCCTGAGTCTTCAGAGAGCTGGAATTACACGTGTAGACAATCATGCTTAGCCTTGTTTGTTGAAGGCTACTTGATTTTCTTTCTTTCTTTCTTTTGCCATGTGGTGAAATATTGATAACATAAAATGGCCATTGTAAGTTTTTGTTTTTTTTTTGTCAGTCACGGGGCTTGAACTCAGGGCCTGGGGCACTGTCCCTGAGCTCTTTTGCTCTATCACGTTGAGCCACAGTTCTACTTCTGGTTTTCTGATGTCATTACTTGGAGATAAGAATCTCATGGAGTTTCCTGCCTGGGTTGGCATTGAACCGTGATCCTCAGATCTCAGGCTCCTGAGGAGCTAGGGTTACAGGTGCGAGCCACTGGCGCCCTGCTGTAACTATTTTTTAATGCACAGTTCCATACCATTTAGGTACATTCAAAAATATTGGATCACTAGTGTCTATATCTAGAATCTTCTTATCATCCTAAACAAATACTTGCTCTTCTTTCCTATTCCCTGAAATCTCGGGAAACATTTGTCTTACTTTCTGACTCTACGAACGTGCCATCTTCCGTAGTAGAATGCTATAATAGTTATCCTGCGTCTACTGATTTAGCTTCCTATTTTCAAGGCTCAATCCCTACTGTAGCAGGTGTCAGCATGTCCTTCCTTTTAAATAGGGCCCTTGCTTGGCTTGCTTGCCCCCTTGGCACTCTACCCTTTGAGCCATGCCTCCAGTCCAGCTTTTTGCTGGGTCTTTTGGAGCTCGTGTTGCATGGATCTTTCTGCCCTGGCTAAAATCTTGCTCCTCAGCTCTCAGGTCCCCGAGTGTCTGGGATTCCTGGGTGAGCCCCTGGCTCCTGGCCGCGTGGACGTTGGAGTGGCAGCTCTGCAGGCCGTTGTGACTGGGGCTGTTGGGTGGCTGGGATGGTGCTTGGGCGCCCCGTGTTCACTCGCGGCTCCTGTGACGGCTCAGTGGCCCCTGGAGCGAGCAGTGCGGGCTCAGCGTGGCCCTTGGGTCTGTGACTCGGAAGCTCCTTTTCCTCCTCACCCCGCGGCTGCTTGCTTCCCACACTGGCCTCGGGCTGCGCCCCTTTCTCCTTCCCTTGTGCTCTTCCTTTAGTGCTGGTCCCGGGGCTTGAACTCCGTGCCTGGACACTGCCGGGCGCTGGAGGGCTCACGGGGCGGGGAATCAACCCCCGTCCTGTCGGGAGGCGCCATCTGCATCCGCCGTTCTGATCCCGACCAGAGGGGCGCAATCCCCCACCCCGTGTTGTTGTGTCCCTTACACGGAATCTTCTGTCCACCTCTCTGACATTTCTCCTGGATGGGCCACTGCCCCCAACCGGCCTCCAGGCTTCTGCCTTGGCCGACCCCTCAAACTGGTGCTCACCAGGGCAGCCAGCGAACCCCCAAACCATGAGCGACCACACCAGCCTGCTGCCTGTGGCCCCTAATGCCACTAAGCGACCGAGTCCTCACAGCGTGCTCAGGCCCTGCATCGTTTCCCTGTGCTCCTTGCTGGCCCAGGAACACAGCCCCCACGCTCCTACCCCAGGGCCTTTGCACTGGTTCTTCCCACGGGGCGCTTCTCTGCCGCAGCTTCTCTTTGCTCAGTCACGTTTCTAAGTTCCTCCCAGTAACGCTCTTTTATTTTGTTTTTGTGCTGCTTGTGGGACTTGAACTCAGGGCCTAGACGCTGTTCCTTAGCTTTTTGGCTCAAGGCTGCCACTTCTTTTGCTCTACCACTTGAGTTACAGTTACAGGCTTCTTAGTGGTTAATTGGAGACAAAAATCTCATGGACTTTCATGGCCTGGCTGGCTTCGAACTTGGATCTGGGTGCCTGGCAGTAATGCTGTCTTTCAAGTGGCAGTGCCTCTCATTCCTCTACCTCCCTGATCCCGCCGCCTCCCCCTTACTCTCGCAGTGCTGGGGGCAGAACCAGGCGGCCTGCATGCTAGGCGAGTGTTGGCCCCTTGAGCCACGTCCCTGGCCCTGCCAGTCTGCTGACTCGATCCCCTGACGCGCTTACTATAGGACCGTGATGATCACTCCTTACCACGTTGTCTCTCCTCTCCCCTCCCCTCCCTGAGGTAGCTTGGGGAAGGGGACGGACGCGCTTTTGCTTTGTGTCCTGATACAGCTCGTCCAGAATAGGGTTGGATATACCGGGAGGAGAGACATGGGTATGTATTTGTTGAAGGAAGGAAGGAAAAGAGTTTAATTTGGGGGAAACAACCCAGGTGCCCCTCTACAGATCAATGGACACAAAAAATGTGGTACCTGTACACAATGGAATACTACATAGCCATTAGAAATGATAAAATATTGGTATTCACAGGGAAATGGTCAGAACTTGAACAAATAATGTTGAGCGAGACAAGCCTAGAGCACAGAGGACAGAGGGGCATGGTCTCCTTGATTTATGACTGTTAGGGTGGGGTGGGGGGGCAGTAGAGACCAGGTCTGCAAAACAACAAACATCTTTTCAAATGGTATTTCCGCAGGTTTGGGTCAGCGACTTTACATTATGCATCTAAAAACCAAACAACTCTAAACATAAAAATGTCTAGAGTAGACCTCTCAGTGGAGCACAATAGCTCAACAGCTATGTACATATGAGCATATAAGAAGGACACAGGAGGACTCTATTGTTGACGTTACATTTAAAGTTCTAGGTGAATTTCCTTTGGCGTACGCCACGTGGTTACTGTCTATGATTTTGGTACACTGGGTATTGTATATATGCCTACCTGATCTAGGGAAGGAAAAGAAAAACAAGGGTGTAATATATCACAAGAAATGTACTCACTGCCTTATTATGTAACTGTACCCCTTTTGCACAACACCTTGTCAATAAAATTTAATTAATAAAAAAGAAAAGGGGATAATTTGGGAAGGAATGGCTAATCTGAAAACGGGAGAGAAATCTGGGCACAGTAGCTCAGCTGGGATTAGAGATTCAAGAGGCTGAGATATGAGGATCACGGTGTGGAGCGGCCCCTCCAGGAACCTGTGGGAGATTCTTAGCTCCAGTTAATCAACAAAAACTTGGAAGTGGAGCTGGGGCTCAAGTAGCAGAGTGCTAGCCTTGGGTGGACAAGCTAAGAGACAGAACCCGGGCCCTGAGTTCAAATCCCAGCACCACCATGACACTGAGTGAACCGATGTGGACAGAGCCCACACCTGGCTGGCTCTCCACACGGTGGCGCGCCCTGGGCCTGTGCCCTGTCCCCGCTGTCACCGGAGCTCTGAAGTCAGCTGGAATTGCATTTCTATCACTAGCAACCATGAACAATCAGTGTGCCTCCCTGGGGGGCCTGGGCGCTGCCACTTTCTGCAGGAACGCTCTAGGACAAGTCATTTAACTTACAGGGAGAGACTCTGTCCCCTGAGATAAACTGGGGATGAGTGAAATGGGTCATGAGCGCCCCCAACATAGAGGTCCAGCCCACAGGCCCGGTTAGAGCCAGGTGTTCTTGCGGCCCGAGGTGCAGTTCACGACGACACCACCAGATGGCGCAAGACTCCAAGGGCGCCTCACTGCCCGGCTCGTTCATTTCTTTCTGCAGAGCCCCGGGAGGATTGGGGAGGGGCAGTCTCTCCGATCCGCCTAGGTTCCCATCTGCAATGGACCGGCACCCCAAGACCTCTCCCCAAGGCCTCCCCAAGCCCTCTGTGCTCGCTGATTCATGGAAGAGAGGCTTTGATGAGCACGGGACAGTCAGGGAACCTTGGCTTCGCGTTGCGTAAGAGCATGGCCTTTGCAGACAGCGTGGACAAAGTTGGTGGGACCCGGAGGCTGGCGATGGCGCCCGGCATCTGGAGCTCGAGCGCGGCTGTGACTGGCACAGAGGCAGGCCACGCTCCCCGGGGCCTCTTTTTTTTTTTTTTTAATATGTCTCCTTCTCTTGCCTGCAAACAATGGGGGTGCCCTTGGTGGAGGACCCCGGGCGATGCTTGGACCGGGGACTCGAAGGCACTGTAATTCTGGATCTGGCCAGCAGAGGGAGGCGGAGAGCCGCCAGCCCCAGGCCGGGCTCGCTCCCGGCTCCCGCTCAACCCTCCCGGAAAGCTTGCGGGCCCGGCTCAGGCGCGGGGCGAGAACTCGTGCCTCAGCTGCCCCTCTGCTTGAGAAAGGGGGCGGCCTGGCCCTCCTGCTCCGCTTTTTTTTTTTTTTTTGGTCATGGAAAATAATTTTTAGCAGTTCTTTATTTTAGTGTTTTTAAAAAATATTACTATTACCTGGATTGTGACATGGTAACCCTTCTGTACAATACCTTAATAATAACAACACAACCATATTTTAAAAACACGAATAAGATAATTATTGAAGCCTTTACCATCAGATTTGCAATCCACACCTAGTGGACTATTTCCTTTATCATACAAAAATAGTTTTTGTTTTGTTTTGTTTTTTGCCAGTAGCTCATTCCTGTAATCCTTATTACTCAGTAGGCTGAGCCCTGGAGAATCACAGTTCAAAGCCAGCCCAGGCAGATAAGTCTGTGAGACTCCATCTCCAGTTGGCCAGAAAAACGGTGGACTGGGCTGGGAATGTGGCTTAGTCGTAGAGTGCTCACCTAGCATGCATGAAGCCCTGGGTTCCATTCCTCAGCACCACATTGACAGAAAAAGCCAGAAGTCTGCCTGGCTGGCTTCTTGAGGAGAGTTCCTGGGAGGAGGGGAGGGTCACCCCCAATCCTAGCTCAGCCTTTCCCCAAGGCTTCAGTAGAGAGGGCCCACTCTGGTTTCAGCCGCTCCTAATTCCTGAGTCAGGTGGTATTGCTCCCCAGGGGAGGGGCTTGGGAGGAGGGCAGATGGGGGTCCTGCCCTAACCCCCCTCCCATTGTCCAGTTCTGGGTGGCCAGCTGGAGCCCCAAGAAACAGGGTTGCTGCCCCATACCAGTTCCTGGCACCTTCCTGGCCAGGCTCCCGGAGGCCCACAAAGGCCCTCAGATGAGGTTCTAGGCCAGGCTGTGCTCTGGGCGCGCAGCCTGCTGGCTGTGGCCCGCGAGTCCCTGGCAGCGCCCGGAGCAGGCCTGGCAGGGGCCATGTTGGCTGGGGGGGGTGGGGTGGCTGGGCCCGGCTGCCCTCCCTCCTGCCTGGGGCCCTGCTCCCCTTCAGGGACGCCCCCACCCGGCCAGTAGGGCGGAGAGCTAGGTCCCCATTTCTGGGACCCGAGACTCACCTGCCGTCCCTGGCCACAGGCCCAGTGGCTCCCTGTGTGCTTCAGCCCCTGGGCGCCCTGCTCTGTGCTGGGCTCCGGGAGGCTCTGGAGACTGGGGGTGAGAAGAGGGGGTGCCATTCGGGGAGTCATGGCCCCCTGGGAGCCGGAGGGCCCTGCCCCGCCTGTGGGAAGAGGCCCAATCGCTTGGTGGGATGCTGCCCACCCCTGCTTTTACTTTTGTGGACCCTTTGGGGGTGTCTGTGGTTGCTTCTGTTCCTCCCCTCCTGACGGTTCTTTATGGGACAGCGTCCGAGCCCCGTGCTGGCTCAGCTCTACAAGTGCGGGGTGCACTGGGGTGTCCTCATGGAATGTCCATGGCGGTAGTGGAGGAGGAGGCTGGCCAGAACAAACAAGCAAATATAGATGGCCATTCTGGGGATGGGGTGAAGGCGAGGAGTGTTGGGGTCGCCAGGCAGGAAAGGGACGTTTGAGCAGAGTTGAGGGAGGGGGGGTGGGTGGTGCAGCTATTGGAGAGTTTCAGGTAGAGGATGCAGCACGCACAAAGGCCCTGTGGTCAGCAGGCCAGTGCAGGAGAGGAACAAAGTGGGGGAGGGAGAGGGGAGGTTCAAGGGGGCAGCTGAGCTACACGGAGCCATTTGAGGACTTGGATCGGGGGGACAAGGGTCTACTTTAATTTCTAAGGACCCCCCCCAACTTTGGTCGAGAGCAATGGGGGGGGGGTGGGATGCCAGTGATAGGGCTGGCTGGAAGGAAGGGGCAGCTAGAAACTGCCAAAAGCAGCTACAAGCTAAAAGACGAGGGGGGCTGGGCCTGGGTGGCGGCTGTGGTGGGCGCGGGTCCTGGCTGGGACGCCGGCCTGTAGCACTGGGCCGGGGATTGGACGTTGGTGGGCGAGAGGAGAGGGCGGGAAGGACAAGCCGGGGGCTCGTGCTGGCGGGAGGCTGCGGAGCAGGAGGAGAGCGGTTAGGTTGGGGACCACAGTCCGCACTGGGCGCCGGGTCTGACCTCTGGGGCCGGTGGAGGCTGGCAAGGCATGTGCAGGACTCTCGAGGCTCAGCCGGGCTTCCAAGTCAGGCTCAGGCTCCGGGGGCCCGGAGGCCGGGCTGGAGGGGAGGCCGGGCTGGAGGGGAGGCCGGGCTGGAGGGGAGGCCGGGCTGGAGGGAAGGCCGGGCTGGAGGGGAGGCCCGGGCGGGGCCTCGGGAGGCTCCCCGTGAAGGTGTCAGAACCAGCAGAGGAGGCGAGGAGGCGGTCCGGGGGCTCGGATGGAGAGAGGTGGCAGGAAGGTCTCGGTGACAGGTGGCCGCCGCGCAAGTGCTGCTGGGGATGAAGACAAGGCCTGTGAACTGGCTTGGGGATTTGGCCTCGCGCCATGCCGAGATCAGGTCACGCCTGCGGGTAGATCACGTTTGTGATCAGGTCGCGCCTGCGGGCAGGTCACACCTGTGATCAGGTCACACCTGTGGGCAGGTCACGCCTGTGGGCAGGTCACGCCTGTGGGTAGATCACGTTTGTGATCAGGTCACGCCCGTGGTCAGGTCACGCCTGTGGTCAGGTCACGCCTGTGGTCAGGTCACGCCTGTGGGTAGATCACGTTTGTGATCAGGTCACGCCCGTGGTCAGGTCACGCCTGTGGTCAGGTCACGCCTGTGGTCAGGTCACGCCTGTGGTCAGGTCAGGCCTGTGGGTCATCACACCCGTGGTCAGGTCACGCCTGTGGTCAGGTCAGGCCTGTGGTCAGGTCATGCCTGTGGGTCATCACACCTGTGGGCAGGTCACGCCTGTGAGCAGGTCACCCCTGTGGTCACTCCGGGTGGGCGTGGCCGGCAGGCACACAGGGGCAGAGATGTTGGCGCGGAGGAAGCAACGTTCTTCCCCGGGCACCTGCGGCGGGCACCAGGCTCAGAGCATGCGGGAGGAGGGCGGGAGGGCTCTCTCCTCTGCACAGGGCCGGGCTGCACATCTGTACTCAGCAGCTGGGGGAGGAGGCTGCTGATGGCATCGCGGGGTGTTTTCAGGGGAACCGAAGTTGGCCAGCGCCTGTGGCTCGCACCCGCAACTCTAACTACCCGGGAGGCCCAGAACAGGAGGATGGTGATTTGAAGTCAGCCCGTGCAGAAAAGCCCAAGAAGACTGTCTCAAAATAACCCGCAGAAAAACTGGGAGGGAAGTGTGGTCAGTGGTTCAAGTAGCAGAGCGCCAGCTGAGCAAGTAGAAGAAGGCCATGAGTTCAAATCCCAGAGGGGGACTGGCGAGGGTGGGCGCAGAGATGTTTCCAGGAGCTTCTCCATAATGGGAGGCAGTAGCTGGAGAGGCAGGAGGCTCTCGACCATGGAAGGTAGGTGAAGGGAAGACTTGGGGGACCCACAGAGGAAAACTGGGGTCCTTCTGTATGGAGTAGCATGGGGTTCTGGAGCCTCAGATGGGAGGTGGTTAATGTCTGCCACGGCCACGGAGCAGGCGTGGCCGGGACTTTCTCTGGGGTGGGGGTAGGGTGCTTGGAGCAGGAGGGCAGGTGTTCACGGAGTCCCTGCTCACTGGGCTCTGCCTCCCCAGCTTCCGCTGCTCAGCATGGAGGGCGGGGGGGGGGGGGACCGCACAGGCTCCTCTGGGTCAACCTTCTTTTGGGCTCAGAGGTGGGTGCTAATGAGCTCGTGCAGCGGGCAGGCCTCAAGCCCTGGCCTGCGGCCCAGGGGGAAGAGCGGGCGCCCCGTGCGGGGCTGGGAGGCTGCGTGGAGAGTGCTGGGCGGCTGTGAGCTTCCACTGTCCCAGGGTGCTGACCCAGCCAGAGCTCGGTGCTCTCCTGAGAGCCCCCAGGTAAACCATGGGGGGAGGCGCGCGGAGTCCAGCACCTGGTTCGAGACCCCCTCAGGCGAGAAGGTGCGTGGGGAGCAGTGGGGATGGAGAGCCCAGCCATGCTGTAGGTTTTCTTTTTGTGCCAGTCCTGGGGCTTGAACTTAGGGACCTTGAGCTCTTGCTTAGCTTAAAAAGAAAGTTCCCCCTCAAGCTTGTCCTTCCACCACTTGAGCATAGCTTTCTGTTGGTTACTTGGAGATAAGAGGCTCTTTGAGGGGCATGATCTCCCTGATATATGACTGTTAACAAAGGGAGACGGAGAGACAGTAGAGACCAAGTCTGTGAACACTGTATATGTGCTTGATACATTGTATATTGCATATGGGTCTACCTGACCTAGACAAGGGATGGAAAAACAGGTTGTAAGATATCAAAAGAAATGTACACACTGCCCTACTATGTAACTGCACCCTCTTTGCACAACACCTTGTAAAAAAATTTATGTTCAATTAATAATAAAAAAATATATATATAAAAAAGAGAAGGAAGGGAAGGGGTGGGTTGAAGAGGGAGTGGGAATGTTGAAAGCAGTGACACTGATCAAGATGTGTTGTATTCATAAACTGCTTCATTAAATGGCAACTTCTTTAAAGGTAATAAAAGAGATGGATGTATTCACCAATTCTTCCATCTATGAACCTCAAAAAAACAAAACAAAACAAAAAAAAAAGAGGCGCTTTGATTTGTTTGCCTAGGCTGAATTTGAACCAGGATCCTCTGATCCCAGTCTCCCGAGTAGCTAGAATTCCAGGCTTGCGCCACCAGCGCCCATCTTCTTGCCACAGCGGCACTTCCAGTTTTCTGGTGGTTAACTGGAGATAAGAATCTCATGGATTTCTTGCCAGGGCTGGCTTTGAACCGCGATCCTCAGATCTCAGTCTCCTGAGCAGCTAGCATTACAGGTGTGAGGTGGTTTTCTGAATCACCTGTCCCCCTCTCTCTCAAGGACTGGGCCTGCCCGCCCTGGACTGCTTAGCTCTCTAGGTGGACAGGACCGGGGTGGGGGGCTTAGTACTTCTCCAAGAGGTGGGGTGCTGCTCTTCAGGCCCCTCAGAGGCAGGAAGTTCTCAGTGGGAACCTCATTATTCAGGAGGCCGTCAAGGTCATGACCACCCATGGGGAGAGTCTCAGGGCAGGTGCCTGGGAGATGGTTTCTGCAGCCCCTTCCATCTGCCTAGGGGCGCCCCCTCCCCCTCTCCCTCCCCTTCCCCCTCCCTTTCCCCCAGGTCTCCTTCCTTTATCTCTCTCCTCTTCCCCCTCCAGCTCTGTGGTCTCTCACCTTTGGGGAGCCGACCTTGTCCCAGCCCCCCCCCCCTGCACTGCCCACTTGTGGGATCTGGGGGTGGGGGGTGGGAGTGTGTGTTCAGATGTGAGGGGGAGGTTGGGGGACAGGGGTGAGAAGGTGGGGCAGGCTGCTGGAGGAGGGCAAGTCCCCCCCCACGGCCCCCCCCCCCCCCGCACCTGGAGGAGGGCTGGCGGGCCTGTGGGCCCAGGTCCGGGGCGGGAGCGCCTTGTAGAGGAGAGGGCTGTGGTTGGATCTGGCGCGGGGTTCGGGGACCCAGGGCGGGCGGAGGGGGGGCGGGTGGGGGGAGGGGGCGGAACCTCGCGGCGCTCCCCTCCCCCACGCTCTTAAAGGGCCGGCGCGCGGCGGTGCGGGGCAGGGTCGGCCGCGCCCCGCCCGCAGCCCGGGCCCCGCACAAGGTCGAGCGCCGCCGGGTGCGCGGGCGCAGCGCGAGCGCGCGGGTCTGGGGGGGGGGGGCGGCCCGCCGCCGGCTGCCCGCGGTCCTCCCGCCCTTCCCGCTCCGCCCCTCCCGCCTCCCCGCCCTCCTCCCTCCCGCCGCCCGTCCCCACCTCGGCTCGGCGTCCCCGCCGCCGCCGCCGCCGCCGCCACTCGGGCACCTGAGGGGAGCGCAGCCGGCGCGGGGAGCTCCGGCCGGCGGCCGGACGGGACGGTCGCCCCGCGGGCCTCCGCATGGCCCCGCCGTGAGGACCCGGGCCGGTGAGTGGGGCCGCAGGGCCGCCCGTCCTCGGGGCCCGCGCGCTCCGGGACCCCGCCCCTCCCGGGGAGGCCTCCCGGGGGCCCGGGCGGGGTGGGGGGCGCCGGGGCGGGCGAGGGGCGCCCGCGGGGCGCCGGGAGCCGCCCTCCGCCCGCCGCGCCCGCGGGGCTCGGCTAACAAAGCTGCACGGGGACAGCCCTTCCTCCCGCCGCCGCGGCCGGAGCATCCGAAGGATGCGGTTGTCATGGAGACGGGGCCGGGCGCGGAAGCCCGGGCTGCCCGCCGGGAGGGAGCCCCAGCCCGGCCTGCCCGCCGCCCCGGCCCCCTTTGTGCCATCCCGCGGCGGGGTGAGCGGGGCTGGGGCGCCGGGGGTGGGGGGGTGGGGGTCCCCGGATCGGGGCGTTCGCGGGGCGCTGGGCCCTGCCGGCCGGCCCCCCCCCCCCCCCCCCCGACCGCGGAGTCGCTCGGAGGATTTATTTCTGTTTCCAGTTTCCCAACTTTGACAGCCGGGCTGGCCGGCCGGGCCTCCGCGGCGGTGCCGCCCGCCCGAGCGGGGCTGGAGCTCGGGGGCGTGGCGGGCGGGCCCGGGCGCCCGCGGCAGGGCCTGGGTGGGGCAGGAAGTCCAGATGTGGAGACCACCCGGCCCAGCCGACCCGCCCCCCAGACGCCTTAGGATTTGGGGGGGCCGGGGGGGCGTTGCCCCCTGGAATATGAAGGGAGGGCATTCATTGTTTTTTTTTTCCCCCCCCGCACAGGCCCCGGGGGCCACTGCCCACCCCTTTGTCTTGGGGCCATCTTGTGGGGTCCAGGAGGGGAGGGGGAACCAATTCGGGTAGTCACAATGGAAGGGGATCCAAGGCTCTTGTCAGCTCTGGAGAAAGCCAGGGAGAGGGCTCAGGGTTTGGTCAGCACAGATGGGCAGCCTGAGTCTGCTGGGGGGTGGGAGGCAGCTAGACTTCCTTGGGTTCCCCTACTGCTTCCAGAAGGCAGAGGTAAGAAGTGTTTGATGGGGTTACTGAGGAGACTTGCAGGATCTGCGGGGTCAGGAAGGTGGCCATCACCTCCACTTCCAGCCCTGGCTGAGTCTCCTCCCTCTCCTGAGCCACAGGAGCTCTGCCTCTCAGAGAAGGCACCAGTTCTGGGTCCTGGGATCCTGGGCTAGAAAGAATATCCCAGCCGCTCCCCCCTGCCTACCCCATGTCTCTGGAGGAGAGAGCTGCCCGCCTCAAAGCCCTTAGCTCCCAGTGTCCAGTGGGAGCCAGCTGTCTTTTTTTTTTTTTCTTGTGCCAGTCCTGGGGCTTGAACTCAAGGCCTGGGTATTGATCCTTAGCTTTTTCACTCAAGGCTGCAGCTCTTCCACGAGAGCCCAATACCATTTCTGGCTTTTTGATGGTTATTTGGAGATGAGTCTCACAAGTTTCCCTGACTAGGCTGGCTTGGAACTGTGATCCTCAGATCTCAAGCCTCATGAGTATGTCGGATTACAAGTGTGAGGTCCCGGTGCCCCACTTAGGCAGTAGCTTTTGAGTGAGGCTCCTGCCTCGTGTGGTCCTAGGGGAGACATGGCAAGCTCTTCGCATGTAGCGGGAACTCTTGGGGTTCCCACACATGAGGGTGGGCGTGGCTCAGCTGAAGATAGAGGGGTGGCCGAGGTGTCCTAGAGAGGCAAGCACTGCCTCTTGCAGAGCTGAAGCCTCTGTGCTTTGAGAGTTGTCACCGGTAGTCCCAGGAGTGTCCTTTCTCTCCTGCTGCTTGTTCTTATTTTACAGTGATGGGTTCCACGTGCCAAAAGCAGATTTGATTGGTGCCCACCTCCGGGGTCTCTCTGATAGGAACAAAGCTAGCTAGAAAGAATGACTTCCTACTCCGGACAGGACTGAGAGACCAGGGCTGGGGACATCACTTCACCCCGCCTCGGTCTAAGGACCCGCTGCCCACTGGTGCTGGGTGCTGTGATAGCCGATAGCCCTTATGGGGAAGCACTACCAGTGCCCCCCCACTGTGGAAGAGGTGCGGAGCTCAGGGAGCGGGTGTCTGTCTGGTCTCCTGGTTAGTAAGCATCAATCAGAGGCAGGACTTCCCCCTGGGCAGAACTTCCTAATGCACAGACTTGGGTCTCCAGCCGCATCCTCTCCTTCCCCGGAGGTATAGCTTAGGAAGAAGACGTCTTCATCGGGATAGTCGTATGACCGAAGAGGAAACTGAGGCACCACACTGGGGGGGCTCCTAGGGAGATAGGATGAAGGCATTCCCATTCCGGACATCCGCTTGTGGGAGATCGACGCTGCCTCTGGAGACAGACGAAGCTCGAGACCTGCTTTGCCAGATGGTCTTTTCCAGGAAAATCTGTTTTGAGCGGCATCTTATGTCTGAGGCTCCATATTTAGCCTGGCTCCTTTCATGGGAGGATACACTCAGGCTGTCGCCCTCCTAGGGGTGTTTTGGGGGGGGTGTGCCTGGGGCCCAACCTGGCTCCTCGCCACAGCTCAGCAGAGGTGGGCGAGGGTCCCGCACGCCTGCCCTGGCGGAGGGCTGCTCTGATGATCCCCTTGGCTCTGGCCGCTTTCTTAGAGCCTTTGTTCCCAGGGGATTCTCTCACAGAGGAGTCCACTTCCTGGGGGGCTAGCCCTTCTCCTCTCCCCCTTCCTGTTAAGCGGTGAGCCATTCTAGTCTGTACCCGGCTGGCCCAGGTGACTGGTGTCCAGCCTGGGCTACCCCCACGGCCCAGTTTGGTACTGGTTTGTGGGCAGCTGGGGACAGAGAGATCCCCCTGAAAACCCCGTTCTCAGCAGCTGTCTGTGGGTCAGCTCCCGGCACCCCCACCTTCTTTTGCTTCACTTTCTATCTCGTCACCCCTGATAGTGTAATGAACGCCCACCTATATCTCTTCACTTAGAGACCTGGATTTGCCAGTGTTAACATTTTGCTCCATTTGTTTTTCTCTCTTTCCTTCAATCTTTGGAAAGGAAGTCGCAGACACCATAACACTTCACCTCGAAATACTTCAGCATGAATTTCTTGAGACAATGGCATTTCTCTGCCAAACAGCTATATTATTATCAAACTCCAGGGATTTGGTAATGATGTGACCTAGTATGCAGTCCATATTGAAGTTTTCTCTACTTGTTCCAGCAATGTCCTTTATAGCTACTTAATTTGTATTTAATAAAGGCGCGCATATCGTATTAACTATTATAATAGTTTATTTTTGGTGCCAGTGCTAGGGCTTGAACTCAGGGACTTGGGTGCTGTTCCTTAGCTTTTTGTACAAGGCTGGCACTCTACCACTTGAGTGCCACTTCTTGCTTTTTGGTAGTTCGTTGGTGATAGAGTCTCATGGATTTTCCTGCCTGGGCCGGCTTTGAACCACAATCCTCAGATCTCAGCCTCCCAATTAGTTCGAAAGATAGGCGTGAGCCATCGGCACCCATCATAAGGACATCTATGAATCTGGATTGAACTTGACTTTCTGTGTTTCTTTTTAGTAACATTATCAACGTCCTCATTTGGAGGCGGGTTCCCGTGGGTGGTGATGCCTCTCAGTGTGTCCCCTCAGTGGCATGTGCTTGTCCTACAGCGGGCCACTTGGCGGAGGGGGGTCCCCCCGTTTCACTCCTGTTCTTCCCTTTCCCCACCTCCAGGAGCCTCATCTCTCTGGTCACCCACATACCAGCACACCCCGCCAAATCCTTCCAGACCAGAGGATGGAGAGCAGACCCCGGGCGGACACCAGTGAGTGTTAGAGAGCTCACAACTGTGGGGCTGGGGAGAGGGTGAGCGGCACCCAAGCGGGGACTGCGAATGAGGGGAAGGGCGGTTGCTGGGAAAGGAGACCACGGCTTGCCTGGAAAGCGGGCTGCGCTGGGCCTTTCCTTAGAGCCACTGGGGGCCCCCAAGGGGTCTTGGACCGTTTTGAGTGCTGGAGGCACCCTGAAGAGGTGGCGGGGGCCACCGGGCATGGCCCCGTGGGAGCTGGGAGCAGGGCGGCTGTGTGGGTGGGTGGGGCCACACAGAGGGAGGGGCCTGCTGGGATGACATGGTATATATAAGAAGAGTGTTAGGAGGCTGCTGGCTGCCGCAGGTGCTGGCTAGAGGCAGAAGAGCTGCGCTTGCGCAGGGCCACAGAGGGTCTGGCTTGTGAAGGTGATTTTGAGGTAAGGGCAGAGGAAGGCCTCACAGAACCCTCCAAGGGAGTGGGGGTGAACTTCCTGTCACCATGGGGGAAGGCCAAGGGCCAGCTTAGAGGCAGCGGCCGGCATCAAAGTCAAGATGTCACCCCCTTCTCTCCTTCTGTTGCTTCTTGCTTGACAAATCCTGAACCCTGGAGAAATCCAGTGTCTGCTTTATCCCGTGAGGGCCCCAGGGAAACCGTGACCCTGACTGCTCTCACTGTAGGCCCACCCTAGGAGTTCCGAGGGGGCCCCTGGGCTCGGGGGTGCTCACCAGTGAGCCCTAGGTCCACCATCTCTCCCTGGGCCAGCGGCTGGTTTTACACGTCCTCTGCATCCCCAATCTAGCCTTCCCTCCCCCCGTCCTCCCGCCCAGGAGAAAATCAACACACTCAAAATGTCTGCGAACTTCCTCTCACTCTCAGTGATCCGCTCACCACCCACCTGCTTCCGAACCTCTGGCCCGCCTGCCTCCCCGCGCAGCGGCAGATCCTGTCTCCTTAGGCCTGTTTGAGGTCTCTGCTTCAGCAAGGGTCTCCTTCTGCATCATCAGTGCCCCCTCCCTTCTAGATTATTCCACCCAATCTTAAAAGCTTATTCTCACAGCAGTGTTGGAGGCGCTTGCCTGTAGTCCTTGCTACTCAGAAGGCTGAGACCCACAGGATTATAGTTCAAAGCCAGCCCTGGAAGAAAAGTCCGTGAGACTTTTATCTCCCAATTAACCACCAGAAAAACCAGAAGTGGCGCTGTGGCTCAAGTGGTGGTAGAGTGCTAGCCTTGAGCTGAAGAGCTCAGAGACAGTGCCCAGGCCCAGAGTTCAAGCCCCACAACCAAAAAAAAAAACAAAAAAAAAAAACCAGCCAGAGGCTGGAAGTGTGACTCAAGTACTAGAGTTCCTGCCTATCACATAAAAGGCCCTGTGTACAACCGCCCCCCCCCCAAGAGATTGTTTTTTTTTTTTTTTGGCCAGTCCTGGGCCTTGGACTCAGGGCCTGAGCACTGTCCCTGGCTTCTTCCCGCTCAAGGCTAGCACTCTGCCACTTGAGCCACAGCGCCGCTTCTGGCCGTTTTCTGTATGTGGTGCTGGGGAATCGAACCTAGGGCCTCGTGTATCCGAGGCAGGCACTCTTGCCACTAGGCTATATCCCCAGCCCCCAAGAGATTGTTTTATTATCTTCTCCAGACATCTTTGTCCTGTCTTCTCAGCCCCCCCCCCCCACTCCACTCGGAGAGCACTTTAGCCCCATGCTCTGCTGGCTGCGCCTCCCAGTGACCTTCAGGACGCTGCATTGAAGGTCACGTCTCAGCAGTGGACACCTACATCCTCCTCTTTCCTTGAAATTGCGGCTGACTTGCAGAGAACCAGCCCCCGTTGCCTTCCCACCTCCTGGGTTGCTCCTTCTCAGCCTCTGCTGCTGATTTTGGTTTCTTTTTTGACACTGGGATTTGAACTCAGGGCTAAGCAGGAACTCTACTCCTTGGGTCATCCCTCCAGCCCTTATTTGCTTTAGTTATTTCCAGGCAGGGTCTTATAGTTTTGCCTAGAGCTGAGATGGAGAACCGATGCCATGTGTCCTGTGTAGCCGAGAGGACAGATACACACAGTCACACCTGGGTTGTTGCATGGGAAGAGATCATGCTTTTTGCCCAGGCTGGTCTTGAACTGTGATCCCCTCGATCACTATTTCGTGAATAGGTGGATTACAGGCATGAGTCAGCACCCCTGACTCCATGGCTGGGTCTTGGTTTGGGAGCACTGTGGGACTCAGCAAGCCGCCTTGTCCACCGCACCAGTTGCATCCCGTCCTGCAGCTGTCTTGCCATTTGTTGCTGTGGCCTCCATATCCTATCCCAAGCTCCCCCACCCCCACCCCACCCCCCGCTCCTGAGCTCCAGGAGTCTCCTCTGTATCTCAGCCTTCCCTCCTCCCAGATGCCTCTAGCTCAGGTTTCTCAGCATGAACTCCTTGTCCATCCCAGACCTGCTTCCCCTACCCTGTTCAGAAGGAGGCAGTTCTGTCTTGTGGCTGCTTCTTGACCTCCCCGCCCCCCTTTCTCTCCTGCCCTGTGCCCTACCCCTGAGGCTCAGGGCTTTCCCAGGGCCCAGCAGTGCTCTTAGTTGGGGGGGGGGGACAAGTGGACCTGAGCTGAAATTCCAAAGCGGAGGGTAGACATGGACGGCAGGTGGGGTAGAGGACATGCAAGGCCGCTTATTAGGAGCCACCCAGCGAAGAGTGAGGGGGAGGCAGGAAGAGATCACGGGGGAGGTGGCTGCTAGAGGGGGGTCCTGTGTGGGTATGGAGAGAGGACATGAGGATGTGGGGCGTGGGGCATGGGGTAGCTGGGCAGAGATGGGGCGGGGGGCTCTGGCGTCACCTCTCCTGGCTGTTGAAGGTGATTGGCAAGTGGCTCTCTGATCTCCTCACCAAGACAGCAAAAACCCCTCACTCCGAGTTCCCTTGCTCTGCCTGGCCCTGCTGTTTTCCAGGGCTGAGTGGCACATTGGGTAGCTGGCTAGCCACTGTAGCTCTTGGAATCTCTGTCTGTCTGTTTCTGTATGTATGTTCACTGGTCTTGGAGCTTGCACTCTGGGCTTGGCGCTGTCCCTGAGCTTTTTGTTTTAAAGCTCAGAGGCACACTCCCTCTTGATCCACAGCTCCACTTCGGACTTTTTTGTGATTAACTGGAGATAAGAGTCTCACGGACTTTCTGCCCAGGCTGGCTTTGAACTGCAATCGTCCGATTTCAGCCTCCTGAGTAGCTAGGATTGCAGGCGCGAGCCCCTGGCTGGCTTTGATCCGCAGGACGGAGGTGCGGCGTGGGCTCCAGGAGGGTGAGTCCTGGGCACCTCCGCAGTTCAAGGGAGGCAGGCAGTGGTCGTCTGGCCTCTCGTGGGCGGGGCAGCCCGGTCCTGTGTGGCCTCAGGTAACGTAGCACTCGCTGGTTCAGGATGGAGTTGCTGGCTATACACATAACTTGGGATTTGACATCAAATGTCATGGAGTTCATTCGTATTAAGGGCTATCCCAAACAGCATGCAGAGATATGCAAATGATAAGCAAATGAGGCCACCGAGTTGATGGGGGAGAGCAGCAAGCTGGGCGACGTCAAGGAATGACCTTTTCAGCGTGAGCTCTGAGCGCGTCCTCAGCCCTGGGGACCTCCGCCTGCCCAGCCGGGAGGAGGAGTCCTTCCTCACCCCACCACCCAAGGCAACAAACCCAGGGATGGGGCTGGCTTACTAATAACCCCACGTAACCCCAAGCAGGTACCGAGTGCACGGGGCTTGGGGGGGAGCGCTGTTCCGCCCCCCCTTGCCTGAAACCTGGTATGAGCGTGGACTTGGTGGTGGTGGTAGGGTCTTCTCCTGCCTCAGCAAGGGTGGGGGTGGGTCCCCTCCCCGCCCCTCCCCACCATCCCCACAGGGATTGTTTTCTGCCCCTGCCTCTGAAACCTCTCAGCAGCTGCCAAGGGCCGATGTCTGTGGGTGGAATGGCAGCGTTGTGTTGCTCGGGGCCCGAGAGGGTCCTGGAGAAGACATTGCACCTCACGTCCCCCGTTGCCTTCATTTCTCACGTGGGTCCCGCGAGGCCGGTGCTAGTGCTTTGCCTTATTTTATGAGGATGTTGAGGCTGAGAGAGGCGGGCAGCCCCGCTGAAGTCGCATGGCAGGTGGGTTGGAAGCCGTCTTTCTGACTGTCCAGTAAGGGTGTTGGCTCACTGTCCTGGACTGTCTCAGTCTGAGGTCCTTGTTACTGTACAAGGTGGTCGCGGCTGGGCTTCTGGGGGGATGTCCCCCCCTCCCTGCCCTGCACTGATGGGAGGCCAAGCTGCTGCAGGGGGGTTGAGAGGCAGAGCCGCGCCTGGGATTCTGGGGTGACAGCAAGGACCTGACCTCCAGGTTCTTTGACTAGCAAAGGCTTGGCGAGAGGGATGTAGAGCTGGGTGATGTGGGCGTCTCCCGGGGTGGGGGGGGGGGCTCCCCGGCAGCTCCCTGATGCCTAGTTCTGGTTTCTTGTGGGGTCTGGAAGGTTCAAGCTTGGGCCAACTTTGAGTGCCAGGCCGGTGAGAACATAGCTGGCCAAGTGTGTGCTGAACCCTTCCTCCACGCTAGTGTGTTGTTTGGATGTCTGTGTGTGTGTGTGCAGAGATTCTGCCCACGTGCTACCATCTGGATGAACTAGGGGGCAGGCAGTTGGAATTTTGAGGAAGGGTAGGTTCCTAGAGGTAGCTTGTGGTCCTCAAATGGAAGTGTGCAGTTTTCTTTGCCAGGGAGCCCCCGCTGCGCCCACTCTGGGAGGTAGAAGGCTCTCAGGGAGGTGTAGGAGGTTCACGTCCCCGATCCTATGCATGGCTCGGGGTCTGCGGGCCTCCCCAGAATCCAGATGTTGTCCATCAACATTTTGATCCCCTAGGGCTCGCAGGGGAGCCAATCTGGGGTGCAGTCCACAGCTCCATCCAGGGCTGAAAGCGGCCCAGGACTTGGGAATCGTTTCGAGTGCACCAGGGGACAGGAGGCCACAGTGGGGCTTTGCTCTCCAGAGCGCCTCTAGCACATGGGACGAAGCCGCTCGTCCTGGCTTCCAGCCCAGCTCAGCCTCCCCTCCACACCCAGGCTCCAGAACAGCCTTCTCGGATCCCAGCCCCTTCCTGTGCCTGTGCTGCGTGGTGAAGCCCCTCAGGTATCGAACGGCTTCCACTCCGCCTGTTCCCACACCGCTCAGCCCCGGGACTGGCCTGTGTCCGTTTCTCCTTCTCCTTGAGCAGACAGATGTCTGGGTGTCCCTCACCCTACTATTAGGCTGGTCAGCTCCTCAATGCCTCCATTACCACCCAGCAGGATTGCTCTGTGTGTGTGTGCGTGTGTGTGTGTGTGTGTGTGTGCGTGTGCACGCTCACATTTCAATGCACACAGATAGGCTAGGCACTTGCCTCTGTGTCCTTGTGATGTCAGGAGTTCAAGTCCCAGTACTGGCAACAACAGCAAAAGAACACAGAGGCAAGTGCCGATCTATGTGCACTTGCTTATTTTCTTTCTTTCTTTTTCCCCTTACATCTGGCTCCACCACTTGAGCGATGCCTCAAGTCCTGATTATTACTGTTATTTTTTGCTGATTAACTGGAGATGAGAGTCTGTCTCAGATGTGTTTACCTGAGCTGGCTCTGAACTGTGATCTTCAGATCCCAGCCTCCTGAGTGGCAAAGATTATAGGCATGAGCCACCAGTCACCCCTGGGTTTTAAATGGTGACTGGCTTCCAGAGCCCTGCTGGCTTCCTCTCTTGCCTGCTCCGTGGCTTCCACAGCCCCTGGCTTGGATCCTCGCGTGGAAGGGATCCTAAGATGATCCCATCGTCAGTGCTGATTTCCAGCTTTGGAATCTGCGCGCTCCTCAGCCTCCACCAGAAATGGGGATGAAGATGATCCTAAGTCATCTATGTCTGGCTCTGAGATACAGGCTTTGGGGAGAAAGCCCTGAACACAACAGGTCCCCGCCTCCACTGGACTCTCCTCCCAGAATCAGAGAGCAGGGCGGGAAGTGAGCACAGGAACAGAAAGGGAGTTTCAGTTCAGCTGGGCGCCCTGCACTTCTGGGGAGTTGTGAGAGAGCTGGGCGGTGGGAGGGGACCCCTGGGAGGCAGCATCCTCCCAGGTTAAACCTTGACTGGCGGAGGACGTAGTCATTTACAGATTTAGGAAAAGGGTATTCTAGGCCAAGGGTACAGCTGGTGCAAAGGCCCTGAGGTGGGAATGAGCTCGGGGAGCAGAAAGAAGGCCAGTGTGGCTGAGGGGGGGAGGAGGGGGGAGAGGGCAGCAGAATGAGCTCAGGCAGAGCCTTTTTAGGCCATCCTGGGAGACTGGGTGATGGGAGGTGCTGGAGGGTTCTGAAAGAGGGAAACGTGATGCAGTTTGTGTTCTCACAGCTCACTTCAGCTGCCATGGAGAAGGGGTGGGGATGGGGAGGACGGGTCGGGAGCAGCTGAGACCCGGGCAGGCAGTGTGTGACTTAGCAGTGCGTCCTGGCCTAGCCAGGGCTCCCCCGTCTTCCTGGTCCCCATCTAGAGCGATGCTGACAGAGAGGCCGCTGAGCCCAAGGTCACCCCAGAGGCTGTGAGCAGTAGGAGCCCCCACCTGGAAAGGGGCCTGGGTCAGGCTGAGAGAGGCCGCAGGGGAGCTTGGGCCCCTGCCAGCCTGTCCTTTTCAGAAGTCCCATTTGGGATGGGTGCCCAGCGGCCCAGCTCTGCGTCCTCCTGCCAGAGCGCCGGGGGCAGGCAGGGCCACTGCTGAGGGCTGAGCCTTCTGTTTGAGGGTTTGGAGCTTTGATCCCGCGGTAGTGGGCCTGGACACAGGTCATGCTGCGCTTCTGGCTTCTACTTGTTGAGGCAGATCACTGTTATCCAAAGCCCTGCAGGCCCCGGGCCTCGCTCCCCATCTGTCCACTGGCTGCCTTTCTCGTGGGTGGTGTTTGCCTTCCCTGGGCGGTGGCTCTCAGAGCTCTCGTGACCTCCCCCTAGCCTCTATCCTGAGTCCAAGTGAGGACTTGGGGGGCCTCGCCTTATGCTTCTGCCCTGAAACTTCCCCTTTGTGGACCTCTCCTGGGATTCTGACTCTGGGCATGAGGGCAGGACTGGCCCTCAGCCCGGGCAGGGACTATGAGCCCTCCCCCCACCCCCTGGTCCAGAATAGAGCTCAATGCTGCCCCTTGTCTTCCCACCCCAGAAACGGAGGCCACGGCTCAGCGCCCGGGGCTGGCAGAACCTCTGTCCTGCTCCCAGCTGCGGGGGGACATGGCAGGACAGGTAGGGCTGGCGCTGCCAGGGGCAGCTGCTGGGAGAAAGATCTCCTCAGAGGGCCTTTTCTGTGTGTGCCGGTACTGGGGCTTGAGTTCAGAGCCGGGGTGCTGTCCTTTTGTTTTGTTTTTGCGCCAGGCTGGCATTCTACTACTTAAGCCACAGCTCTGCTTTCAGTCCTTTTTTGGTGGTTGGTTGGAGCTAAGAGTCTCATGGACTTTCCTGCCCTGGCAGATCCTCAGATCTCAGCATCTTGAGCAGTCGGGATTACAGGTGTGAGCCACAGCGCCCAGCTCATTATGTCCCACACTCCTGACTTGGGAGCTAATGTAGACTGAGAATCAAGTGAAACCACTTTACTCTCAAATCTTGGGTTCCAGTGGGGGCTCGGGCACAGCCCTGACCAGACATGACCCCACCATGCCAGGGGAGGGCTCAGGAGTAGGGGGCCTCTTGGTGGAGCCTAGTTTAAGCCCCCTGCCTCAGAGCAGTGTCTATGCTGGCCTTGGCTGCAAAGCAGGCCAGAAGACTAGAACCCAGACAGAGGGCTTTCGCTCTTCTCTTTCCTTTGCATGTGCCTCCCCCCCTCCCCGCGGTAGTCATAGTTCGGGAGGTGACCTCTTGTCGTCCCTCCTTTGGGTACGCGGCCAGAGGGAATGGATTGAAATAGCACCGGCAGCAGTAGGGATGTAGGGCAGACCAGAAAGACTCCCTCATGCTGTGCGGAGCCCCAGGGTCCCCGGTGTCCTCGGATCAGGGTCCTGGCTCTCAGCTCTTTAAAGATTTGCGGGCTTTTCCGCATTCATTTTTAGTAAGTAAGTCTTATTCTCATGCAGTAGTCAAAAACCTCTAGGAGGGGACACTCAGTATGGCGGTCAGGTCCCGCTCTCTTTTACTCGGGGTTAAATGAGTCTTAACCAGGGCGCGGTCTCTAAATTTCCCTGGAGGGCCCAGAAGTCCTCAAAGAAGGGGATCCATCATCCTCTTGGAGCCCATCTTCTCTAAGGGGGAAGTCCTCTTGGAGTCTAACTTGTGTTTCTCATGCTTACCTCATTAGGAGAGTAACAGATCATCCTGTCCCTTCCTGGCAGAGTCTGGTTCAAGAGGGAACAGAGCCTGGCGTGTGTTTGGAGCCCTCAGTGAGACTTCTAAACACGCATGCGCAGGAAGTTTGGGCTCACGTCTTTGTCTCTGCGCCTGTGGCTCGTCCTGTTGCAGCCAGGAAAGTGGACCCTCCTCTCCTGCCGTCTCTCCTGCCCCCCGGCAGCCCTTCTCCTTGGGGCAGCAGGGAGCAGGGGGTAGTCAAGGCCCATGGAAGGGAGGAAGGAAGTGGCCCGAGCAGAAACCAGAGAAGTGCCCAGATTCCTCCCCCTTTGCTTCTCTCAGGGTGTTGGCAGGGGCTGGCCTGTGTTCTCTGGCAGAGATGCATGTGGGGGCGGGGTAGCCTAGACGAGAAGGGGCGAGGTGCTGAGGGAGGAGGAGGCAGAGTGAGACCTAGATCACGCCACCCCCCCGCTCGGTGGCTTTCTCCGGAGAGCCCCGCGGTGGCTCTGTGAGTCCTTCCTTGACTGCCTGAGCCCTGGTGGAGGCCTGGGTGGGCGAAGCTCCAGGCTCCTTCCTCCTGGGTGCTGGTCGCAGCCGTGGCTCCCTGCGAGGCTCTCAGGGGTGGGACCCGCCCAGCACCCTGGACAGCGCCGCACGCTGGGCCTCTCCTGGATATATGGTAGTTTCCAGGTTTCTTGGGGCTCCCCTGGGGTGGACCCCGCCCCGGATGAAACCACACCGCTGTTGAGTTGCTAGCCTCTTTTCTTAAGTCCCCCGAAAGGCAGTCCCCAGCACAGATCCTCCCCCAACCCCCAGTCAGGGAGCATGGAAAGAGCCCCGCGGCGTGGCTGCTGCAGGCCGGGGCTTTGGTGTGTGTCACTCACCAGCAGGAGTGGGGAGGTGTGGGGGACCTAAGGAGGAGGAAATCACCGTCCTCCTCTATTTCTCCCCACCTGATCTTCTATGGGGGGCTTCGGCGACTTGGGGAGGGCACAGCAGAGACCTGAGTGTCAACAGGGAAGGGGGGGCTGCTGGTCAGGTGAGAGGTGATGGAGGCTGGCTGGGAGGGAGCCATCTCAGGGACCCGGATTTCAGCCGAGAGTTCCTGAGGAGAGCGTCTTGGCCCTCCCTGCTGGGAGTTCTTTCGGGGTTTCCAAGCCTAGCCCCTGTCCTGTGTACTGACCCCAGTGTCCCTGTCTTCTGCCAGGTCTACTGAGCCCCAGGGGCAGCCGGAGAGGGACAGAGGCCATGGCTGCCATGGAGGAGGACAAGGTCCCCGCTTCCCTGTCCGTGGAAGGGGATGCCACGGGGGACCCCGAGTCAGAGCCCGGAGTCCAGAATGGAGTGGTGGCCAGGGAGGGCTCCGGCAACTGCCCCAGCTGCCCCGGGAAGGAGGACACAGGAGCCCCGGTGGACCTGGAGTTGCCCACAGAGCACCTGGATGCAGCCCTGCCCGACCTCAGCCTCGACCTCTCCATCACCAACGGCCTGGCCCCGGGACCAGATGCCAGTGTTCTGGAAGATTCCACAGAGCGCAGGCCCTGGAGGGCAGAAGGGCTGGCAGAGGGGGACGAGGCCTCCGGGAGCCTGTGTCTAGATGCTGAGGAGCCTCCGCTGGGGTAACGGGGGGTCTCAGAAGGGGGCTCCTCACATTTCCAACTCCATTGCTCTGTGACCTGGCTACTTAGTCTGCCTCTGGTTCTTGATTTTTCATACACGTTGGGGATTGGATGTTCTTATTTTGTCCAGCTTCTAGGTATTTTGGAAGGCGAGCCATGGGAGAGGACTTAAAGGCCCACTCAGCCCC
The DNA here is from genome assembly GCF_023159225.1 of Perognathus longimembris pacificus. Classification (NCBI taxonomy): domain Eukaryota; kingdom Metazoa; phylum Chordata; class Mammalia; order Rodentia; family Heteromyidae; genus Perognathus; species Perognathus longimembris. The sequence goes on along the minus strand of NC_063182.1, from coordinate 8,300,155 downwards.
CAGGGCCATTGTGATTGTTTCTCTGGGGTGGGGGGACACTGTACTCCCTCCAGCGCAGCCACGTTGGAGTTCCAGGACCTTTGGAAAGGTCCTGAAGCGGAAGGTCATCTGGCTCTCCCCTCCTCCCCCTTCCTGGAGATTCCCAGAGACTCTCCCAACTCTGCAGCTGGCCCCGGGAACGCAGGCATTCGTACCACAGCCCTCCTCTAGCCTCCAGGAGTATACCAGAAAGTTCCACCGGGAATCTCCCTCACGCACTCGCTGGAGTTCTAACCCTGTCTCTTACCCTCTGTGGGAAGTGGAGACGCTGGAGTCTTGGGGGTGTCATTGTGCAGAGGAGGGTGGGGTGGGGGCAGGGGGAGGCTTAGAAGGCCTCAGGGAAGGCTGAGGAGAGAGTGCAGAATGTGTGCACGTGTGTGCACGTGTATGCATGTGTGTGCACGTGTGTGCACGTGTGTGCATGTGTCGGAGCACGTTGGGCTGTGTGGAGCTGGGAGGGGAAGTGTGAGTGGAGCAGTGTGTACCCGTGGGCACGTAGGGAAGCGTGGGGCATGTAGGTTGGGGGTCTGTGGGCACTGGGTGTTGGGGTGGCCGCCAGCAGCTCGCAGGGGCTAGGCTGGGGCAGAGCCGGGCTTCCTGGGGTACCATCTTTATTCATTGGGGGGTGGCTGAAGGCGGGGGCAGATGGAGGATTGAAAACGGTGCTGCTGGGCTGGGGATATAGCCTAGTGGCAAGAGTGCCTGCCTCGGATACACGAGGCCCTAGGTTCGATTCCCCAGCACCACATATACAGAAAACGGCCAGAGGCGGCGCTGTGGCTCAAGTGGCAGAGTGCTAGCCTTGAGCGGGAAGAAGCCAGGGACAGTGCTCAGGCCCTGAGTCAAAGGCCCAGGACTGGCCAAAAAAAAAAAAAAAAAAAAGAAAACGGTGCTGATGGTTGATGAGCCCCTCCGCTCCTCCGAGTGGAGGGGACGAGAGATGGGGTGCCGTTTGAGGCTCTGACAATGGGTGCGAGCTCTTAGGGCAGGGCAGTCTTTCTTGGATGTCCCCAATCCTTGGCAGAGGCGTTGGCAGACCTCGGCCTGGTGGAACTTTGATTTGGGGAGCGTAGAGCTGGGGAGCATACCAAACAGGGCAGCAGACAGAATGTGACACGCTGAGAAGGGCCAGTGAGGACGTGGCTGCAGGGCCCGGCGCCTGGGAGCTCCCCGGTGCAGACTGGGGGTGCGGGGTGGGGTCACCTCCTCTGCAGAGAGGACACCCGAGGCCGATGGCGACGTGGTCCTTGCCTCCCACAGGTTGGATGGCCCTGGAGAGCCAGATGTGCGGGATGGCTTCAGTGCCACGTTCGAGAAGATTCTGGAGTCGGAGCTGCTGCGGGGCACCCAGTACAGCAGCCTCGACTCCCTGGATGTGCTGAGCCTTACGGATGAGAGCGACAGCTGCGTCAGCTTCGAGGCCCCCCTCACCCCCCTCATCCAGCAGCGGGCCCGAGACAGCCCTGAGCCCGGAGTGGGGCTGGGGCCCGAGGGGGAGCTGGGGGCCGCTGGGGGCGAGGGGGAGCTGGGCAGCCCCCTGCGGCGCTCCATCTCCAGCAGCCGCTCAGAAAACGTCCTGAGCCACCTGTCTCTCACGGCCGTGCCCAACGGGTTCCATGAAGAGGAGCCCCGGGGCCTGGGGGGCGAGGAGGAGGAGGAGGAGGAGGAGGAGGATGAAGACACGGACAAGTTGTTGAACTCAACCAGGTGAGGCGGGGAGCCGCTGAGCAAGTGGGAAAAGTGAGACCCCAAAGGAGGCAAAACACACTCATGACCAGATGACCCCCATTGACAAAGCCCTTCCCAAGGTCACCTTCCTCCACCCTCTGCGTCCAGACCTCCCATCTGGGTCCTGGGGTTCCATGGTGCTTTTCTGGCTGGCTCCATCGGAGCATATGCTCTGGGCTTTTCTGGAAGCCGTCCTGCTATGGTGGAGCCTCTTTGCCTGCTCTGTCCCTTCCCCCAAGCGGGTCTCAGCTTCACCAAGGGCTTCTGCTCTGGGCCTCTTATCCCCTCCTCCCCCTCTGCAGTGACCCCAGCCTGAAGGACGGCCTGTCAGACTCCGACTCGGAGCTGAGCAGCTCAGAGGGCCTGGAGCCTGGCGGCACAGACCCGCTGGCCAACGGGTGCCAGGGGGTCAACGAGGCTGCCCGTCGCCTGGCCCGCCGCCTCTACCACCTCGAGGGCTTCCAGCGCTGTGACGTGGCTCGGCAGCTGGGCAAGAAGTGAGTAGGCCTTCCCCTCGGCAAGAAGGGGGTGGGAGCGGCTTCCTTCAGGGGAGCCCGGTGCCAGGGGGCTCCTGAGTCCCTCGAGGACTCGTCCTCCTGCCGCTGTCCTCATTCCTGGCCTCGCCCTACATTCATTTCCTTTCTGAGCTGCTTGGGCGAGGGCTGCTGCCCTCAGGGACAGGCCCTTTGGGCTTGGGAGTGGGGTGTGGTTGTGAGGGAGGAGCCCCCAGTCAGGGGCTAGTTTCCTACCAAATGGGGACAGGGAGAGAGAGCCGAAGGGGGGGGGGTGAAGGGAAATGTCTGGGAGCTCTAGAACTTGGAAAGTGGGTCCCCAGCTCTCCCGAAGCTGTGATTAGCTATGGGCACCAGCAGAAGGGCCTGGAAGGCAGGCCCTGGTGGCTCACGCCTGTAAGTGACTCGGGAGGCTGAGATCTGAGGGTCAAGTGAGGGTCCCAATTAACCTGAAAAAAGAAAAAGCCAGCAGTGGAGCTTGGCTCAAATGGTAGGGCACTTCAAGGGTAGTGCGCAGGCCCTGAGTTCAAGCCTCCAGGCTGGCATATGTACGCACAAAATAAGGGTCAGAGCCAGGCACTGATTTGTGCCAGTAACCCTAGCTACTCAGGAGACTAAGATCTGAGGATCGTGGTTCAAAGACAGTCTGGGCAGGAAAGTCCGTGAGACCCTTCTCTCATTCACCACCAGAAAACCAGAAGTGGAGCTGTGGCTCAAAGTAGTAGAGCGCTGGCCTTGCGCAATAAAAGCTCAGGGACAGCTCTCAGGCCCTGTGTTCAGGACCCATGATTGATAAACACAAAAAACCCCAAGGCCCAGGCCTAGGATTTCAGGGCAGGTGCAGAGGGAAGCGCGTGGGTGTAGTGGGCGGAGACTGTGGCTGAGGACTAGTGGCTCTGCCCGATGATGCTGCATCCCCGGGGCTGGTCTGTCTATGCACATTGCCTCTATTATTCCCAGAAGGCCTTGAGAAGGGCAGAGCGGAGAGGCCTCCCATACTCACAAGGCTAAGGAGTGGGGACTTCAGGCTCCTTTTCTGGCTCCCGCCTCTTCCACCCTCCTTGTCCTTCCTGCCTCGCCCCCCCCCCCGCCCCGCCCCGAAATCCTAGCTTGAAAATCACACCTTCTCTGGGCTCTAAACACCCCCCCCCCCCCCGCCTTACTGGCAGCTCACAGGACCCTTTAAGGATGGCTTCCCCCTTGTCTCTTCCCCCGGCAGGCATCTTCCCTGCCACTCAAGAATCTGTCCCTCCCTTAGCCAAAGTTCTCAGGTTTTTCTGCCCCGGACAGGCCCCTTTCTCTCCCTTGCTTTCTCAGCCTCGGGAACTTTCCTTTTCAAGACCACTGGTGACACAGCGTCTGAATCTGCTGGCTGCTACCCAGGCCCCCTTCATCACCACTGTCACAATGAACTTCTTGTACTTACTGACGTTTTCCTCTTCTAGTGGAATTGGGAGGTCGAACTAGGGCCTTGCTAGGCGAATGCTCTACCTCCAAGCCCTGTTTAAACATTTTCCTGTGAAAATTTCAATCATACACAAAAGCAGAGAAAATCATACATGAAATCTCCATAGGTTCAAAGTCACCAATGCTCTTTCCCCAATCTGATTTCCTCTCTCACAGCACAGGTCTTTTAGCATTTGCTAAAGTTTTTTTTTTTTTTTGGGCGGGGGGGGGGGGATGCTGGTACTAGGGCTTGAACTTAGGGCCTCTCGCTCTTGCTTAGCTTTTTGCTGTTGGTCGTGGGGTTTGAACTCAGGGTCTGGGCGCTGTCCCTGAGCTCTCTTGCTCAAGGTTAGTGCTCTACCATTATGAGCCACAGCCTCACTTCTGGTTTTCTGGTGGTTAACAGGAGTAAAAGTCTCATGGACTTGAACCTTGATCCTCAGATCTCAGCCTCCTGAGTAGCTAGGATTACAGGTGTGAGCCACTGGTGCCGGCTTATTTGCTAAAGTATTTTAAGGTGTACTTCACTTACTATATTCTTGAATCCAGAAGTGCCTCAATGTATAGCTCTACTTGATGAGAGATTTCTAAAAAATAATTATAATTCCATTGCAATGTTTTAAACAAAAACAACAAAATATTCGAATTATCTTCAACATTCAGTCTATGTTTAGTTTTCTCTGACTGTCTAGAACACTGTTGGTTTGTTCAAATCAGAATAAGAGCCACAGAGTGCATCTTGCCTTTTGTTTCTTACGTGTTCTTTCTTTATTTATTGTACTGGGAGAATTTGAAACTCTAGGTAAGTTCTCTACCATCGAGTCACGTCGCCAGCCCTCTTAAGTGTCTTTTAATCCACGGCAGTCTTCCCTTCTGGACCCTGTACAGGGCTTTGAACTAAGGGCCTCATGTCTGCTAGGCTAGTGCCCTCGATCCTCTTATCCCTGCTTCCCAAGTTGCTGGGGTTACAAGCTTGTTTCTCCCCACTTGGCTATGTCCCCTTTTGAAGCGCCATGTATTTGCTGAAGAAGGGGAGCCATTTGTCTTGGGGAGATGTCCTGTGTTTTCTGTGTGTTGATCTGTTAGCGCCCCATCAGCCAGCAGGGGGAGGCAGATCCGAATGGCTGTTCCAGAGTACTGGGGGTGGGGGCCGGGGGGTGGGGGGTGAGGGGGTGGGTGGGCATTCCCTGTGTCCCTCCTGTTGGTTTGTCATCCTTGGGCTGGACTGCGCTTCTGACCGGATCCTGTGCTTTGTTTTTTTTTTGGCAGCAATGAGTTTAGCAGGCTGGTGGCCGGGGAGTACCTCAGTTTCTTCGACTTCTCCGGCCTCACTTTGGACCGAGCACTCAGGTCAGTGGGGCTGGGAGCTGGGATGGGACAGGGCCTAGGGGTGATGTGGGCAGCGCATCTGGATTCCTGTTGTAGCTCTATCAAAATTGTTCTGTAAGCTTGAGCAAGTCTCTCTCTCTCTCTCTCTCTCTCTCTCTGTTTTTAAGATTAGCTTACGGTAGTTGTACAAGGGAGACTTTCTCTGGGACATTTCACTGCATGTATGCCATGTATTCCAGTTGAACTCCGCCCCCTCATCCCTCTTTCTTCCCTGCTTTCCCCTTCTTCTGCCAAATCCATCCTCGCCCGCCCTCTCTGTTGCGTGCGCAAGTTGCTTGGCCCTCTGGTGCATCATGGGAAAGGGCCACAAGAGCAATGGTCGTTCAGTGAGTGCCAGCGGTGTGACTGGCGTGAGGGTGTGCAGGTGGGCGTCTTCAGGGGTGGAGGAGGCAGAGGGCCTGCCTGTGCTGAGCCCGCCCTCTCCCCACATCCGCAGACCCTTCCGCAGCAGGGCTGCCAGGCACTGCCATTCCGTCTGATAGAGGGAGAGAGACTTCCTCACAGTCACTGAAGGGGAAGTGGTGGAGGAGATTTCACCTCAGCTCTTATCTCAGGGTGGCCGGGAGCAGGCCACAGGGAGCAGGAAGGGCCGGGTGGGTGGGTGGCCGCAGTCTGTGGTGACCACAGACCATCTGCCGGGGGAAGTGCTGGTCTTGTCTAGGAGGGATGGACGGTAGGCTAGAGCAGAATGTGGGTAGTCCACATCGGCTAGGTCCTCCTGTGGAGTCCTGTGTAGCTGCGTGTGTGTGTGTGTGTGTGTGTGTGTGTGTGTGTGTGCGCGCGCATGCGCGTGCGTGCACATGCTGGTACTGGGGCTTGAACTTCGGGTCTTGTGTTCTTGCTAGGATTTTTCACTCAAGGCAAGGCTGGCACTCTGCCACTTGAGCCACATTTCAGCTTTCAGCTTTTTGTGATTTCGTTAGAGTCTTTTGGATTTATCTGCCCGGGCTGGCTTCAAACCTGGATCCTCAGGTCTCAGCCTGCACACTGGAACTGGAGGGTCAGTAGTTGGGATTCCTGGAAGCACCAGCAGGAGATGACTTGAAGGTCCCTGGCGGTCCTCAAGAGGCAGCCCAGAGTGGGCACGGAGACGTGGGCAGAGCAGGCTTAGAAACACTCTGTCTCACGAACCCAGGGCAGCTCAGGCTCAGCCTGGCTCAGCCTGCAATTTCCTTGCAGTTTCCAAGAGAAGGGGGGTTGCCCGGGCTCCTGACATGGTGTCAGGTGAGGGGCCTGCGCCCCCATTTCCCGATTCTTCTGGGGTTGGGATCAGCTTGAGGGGTCCCCGCCTGGGCAGTGGATGACCTAGTTAGGTCTTGAGGCGGGTGTGGAGATGGGAAGGCTGGGAGGGCCCAGAGGCCCGGCGCGGTGAGCGAGGCTGTCCCGTTCCCAGCGCTCAGGGAGGCGGCAGGGAGCGTGCAGTTGGAGGGCCAGGACGGGAGCCAGCGAGCCGCGAACCCACCGCGTGAGGGCCCCCGGCGCGCCTCTGAGGGGCTTAGGAGACAGTGACAGGAGACAGTAGCAGGGCTGGCCCCCAAAGTCACAATCCTCCTGCCTCAGCCTCCGTAGCACTGGGGTTAGAGGTGAGACCCGCTGCGCTGGGCTCTGCCTTTCTATTTAGAAAGGGCTCTGGATTCCTGCAGAGAAGACGTTGAGGGGGGCAGGGGTGCCTGTTGGGGGGGGGGTGGCAGCAGGCCTCTCGGGCCTGGGGGTGACGGAGGAGGAATTGAGATGAAGGGGACAGCTTGGACTCGGGGTGTAGGGTAGAATGCGGGGGTCCCGGGCTGGATGGGCTTTGTGAGCGGAGAGGCGGAGCGTCTGGCTCAGCCGTCTCCCCTCGGTCTCCCCCAGACGGGTCCCGAGTGCGGCTGGGGGGCGTCAGACTCAGACCGTAAGGCCTCGTGGCTTCAGCTCCCTCCTGGGGGAAAAGGGGATCTTCCTGGGCCTGGAGAAGGTGGAGAACCCCGAGGGGGAGGACCCCAGACTGACTCAGGGGCTCTGAGAGATTCTTATCAGTCTTGAATTGCCTTCCAGAACCTTCCTGAAGGCCTTCCCGCTGATGGGGGAGACACAGGAACGTGAGCGGGTCCTCACACACTTCTCCCGCCGGTACTGCCAGTGCAACCCCGACGACAGCACCTCGGAAGGTAGGGCACCTGCCCTGCTCTGCCCCCCCCCCCCCCCGCCCACCACTGCATATACCTCTGCGGTATACAGTTGGTGCTCAGTGAGCACGAATGAAATACTGGTGGCACACGGAATGGCTGAGACGGCCCAGGCTCGGTCGAGGCGTAGTCGGGGTCCTGGTGCGGAGAAGGCTGGGTCAGGGCTCTCTCGGGGGCAGAGTCTGTGGATGGAGCTGAGTGTCAGCTACTGGGGGACCAGACCCCTAAGACTCATGCAAGGGCATGGCCCGGGACCCAGGGTGGTCAGGCTTCCTTGAGGGACAGGAAGCCCCGACTCGGACAGTCCGAGGGACCGGCAGGTGGCCCCCCATCTTCCTAGCTTCCGGGCTGGCTCCCCTGGGCGGCGGGCGGGTGGCTGTGGGCGAGGGAACGAGCAGGGGTCCTCACGCTGAGAATGCCACCGTCTCCGATTTAGATGGGATCCACACGCTCACCTGTGCCCTGATGCTGCTCAACACGGACCTGCACGGACATGTGAGTTAGGGGGAAGGAAGGGCATGTCCTCGCGCCGGCTCCCCGAGTCGGCCGCCCCTTTGCCGGGTCCCCGCGCGGAGGGAGGCGCCTCCCCGCGGCGGAGCCTCCAGCAGGCCTGAGAGCTGGCATTCGGCCGCGTCCGTGGGAGCCTCGCCCAGGTCCCGGCCCCCAAGCAGAACAGTGAGGCGGATTGAGCGGGGGGGGCACTTAGGACACGCTGGTGGCCCCTTGTTGGGCCCAGGCCCGTTAATGCTAAATGGGGGCTTTTCCCTTGCCTCACCTGCTTGCCCCAGTGCGGCCTTGGTGCAAAGCCGCAGCCCATGCAGCTAGCGGCTGGTGACCTTCAAGAGACCTTGCCATTCACTTTGCCCTGGGTCCAAGTCCCAGTGTGCCTTAAGGCTTCTGTGCGCTCACTAACTCCGTCTTCTTTCCTTGGTTGCTGCGGGCCCCTCTGGGCTCTCCTGCCCTCCCTCCCTCAGGTGGTAAGTGCAGCGAGTGGTGTGCATGCCCGGTGTGCCCCCACCCCCCCTCCATCCGCCTTCTGTGTCCCCCATCACACCGTCTGGCCCCACCCACTGCCCGGCATGGTTCACCCTGGGCTGGCCAGAGCCCCTTCTGTTGCCTTGGGACATTTCAGCAACCCAGGAGCCACTGCATCCACAGGGAAGTCCCGGCCATGCGGGGTGGCGTGGGCTACCCCTCCTTCACACCCTACCCTCGCCACCAGGGGGCGCTGTGCCACCCTGGGCAAACCACTGGCCCTTTCTTAGTCTCAGGGTTTACATCTTCTTGCGGGGGTGGGGGTGGAGGGTCATGATCTCACCCCATAGCATCCTGGGGAGACCCGAGAGCGGTCATAGACACAACCCCCGAGTCCTGGCTTCCAGTAAGGGTTTTGTGATGAATAGTCGGAGTACACGAGAATAACAATAGTGCTCATTATTAATATTAAAACTTAATGATGGCCAGCCTGGCCGTGGGCCCACGTGAGTCTGCGCTGCAGCCCAGGAGGAAGGTTTAGGCGAGGAGCAGGTGCACAGGCCTCCCACACTCGCGAGGAGAAGCTGCCCAGCCGCTGGGACAAGGCAACCTCCGCGTCTCCGCCAGAGAGGCCTGGCCCCCGGGGTTTAATGGGGGGCCCCAGGCCTGCTTCTGTTGCCCATGCCGCCCCTGCTTCCCCCCCCCGGGGCTGGGCACCCGGTGCAGTGCGGTGATCTTAGGAAATGGTGCTGCCGCCAGCGCCTCCGGAAAAAGCTCTCGTCAGCGAGGGAAGCGGGATGGGCTGGGGGCTGCAGGACGCGACTGTGCCCGCCGCATGGGCGTGGCCGGGGCGTGGGGGACGGAGGGCTTCCTGTGGGAGGAGCCTCAGTGATGGGTCTGCAGAGCGCCTTCTGGGTTCCATGAACAAGACAGGAAGAGGATCCTGCCTCAGGGTCCCTTCTAGTGAGGACAATGAAGGGGACATGAAGGGAATAAAAAGGCATTGGGGGCGGGGGGGGGCTGGGAATGTGGCCTAGTGGTAGAGTGCTTGCCTTGCATACATGAAGCCCTGGGTTCGATTCCTCAGCACCACATACACAGGAAAAGCCGGAAGTGGCGCTGTGGCTCAAGTGGTAGAGTGCTAGCCCTGAACAAACGAAGCTCAGGGACAGTGCTCAGGACCTGAGTCCAAGGCCCAGGACTGGCCAAAAAAAAAAAAAAAAGAGTAAGAAAAAAGGCATGTTAGAGGTTGGAGTGAGGGTTCCGAGAAGGCCTTCAGGGCGTGGCTAGACACCCGGGACATCGGCAGGAGCCACCCACAGAAAGATCTAGGACAACATGGTCCAGAGAAGGAGGCCAGGAAGGCTGATTTCCGTCTTTGGCTGTCATGAATAGGGCTTCTCTAAACATCCACATACAAGTTTTTATTTGAACATCTATTTCCAGTTCTTTTGGGGCTATACCTGTGAGTGGACCTGCTAGACTGTATTTGTGATATTTATGTGACTCCCAGTGTTTACTTTTTTATTTTTGTGCCACTTCTGGGACTTGATCTCAGAGCCTGGGCTCTTTTCCTGAGATTTTTCTACTCCAGGCTAGTGCACTACCACTTGAGCCGTAACTCCACTTCTGGCTTTTTTGTGGTTAATTCCTTGGGCTGGCGTCAAACCTCAGTTCTTAGACCTCAGCTTCCTGAATAGCTATGATTACAGGTATGAACCGTTGACATCCAGCTTTTCTTCCTTTTCTTTTTTTGTGGGAGGGGGTTCTGGTCCTGGGGTTTGAACTCAGGGTTTTGAAGCTTTCCCTGAGCTTTTTGGTTAAGAATACCACTCTACCACCTGAGTCACAACTCTACTTCTAGATTTGGGGGGGCTTAATTGGAGATAAGCACCACAAGGGCCTTTTTACCCAGGCTGGCTTTGAACCACAATTCTCAGATAGCAGTCTCCTTAAGAGCTAGGATAATAGGTCTGGGCCACTGGTCCTCAGCTCAAGTTTTACTTTTAGAGTATTCACAAAGCTTTTCCCAAGGTGGCTGCCAGTTTGGGTTCAGATAGCAGAAGAATGATGGTTGGCAAGGAGGCCTCCTGATAGTGACTTCCTGACAGTGGCTTGCTGATGGGCTTGGCCAGTGGAAGGAGGTAGAAGCGCACTTTGGCATCTGGTTGGCAGGTGCTGTCACTCTCTAAGTTCTGCATGAGCGGGAGAGCTGAGACTCGAGTCGCATTTGATGACGTGATGTGTTGGAGATGTAACTCAGTTACCCCAAGGCCGTAGGGTCAATGAGTGTGGAAGCCAGGGGAGGGGTGTGTGTGTGTGTCACTGTCATCATGATGCAACTTAAAGGCACGGGATTGTGTCCTGGAGAGAGAGGCAGGCTGAGGGTCAAGTCCTAAGGCCTAGTTTTAAACAGAAGACCAGGAGAGGAGGAGCAGAGGAAGTTCAGGAGCGAGTGTGTGTGTGTGTGTGTGTGTGTGTGTGTCCGTGTGTGTCCGTGTGTGTCCCAGAAGCCAAGAGAAGATAGTATGTGAAGAAGGGAGTGATTGACAATGGGGAAGCAAAGTTGAAGAGAGAACCATGATGTGCGTGTTTTGGGGTGTTAAGGTTAAAGAGGAAAGAGCAGAAGTGTGGGTCACGTTGGAGAGTGGAGAGCAAACATACTAGGAAAGGATAACAGCGTTGTTGGGGTGTCTAACACCCGTGTCATCGTGGACATGGACCTAAGATGGGACAAGTTAACATGACTATGAGTTCTTCCCCAAGTTTCTTCATCAGCTTGGGCTTGGATCCAGGTGTACCGTAGGAAACCAGTTGGGTTTTTATCAGGGCAGGAGTTTTCTTTCTTTTCAAAAAAAGTTGTTGTTATAAAGGTGATCCACAGAAGGGTTGTAGTTATGTAAGTCAGGTAATGAGTACATTTATTTTTGGACAGTGTCCCTCCTTCCCTCGCTCTCCCTCAGTTTTTCCCTCCTGTCCCCACCCACATGTTGTACAGTTCAACATGTTGTACATGTTCAACATAGTGTCTAGTGAGTACCACTGTTGCATTGTTCACCCTTTGTCCCTCCATTTCTGTGCCACGACCTTCCCAAAGGCAGATAAATGATCAAACAAATCAAAAAGAAAAGATAACAAAGAAAAAAAATCTCGTTTCCATTTCCTGGTGTTCATTTTGATAAACATTATTTTGTATGAACTGATGCACATAGGCGTGTACCTGTGTTCCTCCCCTGGGGGCGTCCTCCTTTAGCCTCACTGTGCGCATGCCCAGAGTCCTCTATACGTTATGGTGTAGGGTAGGTGTTTTCTAGGCAAATGTGACAGAAATGAAAAGGAAAGTGCTCCAGAGAAGTGGTTAATGATGGAGCCTGGACTCTAAAGGGGGTCAAAACAACAGTGAGGACGCTTGGTCTCAGCGGAGGGTCAGGGCTGTTGGGCTGAGTGTTCCGCGGGGGGCTGAGCTGGAAGGGTGGGATGTGGTCAGGAAGGTACACTTCAGCTGGGGTGTTGCAGGTGGTAGATCTGGGGTGTCAGGCCAGTGGATGACCCTGGAATGAGTTGGAAGGATAGCATGCCCGAGAAATGGTGATTTTCAGCCTCCAAATTGGAGAAGATGCAGTTTGGGTGACAGCTGGGGAAAGGATGAGCGGAGAGACTTTCAAGCATTTGGGGCAGGACGTGGTGGTGGTGCCTGTAAACTCAGCTGCTTGGGAGGCCGACACCCGAGGCTTGGGAGTTTGAGCCCAGCCCGGGAGATGTGGGACTCTATCTGAGGGTGTGGCTGAAATGCTGGAGTGCTTGTCTAATATAAGCCAAGTCCTGAGTTCAGTCCCCAGGGGTAGAACCACTGAGGAGACAGAGACAGGGTGGGAGGATGGGAGAGTCGGAGCTGAGTCCAGGACGGGCGGCTTTTTGGAAAGAACTTGCGTTGCTTGAAGAGCAGTTGCGGACTGGCTGGTGGGCTGGGGTAGCAGCAGGAACGGGCCGGCTGGTGCACAAGCAGGAGCTTGGCTGCTGTCATGAAGGCCCTTTCCAGAGACGACAGAGCCTCACACCAGAACTTGAAAGGCTACTGGTGTAATTAAGGTGCAGCCAGGCTTTGCGCAGGTCTCCTGCCCAGAGGAGGGCTGCTTTCTTCATGCCTGGCCTATCATCCTCCTTCTGAGGTGAGCCTTGAACAGGCTAGAATCGTTCTGACTTCTGGGCTGTGTGCAGAGGTCGTGCTGGACCTGCGCGAAAAAGCCTGGCTTCTCTGGGCCCAAAGGCACCGACCAAGTTTCACTCTCTGGAGGATGGGACCCCAGTCTCACCCCAGTCTCCCCCAGCCTCCACCCCGGGCAGGGAGATGGGCTTAGGTTGATGGCCAGCCCCAGGATAGAGCTACGGGCCAGATGGATTGTGACTTGTTTTTGCTGGGAGACGGAAGTGGTGAGAAGCGTCTAAAGGCCCTAGGCAGGCCAGGAGACTGCGGATCCAAGAGGAAGTGGAAGGGACAAGGTAACAGGAATTCAGAGTCTTAAATCACATGGCTCTGTGGGCTTTGAATGATCTGAACACATGTACAGTTATCCTCCCTCCCCATACAAGGCTTTTTCCTTGTTGGCATATATATATATGTACGTCATATACTTAAAAAAAAAAAGTCGTGGGTGGGGCTTGAACTCAGGGCCTGTGAACTCAGCCTTGAACTCAGCTTTTGTACTCAAGGCTAGTGCTCTACCACTTTGAGCCACATCTCCACTTCCACTTTTCTGGTGGTTAATTGGCGATAAGAGTTGCATGGATTTTCCTGCCCAGGTTGGCTTCTAACCATGATCCTCAGGTCTCAGCCTCCTGAGTTGCCAGGATTATAAGCATGAGCCCCCAGCACCTGGCTATTATTGCTATATTTTAAAGCAGATAACTTACTTGATTTCACTTTGCAATTTGCCGACTCTTGCTTTTGAGGCTAGAGAGTCAGTCCATGTTAGTAAACATTTTATACGAACTTGGAAACAAGCCTGTTGTATAGTTGTTGGTATTCTACATGTGTAAATACAGCCAAGAACTTTTGTGGTGTAGAAGTTTTCTATCTCCTTACTGATTTCTCTTATTGTGATAATAATGTACAAAGCATAGAACTTATTATTTTATCCATTTTAAATCATACAATTTAGTGACATTAAGAACATCAATCACATGTAATCATCCAGTACTAACTAGTACCAGCACTTTCTCATCTCCTCAGAAAGAAATCTCAGACCTACCAGCTTTCTCTCCCTGCCCCTGACAATTGCTGATCTGCTTTTTTTTTTTTTTTTTTTTTTTGCCAGTCCTGGGCCTTGGACTCAGGGCCTGAGCACTGTCCCTGGCTTCTTCCCGCTCAAGGCTAGCACTCTGCCACCTGAGCCACAGCGCCCCTTCTGGCCATTTTCTGTATATGTGGTGCTGGGGAATTGAACCCAGGGCTTCATGTATACGAGGCAAGCGCTCTTGCCACTAGGCCATATCCCCAGCCCCGCTGATCTGCTTTCTTGACTCATACAGCACCTCCCCTTCTGTGTCTGGCTTATTTCACTGGCTATGTAATCAAGGTGAATCCATCCATGTTGTATCATGTATCATGACTTCATATTTTATCACCACATAATATTCTATTGCATGACTGTAACGCATATAGCATGTATGGATATGTGCATACTTGGGTTGTTCTCTCTTTCTCTCTCTCTCTCTCTCTCTCTCTCTCTCTGCCTCTCTCTCTCTCTCTGTCTCTCATACTTCTGGGATTTGAATTCAGGACCTCACACTTGCTAGGCAGGCACTCTACCACTCAAGTCACGCTGCCAGTCCTTTTTCTATTAGGCCTTGCTTTATGACCCAGCTGACCCTTCTATTTGTGCTTCTCCATGTCACTGGGATGACAGGTGTCCACCACCATGCCCAGCCGTTGCTTGAGATTAGGTCTCATGAGATGTTACACTTCAAATCTCAGTCTTCCCATCTCTGCCTCCCAAGTAGTTATTATAGGTTTGCGCCATCACACCCAGCTCTTTCTACCTTTGGGATATTATAAACATGATGCTATGAAAATTTGTGTACAAGTTTTTGCATGAACATGCTTTCAGTTCTAGAGAGGATTTACTGATCCAGTGATAACTATAGGCTTAAGTGTTTGAGGAACTTCAAAGTGTTTGCCACAGTTATTGAATACTTTACTTTTTTTTTTTTTTGAGATAGGGTCTCCATATGTAACTTAGTCTAGTTACATATGTATTCTTTTTTTTTTTTTGCCAGTGCTGGGCCTTGGACTCAGGGCCTGAGCACTGTCCCTGGCTTCTTTTTGCTCAAGGCTAGCACTCTACCACTTGAGCCACAGCGCCACTTCTGGCCATTTTCTATATATGTGGTGCTGGGGAAACGAACCCAGGGCTTCATGTATATGAGGCAAGCTCTCTTGCCACTAGGCCATATTCCCAGCCCCATATGTACTCTTGATCCTCTGCCTTAGCTTCCCAAGTGCTAGGGCTATAAGCAATGTCCCATCATGCCTGCCATCCTTCGCCTAGTTTATATTTTCACATGTCTACATTTGCCATTCTGAGGCTTGAATTCAAGTCCTGGGTCCTATTTCTGAGCTTTTATATATATATATATATATATATATATATATATATATATATATATATATATTTTTTTTTTTTTTTTTTTTTTTTTTTTTGGCCAGTCCTGGGCCTTGGACTCAGGGCCTGAGCACTGTTCCTGGCTTCTTCCCGCTCAAGGCTAGCACTCTGCCTCTTGAGCCACAGCGCCGCTTCTGGCCGTTTTTTCTGTATATGTGGTGCTGGGGAATCGAACCTAGGGCCTCGTGTATCTGAGGCAGGCACTCTTGCCACTAGGCTATATCCCCAGCCCTATTTCTGAGCTTTCTTATTTTTATTTTTTGCTCAAGGCTAATGTTCTACCACTTGAGCCAGAGCTCCACTTGCCCCCCCCCCCCCCCGGGAGTTTATTGGAGATAAGAGTCTCACAGACTTTCCTGCCTGGGCCGTCTCCAAATCACAATCCTCAGATCCCAGCCTTCTGAGTAGCTAGGATTATAGATGGTTTCTTTAATTTATTTTTTAGTAATCTTTTATAGTTTTGAGCATACAAATATTTCATCTATTTGGTTACATTTTTACTTAATTTATTTTTTGATGCTACTGGAATTTTTTTCTATTTAATTTCCTGATTTCTCATTGCTAATATGTAGAAATGCAATTAGTTTTTGTAGGTTGAACTTGTGTCTTGCAACTTAGTTGAAATCATTATTCTTTTTTTGTGTGGTTTCTTTAGGATATTTGCTATATAAATTCATGTCATCTGCAACTAGAGAGAATTTTACTTTCTCCTTTCTAATTGTCGAATCGCTTGTGCTCGGATTCTCAGTGCAATGTTGAATAGAAATGGAGCAGACAGGCATTTTCCCTGATGTTAGGGGAGACATGCCGTCACTTGAGTATGACGTCAGCTGCAGGCTTTTCATATGCATCTTTGGTTATTTAAAGATTTTTTTCCCCATTCCTTGTTTGGTGGGTATTTTTGGATATTGTCAAATGCTTTTGCTATATTGAATGCAATAATAATGTGCCTTCCCCTTTTGTTCTGTTGTTAGGATGTCTATTACACTGATAGAACTTTATGCGTTGAACCACCTTTATATTCCAAAAATATGTTCTACTTGGCCACAGAGCCTAATCCTTTAAATATCCTACTAGAATGGTTTGCTTGCATTTTTAAGGGATATTTTACATTTACATTCATAAGATTAATGACCTTCAGCTTTCTTTCCTTGTGATATTTTTGTGTAGCATTGCTAGCAGCATAATGCTGGTCTTACAGAGGGAGTTGGGAGGTGTTCCTTCCTCTTCACTTTTTTTTTTTTTTTGAGGAAGGAAGATTTTGGAAGGATCGTTGTTGATTTTCCTTAAAATGTTTTAGAGGTACTAAAGTTTGAACTCAGGGCATTGGACTTGTTAGGAAGGTACTCTATCACTTGAATGATACTTGTAATTCTTTCTGCTCTATATCTATCTATCTATATCTATCTATCTATCTATCTATCCATCTGTCTATATCTATCTATCATCTATTTAACTATTTGCCTATCTATCATCTATTTTGTTGGTCATGGGGTTTGAACTCAGACCTGAGTGTTGTCCTTGAGCTTTTTTGCTCAAGGCTATCACTCTATCACTTTGAGCTACAGCTCCACTTCCAGTTTTCTGGTGGTTAATTGGAGACAAGAGTCTCCCAGACTTTTCTGCCACTCTGGCTTTGAACCACGATCCTCAGATCTCAGCCTCCTGAGTAGCTAGGATTACAGGCGTGAGCCACCAGCACCCAGCTTCCTTAGTGATTTTTGAGATAGGGTCTTGTGTTGAAGTTAGGGCTGACTTGGACTGTGGTCCTCTTATTTATGTTTCCTGAGTAACCCAGGTGACAAATGCATGCCACTGTGCCCAGCTTTTTATTAGCTGAGATAAGGGTCTTACAAACCGTTTTCCAAGTCTGGCCTTGAACTACAAGCCTCCTAATCTGGTTCCTAAGCAGCTGGGATTACAAGCACGAGTCACAGTGTCCGGCTTCTTTAAATGTTCTTTAAAATTCACCCAACAAGCCATCTGGTCTTTGGCTTTTCCCTGTGAAGTTTTTTTTTTTTTTTTGGCCAGTCCTAGGCCTTGTACTCAGGGCCTGAGCACTGTCCCTGGCTTCTTCCCGCTCAAGGCTAGCACTCTGCCACTTGAGCCACAGCGCCGCTTCTGGCCGTTTTCTGTATATGTGGTGCTGGGGAATCGAACCTAGGGCCTCGTGTATCCAAGGCAGGCACTCTTGCCACTAGGCTATATCCCCAGCCCCCTTCCCTGTGAAGTTTTAAATTATTGATTTAATCTTTATTTTACTTGTTACAAGTCTTTTAAGATTTTTCTATTTCCACAGTGGCTCTAGCCTGTAATCCTAGCTACTTGGGAGGTAGTTATCCAGGGACTTCACTTCAAAGCCAGCCCATTCAAAAAGAAGTTTATGAGACTCCATCTCAACCAATGGCTGAGTACAATAGCTCATGTCTGTTATGCCAGCTTTCTGGTAAGTATAACTGTTGGAAGCAGCGGCAGCACCTGTCATCACAGAGATATAGAAAAGCACAAATGGGAGGATCACAGCCTAGGCTGGCCCAGGCATAAAGTGAGACCCTACTTCAGCAATAATCAACGCAAAAAAGGGCCGAAAGTATGGCTCAAATGGTAGAGCACCTGCCTAGCAAGAACAAGGCTCTAAACCCAATCACTACTATTTCCACCAAAAAAAAGTACCTACCTACACCATTGCTTTCTAAATCATTTCTGTGCTGTGTGAATCTCCTACACAATGTTAATAGATTGTCTTTGCTAAAATGATGTGAAGGTGGATAAATTTGGGGATCTGAACATAAAATTCTCTCTTTGCAGAATCCACACATAGCCTGTTCCAAACCCAAGAAGGTATAAATAAATGTATTTGATTAAGGTATTGTTCTTTTGAGCTGGGCGCCAGTGGCTCATGCCTGTAAGTGTAGCTACTCAGGATGCTGAGATCTGAGGGTTACAGTTTGAAGCCAGTCCAGGGAGAAAAGTCTGTGAGGCTCTTATCTCCAATTAGCACCAAAAAACCCCCAGAAGTGGAGCTGTGGCTCAGATGTTAGCCTTCAATAAAAAATCTCAGGGACAGCACCCAGACTCTGAGTTCAAGCCCCAGTCTTGACACACATTCTTTTTTGAAGCTGGACTGGAGTTATGGCTCAGGTGGTAGAGTGCCAGCCAGGTAAGCAAGTGGATCAAATGTAAGGCCCTGAGTTCAAACTTGAATACTGGCAAAAATAATGTGCGTATGTATGTATGTATACACACATATGTATACCTATGTATCTGCTTTATTTATTTTTGAGAGAATACTGCCATCTTATGAGATACCAGGGTTCTACAGTTAAATCTGGGGAGCACTGCAACTCAAATCCACAGAATGTCACAGATCAGTGCTCCTGCTCTGAAGGGAGCAAGGAGAACCTGAAAATGTGACTCTCGGGCGATGATGGGTCTGGAGGTTGCAAGCTCTTCCACTGCTCAGTGGTTAACCAAAGGCACAACTTGGGAGCTGTGCTCCCACGTTGACCTTGGGGACAGCCCCTGAGGGTGAACGTGTTCTTTCTGTCAGCCCAGTACAGCCTGGGGCGCCCGTGTATGTGGGTAGAAACTGATACTTGGCTTCATCAGACCAAACTCTCCTGACTTTACCTCTTGGAGGTCTTGCTGCCCTTCTGTGCAGGTGAGAGGGTGAGGCGGTTGTGGCGGAATACACAGAGCTTCGGCTCAGGAGCCAAGAGGCCTGGCTTCGAGTCCTGGTGCTGAGTTAACCCTGGAGGAGCTGGTGAGCGTGTAGACTTGGACGTCAGACACACTCGGCCTTTCCACACCCTTTCTGTGTGATCATGGGCACGCCAGTCACCCCACTGCACCCCCGTTTCCTTACCCTGTGGTGAGAAGGAAATAAGATAATGCATGTCGTGCACAGTGTCTTGAGGAGTGTAGGCAGCTGGCAGATGTCAACTAGTCCAGTGGCTCTTCCAGCGGGGTTTGAAGGGAGCCCCGATCTTGCACTGAATGCTGGACAATCAGGTAGAATCTTGAATGTGTAGAAGACTCGTAAAAATGCTTAGAGACAAAAGGAAATTCAGAACGTTCCGCTCTTCTTACGGTCCTTGATGCTGCTCACTCCCTCTGAATGGGCAGGGCAGGGTGTGAGGACATCAGCCCTTTGGGGCTCCGAGGCAGAACCATTTCTTCATTACAGAACATCGGCAAGAAGATGTCCTGCCAGCAATTCATTGCCAACTTGGACCAGCTGAATGATGGCCAAGACTTTGCCAAAGACCTGCTGAAGGTATTATTATTAAGGATCTTCGTGCTCCCAGCTGCGGCCTAAGCGGGTAGAGAGAAGTCCCTGCCCCACTAAATCTGAATGTTCTGGAACCTTGATGCTGGGGGGGAGACTATCATGACCTTGGGGACAGAGTTTGAGACCCTCCAGCTCAACAGTTGACTGTCCCGTGTTCCCAGACTGAGGCAGAAGGATAGATTTGTGCTGTTTGTGTCAGATGTTGCAGTTGTCACCATTGCTTTCAGTCATCATGATCCCTGCCGCCAACTGTCACAGCTGTCCTCCATCACCCCATCACCCCCTCGTTTACCATCGCCAGGGCTACCCCTCACCCCGCTGACATCCCCGGGGATGCTAGGAAACACTTTCCTTTGGAAGGGCAGGGTAGAGTTCTGGATTTCCAACTTTGTCACTTCGACACCTTGGAGAAAGAAGACAAAGATTTTTTTCTGGACGGGGAAGATCGTGAATTCATTTTTAAATAGTTGATTTTAACAACATGGTGGTGCCAGAGGTAAATTTTTCTTATGTGGCAATTAAAAATAAAGCTCAAAAAGAGAACATTATCTCATCTCTTTCTTGCTATAATTACCTTCCTCATCGTCTAGAAGCGCTTGTTACAAACACACTCACGAGATCAAACCGTCACCCATCCACTCACTTGTTGCCAGGTCCTGATCTTCTACCCATTATTATCCACTCACTCATTTTCCTGTGTATGTATTCTCAGGAGAAAACACTTAATAACTTTCTTACTCAAATACCCATCCACTCCCCAATCACCTGCTCATAGACCCCAAACACTACAAATCCGTCATTCAGTGACCTCTCATCCATCCATCCATCCATCCATCCTCCAAACCCTTCATTTACCCTATTGAGAATTTACAGTATGCTGGGTTCTAGACCATGCATTGGAAATTCAGTCCGAACACTGAAGACAACTCTTGGCCTTATGAAAGCTAATCTCTTGGGGATGGGAACAGACAATAAATGACAATATCATGCATCCATACATCCAACCGTCCACTCATTTGTCCATCAAACCAACTAGCATGAATCACTTTGGCCCCTTAGCTGGCAAGATGCTCCCTTAATACACCTTACTGAGGTAGATGGAGATTTCTTTGACTCTCGGCCTGAATTCCTCACCTGTTTCCCTCCTCCCAGACCCTGTACAACTCCATCAAGAATGAAAAGCTGGAATGGGCCATGTGAGTAGCGCCCACGGGCGCAGGTATGGGGAGGTGGCATCCCTGGGAGAGGGAGTGGTTGGGGATTCCTGATAGTCACGCCGTCCACTCTCCATGGTGCTGATTCCTCCCAGCCCAGAGCCCTGACCGCCCCTGACCAGCTGGCCAGTTCAACTCATGGTAGACTTCACTTTGAGCCAATTTTTTGACTTGATTATAAGTGTGCAATGCAAGACTACAGGTATACCTTAAGCAGGAGAGCTCCAGGTGTGAACAAAAAATTCAAGGAAGAGCTCATGGCTCTGAGTTCAAGCCTCAGTCTGACATAAAAAAAATAGTGTTTACATTGCTATGGAATAGATTGAACTGTGGACTTAGTTCTATCATGTCCACTGCTGGTTTTTCTCTTCTCTTTCACCTTCTCCTCCCCCTCCCTCCCTCCCTCCCTCCCTCCCTCCCTCCCTCCCTCCCTCTCTCTCTCTGGAGTCTGTCTGTGCTGGTCCTGGGGCTTAAACTCAGGGCTTAGGTACTGTTACTAACGTTTTTTAGCTCACGGCTGGAACTCTACCACTTGAGCCACAGCTCCACTCTTGACTTTTTTTTTTTTTTGCCAGTCCTGGGCCTTGGACTCAGGGCCTGAGCACTGTCCCTGGCTTCCGCTTAAGGCTAGCACTCTGCCACTTGAGCCACAGCGCCGCTTCTGGCCGTTTTCTGCATATGTGGTGCTGGGGAATCGAACCTAGGGCCTCGTGTATCCGAGGCAGGCACTCTTGCCACTAGGCTATATCCCCAGCCCAACACTCTTGACTTTTTTAGTGATTAGTTGGAAATAAGAATCTCACAGTCTTTTCTGTCTGGGCTGGCTTTGAACCGTGATTCTCAGATCTCAGCTTCCTGAGGAGCTAGGGTTACAGGTGTGAGCCACCAGTTTCCAGCGCATTGCTAGTTTCTGTACTGAGATGATTGTCAATTTCCTAATGACTGCAGTTCTTTCCTTTTCTGGGGTGGGAGAGATGGACACAGGAGACAGAGCCCCACTGTCAGCCTGAGGATATGAACAGGATTAGCTAGTGACTTCTTTGGGCAGTGGGATCTGTGAGTGGGCCCTAACTTTTCTCCCTGTGAGCAGCCAGTTGGAAAGAGGGGCGGCAATCTTGTTTGATGGAGAGGTTCATAGAGACTCCGGGAGGGTCCTTTCTTGCTGTGCCCCCCAAGGTAGCCTAAGCCCAAGTTAAGGGGCTCTAATCCTAAGGAGTGAGCTGATGGTCTTCCCCCAGGGCTCATGGCGGGCCTGGACCTCGGCAGTGTCTTGGCTTGCTTTGTTCCGTGGCTTCATCTCCGTGGCTTTGTGCTCCCTGGGCTGGGTTCGTAGTGTTGGAAAGGGGAGGGCGAGGCAAGGTGACAGTGAAATCTCCAACTCTGTGATTGAGAGTGAGGATTATCTTAGAGGTCCTAAATCAAAGATCAGAGGGCAAGGATCAGCGATCTGGGTCTGTGGTGTGGAATCTCCTCATCTCAGCCTGTCCTGGCCGCCCCTCCCCTCGGACCCTGGCTCCCAGGGGGTGTTGGGTGGGATGTGGGGCTGAGGCCTCTCTGGAGGTGGTGCTTAAGGCCTGGTACCTTCCTAGTGATGAGGAGGAGCTGAGGAAATCCCTGTCTGAGCTGGTGGATGACAAGTTTGGGACAGGCACGAAAAAAGTGACCCGGATTCTGGATGGCGGAAACCCCTTCCTGGATGTGCCGCAGGCTCTCAGCGCCACCACCTACAAGCATGGCGTGCTGACCCGGAAGACCCACGCGGACATGGATGGCAAGAGGAGTGGGTGTCAGGCTGGGGGGGGGGGGCGGGGGAGGGAGGGCTGTGCACACAGGAGAGCTCCCCTTGGCCACTCCTTTGTTCACATGGGTGGGCATGGCAGGGCTGGGGGAAGGGCAGATCGGGGAGGCACGGTGGAGTGGGTGGTGGCAGACTCCCCCCCCGCCCCCCATGTCTCTCTCCTCAGCTCCCCGTGGGAGGCGCGGCTGGAAGAAATTCTACGCTGTGCTCAAAGGGACTATCCTGTACCTGCAGAAGGTGAGAGACTCAGCCCGGGGCTTCAGTGCGGGGCCTGGGGCCTGTCCCTGAGGCTTTCGTTTTGCTCTCTCTCAAGGCTAGCACCCCACCACTTGGGCTACAGCTTCACTTCTGGCTTTTTGGGGGTTAGTTGGACTTGTGTGCCTGAGCTGACTGTCACCCACCATCCTCAATCTCAGCCTCCCGGGTAGCTAGGATTGTAGGTGTGAGCTCCCAGCGCGCCCCGCGGTTCTAACCAAGGAAGAGCTAGCTCAGTCTTCCTCAGGCCTACCTCAGAACTGCTTGGGAAGGCCTAGGACCTACAGTCCTACTTGGGCCCCCTAAGGGGTGGGAAGCATGGAGGGGAGGGGTGTGCAATGCTCAGGGGCTCACTGTGTCCCTAGCGCCTGGCATCTGGGGCAGCCCGGGGCTGCGGGGAGAGGATTTAGACGGATCCTTTTCTCTTCTGTGGTACTGGGACTTGAACTCCGTTCCTCATGCATCCTAGGCGAGACCTCTTGGCTTTAGGGATTTTGTTGGTAGAGTCTGGCCTCTGTTCCTGGCCTGGTTTTGGATCGTGATCCTCTTACCCCTCACTCCTCACTTGAATAACTTGGAGTTCAGGCAGGCGCCACCACAGCGGGCTTTTTTGTGTTCCTAACTTTATATCCAGCTGGCCTCCAGCCGCCATCTTCCTATTTCTAGCCCCCCCCCCCACCCCCAACTGGGACTCAAACTCAGTATCTGATGCTGTTGCTCATTGGCTGGAATGCTACCACGTGAGCCACGCCTCCACCCCCTGGAGTGTTCTTTTTTGTTTTTTTGGCCAGTCCTGGGCCTTGGACTCAGTGCCTGAGCACCGTCCCTGGCTTCTTTTTGCTCAAGGCTAGCACTCTGCCACTTGAGCCACAGCGCCACTTCTGGCCATTTTCTGTATATGTGGTGCTGGGGAATTGAACCCAGGGCCTCATGTATACGAGGCAAGCACTCTTGCCACTAGGCCATATCCCCAGCCCACCTGGAGTGTTCTTGTTGGGGTAGGATGTGTGGGGCAGTAGAGTGGAGCCCCAGGATGATAGGGCACCCCCTCCCCCCACCCCCCCTCCAGGATGAATACAGACCTGACAAGGCTCTGTCAGAGGGGGACTTGAAGAATGCCATTCGTGTGCACCACGCGCTGGCCACCAGGGCTTCTGACTACAGCAAGAAGTCCAATGTGCTCAAGCTCAAGACGGCCGACTGGAGGGTCTTCCTCTTCCAGGCGCCGTAAGTGGGTGCTGGGGTTCGAGGCCTGCCGCGTCAGCCCGCACGTTGGCTGTCCTGGCGTCAGGCGGGACACCTCAACTTCCTGTTCACCTCAGCCTCCGTGGGGGGGGGAGGGGTGGCCGGCCTGACGCAGGCCAACAGGTGGGGCTCAAAGTCATCTGAACAGGGCCCCTGCTCAGGTCCCTGAAGAATGGGGAGACAGAAGCCCTGTGAGTCATCCTCCATGGCAGATTGCAGGGCTGAGTGGGAAGGAGCGCCTCAGTTGACCTGGAAGGCTTGCTCTCCACTCCGCTGCCCCCCACCCTCTGTGACTCGAGAGTGGGGTTTTCGTGTCCCTCATGAGCTTTAGTGGGCGAGGCCTGGGGACCGGGTGGAACTGGGCAGAACGCAGGGCTGCGAGGGACCGTGGCTTCCATGGCGGCTAACGGGCTCCTGAGCCCTAGGGCCTCTCCTCTACCCGCTCGGGGGGGGGGGTTCCTCAGGCGACTCCCGGGCTTCCTGGGAGCTGGCACAGAAGGGGCGCTCCCCCCACACCTGACCGGTCACCCACCTACCCTTCCTCCTCCCGTTCCCCTTCAAACACTGCTCGCAGAGCCAGACCCTGTGTCAGACACTCGCAGACCCTGTGGCGGGTGGGGGGGGAGTAGGGGTGGGGTGGGTGGGGAGTCCCATTGTGAGAAGCCAGCGCCCCTGCCTCCCCTCTGCCGTCCCCAGAAGCAAGGAGGAGATGCTGTCGTGGGTCCTGAGGATCAATCTGGTGGCGGCCATCTTCTCAGCCCCGGCTTTCCCAGCAGCCGTCAGCTCCATGAAGAAGTTCTGCCGGCCCCTGCTGCCCTCCTGCACCACTCGCCTGGGCCAGGTACGCGCCTGGGGGTGACAGCGCCCCCTTCCCAGCGCCCCCTGGGCCTGGGCGGAGGGCAGATCCGGGCTCAGAGTCCATCACGGGACGGGACGGGGAGGGGGAGGCCACACACCGCACGCCGCGGCCCGTGCGGACGCCCGGCCTCTGCCGGGGGCGGGGAACCTCTCTGCGTCTCCGGTGTCGCGTGCGTTGGGCATGGATTTGACAGGACACATGGCTTAGGGGACACTTGGCTGAGCCTTTATCCAGTGCTTTCTAAGAAGAATGCTTAGTACGAATTAGTAGGATTCCCTCCGCTAGTTCCATACACACCCACAGTGGGCATCCATCCTGTCCATCCACCTGTCTTCCATCCCTACCACGCCCTTCCCCCCCTTTCCAGTCATCTTCTAGTTTCTACACAAGAAAGAGAACATGTAACGTGTGTCCTTCCACGCCTGGCTTCTGTTGCTTAACAAGATGTCCTCTAGTTTCATCCATTATACCACAGATGACAGAGCTGAGCTCTTCTTTATGACTGAGGAATAATATATATATATATATATGTACACATATTCACTTTTTTAAAGCTTGTACTAGGGCTTGAACCCAGACCCTCACGGTCAGCTTTGGGCTCACAGGGAGAGCTCTACCACTTGCCTCCATCCCAGCTTTTCTTCTGGGTAATTGGAGATTGGCATTTTGTGGCCCTTTATGCCTGGGCTGGCTTCAAGCCATAATCCTTAGATTTCATCTTCTTGAGTAGCTAGGATTATAGGTATGACACTGGTACCCAGTGATAGACCACATTTTATTTATCCATTCATCAGTTGATGGACACCTATACCTGTCATACAATAGCTTCGCTATTATGAATAGTGCCACAGTATCTCTATTGTATTCCAATTTATATTTTTTGGATATGTGCCAATAAGTGTATAATAGGATCATACATCTTCATTAGCATTTGTTATTTATTCATTTTTAATTGATTGATTGCCAGCATTCAGGGGTCTCATCCTCACTTGGCTTCCTCGCGCATGGTTGGTGCTCTTCCACTTGAACCACAGCACAGGTGTGAATCACCAACGCCCGGGGCTTATTCTATTAATTGGCTTTTTTGATAACACTCAGGGCTCTTATGATGGCGTCACTGATCCTGAGATATTTCATTTGTAATCCTACCAAAAAACCCGTCTCGTCAATCCTCCATGTTTCCATAGTGTTTTTGGAGAGGAAAGAAGAAATGATGGGCCAGGATTTGACAGAGCTCCTGGGAAGTTCCGAACGTGCTCTGTCAGCCTTCGGTCCCCTTGTCTGTCCGTGAAGCTGGGGGACGGGGTGTTTGCGCTGGCCTATAGCTCCGGCGTGCACACACACACTTAGCCACACTAGGTACATATGCGTGTATGTACACACATACACCACCTAGCCACCCATGCACACATACACATTCAGGACCCTCACAAGTGTGCACTGCACAAGGGAGCCTGGCTGCACCGTGGTGGGTGGCGTGTGTGTGTCTGTGTGGGTGTGAGCTGGGTCTGTGGCTCGCTTGTGAGAATGACCGTGAGAGAACGCGTATGTCGTGTCCACTCAACAGGGATAACCCGGCCAGGCTGGCCCTCGGCCCGGTGGCCGTGAGCACAGGGGAGCAGGGGTGTGTCGGCGGGGTGTGAGGGTATTGAGAGGGTGAAGCGTGCGTGTCCTTTGTTCCTGGTAGCAAGGGAGAAAGGAGGAACGTGGCGGAGCCCCTGGTTGGATCCAGAGCCTGGCTCTAGCATGGCATTAGGGACTGTGAGCAGCCTCAGTTTCCCTGGCTAGAGTGAGGCGTCAGGGCCCGGGCTTGTGTGCGCAGGAGGAGCAGCTGCGGTCTCACGAGAACAAGCTGCGGCAGGTGACGGCGGAGCTGGCGGAGCACCGGCGCCACCCGGCCGACAAGGGCCTCAAGTCCAAGGAGGCGGAGGAGTACCGGCTGAAGGAGCACTATCTCACGTTCGAGGTGGGCCTCCCACGGGGGGGGGGTGGTGAGGACAGAAGAGGGGGCCAGCTTCCAGCCTCCGCCTCCACCCACACAGCCGCCTAAAGCCAGGGGCCCCCAGAGAGGGAGCTCCTCACTCGGGGGGCTCCTCTCACGATCACACCGCTCACTCTCCAGCTGTCAAACAACTGCACCTCACCTAGGTTTCTCCAAGAGCACCGGAGGGGCGCAGTCGAAACGCCCCACTTCCCAGGCCTCTCTCCCACCTCCTCCTCCCACCCAGCTCCCATGCGTGTCCCTCCCGACTTCCCCACCTTCGGCCTGATCTTTCCTCTTGCACATATACTGAGCAAACAGAGCAGTGGATTGTCTTGATTGTCTTCTTCTACGTCCCCTTCTCTCGCGCCTGTCTCTTCTGTCCGCCGCCCGGATTCCGCCTGCTGATTGATGCTCTGCAGAGAGAGCCAGGTGTCACTTTCGTTGGGTGAAGGATAAGATGTCAGGTTGCGGGAGGAACCTGCAGATGGGGACAGACAGACAGACAGACAGACAGACGGGTCAAGAGTAATCCAAGAGTCCCAGAGCAGAAAGATTAGGCATCATGAATATCAGTCTCTAGATTTCAATCTCTTCCTCCTCCCCCTCCCCCTCCCCCTCCCCCTTTTCCTTCTCCTCTTCCTGTTGAACTCAGGGCCCCAAATTTAATGTCAAGTGCTCTACCACTTGAGCCATATCCCCAGCCCCTTTGGCTTTAGTTATTTTCCAAATAGAATCGTGAGGTTTGGGGCTAAGCCAGACTGGGCTGGGGCCATCCTATATATGTTTTCCACATAATTAGAGTAGCAGGTGTGCCCCCAATGCCTAATTTTCTCTTGGTTGAGATGGGTCTCAAGTACGTCTTCCCCTCCCCCACGAGTGTAAAAGTATAATCTTCCTGATCGCTTCCTCCTGAGCAGCTGGGATTCCAGGCATGAGCCACGGTGCCCGATTTCATATTGCTTTCTATTAGGATGTGCAGGAAAGTTTCTAGGACAGACCTTGAACTTTTGAAAAGCACAAAACGTGGGGAGCTTTAGGAAGTTTTCTCCCATGTACTTTGCAGTATGAAAACAGTGATGGCTACAGTGGCCTGACCTGTTAAGCGCTAGGCCTGGTTCTTTTGTTTCTCTTGTATCTACCGACTTTGCCCTCTTATCAAGGCTGAGGAAGGGTCTTTGTTGCTACCCCTACTTCACAGATGGGGAAGTTGAGGCTTTGAGCGGTCGGGACACTTGCCCGAGGGGACAAAGTTAGGGCTGCCTGGCAGGATTCTAACGTGGGTGACTGCAGCTCCAGAGCCCGGGTCTTTCTCACTGTGGCCTGGCTTGCTGGAGGGGTGAGGCCCAGCAGGCAGAATTGCGGGAGGGTGGGATGAAGGGATCCCCTGACCTTTAGTCCCTGGTCCTTCCGCGATCTCAGCCTCTTCTCGCTGTGGCGCGGGCCTCAAGTGCAGTCAAGGCCCGCAGATCCCGTTAACTCTCCTTCCTAAGCATTAAGCGACTTTGTAACCTGTGTAATATTTCATGAACGCACTTATTCCTTCGCGCTCACAGGAATATGGGGGCATCGTCCTTCAGATCGGATGGTTTTTACCAATTGGTATCTCGTGACTATTTTAATTCAAATAAAAAACTTAAGTAGTGGTAAAACACATCACAAGACTTCCCATCTTAATTATGGTAAATGTATAGCTGAGAAGCAAGTTTCTTCATATTGTTGTGCTACCCATCTTCATGCCTTTTCATATCCCAGCTGGAGACTCTGTACTCATTAAACAACACCTTAGCTGAGACGTGGAAGTTTGAAATATCAGTACTTTTCTTGGCAGTACTAGGGTGTGCACTTAGTGCCTCTAGCTTGCTAGGCGGATGTTCTGCTTGGGAGTCTACTCCTCACCTCCTGCCCTGCTTTTTGCTGTGTCATTAGAGATGGAGTCTAGTGAACTTTTTCTTTCCCTGACTGTTCTTGAACACGGATCTTTCAGATCTCCGCCTTCTTAGTAGCTGGGATTACAGGTGTGAGCACCAGCAGCTGGCTGTATCTTTACTTTTGGGGCCTGTGTCTTTAGTTGTTACGCCTAAAAGGCCATTGACAGCTACTTACTGCTTATTTCCTTGTCATTAATTTGTGACAGTCTTTATATTAGGAAATCAGTTTTTCCTTATATAAGATTCAACCCCCCCCCATTTTGTTGTGCCTTTGATCTTGATTTCGGCCTTTCTCTGCCCTTTCCCCAGAAAAGCCGTTATGAGACCTACGTCCACCTCCTGGCTGTGAAAGTCAAAGTGGGCAGCGACGACCTGGAGCGGATCGAGGCGCGGCTGGCCAGCCCGGAAGGGGATGACCCTTCTCTCCGGAAGACACACTCGAGCCCCGCCCTCAGCCAGGGCCACGGGCCTGGGACTGGCAGCAAAGCCACCAAGGATGCTCCTGGGCCTGATACCTAGCGGGCGCCCCGGAGACCGGCCGACGCCCCCAGCGGGGCCCGTGAGCACAATTCCAGCCAGGAGCTGCCCCGACCAGGCCCCAGGCACTTGATGGGTGACCAGAGCGTCGTGGAGAACGCCAGGAGGCCGAGCCGCCTTTCGTGGTGTTGCTCTTCGGGCATCCTGGGCCCCCTCCGGCCTTGGACTCCCTCCCCATACAGGGTCACTGTTCCTAGGCCTGGGCGCGCATGCCCAGCCCTCCCGCGCGGGCGGAGCCCAGGGCCATGGCTCCCCCAGGCTCCCCTCTCCTCCCCAAGCTCCTTCCTCGCCCCCAGCGTGTGCGAGGGCAGATCGGGACCCCAGGTCTCGGCTGGGACCCCCTCTCTCCTCCTCCTGCTCCTCCTGAGTTGAACAGCAGCGGGTCTGCAGACCACCAGCACCGTCCCCGCCTCCCCGCCACGGGCCTGGGTCTACGGCCTCCATCGCAATAAGCCGGGGCCTGGCCTGCAGCTGCTCAGTGCCAAACGGACGCAACTTCCGTGGGTGTTCACCGCTCCCTCCCTCCCTCCCTCCCTCCCTCCCTCCCTCCCTCCCTCCCTCGACGCCACCACGCCTCTTTTTTTTTATACGGACATCAGTGTATATGTAAATGTATATATATATAAATTATATATATGGAATCCCTTTAAAGATGGGTTTGGAACCACTACCCGTTAGAGGAGGAAATCAGATGAAGGAAAAGCCTCGTTCCCAGCTCTGCCAGTTAGCGAGGAGGGCCATGGAGGAAGGCAGAGCCCGGGCTGAAGTCCCCCCCCCCCCCCCTCTGCTTTTTCTTCTTCCTACAGACCGGAGACTCTCCACTGCCATTCTTGTCAAAGCTTTGGGACTCTGTAGGATGGACGGGGGTCATTCCTGCTGTCCAAGGCTGTCCTGGGGGGTGGGGTGGATGAGATAGGACCACAGCACCATTGGCACCTGGGTTTTCCTATGGGTGCTGCCGGGTCTCTGAGCTCCAGCGCTGGCCTCTGTAGAGATGCACTGCACAGGAATAAAAGATCCCATGCCGCAGGGGTACTGTCACCAAGCCCCAAACCGTGTGCTCACGGGAGATTATGGAAGCTGTTCATTTTCTGTTTGGGGAAAAGGTGAGATGGCAAATTGCTGATTTGGTATTTCTTGCATTTTTGTAGTGGATCAGAAAGGCTTAGCTGAGGACATATATGGAAGAATAGAGATATTTGCCAAGTGCATCACAGATTGGCCTCCTTTAAACCGTGCATTCCTCAGACCAGCAAGTGGGTGCAAGTGTGGGTGACAGCACCCCGCAATGTGGCTGTCATGAGCCAAGCCTTCCTATTGTTTAATCAGATGACTTGTACTTTGGCCAGCTGTTTGACCTAGGCAGTGATGTCTTTAGTTAATGAGACAAGCCAGCTTGGCCACGAAGTACCTAACACTTCCAAGCCCGCTCATTTGATGCAGGGATGGGTGAGTACGTGGAGAGATGGAGTGATTTAATTCCAGATTATTTCACTTGGATCAGATGAAGTGTGTTTTATAACCAGACCATCTGTCCTGTTCGTTTTGCTCAGGGGAAGTAGATGCTCATTTAAATGGAGTGGAAAAGGCCTGAAGAAGCGCGGGATGCTTTCTCCACGCTGCCTCGAGAGGCGGGCTTCCCCGAGCCGGCACTGCTCGTGCCTCCCGGCAGGAAAAGCGTTTTTTAAGTTTGCTTCCTTAATTGTATAATTATTTATTTGTAAATTATATACATGTACTACTGTACTAAAATACCATGTACATTATAAAACATACACAAAAATAGAAATTTAAAAAAAAAGATGAGATGACAATAAATCTACATCAAAGTTCTAATATTTCCCCCCATTCTAATGGACGGTTCCCCCCCCCCCCCACCTTTGCCCTCTTGGATTATCCAAACTCTGCTCATGGCCCGTTGCAGTAAGTGGTCTTGGACAGTAGGAGTGGGGTTCAGGGACTTGGAGGGGGGGCTGGTCCTTGCTGACTGTCTCCTGTGCCTTCGTCCTCTTATTCAGTGAGGCCCACCATGCCCCCCCCCCCCGCCCCCGGCTGGGTGTGGGGGACAGTGGAGAAGCGAGCCAGCCCTCGTCCTCAGGCAGGCGCCGCTGCGGTTTAGACCCTGGAGAAGGACTACGGACAGAAACCGAGAAACCTCCTCTCTAGCAGGAGGAATTTGGGAACTGAGGCGCCCAGGAAGCGCCCCGAATGTCCTCAGTGCTCCAGAGGAGAGGGCATGGAAGGGAAGTTGAGTAGCTGAACTACAATGCTTCTTGAAAGGCCACACACAAGGACCCCAAGGTGGAAATTAGAGAGGCGGACCAGGACTTGCTTCCCGGCCCAACCACACCTGCACGTTGAAGGGTGGGTGGCAGGAAGAGGGAGCCCAGGAATTGTGCTAGGGTCAAGGCCTCGGGCTCTTGGTGGTTTGATTGGTAGGTTAGAATCCAGAGCAGATAATGAAGGTACCGAGCCGGTCAAGGCGGAACCAAGAGCTCACTGGGGGTCATAAAGAGATTGGTGGGGTCATTTGCATGGTAGAGGTAGTTCCTTTTTATCTTTCCTTCCTTCCTTCCTTCCTTCCTTCCTTCCTTCCTTCCTTCCTTCCTTCCTTCCTTCCTCCCTCCCTCCCTCCCTCCCTCCCTCCTTCCTTCTTTCCTTCCTTCTTTCCCTCCCTCCCTCCCTCCCTCCCTCCCTCCCTCCCTTCCTTCCTTCTTTCCTTCCTTCTTTCCCTCCCTCCCTCCCTCCCTCCCTCCCTCCCTCCCTCCCTCCTTCCTTCTTTCCTTCCTTCTTTCCCTCCCTCCCTCCCTCCCTCCCTCCCTCCCTCCCTCCCTCCCTCCCTCCCTCCCTTTCTTCTTTCCTACCTTCCCTCCCTCCCTCCCTCACCCCTCTCTATCTTTGTCCTTGCACTGGGACTTGAACTCAGGGCCTTACACTCATTTGGCTTTTTTGCTCAACACATTCTACCACGTGAACCACATCTCCACATTTTGCTTTTTGCTAGCTAGTGGAGGTAAGGGTCTCGTGGAATTTTCTGCTTCAGCTGCCTTCAAACCATGACCCTCAGATCCCAGCCTCGAATAGCTAGGTAGAGGTAGTTTCTGACTGAAAACATAGAAGATAACTTAAGAGAGTCACAGGGGGACAATAAGTTGGATCAATGGGTTCACCAAGAGATTGTGTGGAATTATTCTGGTATGGCATAGATGCCAAAAGTCACAAAGATTTCTGGCCCTCAGAAAACTCCAAAGTCAGTAGCAAACTCAGAGGCCACAGAAGGTTCTGGAAGAGGCCACCCATCTGCAAGTTTTGACAGCATTCGGCTCCCTCACTTTCCCGTTTCTTTGTACTGAGTCTCCCAGTGCTCCACGATGAACACAGTGACATTAGTTCTTCCTCAACCTCCCTCTCATGCAGTGCTTACACTCTGCATCACTTAAGGGAGCAAGACATAGCAGACTGTCCACACCACCGTCAAGGTGGCCGCGTGTTAGGCGTCTGACAGGAGCGTGCCCAGGTTTGTCGTCCGTAATCTCCAGATGGCCCCGTGACACACGCATTTGCTTCCTAGCACGTGGAGGAAGCTTTTGCCCAAGGGAGTCCCCCAGTGAGGGGCAGAGCTGGCATTTGAACCCGAGCCCTCCCCGTTGGTGCCTAAGCTCTCTCAAGTCTGCGTCTCTTTCTCCCTCCTATCTTAGATCTCTGACTGTAGCACCCCCAGGGTGCTCACGCTGGTGCACACGCAGCACGCAGGTGTGGCGTGGTCTCCCTCGCTCTTTGGAGAGAAGCCTGTGTGTTCTGCCTGGAACCTCCTGGTTCCGGAATTGGTTTAATCCATCAGTTGATGAGGCAAAGCCGCCGTAGCTCTGAGCGTCCGCGTTCTCCACCCCTGAGCGCCGAGCGTCATGGCTGCGGGTTGGGACAGGCCTGGCTCCGAGGGGGATGAAGTTGGGGAAAGAGCAATCCCCTGTGGGGCTGGGCGTCGCAGCTGCCGGGGTCCTCCTGGCAACGAGGGGACCCATTATGCCACCCTGCATGTCCAGACTTTGCCTGGGACGTGGCCGAGGCCCCAAGGGTCATCAGCCGCTCGGGCGCCAACCCCACCATCCTCCCCTCCCCGCCACCTGGGCTGGAAAGCGGGGCGTCGTCCAAGCCTGAAGCGGGCTGCGGTTCTGCGGCTGGGCTGCAAGCAGCGATTTTCGTCAGTCCCTTGGCCGGGTTCCCCGGCAGCTCGAGGGGACACCGTGGAGACGCTTGTTGGAAAGGGAGGAGGGCGCTCCCTGGGGGAGGGGGACTGGAGGAGGGCCACGTCCCCCCAGGACCCAGCTTTTGTCTCCACACCCAGGCGCTGACCGCAGGGCCCCCTCCTGTCTCCCGCCTCACCTAGGCACACACAGTCAAACAGGAGTTATTTCTGATTTTATTTATAATATAAAAATGTTCAAGTGTCAACAGTCAGGTGTTTGGACATTTCAGGGCAGAGTTCCCATTTGTTTCTGGTTGGGATAAATATATATTTTTTTAAACAATTGCCTTTTTTTTTGGTGACAAATTAGCATTGGATCCAGTTTTAGGGGGGTGGGGAGGGGGGTTGGAGAGGGAGTGAAGTCACAGGTGAGCCGTGAGGAGGAAATGGGTGTTACTTTATTGCTAAAAGGGGGATCGAATCCACTGTCCAGTGGCTCTTCTGGGTCCCAGCGTGACCATGCATCCAATCTAAAGAATCTGAAATGCAAAGGACATGCAGGCATAAAATAGAAAAGACGACCTGTAACTGTAAACGAAGGCGCTGCAGAGGCCGGAGGGCGTCCGGAGCCGCGGCGGAGGAGGAGCCCTAAACACTGGGCCCCTGGTCGAGCTGCCTCCTCCCGGGGCTGGGGCCGGGGCTGGTGGGGAGACCTCGTTCTCTGCGCCCCTCCCTCGGCGGCGGCGGGGAGGGGCAGGGAGGGGCCCTCCTCATTCATTCTGCTGGCTGTGGGGAGGGGGAGGCCTTTGCCTGTCCCCCCCCCCACCTTTCTCCCTGCCGGAAGTCCCCTGACTCCCCCCACCACCCCCCCAATCTGGCTGGAAGTTTAGGATCCTGCCTTTTCCCTCCTGGTAGGGGCCTAGGTCCCCAGGCCTGGCCTTGGGGACACCTGTCACCATCTCCTCCCCCTCCCCCTCCCCCAGGCTCTCCTTCGCCATCCCCCCCTCCCCAGCCCCCACGCCCTGCAACCCAGCCCAGATGAGCGTTACAGCAAAAGGCACCACAATATAGGTTTCTATTAAAGAGTCAAAAAAATTGGCCCATCTCTCTTTTTTTTTTGTTGTTTCTTTTTTTTTTTCCCGAAGCTGTAAATCAGGATGTTACATATAAATAGTTTCCCTATAAAAACGTCTTTGCCGTTAGCTATTATAAGACAATTTTTGCTAAAATGAAAATAAAACATTTTGTTATACTTTTTTTTTCCTTTTATAGAAAATAAAAATATTGTTTTTTTATTTCTTTTTCTCCCCTCCCCCCCCTCCTCTCTGCGGGCCGGCGGTCTCCGATCTCCGTGGAGTCAGTGGGGCGGGCGGGAGGGCGGGCGAGGCGGGGAGGCCCTAGAGGGGCGCCGAGTCCTGCTTGGCCCGCGGGGACGGCCCGCGGCTGTGTCTGCTGCTGCTGGCCCGCGTGCTGTGGCTGTCCAGGGAGTAGTAAGTCCTGCTGTCGGCCGCCGGGCACAGCGGCGGCGAGTCCGAGCGCAGCGCGTCGTGCGCCGCGCGCAGCCCGAGGAACGGCGTGCTCTCGGCCGCCAGCGCGCCGTCCGCGTCGTCCGCGTCGTCGTCGTCCGAGGCCGAGGCCGAGCCGCAGCCCGAGCCGCTGCTCAGCGACAGCGAGTCCCGCGCCGCGCGTGCGCGCTGCGCCGCCAGCCCGTTGAGCCGCGAGCGGCGCCAGCGCCGGGGCCCCGCCGACGTCCTGCGGGACGCGCCGCGTGCGCGCGGCCGCGACGGCGGCGGCGGCGGCGGCGGGGGCGCGCACTCCTGCGTCGTCTCGTACTCGTCGTCCTCCGGGATGCGAAAAGGGCTGGCGGGCAGGCTGCCCAGGCTGCCGCCGAGCGCGCACGCTCCGCGCCGCGGCCCCGGCCCCGCCGCGGGGTAGTAGTAGCTGTCGTAGCTGCGCTGCATGTCCGCGCCGGGTCCCGGCCCGGGCCCGGGGCCCGGGGGCGCCGGGTGCCGCAGGAGCGGCTGCTGCTCCGCCAGGCGGTAGCTGATGGGCGCGGCGGGCGGCAGCGACACGGCGTGCGCCGAGTTGGGAGACGTGATCTCGAACGTGGGCACCTGCGTGGCCAGCGAGTAGTGGAAGTCCACGGGCGAGAGGCGCGCGGGCGTGGTCAGGGCCGACACGTACCTGCGGGGGAGAGGCCGAGGCGTGGGTCAGGGCCGGGCGGGGGGCCCTTCCCTCAGTCCCCCCCACCTGGGTTCCGAGCTGCTGTCAGCGGGGACCCGCGCGGCGGCGTTCACTGCGCAGCCGCCGCGTCGGGATGGGTCGAGGAAGGTGTCAATCACAGGTCACGTGACTCCCCCCCCCATGGCCATTTGCTGGGGCTGCTCACATTAGGCACGGGAGACCGACTGGGTTCCTGTGGCCAGGAAGGGTCACAGCTAGGGTTTGAACCTAAGACCTGGCAGCACCAGGATGCCTACCCCCATTCCCCCTGTCACCCGGCCTCGCTGCCGCTGCAGGGACAGCCCATCCATGCCCCGACGGCTTCAGCGAGGGAGCCAAAAGCTGCTTCAGGAAAGGGAGCATTTACACCAAGGGAAGGGTCTTCATTAGGGCAGGGGCCACCAACTTCCACGCCTTTCTTCCAGACTAAGGGGGGCAGACTTAGAGCAGCCCCAAGTCCCTGCTGCATTCGGAATCAGCCAACTCCTCTTCTTCCCTCACCCACGCGTGGGTCTCACTGCGGAGTCCCACTTATTCCCCTCTCCCGTGCTGCCTCTTCACATTGCCGTGGGCTCCCCTCCACTGCATAGAGTGCAGGCACTTCCCAGAACTTATTATTTTGTGGTGCTGGGATTTGAACTCAGGGCCTCATACTTGGTAGGCAGGTACTCTGCCACTTGAGGCATGCCCCTAGCCATTTTCTTGCTTTAGCTATTTTTTCAGATAGGGGCTTCGACCAAGTAGCTGGGATTATCGGCAGGAGCCATTGCTTCTGGCCAGCAGAGTATGCTTTCATGTTGCAACTCTACTCAGGAGCCCCTTGGTCTTTACCCACTCAGTCCTTACCACCCACCCTGATCCTTACCACCTGCCCAGCAAGGGCTCCAGACCTCTGTCTATCTAGTTGACCCTAATCTGCCTGCTTGGGCCCAGTGCCACCGCTCCTTCTGGCCTCTCCTGGTCCTGGCACCTCACTCCGCAGCCATTGTCCTAAGTGCTCATGTTGGAACAGCACCATGAGTTCATCTTGTCTGTAGGCTTTTCCATAGTGAGAGTACCTCGCACTTTCCTACTGCTCAAAGGGAACTCCATGCTGGAGTTGTGATTGATGCCAGCAGGGGGAGACATGTGCTCTGTACATGTGTTCTCAGGTGGCCGTCACTAGAACCTCGAGCATGGGTATGGTTCGCCTTGATGTACTAAAGGAACAAAGTTCAAGGTAAGCAACCAGCTCCAGATCACACAAGTGACGGAATGGTCTTGGAAAGGTCGGTTTGATAAAGCTAATTGTCTCCTGGAACTGGTAGACTGCACTTTTCTGTCTCTGGGTCTTCTCTGGTGCTGTGCTTTTCCCATAGGCGACTGTGACTTCTGGCTTGTCTCCTGGCTGGGACTCAGGAGCAGGAGCCCCTAGGGCCATTGCTGGTGCCCCAGCCAGGCCTGGCCTTGAGTAGGAAAGGAGTCTGGAGCTCCTCCCACAGTGCACCTTCCTTTGCTTTCTTCCCCTAGGCTGAGAGGCCACTGGAGGGCTAAGCAGGGTAAGAGGCTAGTCACCATGACTCCTAGCTTGGAGTCGGGCAAGAAGGGGTTTTCTTGGTTCTCGCTGCATCTGTTGTTCAGGATCCTGACAATGACTTGAATATTGGGACCCAGGGCTTGTGATTAGTCTTGGCTCATGTCCTTCTTGTTCTAGTCAGGAGTATTGAGGACAAGCTTCTGTCGTGCCCTCTAATCTACTTTGTCTTGGTGTCTTTCTGTCTCTGCTGGGATGTGGGCCCTCTGGTGCACCCTGGAGCTCCCAGGCCCTGGTTGTCTCCAACAGCACCCATTTGAATATTTCAGTGCAATTATTAATATCCTCTTCTACTTTGGAAAGCGTCCAAGTGGAACAACTAGTTTAGGTGATTATTCCATGCCAGGTCCACTGGCCTAGCCATAATCCCCATCCTGATAGACCCTTTAGCCTTTCTGGGACCTTGTTGCCCCCATGGACAAGGAGAGGATGCTGTTTGTAGTGCCTTCGAGGGGACCTGAGGGTCCCCTTGGGTCAGCGGTGCCAGCTTTCAGGTGAAGCCCAGGGCAGGGGGTGGGAACTGACCTCTGGCTGTGGGGGAGTCGCGCAGGGAGTCTGTGGAGTCACGAGGGGGGACTGACCTCTGGCTGTGGGGGAGTCGCGCAGGGAGTCTATGGAGTCATGGGGGGGACTGACCTCTCGCTGTGGGGGGAGTCGCGCAGGGAGTCTGTGGAGTCATGGTGGGGGGGACTGACCTCTCGCTGTGGGGGGAGTCGCGCAGGGAGTCTATGGAGTCATGGGGGGGCACTGACCTCTCGCTGTGGGGGGAGTCGCGCAGGGAGTCTATGGAGTCGTGGGGGGCACTGACCTCTCGCTGTGGGGGGAGTCGCGCAGGGAGTCTGTGGAGTCATGGGGGGCACTGACCTCTCGCTGTGGGGGGAGTCGCGCAGGGAGTCTGTGGAGTCATGGGGGGACTGACCTCTCGCTGTGGGGGGAGTCGCGCAGGGAGTCTATGGAGTCGTGGTACGGTGGAATGGCAGCCCTGCGCCGCTCCTCCAGGCTGTAGGCTGCTGCCCGCCGGGCCCGGGCCTCCACACACGCGGGGCTGTTGCACTTGCTGGTGCCCACAGACGATAGCATGATGCCTGACTGGGAGTCGGAGGTGAGGCTCTCAGAACGTTCCAGGCTCCACGTGTGGCTCTCGTGTCTGGGAAAGTCACATGGGGGAGGCAAGGGGTCAGAAAGGGACAAGAAGGGGTCCTATGGCCACCACTTCCCGGGTTCTTCGTCCGGTCTGTGGCTCCTTTAGCTCATCACCTTCTGGTGTAGAGTATCACAAATGTCCAACTCCCAGTAAGGAGGACTGGGATCCCCGGAAGTGTGAGCTGTACCTGCTGAGAGCTCCCCTCCCCCGCTAGGGTTCCCCTCTCTCAGCAGCCCAGCCCCAGGGGCCCCAGCTCTCCCATGGTGCTCCCCAGGGAAGGAGGGGCCAGCCGTGCTGTCTCTGGGCCTCAGGAGACCCTGTGGACTGTGTATGATTTGTGTACTCGGGAGAGAGGGTCAGATGGCCCTGGGGTGTTGAGGAGCTAGCGAGGCGTCTACCGGGGCCTGCGGGCCTGGGCGCCCCCACCTGTGGCTGGAGGTGGGCGTGGCCGAGGAGCAGTGGTGAGAAGGAGAACAGGAGTGGCTCCCAGAGAAGGTGGTCTCAGTTTCCCTCCGGATGACATGGTCGGTGGCTGGCACGTTCTTGGAGATGTACTGGGACAGACAAAGAGTTGGGGGGAGTCAGTGATGGGGACCGAGTTGACCCTCGTACTTGTTAGGGACAGACACGGAAGGGCTGCTGAGCTTAGATTAGGGGGAATCCGCTGGATGAGGTATGATTTGATGATGGATTAGTAGTGATGGACCCAGCCATTCCACCCACCACCCTTCCTTATGTCAGAGGGCAAACAAGAAGCTGGAGAAGGCCTGCCGTCTAGGGAGAGCCGTCTGGGGGGTCTGGGAATGCCGCTCACATCTGCCATCTGGATCTCTTCGGGGTCCAGCCGAGGATGGCTAGGCCCATTGGCCAAGCTCCGGTTCTGGTGCGCGGGGCACATGTTCTGGCGGAGGTGGTTGTGCATCTGCTTCCGCTGTTTTCTATACAGGGGGAAAGGTGGGTGAGCCCGGCACCTCCCTTCTCAAAGTACCAGCTTCCCAGGGGACCTAGGGCAAAGGAACCCGCTGCTTTCTAGCTGCACCACTGGCGATTTCCAGAAGCTCTGCATGTCCTATCACTCCTCTGTCTCAAACCACCACCAGGTTGCCACATTCAGTGACATGGTGCCCTGTGTCACTGGGCTCCAGGCTTGTGCCTGTGTGCTTGCTAGTCCATCCACACGATCCCTTTCTCTGCCTCTTCACTTATAACCCTCCCTCCCTCCCTCCCTCCCTCCCTTCCTCCTTCATCCCCCCCCCCCTCTCTCCTTCTCTCTCCTCTCTCTCAGTCCTGGGGCGTGCACTCAGAGCCTGGGTATTGGCTTTGAACTTTGTGCTCAAGGCTAGCACTCTACCACTTGAGCCACACAGCTTTCTGGCTTTTTGGTGGTTATGGGAAGGTAAGAATCTCACAGACTTTCCTGACCGATCTGGCTTTGTGCTGTGATCCTCAGATCTCAGCCTTCCGAGCAGCTGTGCACCACCGCACTCCTGGCTCACCGAGAACTCTTGCTGGCTTCTCCGGCTCCAGCCTAACTGCTCTTTCCTCAAGGAAAACCTCAAGGACTGAAGACGCCTCCAGCCGAGTCCAGGTGCCTCTAAACTGTCCTGTGACACTGGACCTGTCGCTCGCAGCATACCTGGGAGGGGGGCTGCTGTCTAGTAATATTGTAGCACGGAATGAATACTTGGTGAAGAAGTTGGGGGTCAGAGCAGTGGCTTGCTTCCTCCCCAGATTATGGCCTCGGTTTTCTCTCTTGGACCTCATTTCCTCTTCCAGGCTTCCTGAACTTCCACTCTCTCCTTAGTCTTTGCCAACTTTTCTGTTTCTGGGTCCGTTCAACATGAAGCTAGAAGGACACTAGGTTCCACTGACAGAGGCGTCAGGAGTTCAGACTCAGGGGCTCAGCCCCTGGAATGGCGCCCAGTCCCTTGCTCTCCAGATAGGCACATTTTTCTGTATTACACTGCTCTGCAGCCTTCCTTAGCCCTCACCGTCTTCAGGGTGCACACAGAGGCCCTGTGGAGGGAGCCTGCCCCCCCCCCCCCCGCGCCTCTGCCCCGCCACCCCCAGGTGGGGTCAGGCAGTGCCTTGAGGCTCCTGCGCTCCTTTCTTTTCTGCCTTACTGCCTCATCGTCTCCCACCAAACCCGGCACAGGCTCCGGGAGCCCGTGGGGTTCCCCGCGCGCTCCTCGCCGTGTCTTTTGAGGTCCGCACTAGGTAGATTTCCATGACAGCTTGGAGAGCTCCTCAGTATGTTCCAAGTCCCATGGGACATTTCAGATCTGGGCTGGAGACCCCTCTCCTCTGGAAGCCTGTGTCTATGAGCCCCTCGGTTCAGTCCTCGGGGCTCCCACCCAGCACCCCAGCTCCACAGCTGTAGAGAGGAAGCTGGAGTTGTGGGCGGAGGCACGGGGTGGGGGGGGGGCGGGTGTCCTCACTAAAACATCATGGAGGCGCCCTCTGGCTTGGCCTGGCCCCCGCCCTCCCCCCCCCCCCCGAGAGCTCGGCACTCACTTGGTCTTGCAGTAAGCAACCACGCAGACGATGCCCACGACTAGCAGCGCCACGCAGATGCCAGTGATGGTCAGGACCCTCTTCTGGTACAGCTCCTCCGCCTCTGTGGGGTCAGAGTGCAGGTGAGAGGGGCGGACAACCCATCCCCAGGCCTCAGGCCCCCTCGGGCCCCACCAGCTCACCCCTGCTCCCCCTGGCCTTGGCCTCCCCTCCCCAAGCTACATGCCTGCTCAGAGCACATGAGTGGAAAATGCGGGGGAGAAATGGAAGCCGATGGAGTGGAGGCTGCGGGCCCCGCCTGCTCCGCGGCGCCTGACGGGTCTTCGCGGCAGGGAACATGGACGACATCCCTGGCCAAAGACGTGGCTCAGCCACCTCTGCTTCCCCAAGGAGGGCTGGTGACAGGGCACCAGGCCCAGACTTAGCTTGGAGGCCAGGGTCAGAAGCAGGGACGAGAAGTCTTGGCGCAGGGAAGGGGCACGGGGAGAGAGGCCTTTGTCTGTTCTCAGGATCTGGTCAGGATTCTGGCCCGGCCCGTTCT
Organism: Perognathus longimembris pacificus; assembly: GCF_023159225.1. Lineage (NCBI taxonomy): Eukaryota > Metazoa > Chordata > Mammalia > Rodentia > Heteromyidae > Perognathus > Perognathus longimembris. The sequence continues at coordinate 8,258,947 of NC_063182.1, read as the reverse complement.
ACCCTCCTGTCTGCTGGCAGAGCCCCCCAGAGGCTGCGCATCCCTCTGGCTTCTCTGGCTGTCCCGGGCACCAGCAACAGCTCCCACCCTTGCGGGCAAGCGTGAGACAGGGCCTCCCATCCCGCCTAAAGGCCTAACTTGTCCTTCCTACCTCCATGTCTGCCCCTCTAGCACAGGAATAGCCAGGAGGAAGAAAAGCACAGGGCCGCAGCCAAGGGACAGCCTAGAGAGCCACCCCGGCCCCTCCCGTTAGCTTAGTGACAAGTAGCGGCAGGACCGGCACACTTGCTGAAGCCCTGGGGAACGTCCCTAGCTCTTTGGGCTTTGGGGAATCTGTGTAGAGACGTCACACCAGCACTCTGAGCACGCACACACGCACACTTGCACGTGCAGTGAGCTTGTGCTCCAGTCATGAACACCCCTCTCCCAGGTGGACTGACCCACACTGAGGTAGTGTCTTAGCCACACGTCCCCTGCCTCATCCCCTTTCCCCCCCTCAGTCCTGTCCAGTCAGGTGTCTGTGTCCACTACTTCTCGTCACGATTATCCATCAATCTTACGATGGCTCCCTGCTGGCCCCCTGTGCCGGGCCTCCGAGTGGTGGCTCTCTCCTGCCTTCCTGCGACTTCACAGGCTGATCCTTCTGCCTCAGGGCTGTTTCCCTTTCTTCTACTCGGCTGGAAGTGGGAAGGGCGCAGGCTCTCAGATATCTTTCTCTCTACCACCTGCCCTCTCGCCCTTAAGGATGTCATCCAGACACACTTTACCATCCATGTGCATTTGCTATTTTCTATCTCCTCCTCTGATTTCCCTCTCGGCTCCAGATTCAGGTAGCCAAAGGCCATGGCGTCCAGAATCACTAGTTCCCCAGCTCTTTCCATACTTAATCCGCAACTTGTCTCTTCTTCTTAGTGTCACACCTCTTCTCCTGTGGTTCAGATTGCAGACCATGGACTCATTCTTCGTTACTCCTGTCTTCTCACCTTGCCTGGTGCACGCTCCGTTACACGTCCTTTCAGCTCTATCCCTCAGGCAGGTCTTAGATCTGATTACAGTTCTCTATGCCACTCCCAACATAGTCCAGCACGATGTCTTCCCTCACCTGGCGATCTTACCATCTCACAGGCCTTTTTGCTTCTACCCACCCTGACGCCACTGCCAGCCCCAGTCACAGGAAAGATCACTTTAGTCCTCTGTTCAAGAAACTCATCACTTCAATTCAGATAAAAACCCAAGGCCATGGTCTCCAAGGTCTCTGACTGCCTGGTCCTACCTTCTTTGGTGTCATGTGTCCTCTCCCTTATGTCCACACTGCTCAGAGTCACTGACCACCGAACAAAGCAAGCCTGCTCTGACACCCACACTATCCCCCAGTTGTTTGCAGGGCTGCCTGCCAGAAGTCCCCTCAGGGGGGCAGGCCTTTCACCACGGGAGCACATGGAAGATTCTGAGCTGGGGGCCAAGCGGCAGGCCCCGAGGCCAGCCTAACGCAAACCCTTGCTGATTTTACTGGCAGACATTCTCTGTCTGTCTGTCTGTCTGTCCGTCTCTCTCTCTCTCACACACACACACACACACACATACACACATACACTTCATCTTGGGGACAGATCTTGGAGAAAGTGACAGTTTTAAGCAAGCCAGGGTGACACGCAGGGCAGAGACAAAAGCAAATGGGAAGTTGTCAGCTACTAGCCTGGTGCAGGATGGAAGAGCAGTGGAGATGATGAAGGGGAAGGACAGAGTCAGGCGGAAAGGGCTGGCTCCCTGCACAGCTCCCCAAATCAGGCTTGTGTGACTTGCAAACACCGGGTTTGAGGGAGCAAGTCTTTTGTCTGGCTGTGCACTCAGCTGCACAGATCTGGAGGGCCCCTCCCCTCTGAGACCCCCCTCCCCCCCAGCAATCAGTCTTCACCTCGAACACCATGCACCAGGTCCCTACTGTTCATGAGTGTTAATTCTGATCTCAAATCAACATAGTTTATGTTAGGACATCTTGAAAGGGCCAGAGGAGATTTCTGGAATCATCTTGTTTCTAGTTTTTGGAAAGGAAACCAAACATTCAGCACTCTGGTGTCAGATGCTGGGAAGAGGGATGATAACATGGTGCAGAGAGATACATAGAGGTTCCGTACCCTTTAATTCAAATCCAAGGTGCTCTGGCAGTGCAGAAGAGAGGGCGAAGGGCAGGGGGAGAGAGGGAGTGACAGACAGAGAGATGGAGGAAGGAGAGGGTGGGGGAAAGAGAGAGAAAAAAGTTGGTCAGAACTCTTCAGACACCGGGCAGCCAGCCTGGGAGGTGAAAGCGGGTTAGCAGTGCCCCTCCCCGCCTCCCAAGCCATCCCCCCGGCGCCCAGACCCCAAGAACCCCAAGAGGGCTAGAGAGAGCCAGTTAGAACTGGTAGGCAGGGCAGGTCTTAGGGGTAAGCAGTGGGGTTAGTACTTGGTTGGGGGGGGGGCACAGGCACTAGAGTCAGTTGGCAAATGTTCCCGGGGAGGAAAGGTTAAGCAGGGTGGACTTCAGGAAGTCCCCTGTCCCCTTCCCAGCCCGTCTCTCCGCGCGCTCAAGCCCCCCCGGACGCGGCCTGCCCACCTTCTGACGCGGACCTAGGAACTTGCTTTTGTTCTTCACAGGGCCTCTAGTCCCCAGGCTGGGCCACGTCCTCGCCCTGCCAAGCCTAGGCTGGGGACCGGGAGCGGGAGGCGCCAAGCCGCGGGTCCCTCCTCCCCTCCATGCTCCCTCACACCCCGGCCGGAGGGGCCCTGGTGCCCTCTGCATCTCATCACTTAGAGGAGGTTGGAGTCACGCGTGGGGGAGCGGGCTGCAGTCTGGGATGGGGGGTCGGGGGACGCGTGTGTGATTTAGAGCCCCGTGAGGTGGAGGCTCGGTAAAGGGCCCTGGCCCGGGAGTCAGCCCTCCCCGCCACCTGTGGCCTGGGGCGATGGCCCGACGCTCCAGATCGCCGTCTCTCCGCTGTGAAGCGGGGAGCAGGCCTGGCCCTGGGGTCCTGGGAGGTTTGCAGACCTGGCTGAGCTTCAGAAAACCATCCCGACCAATGCGATCAGGCTTGGGCGGGAGCCCAGAAATGTCAATAGCATTAAAAAAAAAAGAGCTCACTTCCCATCCTAAGGTTCAGCCGGCCTGGGCGCGCAGGCCTCTCTCCCATTTCTGTCCCTCGCTTGCTGCGCGGGTGCGGGTTAGTGTCCGGTCTGGCTAACGCGCCCCCGCGCGCTCAGAGGCGGATGGATAGGAGCAGGCAGGCCAGCAGGAGGATCTGCGCGCGCGTGGCACGGGCCAGCCCTGCCTCTGCTGCCCTGGCTCCCTCCTTCCCCGACTGCCACACCAGCAGGGCCAGCTCCAGATACCCAGGAAAGAGTGGGTGACGTTCCCATCTGTCGCAGGGGCCCGCAACACCGGACAACCAGCGGGAAGTCCTGAGCACTATCCCTCCCTGGAGCTCTCTGCGTCCTAAAAGGGATTCCAGAGGGTTCTGCGTTTGGAAGAAAAAAAAAAAAAACCCAAACCAAACCAGGAAGACAGGGTAGCTCTATGCTAGCGATCAAGATGGCTCTGATCCCAAGAGCCTTGAGGAAGGTCCTGGGGCTTGGGCCCCTCCATTCTGTGCGGAGATCACACCGACAAAGCATCGATCCCAGCCTTCGGAACATGCGTCCTTTGTGTCCTCCTGCTAACCCGGGGCCAGGGGACGAGCTCCATGTTGGCTTCTTTGCACTTTTGCTCTGTTTGGAGGGAGAAGAAAGTAGCCACAGTACAGCCTGTCCACTCCTCTCTGGGTCCTTCCGGGCTGGCCAGCCATGCCGAGGCGATGTACAAAGTGGAATCCAAGGGTCTCAGGGCGGCTCCTTGAACAGTTAGTCCCGGAGCCCAGGGCGCTTCCGGCCGCTGGAGAGCACGCTCGCCGTCTGGATGCCCCGCCAGGCTCCCCTAGCGGGACAAGCTTGGCCTCAGCGCCTTGGAGACGAAGAGCCGCTTGCTTGCGAGGCAGCTGGGGCTCAAGGTCACACAGGAAATTGAGGAGCAGAAGGAAACCTGGAAAGGCCGGGTCTCTGGTCATTTGGGACCGAGCCGTGGTTATTTCTGCCAATTGAGTCTTGGTACAGGCTTGTCTTGGCCCCCAAAGCTATTTAAGAGCTTTCTTCTCGGTCACTCTACCAGGGGCCAAAGTGAAGTAGCAGCAGCAGCAGCAGCTCACAGGGCTCTCCATGGCATGCGTTTTGAGTCAGAGGTCAGTACTGTTGAGGGTGGACGGGTGGTGGAGCCGCCTGGCTGGGGAAGGTCACTGGGGGCCTGGCCAATGGCGAGGCAGGCAGTCTTCTCTCCGGGAATCACGGCGACAGATTCTGAGGGACCTGGCTGCATCAGTCCCCGGGAAGAAAAATCTCCCACTTAGGTTTAGCACTTGCTTCTCAGCCAGGATAAGGCAGCACTACTGAGCCACAGGAAAATCCTGTTGGCCATAAATGTGCATATAGCCACGGTAACTGAAGGCTGGACTCCCAAGCCATAAGCCGAGTCTTCATCCCAGACATATCCTGTGATGCAGTTAGAAGGTGCCTGGACGAGGTGTGCCTAGAAATGGGCACGTGCTCCTCTTGTGTGTGCAAGTGTGAATGGATGCCTCTGTGTTTGCTCCTGTGTGCCAGAGTGTAAGCACATGCTTGTGTGTTTGTGAGTGTGCATGTGTGTAAGCACTGCTCCTGTGTTTACATGTCTGTGTGCAGGTGTTAGTCAAATGCTTGTGTGTTTGTGTGCAGGTGTGTGTAGGTATGCAAGCATGTGTGTGTGTGTGTGTGTATACTCATTATTACATGAGGGATACATATGGACAAGCTTTGACTATTGGGAGGGGAGGGGCTGTCAGTGGAAGTAGGAGAAGCTTCTGCGGTCTTTCCAAAAGGTAACCTGGTTTTGAGGTAGTCTGGGCAGGCTGCCAGTGTCAGATCCTTTAGCCCAGGGACCCTGGGAAGTCCTTCCCACTCTCTTTCATGCCAGCTGTAGCTGGGATGAAATGCTAAATTGCACTCCAATGACAATGGTGGGCTCTGTGACGAACCCTTCACACAGATCACTTCCTTCCACCTGGAAGGAAGTCTTCATCCCCACGTTTCAGATGAGAACACAAAGCCAGCTGTGTTAGAGGAGGCCCTAGAGGGAGTAAGCTGGGTAGCTGTCTTTTATACCGCAGTCTCTTGGGACGGGCAGCTGAAGCTCTGGGCGCACAGGAAGCTCTCTCTGTGGTCATTATCTGCTGGAGCAGCAGATGAAGGGTTTCTTGAAAAGTGCTGGAGAGCTCAAGTTCTTTACCGAAAGGTAACAGTAATGACACCAGTGGCAGGTGGGCAGGTGCAGGACTGCATTTGTAGTCTCTTTTTTGGGCTTCTGGGTCCCTGCTGACCCTTGGTGCATAGCTGAACTGAAAGCTGAAACAGCCCAGCTGGCCAAGAGGCCTTGGACATCAGCCTGAGTCCCAGAGGCTCCACTGTGTTGATTTGGGACGGCCTGGACTGCCTGTCCAGAGCAGTTCCCCCAGCCAGGAAGGCTCTCCGCCAGAGGGCGGGAAGGGATAGGACCCCCTGTCTCTCACCGTGCTCCTGCTCTCCTGCCTGGCTTCCAAGGCCCTCCTTCCCCGGAGTTTCCTGTCCAGGCTGTATCTGACTTTACATTTCTTATCCACACAGCCTTCTTCCTGGGTCTTCCTGGCAGGGTCTGGAGAGAACACTGTCTCCCACACTGTGAAGACGGTTGGATAACTGGACCCACCAGCCCGCACGGGCCGTGGTACCTACGCTCCTGCGGGCTTAGGCTACAGGCTACATTTCTGGGCTTTTGCGCTGAGGTCTGAGGATGAGGGTAAGGCCCATTTCACTGTACTGGGACTCGGACTCCAAAACTCCTTTTTTTCCATGAGCTATCTAAATGGCTCCCTGGGTCCCACCTTGACATCTTAGAGTTCTATTGCCCAACTTTTTAGATACCATCTGGATGTTTTGGTTCCTAACGCCTTATGGGATTCAGCTGTCCTTCCTCAAGGGGAAGAGGCGGGGCGGGGGGTGATAGCGGGGACTGGTCTGCTTTGTAGGATGGGATGGCTACCATGGTTTGGGCATTGCAGGGCAAAAGAACAGCCCTCAACCAAGCTGGCCAGCCAGGGGCTTTTTTGCTCTGCTCCAACTCCACCTGGTGGTGCTTGAAGGAACTGTTCCAGGCTGTAAATGCATTCTTGGGGTATAGAGCATCTATTATCCGCCCCCCCCCCGCCCCCCGCCTTTCCGTCACACACAGTAGAGTTGTGGTGTAAAGGTGTAAAGCACAGAGCTCTGACTTCAGAGTTGAAGAAAGGAAGAGGATGAAATCTTGGTTGGGAATTCAGAATAGGTCGGTCCTATCACCTTACGCATTCTTGATCTCCTCTATCTTTGAGTATCTGTAGCAGCCCCCAGCCTGGCTCCATCCTAAAGTCACACAATGTCTTTGTATCCACAGAAACCGTTGCCCCGGGTCCTGATCTTCCTTAGTCTCTACTCCTCCTACCCAGTCTCTGAGCCCCAAGTCAAGCACATTCTGGTCAGGCTTTGAGACTGTTTTCTCTCTCACAAACACATCCACATCCGCCAGCACACACTCACTGCTGGGCCCACCAGCGGTTTGACACCCTGACACAGCTGTCAGGCAGGAGAAAGCTGGCAAGCGCCTCTTCCCATTCCTGCCAGGAAGCCTGGAGAGGGAAGAGGCCCGGGTGTGGTCTGCTGCAGAGAGAATCCAGCATTACTGCGGCCAGGCAGGGTAGCCTGACATGGGAGGCGGAAGAGGGCGAGTCGCTCTCCTCAGCACAGGCTTGAGGAGCTGGGGACGTCCCTGCTCCCCCTCCCACCCCAGACTTGATGAGTAAGGCCCCATCCCTCCCACAGGGGGAGACTGCCAGTCATCAGGGAAGAGAAGAAATAGAAGAAAGAGACATACTGGAGAAGTTGACCATTGCGAACTGCTGACACCTGTCCCCGGTGTATCCCACAGGGCACCTACCAAAAGAAAGAAAACCAGAAAGAGAGAGCCAGGATAGCAAGACACAGGCATTGCAACACCCAGCACAGGCTCCTGCCAATGCCAGCTGGGCTCCTTGCCACCGTTACCATTTGTACCGGCCTTGCCACTCTGCCCCTTACCTGCAGCCCTGAACTTTAAACCCAAGGATTAGGCCAAAAAATGAAAAACAAAGCAAAACAAAAACAAAACAAAAAAGAACTAACAAACCAAAATACAAAAAAGAAAAGAGAAACAAAACAAAACAGCCAAAGATCAAAACAACCAACACCCCTGGCCCTATGCCCTACATTGGGGGGACTGCACCCAGAAGCTTTCTAAGGAGCAGGGACTTGTGTTTGTATCTTCAAACATACTTTGCTTAGGATCTGGCATGTACAATCGCAAAGGCAGTTTCTCCAAACATCTCTGTCCGAAGAATCCGTTTGGACATCTGGAGAAGGAAAAGGGGAAAAATCACAGAACAAACTGGCATCATCCGCGAGGCTAAGGTTAGAAATCAAAGTGCACAGTGATGAATGAGAAAAACCAAGTCAGGCACTTGGGGGTCACACTTGTAGCTGAAGGGGCTGGAGTTGGGGCTGGGTGGAGGGCTCTGAAATCTTCCAACTCTCTCTCTCAGATGTGGCTCCTTGGGTGGTGGGCAGGGGGTAGGGGAGGGAGGAGGATGACTTAGGGAAGCGGGGTGGGGAGGGTGGGAGGGGACTGTCTAGTTGTCCTGCTCCTGTGGGGCTTTCCTTCTCGCTTGCTTGGTGCCCCACGAAGCCACACTGGGGTCCCTGGGTCCCTGGCGCTCAGTCTTATGGGATCCCAAGTTCTTGGGATCCACTCCTGGGCCCTGAAGGATTCTCTCCGGCCCTGGGTAAGTTTTCTCCTTCATGGAGAAGCCCCCAGAAAGCTCAAAACAGAGCTCTGCTAGGCTGTTCCCACACTGGGTATCCGAGATGGAAGTGACCTAGGAGGTGTCTAATCTCTTCTCTTAAAGAAGGCTCTGTGGCCCAATAAGTTTAGATAATCCTTTCCCAGGGTTCCTATGAAGTTGCAGTCTACTATGGCATAGGAAAGGTTAGGAAAAGATCTAGAAAGAAGTAGCAGAAATTCCTAGTATGTTCCAAACTAATTTGACCAGGGAAGACATTTTTTTTTTTTTTTTAGAGAGACCTTTGTAGAACACACTTTGGGAGAAGCTACCTGCAGCCACGGAGGTTGGAAAGTCCTAGTAAGGCAGGGGAGCCGGAGAGGAGGTGGAATTGCCAGCGTCCCAAAGCTGCCTTCCTGACGCCAGGAACAGGAAGAGGTTGGGGCCGGCTCACTAGGGCGCCGTCCCTGCAGCCTGTGCCTCACCGAGGGCATGCTGGTAGCCAGCCTTGGCATGCCTGCCCTTTCTCCATGACCTGCTCTTCCATGGCAGCCTGGCTCTGCCCTGCACCTATTCTTCCATCTTGCCTTCCCTGCAGCTCTTGGGCAACACCCGCCCGGTTCCTCCTGACCTTGCCCTTACCCCCAAGGTACAGCCCCTTCTGTTCTTAGGCTGTGCCGCAGCTCCCCTCCAACAAGCCTGGCTTTCAGATTTCTGGACGTGCCCAGCCCTGTCCTCTCTTCAGAATTCCCCTCCAGGCTGGTTACTTAAGCTTATGGACTAGGCTGGGTCCTGTCCTGTGTCTCCCTACTCAGAGCCTGGTGTATGTGGCCTTGGTCTGCTCTTCCTTAGGAAGTCAGGTAAACCCATCACCACTAGGCCCTCAAAATAGGCTATGGTTCAACTCCAACTCCAACTTCCTCAAAAGTTTAAGCATAGACTACTTATATCCAATAGCCAATCAGTAAGCTCCTTGGCCTTAGAGTGGGCGGTGGCCATTGGCTGTAATATATCCTCATGAAAAGCCCCTGGCCTCAAAGCTAGAGTGGGGAATGGGAGTGTGTGGTGGACAGGCCAGAGGCCTGGCGTTCCTCTGGCTCAGATGGCATCTCCTTTGTGGGAGGAGGCTGCCACCGAAGGGGTGGGAGTGTGTGTTTAGGTAATCCAAGCCGGGGTGGGCCCGGATGGCTGGCGGGTAGTGGTGGTGGTGGTGGTGGTGGTGGGGTAGGGTGTGTATGCTCATCCTGTTGCACAGGGAAAGTTGGAGGAACAAGTCCCCTTCCATGTCCTTTGCACATCCCTGGCTCTTGTCCCGAATCCTCTCAGCTCAGGAAGATGCAGGCTGCCCAACAATCGCAGCCAGGCTCAGTTCTTCCTCAGTTCACGGACATGGATCTGAGGCAAGGGTTCTAGAGAGGGCAAAGTGAGTTTGCAAACACAAGCACCTTTGGAGGATAAAGACCCAAGAAGTTGCCAAAAGGAACTCTTGGGCTTCACAAAGGAACAAGAAAGAAATAGTTCTGTCTGTGTCCAAAGTCTGAGAGTAGCCCAGCTCTTAGAGTGAGGGAAAGCAGTGTATGTATATATGTGAGTGTGTGTGTATATGTGTGTGTGCGTGCGTGCATGTGAGGATATACCTGTGAGAGAGGGAATGGGGAGGGTGCAGGGCAGGAGGGGACAGAAGGGAATTTATACCTGTTACTGACAAGCAGGGCTGCTCTGCCATGACTTTTGCAGACCAATAACAGCTAAACACCTCCCTGCATCCCTGGCCCACACCCAGCCAGTGCTTCCCTAACTGCCTGCTCGGATCTGTCGTGGCCACTGGGCCACACAACTCGGGGGGGGGGGCACCAACAGCACGGTCTACAGTATGAATGTGCCCCCCTGAAATGGAGTGCCCATCTGGTGCTAGCCTTGTGCCTGTCTTCCAGGGCGTGCCCATCCCCAACCAAGGAGAGTCCTGGGGGAGGGGCGAGGTAGGGGAGGAGGAAGACTGACAGCCCATCTGTTCTTGCTGCGGGTGGGACCAGTGTCTTCGGTGGCTCTCAGACACTCCTGTTCCTTTCCTTGATCCTGCTCGTTGAGGCTGGGGCTTCCCTAGGGGAGGCTCTGGGCGTGGGGTGGGCTTGCAGCCTAGTTAGCCTGCCCCCCAAGACCAGGGGAGCAGGATCCAGAAAGCATCGGCCTATCAGTGAGATGGGGCACTAGGTGTGGGTGGCTGGTGGCTGGCAGTTTCCACTCAAACGGGGAGCAGCCCTCCAGTGCTCAGGGCCGGAGCGGGAGCGGGAGGTAGCAGCCCTTCCCAACCCTTCTGGAAGTCATCGCTGTGACTCTGGGCAGGTCTGTACCTGAGGCTGGAGAAGAGCAGGGGTGAGAGAGGGACATTGGAGAGGGCCCGTGGGCTGCATCTGGGGGGGACAGACAGGTCAGGACCTCCGCTGTCCCCGTTTCCCGCCTGCCTACGGGGCCTCAGTTTCTCCTTTTGGTAGCCTGGGGATAATGCCATGTGCCACCCTCATCTGGAGGAGGGAGGGAGGATGGAGGATGAGGGTGTGCCCGGGCACGGGGTGGGGGTGGGGGTGGGGGTGGGGGGGGAGGGGGCGTCTTGGAGGTCATGGAGGGCGGGTGGCGATGTGGCAGGATGAGCAGGCAGATGGGGTGGGATGGGGGAGCCGCCTGAGCATGAGAGGCCGGGGAAGCGGGGGGGGGGGGGGGGGGGATGAGCCGATGGAGGAGGAAAACATGCTACTGGTATGTGCACAGGGCTGGAAAGAGTCTTGTTCTGTCATCATCCCCTGAACCAGTCCCCAAGAGTCACGCACCAACCGTGCTCAACAAACACACGGAGAGAAGAGGAGAAAGCAGCGAGAGGAGGGGAGGCCCTTGTCTAGCCCACGTGGAGACAATCGCCCTGATTTGGACCCTCCCCCCCATTTTCAAATCCCTTAAATTGTCTCTCTCTTTTTTTTTTTCTTTTAGAAAAACAACAACAAACAATAGTCGGTATCAGTGACACTCTTTCTTTTGGCACTGAATTCCAGGAAAAAACCAAAAAATAAAAAAAGAGTTATGGAGTGTGCCTGCTTTCCAACACTCCCTGCAGGGCCTTGAACCAATACACAACAACAAGTGTAAGAAAACCAGGAAGGAAAACTGATTTTTATCGAAACTGGAATGAAACTGACCAGTGTAGTTTCATTATCCAAGCTAAGCGGAAATGCAAAAAAATCAAAATAAAAAGTAAACAAACAGCACAAATGGTAAGACGTGAGTTCCATTTCCTAAGTTCTTTCCTTTTTTTTTTTTTTTTAATCCCATTCAGGTGTCACCAGGAACCCCACGAGGCCTTCCCCCCCTTTCCTCCCAGCTCACCCGCCCCCCAGAATGGCCTCTGGGCTCTGCCCGGCCTCCCTCCCCCCTGCCCTTCTCCAGCACAGCTCCAAGGACCGCGGTCCCCGCCGGGGGTTGACCTTCTCCCCTGCGGGCTGACAGCGGGAGGGAGGGGCGTGGGGTCCAGGAGCCCTGACGGGGGGCTGATCCGGGGGGCTGATCCGAGGGGCAAAGATGGGGAGGTGGGACCTAGTCACATTCTAAACAGTCACGCCCAGGCGCCCTGGTGGGGAGGGGAGGTAGGAAGCCCTTATGTTCCCAGGGCTCAGGCGCTGCGGGGAAGGCAGCCGTGTCGGCAGGTGCCTTTGGAGGCCCACGGAGCTCATCCCTCCGTGGCCCACGGTGAACCTGACGCTGGAGCCTAGCTGCCAGGAATCCCCTTCCGCTCCTCCTCCTCGTCCTGTCCTGGGAACCAAACCTTTCCTGCCTGGAGCCAGGGCTGAGTTCAAGGACCATGCTGAATCTTTTGGGGGGCCAGGGGGCTGAGGGGCCGGGGGGGGGGAGGAAGGGCCTCTGTGAGGGACAAGGAGAGGGGGAGGAGGGGTCGGGGGCCCCTAGGAGGAATTCTAGGACCCTCCGGAGTAGCTAATTGTCTGTTCCAAAGAGCTCAGAGCATCTGGGGGCTAGAATGTTCCTCGGGGACGGGACGCTGGCTAGATGCAGGAACTGGGAAGGATGTGAATGGAGAGCAGACTCGAAACTTCCCTGGGGGACCTGCTCTGGGGAGTGTTCCCTGAGGTTTAGGAGGGGAGGAGGGTGGGAAGGGGTGATGGCAGGTGGGGGGTGTGGAGGAAGCCAGACAGGCGGCCAGCGGGGCCAGAGCCACGGCCAAGCTCCCTGACTCTGGGGACACGCGTGAGGGCCCACCAGCTCTGCGACCTCCTCACCAGGTGGAGGGGACTTTAGTAGTGCTGGCTTCCTTGCCAAGCCCGTGCTTCTAGAAAAGGCTGAAGCCGGGGATGGGGGCACAGATGTGTTCTGACAGGCCACAGGCAGGAGAGCCCGAAGCTCGAGTCTGATTTCGTCTACGAGGAGGTCAGTTCCCTTTCTCTGAATCACCGTGCACACTGTGGTGGCTTTTGCCCGGATGCCATGGGAATGGGGCTGCTCTGGCACCTTGCCGGGGCTCCACCCCCCCTTCCCAGTCCTCCCCAAGATCTGGCCAGAGCCCGTACTCCCATTACTGTCCCCACACACAGACCGGAACATCTTCCCAGAAGACTGCTGTGGGTCTCCATGCACCCTCCTGGCCCGCCTCCTCCCCTGCCCTATTGCCACCGGGGGCTGGGGCTTCTGAGCTCCTTGGAGCTCCTGCTGGGGCCACCTTGACTCCTCCAATGGGCACCCCGTGGAGTCCCCACACCCCGGAGAGAGGGACCAGGGTCTGCAAGGGCACAGGCAGCACCCAGGCCATTCCTGGGCTTTGGGTCTTCGTGGCAGGAAGGACAACAAGGGCTGAGGTCAGCACTGGGCTCCGGGCCGACATGTCCCACACTCTCCAAACCTCAGCAGTGGGAGCCTCAGTTGCCAAGGGCTCTGGAGCCTGTGCCCCCCGAGACCGCCAGACCCCCTCACTGCTGGGGACATGTTCTTCCAGAACGAATATGGAGAGTTGTTGAGAGATGGGGAAGAAGGAGAGAGAGAGACAGAGAGAGAAAGAAAGAGAGGCAGAGACAGAGACAGACAAGCAGACAGACAAGAGACAGAGACACAGAGACAGACAGACACAGAGACAAAGGCAGACAGAGAGAGAAAGAGAGAGAGAGACAGAGAAGTAGCCCAGTGCCTTAGACTGGCACGCCCATGTTCCTAAAGGGTGTTGCTAAGAGGTAGACATCAGGAGACAGAGTGGTGTGGGCCTGGGAAACTGGGACTGCAGGAACGTCTCTGCCCCGTAGAGCTTATATCTTCTATTCCAGAAAGGACTAGGAGGTGGGCAAGCTTCCCTGTCTGTACCCCTTGGGGGCCCCTTCCCAGTGGCATGAAGCCTGCTCTTCCTAGAGCCCTCCACACCTGCCCCAGCCTCCCCTCCCCTGCTCTCGGCCCTGTGCCCGCCCCCAGTGGTCACTTACTTGCAGGAGAGCTGGTTGATACCCTCGATGTAGTAGCACACGCCTCCATTGACACAGTAGGACTTGGCTGTCTCGTTGCACTTCCGGGCGTGCCCGGACCAGGATGACAGGGTGGTGCTCACTGGAGGTATGAGAGACACATGCTGGAGACCCATGGAGACCACCTCTGGGCCCCAGGAAGCTCAGAAATCCCAGGAAGATGCCAGAGCCTGCGGGCCTTGCCTGGGGAGGGAGTCTGTGGGTCCCTCTTGGTTGACAACAGGGAAATGGGTGCCACTGTTAGTCTGCACTTACACTCTTGGCAAACCTCTAAAGGCCACAAAGATTTTCAGGAAGGGGCTGGAATAGGGCAACCTCTGCCTGGTGCCCCCTGTCTTGCTGGGGGTCCGCAGTAGGTGGGCAAGATGCTGGTGTCTAGTGAAGGAAGTTAGGTGGAGAGGAGCCACCTGTGTCCATCTGTATTTTGGGTTCTCATGGTGGACTTGCAGTGTGTGTGTGTGTGTGCGTGTGTGTGTGTGTGTGTGTGAGAGAGAGAGAGAGAGAGAGATGGAAGGGAATGAGGACTTCAGAGAAATAGCATTTTTACCACACTGTGATTTTCTGGGGTGTGGGAACGGAGTGAGCGAGAGCAGGGGAGCTCCGGCGGCACAGCCTCGGGATCAGACCCTTTTGAAGAATTCAACAAAAGGAAAAGCCTTGTCCCCCCTCAGGGGGCGGGCAGCATCCCCACGGCTGATCTGGAGGGGGAATTCTTGCACAGAAGGTCAGTTTTCATCCAGAAGCTGATGCCCTTTGCTGGGCAGCCGGACTGGGCCTTCTCCCTGCCTCCTCACTCCCAGGGGCTTTGAGGGGGGGCTCTCTCCCGCCCAGTAGTGGCCTTCTTACAGAGGATGCCCATGGCACTTTGGTGGACTGTATCTCCTTAGGAAAACGAGTATGAACCTACTCTCCTCTCAGGAAGAGGGAGGAGGCGAGAGGAGGAGGAAGGAACAGAGCAAGCACTCGGTGCCCTCAGTGTTTAGACATGTAGGGAGACGGATGGAGCGTGGGAGACTGCGAGTGTACACACAGCTCTGCCTCTGTATATGTCTGAGGAGCTCACTGATAACATCCCGTGGGCAGGGCCAGCTCCCAGCCTCCTCTGCTCCCCATGCCTGCTGCTGAGCTGGCATCTGGAGCTCCACCCCCGTGTCTCCGAGCAGGAGGCTCCTCCACACACCCAGCTGGGACCCACATGCTCGCCCGGGAGAGGAGCTTGCTTGCTGGTCTCTGCACCCCGCCCGCCCCCCCCACCCCGCGCCCCCTTTCTGGGTCAGTGAGACCCAGGAAACTAAGAAAGGGATAAAGAAGAGAAACAAGAGAGGTGACCACGCCTGCAAGTTATAAAGTCTCCCCACTGGGCAGATCCTAGAGGTTGTCCTGCCCTTTGGGTCCATGCGAAGGGGGAGTGAGCAAAGAGAAGGGGGAAGGCCTGTCCAGAGTCATCATGCCTTGTGACGAGGTCTCCGGGCTCCTGACTCCTAGTTATGCATTTGTGTCAGCTACCCAGTCCCTTGGGAAAGAACACGTCAGCAAAACCAAGGCTTGATCAGCAGATGAACACAAACAGCATGTGGACCCCAGCCCGGGAGCTCCTGGGGGCCTGCGCCAAGCCGGAGGAATCTCAGCCTGGAGCGGCATGGCTCCCTTTACGATCATGGTGGCACACTACCTGCCGTGGAGATTCCGCCCAGACGGATTAAGCAGTGCACATCTGGGAGGAGGCTGCAGTGGCCAAGACCACAGTTGCACACTAGGGCTTTCCACACATACCTGTCTGTGCTCACTGAGGTACGTGTATGGGTGTGGAGGGGCAGAGGGCAAGTGAAGAAAGAGAGACCTGCAAGCCTTGGGAATCGGGGCTGCGAATACCCCATCAGCATGAGCACGAGGCCAGGGGCTTAGAAAGGCCAGCCTTCTAGATCCCCCCTCCCCCAGCCTGGCAGGGAGATTTGCACAAGCAGAGGGGTGTTCACACCATGACATCACAGAGTGGGTCCAAAGGCCGTCTGTCGACACCTCCTCTGTCAGCAGGTCTGTATTTCTTCACTATGTTCCCCGCGTTGGGAGAAGCAAGGCGGCTCTAAGCAAAGGGCCTGACTGCTCCTTTGAACCTTCCATTCAGGTGGCTCATAGCTACCCCAAACCCAACATGTCCGAAATGGAGCTCCAAGTTGCCTGCCCTAACCATTGTCCTCCCCAGTCTTTCCTGTGTCAGTGACCAAACGGGACCCACCAAAGTCCCAGAGGGCACCCCTTGTTTCTCCTTGACTCCCATTGTCATCTATCTCCCAGGGGATGGATGCTACCCGAACCCTAAGAGACTTCAGCCACATCCACGTCCTCCCCAGTCCGGGTCATGGTGGTCTCCTCCTTGGGAGATGACAGAAGCCTTCTTAGGGGCTTCCTGTGCTGACTTTTGTCTACTCTTACCGTGTGGGTTGGCAGCTGCTAGAGAAGTCTTTCAATATGTGAACTGGGTCAGTCCTTTCCTGGCTTCCCTCTGCACTCAGAAGCGCCCGCCCTCCCTCCCCCCGCCCCGTCTTCTCACCTTCCCTCCTCATCTCCTACTCCTCCTGTTAGGTTGTGACTACACTGGTCTCAGCCCAGCTTCTCCAGCAAGCCTGGGGCCCTGCATAGAGGCCTCCAGCGGCCTCTTCCAGCCGATCACGCTCCTCCCTTATGCCTGCCCTTCACTGTCATACTGTGCTTGCTATGCTTATTCTAACCTAAAATGACTGCGGGTGCTTTAACAGCTCCCCACTAGAAAGTAAGTCCCCTTAGCAGTCCACATCTGTCACATATCACAGAACGCCAATGTCTTAGCAGAAGGCCTGGAAAACGATCGACTGAACAAACAACTATTTGCTTCTCTGGGGGAAAAGTGCCTCCTGCTGCCATCCCAGGACTAACTTGTCTGGTGTCCTTTGCTGATGGTGACATCTCTTCTATAGAGTACAACATTGTCTCCTATTGTATGCACGTATTCTTGGAAGATCATTAAGGAACATGAAACCACACTCACCATGAGATAACACTTTCCATCCATTAGAATGGATAAATAATAATAGAAAGGATACTAATAAGTGTTGGTGAAATCAGAGGGCTTGTGCATTACTGGTGGGACTATAAGATGGTACATCTGCATTGGGAAATAGTCTGGTAGTTCGTAAAAAAAAATAAACATTGCTGGGTATGGTGGCTCATGCCTGTAATCCTAGCTACTCAGGAGGCTGAGATCTGAGGATCGTGGTTCAAAGCCAGCCCAGGCAGGAAAGTCTGTAAAACTCTTATCTCCGAGAAAACACTCAGAAAACCGGAATTGGTGCTGTGGTTCAAGTGCTAGAGCGCTAGCTAGCCTTGAGCTGAAGAGTTTGGGAACAGTGGCCAGGCTCAGAGTTCAAGCCCCACCACCATCCAAAAAACAAAACAAAACAAAAACAACATACAGGGGCTGGTGATGGAGCTGAGCTGTTGAGTGCTTGCCTAGCATGCGTGAGGCCCTTGGTTCAATTCCTTGGTACCACATAAACGAGACAAAACAAAATGAACTGATTAAAAAAAAATAGAACTACTATACTTCTACTCCTAGTTACGTCTCCAAGAGATTGAGAAGCTATATTCATGCAAAGCCTTTACATAAATATTGATGGCAGCATTATCCATAATAGCCAAAGTGGAGCAACGATCCCAATAACCCAGTAACTCAAACTGAGAAATGAGTAACTATTATATGGTACATTCATTTGGGGGAATATTATTTTGCAATCAAAAGGAATGATACCCATTTAAGCTTATCCATTTGTAGCAGGAGATACTACAGGAACTCCTGCTAGAGGAGATACCTGCTAACAGTGGATAAACCTTAAAAAACATGCTAAGTAAAAGAATCCAGTTACATATTGCATAACTGTTTTTATATAAAATGTCTACTATAAGTAAATCTCCCAGGAGGAGAAGGATTAGTTGTCACCAGGGGCTGGAGAGAGGGGCAGTGGGGTATGACTGCTAATGCATGTGGGATGAAAATGTTCTGGGATTAGTGGTGAGGGTCACAAAACTTAGTGGCGAACCTAAAATCCACCGATGCATATGTTAAAATGGTAAATCTTAGGCTATGTGAATGCTATCTAAACTTAATTACAAATATTAATTGATCAGGGCCCTGGTGAGTTGGAAAGGAGCAAGATGGTCTGTGAGCAGGTGTTGTGGAGCTGAGCTGCCTTCTGCTGTAGCTCATTTTTCCCTTGTGCCCCTGGGTGAAAACCTCTCCTTCTTCAAGGCCCAGATGCTCAGTCTCGGGGTTCATCGCGGTGCCTGTGCAGAACCCCTTTTCCTCGGGTATATGTGCCCGTGCCCTTCCATCTGTTAGGAAGGGCAGTTATTTTCAAAGTCCTACTTGTGGGACTTTGTAGAGGGGCAAGGCTCTGACTCCCGGGGCTCAGAGCAGGGTCATGCTATTCAGCATGCTGTATGTGTGAGAGGTCACACGTGTGCCCAGGGGAATGCAGGTTATGTTCAAACAGGTGGCCTTTTAAAGCCCCAGCGAGGGGACAGGCCTGGAGGCCTCTCTGGGACTTCTACATTCCGGTGACATCTCAGGGCAAACGTGCTGTCCTCTGCCTGGTGCCTGGGATATCCCCGTGTGGCCGTTCACCTAGGCGGGGCACTGATTTTGCTAATGCAGAAGTGGGTCAGACAAGCTCTGCAAACTCCTGGGCTCCTCCTCCTTCTAGCCAGAGCAGGAGAATGGAGGCCTCCGGTGAGCTGCAGAGCAAAGACAGCCAGGAGGAGGATCAGACACCCCTCAAATGAAACGGGAGCTACTGGAGAGCTGGGTAGATGCCCCCAGAGCAGCGGCTGCTCCTCGACCTTCCCCCACGTCCCTGGGCCTGGCTCCCCTGGGGCCTGGGTGGAGGCCATACCAACCCACCTTGGGATGAGTCAGAGGGGGGCAGGCCCAGCTGCCCGCTGCCCGCCCTCCGCCCCCTCCTCAGGGTGTGGCTGCTGCAGGTCTCCTGGGCTCCAAAGATAAACAAGGAGCTCAGGGATCTCAGCCTGGGAAAATAGCGCTTTCTGGTTCCTTGTGTGGCCCTGTCCATTTCTCACGTCAGGAGCAGGTCCTTGCCTGTCATGGGCTAAAGAGGACACAGGAGGGGTGTGTGTGTGTGTGTGTGTGTGTGTGTGTGTGTACAAGTATGTATATATATGTTGTTGAGGCATACAGGATGTAGTCTCAACATGGAACTCAGAATCCCAGAATTTTAGGGAAAGGGACCTAAGACCACCGCCCAGCCAATGAGGGGAAACTGACGGTTAGGGAAGTGGGCTGAGGTGGGATTGCAGGCCATACAGTTGAGACTAGACTACATCTCTGAATTCTTTCCCCTAGCTCGCCGGCTACTCTCTCTCGTCAGGCTGCAGAAGCAAGAGCTAAGGAGCCCTATGGGTAGCTAGGATTCCCGCTCTGCCCCCAGTTTCCAGCCCAAAGGCTCCCCTGCCCGGCTCTTCAGCGGATCAGAACCGGGCTTGCTGCTCCAATGAGCTGTGTGAGGGATGGGACTGAAGCTCATCCCAGGGGCCCCGAAGCTCTGCACAGCACAGAGGGCACCGTGGGCTTTCTGGGTGGCAGCCATCTTCCCCTACTCATAGGCTCCTGTAGGAGTGCTTCTCCATGGAGTTCCAGGAGGCTGTGGCTCAGAGCTCTCCATCTTGCAGGAGCTCCATTGCTGACAGACAAGCTGGCAAAGATGGCACTGCACCTTTCCAAGCACTTAAGGGGCAGGTGGGCACCTAACCATAGCAGGGTCCATTAGAATCCATCCTTATGACTCGAAGGATGGTCCTGGAGCAGAAGCAGAAGGCTAGGGGACATGACCTTGGAGCTGTCTGAGCCATGGCCTCTCCTCCTTCCCCCTGGCCTCTCTGGAGAACTACTTCCTAGGAGGAACGAACCAGTCCAGAACACAGCGGGGGGCGGGGGGAGCTGCCCTCCGCTTCGTCCTCAGTTACTGAATTGTCATGTCTAGTGCCACAGACCTCGGGACTTACAAGGTTTGTGTCCTTGTCAGTTTTAACTGAGAAAAGTCTTGATTAATAAAACAGGATTCCCAGATCCAAGATGGATCAGAGAGTTGCCAACCGGGACAACCAGGACGATCCCAGGTTCACCTTACTTTTCCAGTCTCAGGACAGGTAGAAAGATCCAGGTATGCCTTACATATCACGCCCAGGAAAAGAGGGCAGCAAGGAGGCCTTGGAGCAGGTTTTAAGTGTCTTCTTTTTTCTTCCTTTCTCTTCTTCTGCCTCCTCTTCCAACCCCTCCTCCTTCTACACCCCTAGCTCCTTTATGTCAGACCTGAGGCTTGATCTCACGGTCTAGACAAGATTCGAGACTTGTTTTGCTTAAGGCTAGCTTTCTACTACTTGGGCCACACCTCCACTTCTGGCTTTGTTTGTGGTTAAATAGAAATAAGAGTCTCTTGGAATTTCTTGTCTGGGCTGGCTTTGAATGGAAATCCTCAGATCTCAGCCTCCTGAGTAGCTAGGATTATAGGCATAAGTTTCCTTTATATAATATTTTCTAGGTACCTACTGTAGCAGGCCTTCAGGCCAGAGTGGTAAACAAGCTACCTATACACTCCTGAAGTGCCAGGGCTAAGTGTGCCAATGACTTTATACCGCACAGCTCTGTCATTGACTAGCTATTTGACTTTGAGCAAAACAACCTCTCTGAGCCTCTCATAACTTATAAAATACATTCTAATCCTGGATAGGTATTCATGAGCTTATACAGAGCCTGGCTCAGCACTAACAGCTAGGGTCACAACTCCAAGGGAGAGGCATCGTCCTTGTGCCCCCGACTGTTGAGGTCCACCCTCCACTGGGGTGGTCAGGCCCACAGCAGCAGTGTGAAGTTGAAGCCTGACCTAAGGCTGGAAGTCAAGAGACGCCACCCGACGCTGGTGGGTGAAGAAGTGGCCCCACACTGGGGTCGGTTCTGAGAGGGGCATTTCAGTGGGCTGAGTGGAGGCTTCCTGGGAGGGAGAATAAGGATGGAGTGCAGTGTGGGTCAGGGTGGTGAGGACCAAGTCCTTGTCCCGTGGCTCCATAGCAGGGGTCTGTCTGGACCCGTGGTGTGGGCGTGGCTGGATGAATGTGCTTTAAAAGGCCAGGCCTTGGATTTGTGAGCCAGTAGGGATGAAACCTGAGCCAGGGCTGCCCTTGAGATGAGGTTGGAATGGAAGAGATAGATGTGAGAAAAACCCAGAAGGGCTAATCAGAGCGTGGAGACTTAAGACTTCTTTGACTCAGTGGCAAGGTAGCCCAAGGAGCCCAGAGAGCTGTGGAGATGGCCCCTGGTCAGTGCAAGACACGCGGGGTCTGGGCGGGCTGTTCAGCAGAGGGTCACGGGCGGGAGTGTGCTCGTCTAGATAGTGCTGCTTTGGGAGTACGGCCAGGCTGCCTGGTGGAAATCTAGACAGGCGATGACAGATGTAGGATTGGGTTCTGCGGGGGGGGGCAGGACTGAAAGTGAATCGGGGTACCTCGGTAAATGGTGTGCTCCATCTGCGGGTGTTGGGAGGAGAGGGATTGGAGGGATGCGGGGTGCAGGGGTGAATGAAGGGGCACGAGCCGGGGACGAGCAGCTTTGGCATGGAAGAGAGGCTGAAGGGTGTTGCTAGTCCTGCCGTCCAAGCCCTCCAGGGAGGAGGGCCAGCGGGGACGGCTGCCACCCCGGAGGTGCCGGTGCTCAGGTGGCCCGTGATGCAGTAGACGGCTCTCCCCCGCCCGGGGCCTGGCAGCCCAGCCTCCCATAATTGCCTTCTAAAAATATCCTTCCCTCCACCCCCACCTCCTGATTTCAAAATATTTAGTTTTCAGGGTATTTAAAATGAGAGCTGGCGGCTCTTCCAGGCCCAGATAACAAAGCTAAACATTTATGCTTCGACTGCATTTCTCTGAATTGGCTAAGATCTCGGGGCCTGATATGGCAGCAGCGGGAGGGAGGGGAGTTAACGGCAAGACGGATCATGTGCCGGCCTCTCTCTCCACGTGGCTGGGGTAACAGGTCCACCCTGCCCCCCCCCACCCCCAACGCCCCAGGACCAATCCCTTCCTTAAGGGGCCACCTACCGCTGTTGACGTGGAGCCGGCCCCGGACAGTGTCCTTCCCCAGGATGTTCTCCGCCTCGCACACGTACTCCCCGGCATCTTCCACCTTCACCTTGTTGAACTGCAGGCGTGAGTTCTTTCTGGTTGGGGAGGGGCGAGAGCAGGAGAGGCGTGAGCCAGAACCACGTGACAACTCTCTTTCCCCACAGAGCCCAGTGGCTGAGCAGGTGGGGTAGGCAGGAGATGTTCTTTTCTGAGACTCCTGCTCTTTCTTCCTGGACCGGGATGGACAGAGCCAAGGACAGGTAGAATATGGCGAGCCTCCGAGATGGAGGGAGACGCAGGCCCTTAGGATAGCACCCTGGGACCAATGACTACACACACATTCTCAGTCTGTGAGTGTTCACATCTCTCCTTTCCTAGGGCTGACCTTTCCGGCTCACATTTTTTTTTTTTTTGGCCAGTCCTGGGCCTTGGACTCAGGGCCTGAGCACTGTCCCTGGCTTCTTCCCGCTCAAGGCTAGCACTCTGCCACTTGAGCCACAGCGCCACTTCTGGCCGTTTTCTGTATATGTGGTGCTGGGGAATCGAACCTAGGGCCTCGTGTATCCGAGGCAGGCACTCTTGCCACTAGGCTATATCCCCAGCCCCTGGCTCACATTTTTGTAGGGAAGGAATAGGAGGTCCCTTAAGAAGTCACATGTCGGTGTCCTTCATCCTGGCTGTCTCTGCTCTCCTTAGAGGTTGTGGCTTGTTACTCTGGATATGTAAGAACCTATTTTCAGTGTTATGGTTTGAATGTGTCTCCCAAAGTTCATTGATCTCCATTGAAGGAGTGTTGGGAGGGGCTCTATATGGGAGATGTTTAGGTCATGAATGGATTAAAGTTACCATTAGAGTTATTATTGGGTTTGTGATAAAACTGTTCTGGACCCCCGTTCCCTCACTTCTCTCTTTCATGTGAATGTACACACGCACACACACACACACACACACACAGGTGCACACACACACACACGCACCCCTTCTAGCTCCCTCTCCCACTTTCTTACTCTCTTACTATGTGACTCCTCCTGCCGTGCTATAACACAGCAATGCAGCGAGAAGGCCCTCATCACATGCTGTCTCTTGATCTTGAACTTCCCATCCTCTACAGACTGAGAACTCATGCACTCCTGTGATTTATAATAACCCAGTCCATGTGCTCTGTTGTAAGAACACAGAATGGACGTAAATGTCCAGGTACCTGGGACAGCCATTGTCCTGATGAGTTCAGGTAGCAACTATGCCCAGGTCTCAGTCCAAACCTGTGGCTCTTCCCTCAGCTCTACCACCAAGGGGCACCCTGTGACCACTCCAAGAGGCTTCGCTTTCCTTCACTCAACAGATGCTTCCTGAGTGTCTTCGGCGTGAGGAGCAGGAGGTGTACATAAACAGATCCTGACTGGGTCTGGGTTTCAGATCCTCAGGGCCAATACGGGCTCTCTCTTCTTCCAGATGGGAAAAATGAGTTCCTGCAAGGTTCCTGGCTTGCCAGAGGACACTTAGTTGCAGTTGGTGGGGACAGGGGCTGTCTCTGGGTGTTCGAAGCTAGGGCTAGCCTCTTCTTCATCTAGTCCTTACACGCTGAGAGTTGTAGGTCAGGCTCGGGAAGGGCAGGATCCCCAAGTGCTGTGACTCCAGGGCACCTGGCCCTGGTTTTCCTTTTCTGTCTGAATTCCTTGTCAGACTACTCCTTCCTTCTCAGAGCGTGCATGCACCTACCTCAGGGGCCGAGACTCTCCAAAGGGTGGTTTGTAGCCCCGTCCTCCCCCAGATAAAGCCCAGGACCCGGTCTGGCACCTACGGGGACAGTAGTGTGGAACTGCCTTTGCATGTTGTAATCTTTCTCTTTTCAGTAAGGAGTTAAAAAAAAACAACCCCACAGTTTCCTGATAGGCACAGTGGTAGAAGGGGTGATTTTAGCAGAACTGTCACAGCCCCAGAGATGTTCGACAGTCATGGGGCTGCTGGCATTCCTGGGACAGGGTTGGTGAAGAGAGAGGCTGGACCAGGGTTGAGGAAATGCAAACTAGGCCATTGTCCCGAGGCTTTCTGCTTCATGAACCTCTCCTAGACTGGCCTCTGTCCCAACCCTTGTACCCCAAGACCCCAAAAGGGGAAATGCAATGGTTGTGTTCATAGATCATCTTGCCTTAGTGATGTCCTCACGAATATGACAGCTGCCGGACTATTCCATATCCTTTCTGGCCCAAGCTGGTCTCTCTCCTTGGCCTGGTGCCTTCCTACAACTCTCCTTTGTCAATTAAAGTTTGTTCCCTTCATTAAGCAGAGCCCTGGAGGCCCCTCTGGTGGAGACAGCATCTCCTTCCCTGCTGCAGCCTAATTAGATGTCACAAAGCCAGCTTCTCCTCTCCCTTCTCTGTGCACCACGTGAAGAGGGCAGGAAATCACCTGAGGGCCACAGGGCTCACGTACGTGTGTGTGTGTGTGTGTGTGTGTGTGTGTGACAGAGCTGAACTCTCTTACCTACAGCTCCATTCAAAGGCATCAGATGCAGTTGGACAAGGCTGAGTGAAACAGAGTATTGGAAAAGGCAAAGCTGGAATTTGCAGGAAGGGCTCCCGCATGAAGGCCTTCTAGAAGAGAGCCCCTGTTCTTGGAGGAATAAGAAGGAAGTGACAAAACCCTTGCCAAACACAAGTCTTGGTTGACCAGGGTCTGTGTGTGTATGTGTGTGTGTGTGTCTGTGTGTGAGTACTGGGACTTGAACTCAGGAACCGGGTCCTATCCTTTAGCTTTTTCACTTAAGGCTAGTGCTCTACCACTTGAGCCACAGCTCCAATTCTGGCTTTTTGCTCAGTGATTGGAGATAATATCCTCGTGGACTTTCCTGCCCAGGCTGGCCTCAAACTATGATTCTTATATTTAAGCCTCCTGAATAGCTCGGGTGAGTCTGCGGCCATACCACCCTGAACGCGCCTGATCTCGTCTGAATAGCTCGGGCGACAGGTAGGACACCCGTGCTCGCTTGATAAAGGTCTTAGGGATCTCACTGAGGAAAGTTCAGTGATATGGAGGCTCTGGGCGGAGCTGAGGAAGGGCCCTGCAGGTTCTCCATTCTCCAAGTCACTGTCCCAATTTTGCTATCCCCAACTGGAATCCCCGGTGGTTAGGGCCTCCTTTGTGCCTCCCCTGCAGGCACGCTGCTCTGCGGGTGCCCCACCGCTGGGTGACCCAGCTCTGCCCTGCGAAGGGCACCGTCCCCGCCCTCCCCAGCTGCTTCTCTGCTGGCAGCAATGGGATCTAGGCGGCCACGCCATTTCCTCCCTGCCCGGCCTCCTGAGGGGCCTGTCCCGGCCTGCCCCTCATAAATAAGGGAACATGCGGTTCTGCAGGGGAGGGCTCGTGCCCAGGGCTTTGGGGGTAGCAGTTTTCTCCCGGCACAGGAAGGCCTGGGTAAGAACCCACAGTGTGGTGGGCACGGAGACAGACAGCACCCCGCAAGGATTGGCGGTAGTGGTGGGGGTCACTCTGCAGGCTGTCAGAGGTTCCCAGCGCAAGGGCAACTGGGCAGAGCCTGAGGGCCCGGGGAGCCTGCTGCAGGGCAGGTAGGGAAGCTTCTGGCCCTGGCCGCTGTGCTCAGAGTCCTCACCATGCCCATTGCTCCATCACTAACAACTCACTGCTGAAGCCTAGGGGCAGGATAGGTAGGACAAGGAGATTTCTGCAGGCGGGGCCCTGATAGGTAGGGAGGTACCAGAGACTCACTTCAGGCCCGGGTCCACCATACCTAGGTCTTATGTCTGGACTGGGCTACTCATTTGTCAAGTGAAACAGAAGCTTAAGCAGAAAGGACCTTGTTCGGAAGTCTGGACAGAGGGCCTCCTAGCCTCTATGCGACCTTGAACCCAGGACACGAGTGCTAGCCCTGCAAGATTCTTATCAATTCTACACTGGCAGTGGCTCTCTCCTTCTCTTCTTCCTTTTGAGGCTCTTAGGACCATTGGAGGGCTGGGTCTGGTGTTCACAAGACAGGGCATTCAACCCACTTAAGCCTTGGAAAGTGTTGCCAGAGACAACAGGGACAAGCTACGCAGGGCAGAGAACAGCTTAGGTTCAAGTTCAAGGTCATGAAGAGGATGACTAGGGGTCAGGCAAGCAGGAGGGACAGGGAACAGCAGGGCAGGAAGAGTTGGATGAGCCCAAAGATTATTCCAGGCAGGCTTTCTAGATCAGCCAGGTAAGGAATGGACAGTTGCAAATGTGTCCATGTTAGAACAATCATCCCAGGCTGGAGGCAAAGCTCAAGTGGTGGAGACTTCACTAGCATGCGTGGGGCCCTGGGTTCAATGCCCAGTACTGAAATATAAACAAAGTAGCAATCCAGGAGTGGTGGCATATGCCTGTAATCCTGCTACTCCAGCGGCAGAGGTGGAGGGAGGGACTGCCAGTTAGAAGCCAGCGGAGAACAGTTGAGAGACCCTATCTCAGAGGCTCTGGGGAGACTGACAAAAATACAATAAAATGGAAGAGCGGAGGCCAGGGCTCAAGCAAGAAGCCGCAGGTTCAGTCCCCCGTACCAGAGGGAGGGAAGCAGCCCCTGTAGACACTCACTGGGGTCAGGGGACCGCTAGAATTATAAGCCAAACTGGGTGTGTAAAGGCCACTTTTCTGGAGAAATGGTCAGGATGTTTACCAGACTCCACACCGCAAGCGACCTGGAGACGTGGGGAGGAGATGCACGTTTCCCTCAGGCGAGGGAGAACGCCTAGCACGAAGCCCAAATACACGAGACAGTCCCCCGTCAATGACGTCTGATGCCTAGGGGGGCCAGGAGGAGCCCAGGGGAACGGGGGAGCACGCTGGGGGGCTCGGAGCTCACTGGGGTCTCTTAAGGCACAGCCGTGGAGGGGCCGGGGATGAGCTGAAGAGGTAGCAGCTGGCAGGACACGCAGGGGAGGGGATGGGAGGGGAGGGGGGTGGCTAGGAGAGCAGTTGGAGGGGGGATGAGGACATGGCCCTGTAGAGGGAAAGTGTTCTGGATAAACGTGGCTCAGTGGTAGAGCACCTGCCTAGCAAGTGCAGAGATCGGGAGCTCAAACTCCAGGGGTGGTGGTGGTGGTGTTGCTTGGGGATACTTTGGCCAGCACGGGGAAACTTGCCTGACTTCCTGGCTTGGGAAGTAGCGGAGAGGCCATTTTCTACAGCAAAGAACAAGAGCCCTGTGAGCTCCAGCTCCAGGGGCCGGTCGCCGCTCCCTCGGGGGAGCAGGTCCTCCAGGGGCAGTGGGAAGGGGTGGCCTCGTGGGAGCTGGGTGGGCAGCCGGAATTTTCTGCCAATGCTGTAGAAGGGGAATGCATGGGACCCTCCCCCCACTCCCCACTTCTGAGGGCCTCCCGCCTCCCATCGAAATCCAACCCTCCCCAAATGATTTTCCGCTTTTGCCGCATGCTGAAGCGCCTGCTTCTGTCTTTGTCCCAAAGTCAGAGGAGGAGAGAGCTGGAGCTGGGCTCTGACCCCCGCCCCCCCTTCCACACCGGGAGGCGCATCGGGCACACAGCCCACAGGGCACGCCTGCTGGCTCTCTCCACCACTTCCTGTTGTAGGGAAGACGGGGAAGTCTCTAAAAATGCCTTCATTTGCATTTTGGGGGCACGGAGAGAAAAATGACATATTAGGAGGGGGTTGCAGGTTATCCTGGGGGTGGGGGCAGAACAGGCTGGTGGCACCCACTCAGAGAGGGGTGCCGCCTGGTCTTGAGGGTTGACAGAACAAAGGCAGGTGGAATATCTGCTTAGCAGGCAGAGAGGAGAGAGGAGCGGGGGTAGGGGGGAATAGAGAGAGAGAGAGAGTACATATGTGTGTGGGGGGGCTGCTCTTGGACTCTTGGCACGGGGCCATTACCCCAGCCTGGACACTCAAGGGCCACCCCCTTGGAGCACAGGTGCACGGTTAAATGATACTCTCAAGATGGGCTTCGGGGGCTCACACTTGCAATCCTAGCTACTTAGGAGGCTGAGATCTGAGGAGGAGCTCAGAGGTTCAAAACCAGCCCGGGCAGGTAAGTCCATGAGACTCTTACCTCCAAGTAACCACCCAAAAGCCGGAAGTGGAGCTGTGGCTCAAGTGGTAGACTACCAGCCTTGAGCTAAGTGACAGCACCTAGACCTTGAGTTCAAGCCCCAGTATGGGCACGTACACACACACACACACACACACACACACACACACACACACACACACACACACACACACCCCTTTCAAGGCATAGGAGGAAACTGTCCGAGGTACTGACTCTCCTAACACCAGTCAAGCCCATGGCCCCTGGTCCCCTTCTGTGTCCTGTCAAGTGTCAGCTCCAAAGGCTTCTTGGAGGCTGGGCCTTTTGCCAAAGCTGGCAGTTTGAGGGGCTTTTAGGTACCAAGCTAAGTCTTTTGTGGAAAAGCTTTAGGGACAAGCAAGGACTTCCACTGGCAACGCCGAGCTCGACAATCAGTTGCCTCCAACCATTCAGGGATGTGAATTGCTTAGTTCTCGTCCATGGTCCTCGATGCCTGGGGTTGGGTGTGGCCTGGGAGCGGGCGTGGGGAAGGGCTCTGTGCTCTGCCAGCTCAGGCCTCTCGTCGGAGGGGCGGGCTCTGGGTGGGAGGGAGGACACGGTGACGTCACTCACCTGCCGTTGCCATACTTGATTCGAATGTCCCGGCTTCGGTTCAGTTCCTTGCCATCCTTGAACCAGCGGTAGGAGGGCTGGGGGTTTCCCGCTGCTGCCTCGCACTTCAGCGCTTGCTTCTCGCCCACCTGGCCTGTTTGGCTCTTCATCTTCTTCAGCTTGGGCCGGGTGGCTGTGGGTAGAAGGCAAGTGGATGAGTATGGCAGTCCACCGACCCTGGCGGGCCCGGGAGCCCCCCCCCCCCGCCCTTCCTGGGGAGTTTTCTTTTTTTTTTTTTTTTGGCCAATCCTGGGGCTTGGACTCAGGGCCTGAGCACTGTCCCTGGCTTCTTTTTGCTCAAGGCTAGCACTCTGCCACTTGAGCCACAGCGCCACTTCTGGCCATTTTCTGTATATGTGGTGCTGGGGAATTGAACCCAGGGCCCCCTGTATACGAGGCAAGCACTCTTGCCACTAGGCCATATCCCCAGCCCCTGGGGAGTTTTCTTAGTGTAATAGAGCCAGCATTTGTAGAACCTGCAGCAAGATCAATGCATCAATGCATCAATCTCATGTTTTGTTGTTGTTCATTTGTTTTGTACCTGGAACAGTACTACGAGCTTTATATGAACACAACACACATTTATACGTGTGTATGTGTGTGTCGGTGCGTGCACCAGTAGTGAGGTTTGAACTCAGTGCAAGGTTGGTGCTCTGCCACCTGAGCCACACCTACACTTTTTTTTTGAGGTAAGAGTCTCATGGACTTTCCTGCCTGAGCTGGCTTTGAACCTCTGTGATTCTCAGATCTCATCCTGCTAGTAGCTAGGATTACAGACCACTGGTGCCTGGTTACATGCACTGATAAACTCTGAGGTGTATACATCCACGTACACATGGAGAGCCTGAGGCTCAGAGGTGAGGCTTTTTCCCTAAGGGGAAGTGATGAAAACGGGGTTCGAGTTCTTGCTCATGACCTCAATATCCACTACCTAGTTCTTGCCCACAAACTCTAGGCCTGTGCTGGGTCCAGAGGAAACAGAAAGAGCAAGATGGGGGACTGGGCTACCACTCCCAGCAAGTGCAGCCCAGCAGGGGGGCTGTGACCATGAATACCAGCGTAGCACAGCTCACAGGGCCTGGCAGTGGTGGAGCCCAAAGAAACTACCCTAGACCTAGGGTGGGAGGTCATTCTGCTCAGAGCTAAAGCAAGGGCTAGAAGGGGTTGGGGGTGTGCCAGGTAGCGGTCTAGGAAAATCACATATGGTCCTGAGCACCGAGTTGCCCATAGGGTGAGGTGAAGAGGCAGTGCCACGCTGACTGGACTAGGAAGACGAGCCTCAGTGTTCAGAAATTGGACGGATGCTATAGAGCCGGGCAGCTGCAGGGCTGGGACCAAAGCGCAGACGTGTGGATTTGCAAGGCGTCCGGCTGCATCCTGGTGACTTTTTTTTACATCCTCACCTCTCTCTGAAGGCTGGAGCCTCTGCACACATCCTTCTAGTAGCAGAAAGGTGGGTCTTACTGGGCCAAGGAGGAGCTGGGGACTCTGGGTCCTGCCTAAGCCGTCGGTCCTCCTATCGGTAGCCCAAAGCTCTGACAGTTGGCTAGAAATGGCTCTGAAGGCTGTCACGCCTCTGGCTAGAGACACAGGGGTCCGCCTGGTACTTAACCATGATAGCTGCTTGCTAGTAGGGAGGAAATGGAAGGGAGGTACCAGGCCAGGGAACACCACAAGAAAGCCTTATTTAAAAAGATATGGTTTTATATGAAATGACTTCGTTCCGTTTAGAAAATTACAAATGAGTAGAGAGAAGTAAACAAAATCATCCATTATGTCAATAGTCAGAAATCACACACACACACACACACACACACACACACACACACACAATCTTAAAAATACAGTTGGGTGCTGGTGGCTCACGCCAGTAATCCTAGGTACTCAGGAGGCTGAGATCTGAGGATCACAGTTAGAAGCCAGCCTGGGCAGGAAAGTCTGTGAGACTCTCATCTCCAATAAACTAGTCTGAAAAAGCCGGAAGTGGCGCTGTGGCCCAAGTGGAAGAGCGCTAGCCTTGAGCAAAAGAAGTTTAGGGACTGTGCTCAGGCCTTGAGTTCAAGCCCCAGGACCGGCAAACAACAACAAAACCCCAATGGGATCAGAACCAATCATATGATTCTTTCATTTATGTTATACTTTAATTTCCTATTAAGTATTAGTAGCACAATTTCCCAAACTGAATTCTGTAAGACACGAGAATCTCAAGACATGAACATATTAGCAATGTAAAGGGTTTCCCAAGGAAATGGGTTTGAAGAACGTGTGGGTGAACACAGTTAACGAAATAGCTTCATTAGGAAGATACTTAGAGAAATGAATCTCTAAGGAAGGGCTCTAAGACTTTTTTTTTTAGAACCCTTAATAGCATTTCAGGTGTTGCATGGAAGAAGTTTTATAACATAACTTACATATATGCATTTCTCTATATATGTTAATAGGTAATATATTCATACTAGTTCAACACTTTCTGGCACCTAGCCCTTTTTTGTATGAATTATTGTTGAGCAGAGTCTTACTTTGTTCCAGGGCCTGTTTCTGTACAGGAGGACAGAGGGACACTGCTCTGCTCGCTTGACTGGTTTAAACTATGATCCTCCAGATCTCACCTCCCTAAGTAGTTAGGATTATAAGTAGGAGCCACCATGCCCAGCTTCTGAGCATAGCCATTCAGTTGCCTTCTAGATGGCAACTATTTTTTTTTCTTTAATTGTTATCAGTTTCTTTGCTATCCTTTCAGAGATCTTCTATGCATACACAGAAACCCCCTGGCATTCATGCACATATTTTCCCACAGAATCTTTTTTCATACTTGCATAATATTCCTGTGTAGGTGTATCATAATTTATGTAACTGATTGCATGAGGAGACACTCACTCTACCTCTTGTTACAAACAACCCTGGGCGGCCATTGTAGTATAGGTAGTCTGGCTCTGGACTCAGACTGCACATGTTCAAGTCCACATTGTGCTACTCGCTAGTTTGATGTCCTCAGGTCATTCACTTAATTCTTTTGTGCCTCAACTGGTGCATCTGTAAAATACAGATGATAAACAATAGCTTTCACCTTGTGGGAGGACAGCTTCAAGGGTTGTATGAGATAATGCATGTGAAGCCTGGCACCCAGAGAGCATTTAATAAAGGTTAGCTCTTATTATTATTACAATCCACAATTATTTCCTAAGGTGATCTTCCTGAAAGTGGAATGGTTGCATCAAAGAGTGGCCAATCGTCTCCAGCTTCCCGTGCTGCCAAATTGCCCTCTGGAAAGGCCGCACTAACTCTCGCTCCCCCTTAGTGAATGACAGGACCTGTTTTTTCCACACCCTCACCATCAGTGAGGTATTTATCATGTGTTTAATCTCTGCCAATTAGGTAGGCAAAAGATAACGTCTCTTTGTTGTTGTCATTTGCATTTATTTGATTCCTGGGGAGGCTGAACATTTAAGTGTATTGGCCCATTGTATTTCTTCCATTGGAATTGCCTGTTCATGTCTGCAGCCTGTTTTTCTATTGAGTTGTTCATCTTAGTGATTTGTAAAAGCTCTTTATAAATATGAAGGTGACTGACCTTTTGCTACTGTGTTTTCTTCCCCCAAGTTATTTGCTTCTCACAGTTTAAAACACTGCTTCCTTCCTTCCTTCCTTCCTTCCTTCTTTCCTTCCTTCCTTCCTTCCTTCCTTCTTCCCTCCCTCCCTCCCTCCTTCCCTCCATCCCTTCCTTTCTCTCTCTCTCCTTCCCTCCTTCCCTTTCTTTCTCCCTCTCTCCTCCCTCTTTCACTCCCCCCCCCCCATTCCCAACTAGGTTATATGTGCACCAACCGAGAAGTTCCAATTCTGGAACTTCACCATTCTGAGTGTGACTGGAGTCTTTCCCCAGTAGCATTCTTCCTGCACCCCACCCCCTTCATCTGCGCTGGAGTCCCAGTAACACCTTACCACCTTTCTCAGCCCTAGATGCTGGTGGCAATCAACCAGGAGCTCCAGAAGTTGGGTAGGGACCAAAAGTACAGCCACGAAATGGTCAGACCGGTGGGTTTCAGATTCCTCAGGATTTTTTTTTTTTTTAACTATGAAGTGCAGCAACGTGCATGTGTTATCAGGGCACATCTCGGTGACTGGGGACGAATGGGCCACATCTGCACAGCGGGCTTTGCTCCAAGGCTGGTGATCTCATGGGTAGTCTACTGGTGACCTCCAGCCACTTCCCTTCTTTTTCTTGGGAAATGTGAACCTAGACAGCTCTTCTCAGGTCCCAAACCACGCCTTTCCTCACTGGGGTATGTTACTCTTTTCCTCCCATTCTTTCTTCTTTCTCTCTCCTTTTTGTGGCAAGACCGGGTCTTGAACTCGGTACCTGACAGTTTGGTCATTGGCTGGCACTCTACCAGCCGAGCTGAGCCTCCAACCCCAGGGCTGCCCTTTCTTACGGTTCTAACACAAGGGACCGCCTCCCCCCTCCCCATGGCCACTTGGCTCCCAGTGAGCGGGGCTGGGGAGTGTCCAGCGGGGACAGCCCGCTCATTCTTCCACTCTGCTCCCTGACAGGGGGCCTGGCAGAGGCGGCACACGGCCTCTGTCTCATGGCTGTGGGGTTGGGCTGGGTGTGTGCCCCGTAGGGAAAGCCAGCGTGCAAGAGCATCACTCAGAAGGCCTGGGCCCTTCCGAGGACCCAGGGCCACAGTCACTCTCGCTCCCCAGGGTAAAGAGGCCCTCCTATCGGACCACAGCGAGCCCATCTTAGCTAGCGGGAACTCTTAGCCACTTTGGCTAGGCTGCCTTCCCAAGGGGTCACTTGTTGGCCATTCACTCATTTCATTTCTTTCCAGTGAGTGACTGTACTCAACTCCGACGTGCCAGGTTGTTCATTGGGCACAGGGTAATGAGCAGGACAGACAGGCATCCTGTTCTTAGCAAGCTTGTCCTCTGGAAGGGACGCCGCTGATCAGCAGGTAGTCAACAAGAAAGGCCAGGCAGTGATAAGGTGGGAGTGACCTTAGTGAATTCATGGGCCAAAGGAGGCCTATGTAGTTGAAAGTGAGTGGAAGATGGGAGGGGCAGGAGGAGAGGCAGGCAGACCCCAGACGATGGGGAGGGGGGTGGGTGGGAGGGCCAGGGGGAGAAGTCTGATTTGGCCTTGCTCTGCCCTGCCTTGCCTTCTCTTCCCTCCTCTCATGTGCCCACTAGGAAAATCTCAGATTGCATATGTAGGTCAGATTATATTTCTACTGGATAACCTTAAAAGACCACAAAATAAAAGTAATCATATATTTGAAGCACGCCATGCCCCTTATAAATAAGAGTTTTCTTTTACAGCTCTTGAAGGCTTCTCACAAGAGTCAAGACAGCCAGGACCCAGCAGACCTTGTGAATTGCGTACTGTTTTTGCATGGAGGAAGTTCCTTGGTGGGGGCAATGGCGACCACATAACGGAAGGAAAGAGAAGAATGGCCACCAGATGTTCCTTGCCACAATGCCCCAGAACCTCTGCATTGTCACTTGTGGGCCGAGAGCCTTGCCAAGAATTGTGCAGCAAGGACTGG
Source organism: Perognathus longimembris pacificus (assembly GCF_023159225.1). NCBI lineage: Eukaryota > Metazoa > Chordata > Mammalia > Rodentia > Heteromyidae > Perognathus > Perognathus longimembris. Next base: position 8,225,148 of record NC_063182.1, on the reverse strand, counting down.
AGTGACCTTTTCAAGATGGCCCTGGATTAATTCTGCAAGGCATGATGGGGGGAACATTAGAAGCTTACCTGTCTTACCATCTGCATTGAAGCTCTTTCTCTACCTGAGCCATTGCTACTCCTCCTTCTGTGACTTCCCGTATTGGGTCCAGCACCAGGCCCTGGGAGCCCCAAGAGACAGCTTTTTTGAGGGGCCTCACATAGGACTGGGCTAGCTCTAGTCTCATGGCAGGGCATGAGCGGGGGTCAGTATTATCTGTGCTGTCTATAGACCCAGGCCCATATGGGTATGGCGGCCATCTTGCCAGGTTCTAAGAGGGTCTTGGGACCAGAGCGGAGAAAGCTGAGGAGCAAAGCATCCCTACTCCCCCAGCACGGAGGAGATCTGCTAGGGCAAGAGCCAGAGCTGCACAGGGCAGCCACTTGACCTCGACTCTGTCACTGAGCATCTACCGAGTGCCGACTCCAGCTCCTCTGCTGTGTCTTAGACAGAAATGACTAGCTTTACAGGGAGAGATCCAACCCCAACCCTCCAGAGTTTAGCTTGTTTCCTTCTGTCTTTGTTTTATTACAGAAGAAATACATTTTTTTTTGCTGTAGAAAAATTACACAATACAAATAAGGAAAAAGAAAACAAAACTATTAAAATCAATTCAGTTACCACCAGAGAGAAAACTACTGTTCACATTTTCAACTATCTCCTACAAGACATTTCTCTAAAATGCCTTAGATTCTACTTTCCCCCCCCAGTTAACACATTGTAAAATCATTCTCCTGAGGCCAGAAATACAGCTGTAAATCATTTTAATGGCTGCCTAATATTCCCTTGTTTAGATGAATTTGTTAGGCCCTCTCTCGGGTTCTCCTAATATCAACAATACTTTGGTAAACGTCTCCATCAATTCCGCTTTTCAGCCAGAGGGACAAGTAGGTGTCCCGAGGGAGGTGGGCATTTCCTCAGGAAGGCGGGGGGGGGGGGGGGGGAGGGTGGGCTCTCAAAGGCCCCGGATGCAGGGGGAACTGTGTCACCGTGACTTTCCAGTACCCTGCCCTTGGTTGCTTCCTGCTATCTCTTCCTATGGCAGGAGAGGGGGAGGTGGCCTAAGTAGTAATAGCCCTGGGCTATTGGGCAGTGCATCCTTCTCCTCAGACCAAGTCCTCTCGGCGGAGCCCCCTCCTCCTTAGGCTGGGGGGGGGGGGGCCTCGCTGGTCTGGCTCCCTTCCTCTTGGAGCGATCTTTACCTAAGCAGCCGGGGCAGGGCTGTCTGCGCTGGGGCCCGGGGAGATTGCCTTTGGAAGGATTCTTTAGGTGGGAGAATTTCCCTCGGTGACGCGCTGCATAAAGCCTCAGGACACATCCCGAGATGCCAGGCGTTGGGCCGTGGGGTGTGTGCGGCTGCTGCTTCCTGCCACCTCGTGCCAAACCAGGGCATCTGGTTGCTTTGTCTGCTTGACAGACAATCCCCAGAAAGCACCTCATTAAAGATGGCCACACAGCAGCAGCAGCACCACCACCAAGGTGCTCCTTCTGCACATCCCAGCCCCCGGGGCCGGGAGGCGCGCTGCGCCAGCGCCCTGACCTCATTCCTCTCGGCAGTGGGCGGTGGGTGCGGAGCCGACCGAGATCTGAGAGCAAGACGGACGCCCAGGCCGCGGCCAGGCAACCCGGGCCGGGCCGGGCAGACCTGGCGCTACCTCGCTCCCAGCCACCAGGGGCAGGGGCAGCCGGCTCTTAAAAGGGTTAATGATTCTCACCTCATGACTAAGACTGAGCAGGCTCCTTTGCCGGGCAACACCTGGAGACAAGGTGGCCAGTTTGCCTGGCATCAAAGTCTCCTGCTGTCCTGCTCCCGGCGGGCTGTGCGCCAGCCCCCCTCCCCACCCCTCCCCCGCCTCAAAGGGACTGCAGCCTATTGGAGGTTAATTACAGACTCGGAGTTCAAATGAGAAAGGAGAGGAAAAAAAAAAGTAAACGAAAAACACAACCGATTTAAGTGGACCCAGAGGTCTGCCCTGCAACTTGGGCAGTCAGGTAGCCTCCCAGGGCTGGCAGAGGGCCCCTGGGTGCGTATGGAACAGGCCTTACTAAAGGAATGTGCCCAGCTGGGCTTGCGGCACCTCTGGGCCAGCCAGGTTCAGCCTGATGCCTAGGCTCGCCCTGCCCTCTTCTTACAGCCACCTAAGAACTATCCTCACCCACACGCCTGTGATGGGCCAAGCACCCACAAGGCCGGAGGGACCGAAGTTTCTTATGTAGAGTTTCCACTGAGGCTGGGATGGGAGAAAGCCTCAAAGAGAGACGCTTTCTCCATGCAAGTGAGAGCCAACCCGATGCCCGGTGCTTCAGCCACGCGGCAGAGAAGGAAGCAGCGCTGCTGAGATGAAGCTAAAGGGGAGACACGGATGCTGGCCGGCAGGAACGGTAAACGAGAGAAGGGAAAGACAGAGGCATGAAGCCTGCTAATATCACGGCCAGCAGAAATGATTCTAGTACGGAGCCTCCCCTGCCCAGCAATACCAGCCACTGACGGGCACACAGCCTGACCACCAGGGCCAGCCCTAGTTGTCCCCCGCTCCCTGGGGCTGGAGCCAGGCATTGTGAGGAAAGCCCTCACGGGTGGAGCTCAGGTACCCCAGGCCCCCAGGGGGTCGGTCCCCTGTGCTCAGGGCATCGGCACAGATATCTAGAGCTACACAGCTGAAACCCCCAGGAAGCAGCACAGGGACAGAGGAGAGTGACACTGAGGATCACAGAGCCGCAGGCTCACGAGGACAAGAGGTTTGATGGAAGTTGGATGGACCCGAGTTTGGAGAAAGTCAAGACAGACACGGGGTTGCCAGGGGTCGTAGACCAGAGTGACTGTGAGGACACCCAAGTCTTACACCCAGTCTCCCAGTTCTTCAGCTGTCTGCCCCTTAGGTGGGCGGGTGAGCCTCTCTGGGATTCATCGACTCATCTGTCAAGCCCATGCTGACCATTTTAGGGGAGGAAGCAAAAAGGAGCTCTCCGCAGAAGGATCAAAGCTCCTGGTCATTCTGTTGCTCCTGCTGCTGGGCGCTGAGGTCTGGGACAAAGTGAAGATGACAGTTCTGGAAGGCCATGACCACCCAGAGCCAGGCCTACAGAGCAAAGCCGGCCTTGGGGCAAAATCTAGGGCATGACCAAGGAGAGCCCAGTGTGGAGGGGGCCAGCGGCAGGCAGGCAGGCCTGCGTCCTGCTCCCTCAGCTTGCCTGGGGAAAGTTGTTTCCGAACCTCTAGGTTTGCAGGATACCGTGGGAGGTAGCACCTTGTCTACCCAGACAAACAAGATTAGCTCCACTGCTGAGACGCAGGCACAGCCACAGACGAGGTGGAGGCCCGGAGGGTCTGCGGACTCCTTGGTAAGGAAAAGCAGCCTCCTGCGTGCACGCAGACAGACGCTAGAGCCGCACAGCACGCTTGCGGGGATTTTAAAGACAAAACAACATCAGAAGGCTTCACGGCGGTCTCAGGCTTTAGAGAAAGGTCATCCCACGGCTGCCCCCGGGGAGCGCTGACCATGTGCTTCCGGGTCTGCCTCTCCAAAGCCACCTACAAGCACAGAGGGCCAGGCACGGCGGGGGTGGGGGTGGGGGGGCTGTGGTCCAGGCAGGGGAAAGTGAGTCAGTGCCAACTCAGACGTGGCAGGTGGAGATCCGGCTTCTCCATCTCCTCTCCCAAGGCCGTTCTCCCACCTGCTGCCCTCTCTCAGTCACCTGGGCATCACTAGATGTTTCTCCTGACTTTCTCCGAAGGTCAAGTTCATTCAGCGTCCACTGTCTCTTGCCCCCCTAGCCTTCTATTGTTTGCCAAGCCCTGGTGATTGCCACCGTTCCATTCCCCCAGGCCCACCACGCCAGCGACACACCTTGCACAACACTAGCCACCCCTTCGAGGCCTTCTTCACTTCCCTGACACTAGAAAGGATGCTCCTCCTCACTACCACTTCCTTCCAGGAATGACAGGCAAACGAAACACAGAAGGGAGAGGGGCACCAGGCAGGCTGGGGCTGGGGTGGGGGTGTCACCCCACTGCGTGACTCCGTGACTCATATAACCAGTCAAGTGACTTTGTGTGTCCAAGTGTTAGCTCCATGTCTGAGAAACAGACAGTCCCATGCACCTGTGACAAGAATTAAATGGAGGCAATCTATGTCAGGAACTTAGCCAGGCACCTGGAATGGAGAGATAGCTAACGACTGGCAGCTCTTCTTAATCTAAATCCCTCAAGATCCCGTCAGATGCCACCGCCTTCTCTAATCCACCCAGCCAGGAGCAGTCTCGGGCCCCATGTAGCTCTCTCCTCTTTCATCTCTTCTTTCCAAAGCTGCTTACGACCGCCTGGAGCTTGGGGAGGGAACGTGGGATGCTCTCGGTCGCTGGCCAGAGGAGGCGCTGACCGCGCGTGCTCACACACAGGCTGGGCAAACCAGTGATGGGAGGCTGCACTGTGACGGACGGGCGCCTAGAACAGCCTCCACGGAGACTCCTTGCAAATGCTAGGCGCGGGTGGGGCCCCCCGACATCTAATCCCCCATCACTCCTCCCCATCTCGTCCCTCAACCCAAGCCGGCGTGTGCCCTGCAAGAGCAGAGAGGTGACGAAATCAAAGGCCTCGTGAAAGGATTCCCCTGGTTTAGCCAACCACTGCACCTAACCCAGGCAGAGCAGCACCTTTCTGGAAGACTGGCTCCCTTCAAAGAGGGGAGGGGGGGCAACGTAGCTTTCCACGTGCCGGGGGAAGTGACTCCAGAATGTTCTGTTAAGTCAAGTATGGATGGAGCATGCAGCCCATTGGGATGTGGAAGGTCCAGTCGCTGCGTGCTTGAAGCTGGGGGCAGCCTGGCTGAGCGGCGGTGCTCACACGGGGCGATGAGGTCCCTGATGGTGGTGTCTGGCGTGCAGGGAGGTACATCCAATGCTTCCTCTTCACTCAAGAGGGCGGCAGGGAGCTCAGTGGGACAAGTGAAGTGTGTGCTGGGCTTGAACAGTGAGCAAGGTTTGGTGAAGAGAAGGAAGAGCGGGCCAAGTGCCTGTAACCACAGCTACTCGCAAGGCTGAGATCTGAGGACGGCAGTTCAAAGCCAGCCTAGGCAGGAAAGTCCATGTGATGCGCATCTCCAACTAACTCAAGTGGTAGAGTTAGCGGCCTTGAGCAAGGGGACAATGGATGAGTCCTGAGTTCAAACCCTGGGACTGGCACGAGAGAGACAGAGACAGAGAGAGAACAGAGAGAGAACAGAGAAGAGAGAGAGCGAGTGAGAGAGAGAGAGAGAGCGCACGCCAGGCTAGGAAAAAGAACAGTTTTATAGGGCTAGGCAGTAAGGACACCGCACTGTGTAAAGGCACCGACAGAAGCGGTCCCCGCAGCTGGCGGGGCGCTCGGCCTCGGGAGGCGGTGCCCTCATTCTGGCAATGGAGCTGTCAAGTCTTTTGTCTTGTTGGAGTGTGCGCATCTGTCTCCGGGCCTCAGTTTTCCCGTCTGTACAGTAAGCTAGTGAATTAGAAGCTCAGAGCCACGACTTGACTCACCAGAAGCCACAGACCTCTGGCCAGGCTGAAACTTCTAGAAGCCTTTACAGAATATCTCCGGTTTGGGCAGGGGTACGTGCGGTGATTCCGAGACACAGCACACAGCTCTTAGCCGCTCACTACTACGCACGTCCTAACCAGCCAGCAAGGACAAGCAAGGGGCTTCTGATAGCCTTGCCCAGCCTGGCCTCCACACATGGGGGGGTGGTGGCTGGGGTCCAGATACTTCTGCCCCAGCCCCTCACTCCTTAATGGTTCAGACAACACCCAATGTCTTCCGACCTTCAGAAGCTCCACCGGGGGGCTCTGTGGTCTCTCCCTTCCGCATGTGGTACTGACTGGCACAGGTTAGGCGCCTCGCTTTATTTCCCAAGCCCCTGGGCTCTCAGCCTGCTCACTTTGCTCAAGTCTGCTGGCCCAGCCCTGTGCCCAGTCCTTTCTACTCATTTAAGTCCTCTCCACCCCATCTCCCCCCGCCCCACAATCCCCCCAGACCTCTTCAGACACTTCCCGTTGAAAGGAGTCTCTCCTCCCTCTCTTCTAGGTCAACCCTTTCTGGAGTCAACTTTGCAACTGGCACGAGGCCCTCTGTGTCTATTTTGTTCAGCAAGGTGACAAGCGATGAGGAGGTGATCCGTGACAAGGTTTCTGCCAGCACAAAGACCCCTGGTCATGGTGCACTGTGCTTGAGCAGGAAAATACCTGCGCTCCCCCCACCCCACCCCACCCCAAGGGGCTCTCTTCTGCAGGGAAGGGGCACCCTCTCAACCAGGGCTTCTCAGACTGCAGCGTGCGTCTTCATGGACTGGATGTGCAGTTTCTGATCCAGTAGGGCAGAGGTGGGCCCCAAGAACTTTCACTTTGAATAAGTTTCCATTTTGTTCTCTAAGTCAGGCTCACACCCGTTTTAACATTCGTCTTTTGCACAAGGGAATCCACAGGATCAGCTAACGGCTCAGAATGGTGCGCCATCTGGCTGGACTCTGGATGTGCAGATTGCTTTCTGGCCAGGCTAAATTCTGTCTTCCCAGGAACTCTTTCTTGCCTGTTGGTGCAGGCTCAGGGCCTCGGGCTGCCCTCCTGTGTCCGTGTCCATGGTTCCTGTTCATACCTGACGGCAGCCTTCCTGCTGCAAGCTCCTCTGAGGGCAGGGACTCAACCTGCTCATCTCTGTGTCCGCCTTGTATCCACCCAAGGGCCCAGGAAACAAATACCTGACTGGTTGATCGGATGGGGAGGGCCTGCTCCAACAAGTGGACCAACAAGGAGCTCTGCCTCTTGCGGCTGTGTCGTGAGGGGCACAGAATATGGAAGGGCCTGGAGCCAGGTGGAGGGGAGGCATTGCAGGGCAGACTTCAGTTCAACCTACCCTGCCACTAATTCATGGCTGATTGCACGAGCTATCCCTGCCCTCAGTCTCTCCATCTGTAAAGGAGGGATCCTAGAATCACCTCTGCGCTATGTGCAATCAGTGCTGGCATGCAGAAATGCCTGGCAACTGGTGGCTGCTCCCCCGCTTGGCCCACATGTTGGACATGGTCGTGACCCCACTTCTCACCAGGATTGTTCTCTTTCTGATGTGCTCCTAGGTATCATCCGGGCTGAGCTCAGATGCCACCCCCTCTGTCAAGTCCCCTGTACTCCCTTCTAGAAGAACAGCCTATCCCTGGCCTCACCACACGCCGCACATTTATGATTGTACACTCAATCCCAATCACAGACATTCGGGAAGGTTCTGTTTCTCTGCCCTTTCTGAAGGCAAGGGGTGTGGTTTATCCACATAGTAGAAGCTATGTTTTGTAGAAGTAGTAGAAGTGAATTTTTGCAGAGCTGAATCTACAAAAGGGAATGAAAGTGTATTGCCATTTGCGTAGTCACCAGGTGACTAGGGTACTGGGGAACTTGATGGGTGGAGGCTGGAGGAAGGCTAGGAAGGGGGCTCTAACCTGCCTGCTGCTGTGCGGGGAAAGGTGGGCCATCAACTCAGGAATGGCGGGAAAACAGGGCAGAAGCATGGTTCGCATGGGGTCTGAAGCTCAAGCTCAGAAGTTTAAAAGCCCCCTTTCCTACAGCAAGTGTCCTGAATGCCTAGTGGCCGGAGCAGAGGCGTAAAGGGCAGCAGGCCAGGGCAGCCATCTGCAAAGCCAACTCTGTGGCCAGGGTTGGGGGCTTCCCGCACAGGGACAACGGTGTTTCCTCCGTGGGCTCATTGCTTTGGAGGCTGGAGTTGTCCTGACTTTGCCCTGAAGCTCCAGACACCTAAGGTAAAAGACAATAATGGGGATTGCTCTGGGATCCGCCCATCTCTGAGTCCAAGGGACTCGGCTTCCCACGGAACAGCGGCTTCTATCTCCACTATCTCCCAGAGCCCACCCAGGCCGGACAGCCCGCCCTGGCCTAGGGGAAGGAAAGGCCCCGCTCAAACACTTTGTGGATTTGGGGGGAGGGCACCGCTGGTGCTCTACCATTTGAGCCACAGCTCTACTTCCAGCTTTACTGCTGGGTAATTGGAGATAAGAGTCTCTAGGATTTGTCTATCTGGGCTAGCTTTGAACCCGATCCTCAGATCTCAGCTTCCTAAGTAGCTAGGATTATAGATATAAGCCGCTGGTGCCTGGCTAAAAATCCCCTTAATTCCTCCTTTTCAAACAGTGTGTGATGAGCTTTCATAACATGTTTGTACTTTGATCTTTTAACTCTAGTCCTCTCTCCTTTCCTCCTCTCCCCCACAGCTCCCTCCAGAGTCCCAGAGTCCTCTTGTTACATATATGTCCCGTTAACATCCTCCTCCTCCTCCTCCTCCTCCTCCTCCTCCTCCTCCTCCTCCTCCTCCTCCTCATTTCAGGTCTGGATTCTGCATCTGAGAGAAAACGTGTGCTACTTGGCATTTTGGAGTGTATGCTCTTAAACTGTCCCCTCTGTTTAGAACCTGAGGCCATCATGTCCAATTTTACTTCTGTCCTACTGCTCCCCCCCTTCTCCCATCCCAGGTGACTCAGTGCCGGGTCCCGGCCTCACCGCTGTGGCAGTCGGAACAGCAAGGGCTCTCTGTCCCCTCTTCACCCCTCCGAACGCCCGGGACCTGGGCTGAGGAACGATGAGTCCTGGTCTGTAAACTTCTTTGAGCTCTGGGGATGAAAGGCTGCCGGGAGGTACAAAGTCACTCCCTGCTTGTTGTTATTGTTCCTCATGAACCTCGAGGTGCCAGGGAGCCAGAGCCGTGTGTGAGGTGCAGGCTGCACCCAGAGTGTCAGGGAGACCATTCCGGGTGCCAAGCTTAGCAGGGTCAGCCAGGGGCCACGGCCAGGGAGTCTGCCAACCCCCAGATGTGGCTCAGACACGTGCCTATGAGCACAGCCCATCTCGGAACCAGATCCGGACAGCCAGTAGTTGAGAGTTTGTTCTAGAACAAACCATGCCTTAGCTTTACGACAGAAAGGGGATGAGAAACAAAGATCTGGCAAAGATGTCTTTGTGCCCAGGAAATCCAAATGTGAGGTGTTCAAGCTCCCTGCTTGGGCAGCCCGTCCATCTTCGTACTACTGTAGGACACCTGGTGAAGCCCAAGGCCCTCCGTGGGGCAGTCCCCCATCATGGGGGACTTTTGACAATGGAGACGTTTCCATCAAACCATGGCTGCTCTTTCTAAGGTCAGACAGAGAAAGCTAGTAACTTAGAATCAGATCCCAGAGCGTATCATCAGCACAGGGATCAGTATATCAGCATATCAGAGTATCTCAGCACAGCACCTCAGCACAGGGTTAACATTTTCTGTGAAGTCTATTCTCCATCTTCCTTGTTTCACAGCTCTCTTGGGTTGGGGGGTTCTCAGGGAAACAGGACTTGAGGGCTGGGGCTCTCTCACCATGCAGAAGGTAAGAGCCGAGAGCTGAGATCGGCAGTGCCTTCCAGCACCTCACTATACTATCGCTGGGCCTAGAACCAACCCCCAACCCTGATGCCAAGAATGTTCCCGGAAAAAATGGAAGGTAGGGGGCACCCCAGGTAGGGATACCAGGAGTCAGCCCCACAAAATCTCCATGAGTCATGGAACAGAGCACACGCCTGCGGCTCGGGGCCCCACCCAGCCCTCCTGCGCTGAGGCAGGGGAAAAGCCCATTTCCCCATACTGCCTGGGGGGGTGGGGATGGAGGGTACACCTTCTATTATTGGCTAAGGAGGAGTTGGGGTGCTGCTGGGTGTGTAGCCAAGGGGGGGGTTCAATTCATTGATGTCCTGTCCTCTTCTGCTTCCTCCCTCCCACACTCCAGATTCCCTCCTTGCATGAAGCTGAAGGGTCTCCTGAGTAAGTACTTCACACTTTCAATGCGTGCATCTCTCAATCATGCAACTAAATATGGCCTGGTCTTGCTAAGCCCCCTCCCCAACTGCCCCCCCCGGCCCCACCCGTGTTTCCCCCAGCTGAGAATGCAGTGAGTATCCACTTGAGAGGGGAGGCCTCCTGCTCTGCAGACCACCGGCATCTTAATCATTCATCCTGTGAGACTTGCGTTAGGATGCTCTAGTAACATACCGGGGCTTAAGACCTGGTTCTCATTGCCATGGTTACTTTCTTTGGCTATCTTGTTTTGGAGCATGATCCTCCCCCAATGCGTTTCCAAGTTATAGAATGTTCCAAACACCCTAAATTCCTCTAGCTTCAGGCTTTGGGGTAGTTTGGTGTCTTCCTTGAAAGAAAGCATTTCCCAGGGGCTGGTCACTGGGAAACAAGGAACATGAAAAGCCAGTGGGGAAAGACAGCAGGAAAGATTGCAGTGAGACATTGAAAAGACCTTTCTCACAGAGTAGAAGGTGCTGGGGCAGATATTGAAAGGCCTATGGAATCTCCCCTCCCTCCCCACTTACAGCCCATCCCCCTGATGGCTGCTATTCTACCCTTTGCTGGGGGAACACTCATTTTCCTCCAGCTGAAGCTTGCTACGATTTCAGCTCCGACATCCTTGCTGTGGGAGAGTGCCATTACCTAGCCAGCCTTTCTAGATGCTCAAGTTAGGATGTATATGTGGTGGGAGGGAGGAGGGGACTACTAGGAATAGTTCACTGAGTCAAATGTGTGAATTGTTGGTTCTGCAGAGAGGAAGCCTTCGTTCCCTCGGGTCACAGATTGGCACAGACTGGAAACCAATCCCACGCCAAGGCTGCCTAGTGTAAGCTGACCACATCCCACTCACAGCCGACCAACAGCCCTTAGGGAGAACTTCTAGACACCTGCCCTGTAGAAAAGGGCACAGAGGCACCTGGCCTTTAAATGTTCTTAGCCCCAACGGGGCTGAAGACACCCTTTGACTCCTAGGCTCTTCCTAAGAAAGACAGCAGAGCCTTACTACCTCCCCTCTTCACCCCATCATACCGAAATTCAGGACAGGGAAGAGATTTGGCTCCAGTGGCGACCACAATGGAAGCCTTTCAACTCGAGTCAAGTGTTCTTTTGAAGCCAGGTTTTAAGGGTTGCAGCCCAGGGCGGGATCTCCACAGAGGGGAGCAAGCGGGGCATGGCTGTCCACAGTGTGCTCACTTGAAGCCCAAAGTTTTAGTTCTGGAAAGTACTTTATGAGGACAGGACCACTTGCTCTCAGGGTTGTGGAAAGGATTCAATGGAGACGGAGCATTCAAACACGCCTAGCGCGCTGGCCAGCCCGCAGGAGACACCAAGAAAATGCTTGCCTGAAGAAGAAAAAAGGAGGGAGAAGCCAGGGTTTCCCCAAACTGGGCCTCGAGGCAAGCCTGGTTCCACGGGGAGGAGGTGCACACCCTCCGCCCAAGCCTGGGAGACCCGAAGAGCAGCACCATCCCTTCATCCTGCAGGTGCCCAGGGAGGGCATCCAAGCGGGTGTCTGTCTGCTCACCCGGAGGGATGCAGAACGCACGGACCCAGGGCAGCCGGGAGGCACACCTCTCCCGCGCTTGGTCCAGTTCCCACTCCGGAGCGCCGCCGGCCTGCCAGGCGGGGTATCCCCTTCAAATCTCCAGGGGTGGCGGGGCGGAACGGACGGACGGACGGACGGACGGACGGACGGAGCACACGGGCTCCGCGTCCCGGGCGCTGCGCTGCAGGCCACCCCGGCCCCGCGTGCCCGTCGGCGGCGGTCTCGGTCAGTTGCCCCCCCACCCCCAACGGGCGCGCGGCGCTTCCTCCCCCGCACGCATCACCTGTACCCGGCACCCGCGGGGACGGACGGGGCGCCCCGGGCGCGGCGCGCGCGCGCGCGGCCAGCCCGGCTCCGAGAGCGCGCGCAGGGGTGTCCTGCCCACCCGCCGTGCCGACCCCTAGACACTCGCACGCACACGCGCGCACACACACGCACGCACGCACGCAACGCCCGGTGCCCGGCACCCGGCGCCCCGGCGCGGCTCGCTCGGCCCCAGACTCACCCGCGCGGCGGCGCCGGGGGCCGGTGAGCGGGCGACAGGTTTCTCCCAGCGACACGGGGTTTCTGGGCGCGCCGAGGTGCCCTACCTTTCTCCCCGGGATCGGGCTCCCGCTCCCGCTTCCTCCCCTCTCGGGGCTTCTTGCCGCGGCCGCGGCCCCTTTTCCTGGGCTCCGACATTCCGTCCCCGGTCCCCGCGTCCCCGGCGGTGGGGCGGCCTCGGTCCTCCGCGGCCGCGCTGCGCCCCCGCCGCCTGCAGCCCCGGTGCCCGAGCGCGGCGCCTTCTTATAGGCGGTCACACCCTCCGGGGGAGGGGAGCGGCGGGCCTTAACTCTTCCCCTCCCGCGCCGGCCGGCCGCCCTCGGCCCCCCTCCCCACTCGCTCGGGCCTCCGGGGACCGGGGGCGGCGGGCGTGCGCCCCGCGCCCCTGCCCCGGGCCCTCCGAGGGGAGCGGGGCAGACGCCCCAGCCGAGCGCCACGGACGTCCTCACCAGGGGCGGGGGAGGGGGGCGCGGGCGGGGTGGGGGCCTAAATGCGATTAGAGAGGGCTGGGAGTGAGAGCTCCCCCGGCGAGGGCCAGGCCGAGGACAGAGTGGGGGTGGGGAGGGGGAGCGGAGGGCCCAGGAAGGGACGGGAGGAAGCCCGCGGGCCACCCTGGCCGCCCGCAGCCGGCAGGGGCCCCCCTCACCTCCTGAAGGTCTGGCCGCAGCCCCAGGGACTGCCGCGATCTGGGAATACCCTTGCTGCACCTCCACTTGTGCCCGGTAGGAGGAGGGGCCCCTCCCAGCCCGGCTGGGTCGTTGGGGAGCCTGGGCGCTCCAGGTAGCTTGGAGCCCCCCCCCCCCCCTCACGCCCTAGCCTGAACTCCCTGCCCGGCCCGGAGCATGGCAGCTCCAGCTGGATCCTCTCTCTGCAAGGCCTGCGGGGTGAACTCCCAGGCTGCAGTCTCCCCCTCCCCTCTCATCCCACAAACCACAGGGTAAGTAAGGGCTGTGGGCAAGGACACCCTGGCCCCAGCCTCCTGGCTGGGTGTGGTACTGAAAGGGTTACACAGCAAAGGCTCTCCCTCTCCTGGCTCCCAGAAAGTCTGAGCCTGCGGTTTGCCTGCCTGGCTCTGCCTGAGGTGTCCCCTTACAGCCATCCCTACCAGAATCCCAGTCAAAGATCATCCCAGCCAGTCCTTGGCCCCCTCAGCACGGTCCCAGGGCCTCCCTGGACAAGGCCCTCCTTAGGAGAGGCTTGGGTGATTCTGGGGCTTTAGGACTTTTTCTGGAGCCTGGCTTGAACTAGAGGCCAAGCTTGAGGGGGGGGGGGAGGGGGGGGGATAGTAGCACAGAAAGAGAAGATAGAAGTGATGTCTGCACCAAAGGCCTATCTCTAGGGTTCTTGCAGCCTTAAGCCCATCTTACCAGGGCCAGCTCGGTGGAGCCCAAGTGTAAGGGAGAGTGAGTGGCCTCCTCACTTCATTGTCGCTTTGCTCTCTGTGAGAGGACAGCAAAGGATCTGGGCAGAGCCAGGTCTCCCCCCCCCCCCTTTCTCTGGAGGTGCTTGGGACTGCATTCAGGGTCTCATACATGCAGAGGTTCTACCACTGAGCCACAGTACCAGCCCCCAGGCCGCATTCCTCTAATGCCCTGTCCATTCAGTTCCCAACATGACACTCACAACCATCCCTCCCCAGTCATTGGCCAGAGCCTGGGTTCAGTCCCTTCTCCCTGCTCCCAGGTTCTGGGCTCCTGGCTTAAAGTCTTAACCTCTTAGTCTAACCTCTCCAAGACCATGAGAGCATACTTTCTGAAACCCGAACCAGATCCCTTCACTCACTGTTATCCACAGGTTAAATCCAGACTCTTCACAGCCAGCCAAAGTCCTATGCCGTCCAATTCCAGCTCATAACCTCCAGCCCCAAGCTTGCGCCTGAACTACACCTGCCTGGGGCCACACACACTAAGTGCTGACTCTGCTCCGCTCCGTAGTTTGCACTCATTATACCAAGCTCTCTGCCCAGAATGGCCTCCCTCCCTTCTTGCCCAGCCGAGTCCTCTGCTAATTCATTTCGCAAATACACAGGAAGGCTCTCAGTGTTAGGGCCATGCAGCGAGCAAGACATGTGGTTACATGTCTTGGTGAAGATGGACAAACCACGAATCAGACAAATAATGGATTAATTAAAATGGGGTCAAATTAAGATATTTATTCAATAAACGTGTGTATACACACACAATACATACATGCATACACAGGCTGAGAGGAAACATACTGCTTTCAGTATGGGGATTTGCGAAATGTCTAGGAGTTGGCCAGATCCAAGGGCAGCTGAGATGAGCGGACCTGGCAGAAGCACAGCATATGCAATGGCCCTGAGGCAGGAACGATGTTTTGTGTCTTTGCAAAATCAAAAGAAAGTCACTGTGCCAGAGTGTGTATGTATATGTGTGTGCACAGACCTGTGCACAAGTATATGTGTATCTACTTGTCAGGCATGCTTGTGCACGCTTGTGGGGTGTAGGGATGTAGAGGGTAATCCACATACTCAAAAAGCTGGAGAAAGAGGGCTGGGGATATGGCCTAGTGGCAAGAGAGCTTGCCTCGTATACATGAAGCCCTAGGTTCATTTCCCCAGCACCACATATACAGGAAACGGCCAGAAGTGGCGCTGTGGCTCAAGTGGCAGAGTGCTAGCCTTGAGCAAAAGGAAGCCAGGGACAGTGCTCAGGCCCTGAGTTCAAGGCCCAGGACTGGCCAAAAAAAAAAAAAAAAGCTGGATGGGCTGGGGATATGGCCTAGTGGCAAAGTGCCTGCCTCGGTTACACGAGGCCCTAGGTTCGATTCCCCAGCACCACATATACAGAAAACGGCCAGAAGCGGCGCTGTGGCTCAAGTGGCAGAGTGCTAGCCTTGAGCGGGAAGAGGCCAGGGACAGTGCTCAGGCCCTGAGTCCAAGGCCCAGGACTGGCCAAAAAAAAAAAAGTTTAAAAAAAAAAAAGCTGGAGAAAGAGGAAAGCAGTGATCAAACCATCCAGGGAATTGCAGGCAAGTAAAAACCCTGTTTTTTTTTTTTTTTTTTTTTTTGGTGCCAGTCCTGGGGCTTGAACTCAGGGCCTGGGTGCTGTCCCTGGGCTTTCTTTTGTTCAAGACCAGGGCTCTACCTCTTGAGTTCCACATCCGGCTTTTTTCTGGTTAATTGGAGATGAGAGCCTCCTGGACTTTGCCGTGTGGGCTGGGTTTGGCCAGTGATTCTCAGACCTCAGCCTTCTGATTAGGTAGGATTACAGGTGTGAGTCACTGACGCTCAGCCCTGGGCTTTTGTTTTTAAGATCAATCAGTGGTCTGCTTCTGAGTGCAGTGGAAGGGTGGGAGAGCGCAATGGTTAGAACCCCTGCCTTCTGAATGCTTTTTGTATCCTGTAAGTGTACTTTCACTTCCTGCCGTGGGTAGTTGCTGCCTCTACCCCTCCGTTAGCTAGGACCCCTTTAGGACTGTGACCCCAACACCTGACATGGGTAAGTGGGAAGTACCTGCCTGTAGAGCAGGTAAGTGATTCCCTCCTTGCCCCTCAGGTTAGCAAGAATGTCTAAGGGCAGCATCTCGACAAGCAGCTCTAAGTGGGGGCCTACCGTGGAGACCCTCGGAGCAGCCCTTCCTGAGGGAGCTGGGGCTGGAAGGGTGGGCAGGATTTTGAGGGGGGTGGGTAAAAAGCTCTAGCTGGTTGTAGGCAGGGAAACCAAGCTTGGCGTAGCCCAGTTCCTCACCCCTCTGTGAAGCTACTCTGTGCTCTTCATTTCGCAGATGTGAAGTCAGTCTGTTATCACTCTCTATTGCAGATGAGGAATCCCAAGTGCAGACAGATAAACTCATTGTTAAGCCAATAACGGCTAAGTGGCAGGACAGGGTTACAAACCCCTGCATTTGGGTGTCCCCTGTCGGTACTCTTTCTCATGCACAGCCCTGTGGTTTTGCTAGAAAAGCAAGAAGATCTGCATCGCCCTCACTGCTCTGGGGCTGGTATACAGTGTCAGGTAGCCGGCATGGGAGGTAAGCTAACAGGACTCCCAGTGCTTGTCTTCCTACTCCCAGAGCAAAACATTGGGGGAAGGGGACAAAAGGAGGACAACCAGGCATTTAGGGCACACCTCTTCCCCCTTGCCATCATCCCCCACCCCCAGGACCAGAACTCCTGCTGGGAGCTTAAAAATGACCTTTTGGACAGGCACTGGTGGCTCAGACCTGTAATCCTAGTTATTCAGACAGATGAGATCGGAGGATTGAGGTTCAAGGCTAGCTCAGGTAGGAAAGTCCATGAGACTCTTATCTCCAAATAACCACCAGAAAACCAGAAGTGGTGCTGTGACTCAAAGTAGTAAAGCGTCAGCCTTGAGCAAAAGAGCTCAGGGACAGTGCCAGGACCCTGAGTTCAAGCCCCATGACTAACAAACAAACAAAAAAGAACTCTGCTGGCATGCTTGTTGTCCTGGGAATGCCTTCCCTCTCCCACAGTCTGTGGGGTGCCCCTTGGACAGCCTGGCATCATCCAGAAAAGAAGCCTCCTCCCGCCTGTTGCACAAGGGGACACGAATAGCAACACGAGTTAATTCAATTCCTTTAAGGAGCAAAAACACAATGCTTCACTAGCTTACAAACTCCCCCCCCCCTTTTTTTTTTTTTTTTAACAT
This sequence comes from Perognathus longimembris pacificus, assembly GCF_023159225.1. Taxonomy (NCBI): domain Eukaryota; kingdom Metazoa; phylum Chordata; class Mammalia; order Rodentia; family Heteromyidae; genus Perognathus; species Perognathus longimembris. The sequence continues at coordinate 8,208,536 of NC_063182.1, read as the reverse complement.
TTTCCCTTCCACTTTGAGGCCGTGCCATGAGCAAACTTTGAAGTTTAGTAAAGTTTAGACTTGTTTGAGTCATGTGCAAAAATACCTTTGAGTGAAAAGAGGAAGGAAAAAAAACAAAAAAACCACATCATCCCTTCCCCCACCTAAGATTTGGGGCTCTAGAAGGGGCGTTCCTGTAAAACTGTCTTGCAGCCGGGGTCCTGGGAACCAAGATGGGACTTGACATTCCCGTAGGACTTACTGCCCCGTAGGGATCCTCGGGAGAGCCTTAGGAGCCCTCCCTGCTCTAGGAGAGGCAGCCCTGTCCCCCAGATGCTCCCTGTGGCTTGCGGTTCCTGAGCGGAGATCAGGACAGTCTTACCTTCAGTCAACCCTACTCCCTGCCCAGCAGCACAACAGCCATCCCCTGGAGATCATGCGCACTCCCACTTACCCAGGGGAAGCAGAGTAACCTGGGAAAAGAATCCCAAGAACCTGGGAACCCTAGGATGTAGCAGGTCCTGGCTGGAGCCAGGCATGTATGGAGAAGTTTGTGGAAGCCAGACCTGCCTTCTGGGCAAGGAGGTCCCCTTCCTCATCAGAGTGGAGGGACAGGCTTCTTCCCACGCCTGCGCCCTGGCCTGTGGCTTCAGTGCCCTGTGAACTACAACAGGTGTCTTCCCGCGCAGTCAGGTTGCCTCGTGCTGCACCCCTTGGATAGAGGACTGGCCGGCCGTGAAGAAGGAGGCTATACGATCTGGATTAGGGAAGAACATGGGATGGGTATTCAGACAGCAGGGCTGGGATCTAGGGTGTTCCTGGGATTTGGTTCATTTTCTATACCCAGCTCCCAGGCTACACACCAGGGAGACACGTTTTTGGACGCCTCTGCTTGCCACTCTGGAAAGGCTCTAGGAACTTGGGTAGCTGAAGGGCGTGTGTTTGGGGGTGGGGGAGGCTGTAGAAAACAGTGTGGAGAAGCTCTTGATGCCAAACCAACAGGCTAATGGAGCCATACACAGGCCTATAAACCCTGGCTCATCTCCTTCAAATTGTGCCTGCCCACTCAACACACACACACACACACACACACACACACACTCACACACACGAGAGTGCACAAACTCCACTGAGCCCAGAAACAGCAGAGATGCTATCAGTCGGCCTATCATCAGGAGTTGAGCGTCTTTCCTTCATTTCAGACCCCCTGGAGAGAGAAGGAGGTGGAAGGGAAGGGGCAGGGCCCATCTCAGCAGCAGGCAGGGAGGGGCCAGGACCGAGAAGAAAGCATTGGCCCAAGACAGACTGGGGCGCCTCCCCTGGCTCCAGGGGCCGGGAGAAGAAAGCCTTGCAGCCATGGGAGAGAAGATGAGGGGAGAGGTGAGGTGACAGGCAGGCCTGGGCAGGGCTGGGAGCGGGGCTGGAGAGGAAGTGAGAGACTGGAGCGGGCCCCAACAATGGGCAAGGGTGGCGGTGGTTTGCGCGAGAGAGGACAAAGGAAGAAAGCGGTGGAGAGGCCAGGAAGGCAGGGGAAAGGCCCTTGGACGTGCTGTGTGCCCTCAGGAAGATCACTTTCCCTCTCTGGCCTGCCTCCTTGCCAGGAGATGTGGAAATGGGAGGTTGGAATATCTCCCGAGTACCTTCCATGAAATAAATCTAAGAAATGTGGGCAGGTGAGGAGGCTCTTCGCAGCCCACAGGCCTTCTTCCCGGCCCCATGCTCTTCCCTGGCCCCTCCTTCTGTGGTTCCTTGGCCTGGCAGGACCCCTCAGCTGTCAGTGAGGGCCTCTGGCAGCAAGCCTCAGGCCTTGCTGCAGGGGAGAGAGCGGCCTCTCCGGGGCAGGCCTGGGGGAGGGGGGTGGCATCTGAATGGAGACATGAAAGGGACTGCACACTTGACTGCGGTGTCTCAGAGCCACAGTTGTCATTCAGGTGAGACATGGGATCCCCCTTTCTCCTCAGTGTGTGTGCATATATATGTGTGTGTGTGTGGGGGGGTGTTTCAACCCTTTTGCCTGCCTTGCTCCTCAGGCTAACTGCATAATTACACAGCAATAATACTAAACTGGCACCTACACCCCAAGTCCCTGTGTAAGTACATAATTTATTTATGTAATGACATAATGACTTCTTTGCTGCCCTGAGGGCTCATGGGACCATGCACAAGAGTTTTGCTACTAGGGGTAGAGAGAGGGTATGAATCAGCAACTGGGGGGGGGGGACCCCTGGCTCCCGTGGGTTCCCTTCCTGCTCTCAGGTAAAGGAGGCGAGCCCTCTCAGGTAGAATATGCTGACATCCCGTTCATCCGGTCAGTCCCGAGGAGCCAGCACCCGTCTTCGTCCCTTTGAGGACTGTGGAGGCTCCTCCGGAAGAGCGCAATGCCTTTCCGGGCAGAAGGAGACAATTCAAGCCTGGCTGGCAAATTTGGAGAGGCTCCTGGTCACCGCCCCAGGAAACCAAGAGGCCTTGCCCAATATAGGCATTTATAAGCCTGGAGGGTAAAAATTCTCTTCTCTCTCTCTCTCTCTCTCTCTCTCTCTCTCGGTGTCTCTTAGCCCTGCCCAGCCCAGCCCTACCCAGCCCAGCCCTGCCACCCCAGGCTTGGCTGCTTCTGGCCTGCAGTCCAGCTTCCCTGGCCTGGTCTGGATTCTGGTTCCTGTGTTGTCATTAGTCCGCTTCAGAATTTCCAATGGACAACTGCACAGGTGCGAACTTCACGGTGGCGGTGGCAGGCCTCGGGGATATTAGAGATCTGGGGGTGGGGGGGTGGGGTGGCTGTCCTCCTTCTTTCACTCCCACTTGCCCCTTTCCTTCTCCCAGAGCCCCCTGTCTGTTTATGAAAGTGTCAACCTACCCACAAGGCGCAGAGCGCTTGAGCGTGGAGGCTGCCGGCTCGCGGAGCCCTGCGGCTGTGAATGTTACCACTCACCCAGAGCAGGTCTACCGAGGCCCAGCAGGCGCGGGACCTGCGCCTGGGGAAACCTGAGTTCCAGGAGACTTTCCACGTGGTCAGAGTTTCCTGGTGCTTCTTGGGGAAGTGATGTTTTCCCTCAGGGCCTATCAATGGCTGCTTCCCTGACAGCGAAGGGGAAATGGAAAAGCTCTCCGAGGGAAATTCTAGCAATAAACTTTCAAAAATAGACCCGGGTCTTCTAATATATCCCCATTCCTGAGAACTATGTCCCTTGCCATCCACCTTTGTGGCCTCTTCCTGCAGTTCCCCTTCCACTTCTGGAAGGCTCTCCCGCTGGTTCCCGCCCCTCCCTGCAAGGTCTGCTTGTGGTGACAACAGGGGGCGCATGTGTGTACCTGACTTCAAGAGATCTTAACACCTGTACCTGGCTGCTGGAGGCTTCAGGATCTAATCAGCGCCTCCATCGTCAAAACAACAAGGAGCAGGAGACAATGGTATTGACCTTGATGGCCATCTCGGACCTCTACACATCTCCCTGCCCTCAAATCTGCCTTCCCGACCCTGCTCCACCACCCGAGCTCCTGTGAAAGTGGCTTCCTCTCCACTCCCCGAAACAGTGGCTTTTCAACACTGTGGTCCACGGAGAGCCTACCATAAGTCTTTGTCTAATTGCTCACATTGTTTTGGGGTTCTGACTGTCAGCTTAAGTGCCTCTCTGATGTAATTTATACAGTCTTAGCGCCAATGCCACCAACCCACTCCCTAGTTCCTCTGAGGCTTTCCTCAGCCTGGCATTTGCCTGCTCCTTTCTTCAGTCCTTGAGCTCCGTGCAAGACAATACCTGCTCAGCCCCTGTCCTCAAGGAGCTTACACACAAGAAGAACGATGGCCCACAGAAGGGAACAGACCACAGTTGAGGACTGAATAATTTTCTAGGAGAGGATCAAGCTCAGTACTCTGGAGGGAGTTAGGTGAGGTCCCGGTGGTCCACCAAGGTAGGCTTCTTGTAGAAGGCAGTGGAAGATTCCAATGAGCAGAAAGAGCTGGAGTTGGGATGAGAGCTGGGGATGGGAGCATGGAGGGTGTGTATGTGTGCTGTCTTTTCAAGGAGACTGGCACCCTGACCCCCACCCCTGTGCCTGCTGGCCTTTTCCTATCCCATGTCAGGACCGGGGTGCTTACGCAGTGGCATATTTGCTTCGTCCAGGGTTCTGTATAGAGGGATGACCCCTATCCCTGTGAGAGATATCACACACACACACACCTGCACACATGCACGTGTGCACGCCAGCAATGATTCTTCATGCGCTGCTCTGCCAAATTCCCCACGCTCCTCCCACTCCATTCTCAATCTCGCTCTCTCGCTCATTCACGCAAGCCTGCGCACACGCCGTGGCCTCGTCCTCCCGCCCATTATATAACTTTGTTTGGGATTATTTTTGCCCAGAGGTATGAGCTACATTTCTGCATATTTAAGCTGTCCTTGATTCATGCCTGCCTGTGTCTGAGTTCTGTTTGCCCAGGTGCCCGCCCCACCCACTAGCTCTGAGGTTCCTGGGAGCGTGCCCACATGAGGCTCAGCTCGCCCCATAACTACCGGTTACAACCACGGCAATGGACACAGGGCCACAAGAGCTCCCACTTGAGGGGGGGGGCACCCAGGCTGTGCCAGGTTGGTAGATTCTCCCCCAGAGCTGGTTCTCCTGGGACTTCCCACTGCTTTCCTTGCCCCTTCCTGGCTTATGGAGCGCCTGTCTTTTTCCTTCCTGAGTGCACCCCAGTTCTATGGTCTCAGGGTGCGGGCCCCATAATTCCAGGGAAAGGGACAGTGGGAGGATAGACAAAATGCTAATTAATGGTTTGTTTTCTATTCGTGTCTTACAAATAGAAAAAGCTTAATGTAATTACTGAAGTGGTTGCAGGGGGCTCTTGGTACATTGTGAGATAATTATCTGACAATCACTATTTTATTTTTAAGAGCTCATTAACAAATGGGCTGTGAATGGCTTCCTTGCCTTCTCTCCTGCTGCGGAGCTGGGGGTGATCGAGCCAGGAGAGGACAATGGCAGGGAGAAAGCCTTTCTGTCCGCGGTCACCAGTTGAAATGAGGATTCAGCTCATTTCAGTGTTCAGCCTCTGCGAGGAGCTGGCGCCAGCTGAGCTGCCAAGGCTTGACAGGCTTGGTGGTGGCCATGGCCCCCCAGGTCCTGCCCACATTCCAGTGGCATCTGAGGCAGGCACCAGATCCCTGGGTCCCCAGGGACGACGGTGACCTCCTTACAAAGTCTGCCACTGGAACTTTGCTCCGGGCATGCCAGTGGGACCATCGCCACAGCACATCCTGTGCATAGAAGGCTCTGTTCATGTGCCACCCGAGAGCTGACTGCACTCTGACCGGGTGCCAGGCTGCACGGCCCGATCTACAGGCAAACTCTGCTAGCTATGCTGAGCATTGCTGTATCATCTGCAAGCAGTAGGACTACACAGCAGCAGAGATTATGAAGCCCAGTCAGTGGCTCCATCCTTGCAATCCTGGCTACTCAGGAGGCTAAGGTCTGAGGATCCCAATTCCAAGCCACCCAGGCAAGAAATTCCATGAGACTTATCTCCAATTAACCAGCAAAAGGCTGGAAGTGGAGATGTGGCTCGGGTGGTACAGCAATAGCCTTGGAAACACACTAAGGAACAGAACCCAGGCCCTAAATTCAAGCCCCAGTACTGGCATATACACATAAACAATTTATAGGCTGGGTGGGGGAGAAGGATGAAAGGAGTAATATTGATCAAGATGCCTTGTGCTCATCAACTGATGTGTTGAATGGTAACCCCTCTGCACAACTACTTAAAGATAATAAAAGTATACAGTTAAAAAAGATTATAGGAGTCCAAAATAATCTCTAGCCGATTGGGTGGTTACAAGGAAAGGACCGTGGTGACATCTGTATTGGAAAGGAAAGGCTCAGATACAAGTACAGGGCATGCTTTCCCAGAGTATTTGTGTGACAGCCTACAAGATTAGAGAACCACAAGGAAGGCTCAGAGATGAGGCAGCTTCTAGTTTGATGGACATAAAAACGTGTGGAGGAGTTATGGGAGGGAAGGCTGGGGGAAGTGTGTGGACAGCAGGCTGTACTGAGTGTTTGGAGCTCACTCCCAGGACACGGGGCGCTTCGAAGGGCTCCGGCGTGGAGGCGGGCCAGCCTGAGTTCGATACCAGGAGGCTCATCTGGTAGTAAAGAATGGGCAGAACGAAGCCAGGGGAGTCTGTTGGTGCATTCTTTTCCACAATGGGCTGCAGTGCTCTGCTTCCCCCTCACTGGGGTGCTTGCCCACACATTTGAGTGCCAATCCCATCTGGAACATCCCGAATTACAGTCTCTGGGGTAGCGTCAGGATGTGCGATATGTAACTATTTGGATGCAAATGGTGTATTTGATACCCACTTGAGAAAACTGGCTCTAGCTTGGCATTTAAAGCACCTCCCTACAAGAATTGCATTTTCAAGTTAATGGAGAGAGAATCCACATACCACACAAATGACTCTTTTAAAGTATATGATTCAATTGTTTTTGGTCTGTTCATAGAATTGTGTAACATCACTACAATAAATCTCAGGACTTTTCCATTACTCTAAAAGGAACGCTGTGTATTTGAGCCCCTTCCTTCCACCCCCTAGACAATCACTGATCAACTTTCTGTCACCGTACATTTGCCTGTTCTAGACATTTCACATCAATGGAATTGTACAACATGTGGTCTTTTGTAATGGACTTTTTTCACTTAGCCTAATATTTCCAAGAATCATCCATGTTGTAGTGTTTCATTTCTTCTCATGGCTAAATATGATTTATATATTTATTACATATAATAATATAAATAGACATGTGATAGACATTTAGGTCATTTCTACATTTGAGGTTTTGTGGAGTATGTTTTCCTTTCTCTTGCACATACATATTATGTGAAATTTCACATATATACTATGTGAAATATATGAAATTCCATCTAGAAGTGGAATTTCTAGGCCACATGGTAACTCAATGTTTAATCCATTGAAGAACTGACAGTTTTCCAAAGTAGAGCCCAATTTTACATTCCTGCCCACAATTTATAGGGTTTCTAGTTTCTCTACATCTATTGTCTGATTTTGAAAGTCCAGTTCTCTTTGAGGATGCAAAGAACTATCCTGTAGGTTTTCAAAAGGCAGCTTTATTATGATATAACTCAAACACCACACAATGCACTCATTTAAAGTATACAACCAAGTATTTTTTGGAATATTACATTATTTTAATGTGGTTTTATTTTTGCATTTCTCTGATGACTAATGATGTTGAACATCTTTACAAAAAACTTTTTTGGTGCATATTGGCTATGGGTTTAACTTCTTTGGAGAAATGTTTATTCAGATCTGTGGCCTACTTTCCTTTCCAACTTTACCGAGGCATAATGAACAAATACAAATTGTGCCCATTTTGAATTGGGCCATTTATCTTCTAAGGCTGAGTTCTAAGAGTTCTTTAGCTATTGTAGGCATAAGTCTCTTGTCAGATACACGCATGATTTGCAGACATTTTCTCCAATCTTTGAGTTGCCTCCTCTCCTTTCCTTTCTTTTCTTTTCTTCTTCATCTTTTACTTTTTGCTAGTACTGAGGCTTGAACTCAAGGGCCTTACATTTTTGCATGGCTTTTTTGCTGGTGCTCTACCACTTGAGCCATACCTCCGGTCTATCTTTTTGCTGACTAATTGGAGAAAGAGTCCCAAGGAATTTTCTCTCTAGGCTAACTTTGAACCATGATTCTCCAGGTCTCAGCCTCCTGAGAAGCTAGGGTTATAGGCATGAGCCACTAGTACCCACTTTTCATTTTCTTGACAGTATCATTTGAACCACATTTTTAATTTGATGAATCCCAATCTACCTTTTTTTCCCCAATGTCATGAATATTTACAAGTACTCTTTTGTTTTAAATTGAGCTCTTAAGGTTAGGCTTTTGATTCACATTAAATTAATTTTTACAGATGATGTGAGGTATTTTTTATTTTTGTATTTTGATTTTTTGTTGTCTCAGCACCACTGCTAACGTGACTACAGTTACATTGAAAAAATAAATTCCTCCTAATTATCACATGGACTTCAGTCTGAGAACCTGATAGAGGACATAGAACTAGACTAGGGAATGCAGAGAACTGAGATCAAAAGCTGGGCCACTGGTGGCTCACAGTTGTAATCTAGGCTACTCAGGAGTGGGGATTGGGAAGACCTTGAGGTTCAAGGCCAACGTGAACAAAGAAGGTCACGAGGCCCCATCTCAACAGAAGTTTGGTGTCCCAGTGTGTTTGTGTTCTCAGCTCTTCAGGGAGAATATACAGGAGATCACAGTCCGGGCTGACTTTGACAAAAAGTGGAGGTATGGCTCAAGGGATAGAGAGCCTGCCTAGCAACACACACACACACACACACACACACACACACACACACACACACACGCGCGCGCGCGCGCGCTCGCGTGCGCGTGCACTCCCAAAGGCAGGGGAGACAGGCCAGGCTCTCTCATCTGAGCACAAACCAAGCCAACAATGTCTGGAGTTCATAGCTTACTCTCAAAGTCAGGGAAGTGGCAGGTTTGGGTCACTGACCCTTCTTACCCATGGGTCTGTCTCCGCATGGCCCCGTGCCACTGAAAGCAAGAAGCTCTTATCGGAGATCTGGTCCTATGTTATTTTGTGTACACTAGTGGCTTTAGAGAATGACCTCCAAGGTTCCTTGAATCTCAGCAGAATCTCTGGAAAAAGGGGGGTCCGGGGAAGGCGACACCTTGAGAGCTGATACAGGGGGAGAAAGTTCTGGACCCTCTTTCCATCCCCACCTTGGTCCTTAAGAGCTTAGTTGGGATCAGAGTAGAGGTGTGTGCTTGCATGTTGGGTTAGATGGCTAGATGTCTGGCTTTGTAGTAGTTTGGATTGCAGGAGCAGGCAAGCGGGGGAGTGACTGATGGGGGAGGCAGGTCTGTTGAAGGCGGGCCCATCTGGAAAATCCTCCAGCCTGGAGATGCTCACAGACAGACTAACAGATGAGGGGCATGATGGTCTCTTACACAAATATTTGGAAATCTAAAATCATATTAGAACACCTGTACAGGGGATCTAAAAGAGAAACAGTGGGCCCAGTGCTGGGTGGCTCATGTCTATTATCCTAGCTACTCAGAAAGGTGAAATCTGAGGATTGTGGTTTGAAGCCAGCCCGGGCAGGAAAGTCTGTGAGATTCTTATCTCTAATTAAACACCAAAACGCTGGAAGTGGGGCTTTGGCTCAAGGAGTAAAGCACTAGCTCAGGACAGTACCCAGGCCCCGAGGTTAAGCCTCAGGATCAGCACAAGAGAGAGAGACAGAGGAACAGAAAGAGTGAGAAACAAAAACATGGGTGAGAAACAGCATGCCATATGAAGTAGTAACCACTTCAGTGACTAATATGTGGCCCCAATCAATGTTTGAAGAATGTGAATGAAAGATAGCAGTTGAACAAGGTAAAGATGACGTGAGAGACAGCGGGCATGGCCCTCAACCTAGACCCAAGGGACTGTGGAAGGCAGGAAAGCCTTACTTGTTTACTTTAAGTTTTCGTCTATAAATTTACTTAAATTCATGAAAAAAAATTGGTCTAGAAAGCCTTTGCTTGAGGTGTGTGTGTGGGGGGGGGGGCCCTGGAGGGATGGGGCTGCAGGGTCACCCCAAACAGGAGACTAGCATAGGCAGAGTTCACAGGGCAGGCCTGGTGGGCTGGGACGAGACAGAGAGAGTGAAGCAACTGGAGAAGTAGACAGATCCCGTTGTGAAAGTCTGGAGGTTCATCTAGGGTGCCTGGCTGGGTTCTATTTTACAGGTTGGGCCAGGAGTTCTCATTAATTGTCACACCTGTTAGGATTAAATGAGTTAATCCAGGTTAAATTCTTAGAGCTAAGTGTTTAAGTGTTCATCCTCCTCCTCCTAATTGTCTTTATGGTTTGTTTCTCAAATGAGTTGTAGGTTGCTTGAGGACACAGATTGCATCCTTTAGAAAGGCCACGCGCTGGTCAGCTAACCCAGACGCCGGGATCAGAGAAGACTTCTCAGTGATAAACATGGCTCCCCTGAGTCCTTGAAGCTATTCAGGCTTGAGGAAGAGGGTATTTGGAGTGAGGATTGAGGAGAAGGAAAGGAGACTGTTTTAAAGAAGAGTGTAGGAGAGCCAGAGGGGACAGAAAGTATGGTAACTTAAATACCATCCTGGGAGGGGGTGTCTGTTCTAGAAGCTAAGGACAACTGATTGTAGCAATCACACAGCAAGGTTGCACAGACAAGAGACATAGTAGTCTCTTATACTAATATTTGGGAAAATAAAAACCAATTTGAATACCAATACAGGGCTCTAAAAGAGAAATAGTGGGCCTGGTGGTTCATACCTGTAATCCTAGCTACTCAGTAAGCTGAGTTAGTATACAAGTCAACTGCTTTCCTATTTCAGCCTTGAAACTTGAAATTAAAACATATTATCATTTTGCATCCGCACTCCTTACAACCCCCCAAAATACTCAGGTATAAATCTAACAGGAATGTACAAGATCTATAGTAGGAAAAGTATACAACTCTGATGAACAAAGAATTCAATAAATAGAGAGAGAGAGAGAGATCATGTTCAAGGGTAAGAATATTCATCCTGTCAACTCTTTCTAAGTTGATCTATATATTCAATGCAATTTCAGTCAAAATCTTAGGAAGTTATTTTATAGATACTGGCAATCTGATTTTAAAGTTTATATGGAGAGTCAAAAGACTGAGAATAGCCAACCCAATATTGTTTTGGCCTTTTTTTTTTTTTTTTTTTTTTTTTGTGCCAGAAACTGGGGCTTGAACTCAAGGCCTTGCACTCTTTTAATTATTTATTTTTGTTTGTCTTGTTTTTTTTTTTTAATTTTTGGCAGGCCTGGGGCTTGAACTCGGCGCCTGAGCACTGTCCCTGGCTTCTTTTTGCTCAAGGCTAGCACTCTACTGCTTGAGCCACAGCACCACTTCTGGCGTTTTTCTATATATGTGGTGCTGAGGAATTGAACCCAGGGCTTCATGTATACAGGGCGAGTACTCTACCACTAGGCCATATTCATTAAACATTTTTATTGTCAAGGTGAAGTACAGAGGGGTGGGCCTTGCACTCTTGCTCAACGTTCTCGCTTATGGCTGGTGCTTTACCTCCACTTTCAGCCTTTTGTTCAGATTTATCTTCTGGGGCTGGCTTTGAGCCATGATCCTCAGATCTTATCTTCCTGAGTAGCTAGGGGTACGAGCTGGTCATTAGTGCCCAGCCACCAACTCAGTATTGAAGGAGAAAAGCCAAAGACAGAGGACTGATAGTACCTGACTTCAAGACTTCGTATAAAGCCACAGGAGATACTGTTGAAAGAACAGAGCAATAGGTCAGTGCAACAGCACTGAGTGTTTAGAACAGACCTACAGACATACATCCAGTTGATCTTTCGTTGTTTTTTTTTTTAAATTTAAATTTTATTTTTTGCCAGTTCTGGGCCTTGGACTCAGGGCCTGAGCACTGTCCCTGGCTTCTTTTTGCTCAAGGCTAGCACTCTATTACTTGAGCCACAGTGCCACTTCCGACCTTTTCTGTGTATGTAGTGCTGAGGAATTGAACCCAGAGCTTCATGTATGCAAGGCTAGCACTCTACTGCTAAGCCACATTCCCGGCCCCATCCAGTTGATCTTTTTTTTTTTTTTTTTTTTTTTTTTGGCCAGTCCTGGGCCTTGGACTCAGGGCCTGAGCACTGTCCCTGGCTTCTTCCCGCTCAAGGCTAGCACTCTGCCACTTGAGCCACAGCGCCGCTTCTGGCCGTTTTCTGTATATGTGGTGCTGGGGAATCGAACCTAGGGCCTCGTGTATCCGAGGCAGGCACTCTTGCCACTAGGCTATATCCCCAGCCCCCAGTTGATCTTTGACAAAGGAGCAAAGGTAGTCTTTGCCCAAAAAAGGTACTGCAATGACCATATTCACCTGCAAAAGCTGACTCTAGGTACAGATCTCACCCACTTCACAAAAATTAACTCAAAATCAATCAGGGCCCTAACTTTAAAATTCTGGACTGCACAACTCTTAGCAGATAACATAGGAGAAAATCTAGATGATATTAGGTTTGGCAATGACTTTCCAGATTCAATGCCAAAGGTATGGTCTATGAAACAAATAGTTGAAAAGCTGGAAATCATTGAAATTAAAAACTTCTGTTCTGAACAAATAAAGAAATGTTAACAAAATGTCAAGCTAAGTCACTGACTACAGAAAAATATTTGTGAATTACATCTAATAGGTGTTGAGGGGATGTAGCTCAGTGTTAGAAAACTTGTCTAGCATGTTCACAGTCCTGAAAAAAATCTGATAAAGGAATGTTATCTAAAATAGAAAATGAACTCTTAAAACTCAACAATAAAAAAGGAACAATTTACTGAAAATGAGCAAAATGTATGAAAATAGACTTCACCAAAGAGGATACACAAGAGGCAAAGAAGCATATAAGAATGGCCCATATCATATATTATTAGAGAATTGCATTAATAAAATATCATTACATCTCACCTAGAATAGCTAACACTTAAGATGTTGACAACCCAGTGCTGACAAGATCATAGAGCAATAGTAACTCTCTCTCATTGCTGCTAATAATGCAAAATGGGAGAGTTACTGTGTTACTTTGTAAGATAGTCTGGCATTTTCTTTTCTCCCTCCCTCCCTCCCTTCCTTCCTTCCTTCCTTCCTTCCTTCCTTCCTTCCTTCCTTCCTTCCTTCCTTCCTTCCTTCCTTCCTCCCTTCCTTCCTTCCTTCCTCCCTCCCTCCCTCCCTCCCTCCCTCCCTCCCTCCCTCCCTCCCTTCCTTCCTTCCTCCCTCCCTCCCTCCCTCCCTCCCTCCCAGCCTCCCTCCCTCCCTCCCTCTCACCCTTCCTTCCTTCCTTCCTCCTGCCTGGGCTGGCTTTGAACCCTGATCCTCAGATCTCAGTTTCCCAAGTAGCTAGATTACAGATTACAGGTGGGAGCCAGTAAATGCCTGGCTGGTATTTTCTTATAAAATTAAACACACTTTTACTATATTCAGCAATCATAGTATTTTCCTTGCTACTTATCCAAATCCTGTCACACAGATGGGTACAACAACAATCTGCAAAATTTGAAAGTGACGGAGATAGCCTTTAGTAGGTGAATGAATCATGCAGACAATGGAATGGTATTCAGTACCAATGAGCTATCAAGACATGAGAACACCAGCATACACTTAAATGCCTTTTATGAAGTGAAAGAAGCCAATCTTATCTCATAATGTGCATTGCAAACACATATCATTCTAGAAAACACAAGAACTTTGGTCAGTGATGGCCAAAAATGTTGGGAAAGGAGAACTGAATAGATGGAGCATAGGGGATCTGTAGAACAGTAAAACTGCCCTGTATGATACCACAATAGTAAAGATATGTCATTAAGCACTTGTGTAAATCATAGCATATACACCCTCCAAGGTGAACCCTGGTGTAAATTATGGTCTTTGGGTGACAGTGATGTGTCCACGCAGATTCCTCAGTTCCTGCGGATGCGCTGCTGTGGCGGGCAGGGTGTGCTTATGTGAAGGGCCGACACAGGGAATGTTCTTACTTTCTACCCCATTTTGCTTTGAACCTAGAACTGCTCTAGAAATAAGGTTTTTAAAATTAAAAGCAATGATCAATAACAAAATAGCATTGGTGCCACATGCTCTAAGCCCTACTAAAGTGTATCTTGTTCTCCAGGATCTTCTAGATGGACAGGTCAGAAACAGACCCAGTGCTGAATGAACGGAGGAACTAAGTCAGAAAGACTTGCTGCAAAGCCCTGGCTCCCAGCCCTGCTTGCCGCTAAGTTTTTTTTCCTGTGGCCTCAAAAAGCTTCCAATTCTTCCTCTCAGTCCAGGCTTCTCCTTGCCAACAAAAGGTTTAGAGGAACTGGGTGCTGGGAATCTTCGCTACTCAGGAGGCTGAGATCTGAGGAACACAGTTCAAAGCCAGCCAAGGCAGGAAAGTCCATGAGCCACTAAAAAAAACTGGAAGTGGAGATAGGGCGTAAGTGCTAGCCTTGAGAGAAAAGGCTAAGAGACAGTGCCCAGGCCCTGAGTTCAAGCCCCAGAATTGGCACTACTAAATAAATGAACTGAAGGCAAAGCTTATTCTATATTTGGGATCTGAAGCCATAGAACTTAGAAACTCTGGCTTTCTTGTATCTTAACTTTCAAAGGAGCCTTTGGTGCACAACTTCTAACCCAGAGCCTCCATTGTAATTTATAAGGTCTGACAAACAGGCCAGCAAAATTCCGAGAACTGACAGGATCTGTTTGGCCTGCTAGGGACTGTCATACTTGGGATGTCTTGGTTCCTTGAAGGGAATAACAATTTAGATATATGAGCTTTTCCCAAAGGATCCCAGGCCCTGAGACTGGGTGGCTTGGTGAGTCGTCCTGTGGGTTATTTGCCTCTTGTAGTAGTTGCCAACAGAGCTGTGTGGGAGGATCACCTCGGACGATTCCAGGGACCATGTGTAGTGTCAACAGGTTCCCAGCTTTGATCGGGCATAAGCGATTGGGAGGAGAAGGTGGCTAGCAAAATCTGCTAGGCCCAGCCCTCTCCAGGGAGGCTCGCCCACCTTCCATGGCCATCACTCCTAACCTTGCAGGCTGGGTATTGAAGGTCGACCTTTGAGGTCCCAGTCCCAGGAAGGGAAGCAGCCCTGTCTGTTTGGACTCAGGAATCTTCAGTGAATTTCCATCTCTTCTGATCAGACTTGAACTCTCTTTCACAGAGCATATTGGCACTAACTAAATCAATTAGGTTTTGACAAGATTAAATCTTTTTGGTTTGGGAGGCAATATCAAAAGTGCAGAATTTCTGGTAAATGAGAAAAAGAAAAAAAACCCAAACAAACCCTGAGTATTTCTCTTAAGGGCAATGAATTATGCCTTCCTTCTTGTGTTCTACAGACGGAATTACTCAACTGGCTTGTTCTGTTTTAATTAACCCAGCTAATAACTTCCCTGCTGGATTCCCTTGTTCATAACTTCTTGGTTTCACATAATAACGTGTTTGTTTCTTCCTTTGTGTTCTAATGAAATGATAATAACCTTCCTTGGCATTAATTTCATCCTCAATATCCGGAGATTTCATTAATCTAAACCCTTTTTCCATGTGCTCTTGCTCCCTTTTAAAGGAAATATTTCTGTGTTCTCTTCCCTTGTCTTCTTCGGGGAGGCTTAGCTAATCTCTGCCCTCTAGAAAGAATCTTTCTGTACTGCTTCCCTGAGCTGACAGGGCTTGGCCCAGGCTCCTGGGGCCACTGCCCTGGCTGGGCCTTGCTGAGCTCGCTGCATTGCTGGTTCTGGGACAAAGCCCATTGCGCACTTGCAGCCTGCCTCTGTGCGGATCACCTGGGCATTCGCTTGCTAACACATTCTGCAGCTGAGGTCAGGGCAGAAGGGGTTTCTACGCCACTGGTGTCAGGATCTTGAGAAGAGGTTCCTGTCTCGTGTCAGGATGGAAGGCCCTGTCCAGACCAGAGGCAGTGCACAGGGCAGGCTTGGAGAGGCGGGACCCGGGGCTAGCGCCGAGCTCAAGGTAGTTGGGAACTTAGTGAAGGTATTTGGATAAAGTAGGGCCATGATGAGTATGTCAGCTCGTCAATAATATCCACTGTCTTCCCTTTTTCTTGTTTTCTTTTTTTTTTTGGCCAGTCCTGGGCCTTGGACTCAGGGCCTGAGCACTGTCCCTGGCTTCTTCCCGCTCAAGGCTAGCACTCTGCCACTTGAGCCACAGCGCCACTTCTGGCCGTTTTCTGTATATGTGGTGCTGGGGAATCGAACCTAGGGCCTCGTGTATCCGAGGCAGGCACTCTTGCCACTAGGCTATATCCCCAGCCCCTCTTGTTTTCTTGATCGGGAGCAAAATCTCAACTACCAACTGGCGTCAGGGTAGAAGATTCCTGCAGGGTGACTGTCTGCATTCAAAATGACACCACACTGAAGACTCACTGTGCAATTACGTGCCACACACGTTCAGTCCTACTCTGGGGCTATCTTCTGTTCCTCAGGGGCATAAGGCTCTGAGACGGTACGCAGCACTGTCCTCAGAGAGTTCCACACTGGGAAGTGAGGCAATGTTCCCCAAACACAGAGATCTAGACCCCAAGGGCTTGCACTGAGCATGTTATGGATCACAGGAAGGGAAACCTACCACTCAGTGGCCACAGAAGGTTTCAGTGACTTCCTGGTGGACAACTTCTTTGATTTCTATCATTCTATAGACCAGAGAACCTTCTGGGATGCTGTAATTCTGTAGTAGCCTAGCCCTCTTGAGTGGTATTGGCCCTAGAGCCAACAGACCAAAGGGTCAAAGCAGCAGCCTAGCAGCCCTGGCAAGACAAAGGAAGCCCACCTGTGCTGGCGGAGGAGGTGGGCAGGGGCCTGCAGAGCAGGCTCTTGAGGCCTGCTAGAGGCCTCTGCAGGGATGGAGATCTTTTTTTTTTTTTTTTTTTTTTTGGCCAGTCCTGGGCCTTGGACTCAGGGCCTGAGCACTGTCCCTGGCTTCTTCCCGCTCAAGGCTAGCACTCTGCCACTTGAGCCACAGCGCCGCTTCTGGCCGTTTTCTGTATATGTGGTGCTGGGGAATCGAACCTAGGGCCTCGTGTATCCGAGGCAGGCACTCTTGCCACTAGGCTATATCCCCAGCCCAGGGATGGAGATCTTAAGAGAAGGTGGCAGGGTCTATTTCCTTTACCTCACTGATACTGTTCACCAGGAAGGCCTACCTGTCTTCCTGCTCCATCTGTGGGTGCAGGGAAGACTCTTGCCAAACGCCAGGTCCCATTCTGGCTGCCCAGGGCACCTCCCCCTCAGCCCCCTGCCACAAGCACTCGGCCAGCAGCAGGTACAGCAAGTGAGGTCATCGCAGCTCGGGGTCATCTCATTGCTCTGACCACGGCATCCGGGTATGGAGAAGACCCGCAGATATCCTCCGACTTGGGGATGGGTTACCTTCCCTAACAGCTTTTCTGCTTTGGGTCCTCAAGAAATCCCACACCATGCCATCCGTGACACAGGCCCTGGCTGCTCTGCCGGCATCACTGGGGGATGGGTAGAGACATCTGGGCTCCTTAGATTCAGTACTCGGCTCTATACTTTGTGAGCTGGGTATGGATGCCAGCCAGGGAAGACGATTCTACGGGCAGCAGGGGAGGAAGCACTGGTGAGCGTCGTTTAGAGCGGTGTACACATAGGCAGATGTGTTTAGTCATTTGTGGCCCTACCAACTTGGCACTTGGCCGACTGCCAGGGTGGCCACTCCTTTCTGATTCTCACCAGTGCAGTGAGTGATATTCTGTGCGAATGGCCTCCATAGCCTGGCCCCTGCTCCATGGTGAGCCCACAGGACACAGCCTCGACTCACATCAAAACTCTGACACAATGCAGGGCACCTGTGGAGGGGACCTGTAGGCAGGAAGCTGCTTCCCTGTTTCACCAGGCTAGACATGTCAGCATCCAGGATCCAGACTCTGGCAAGGCCACCTCTAGCTCAAGGATGACTTGTGAGTGCTCAGGAAATGTCTCTAGGAACAAAGTCCCCGATTCTCTTCTGGGAGGACATGGTTTTGTTTTTGTTTTGGCGCTAGGTATGGGGCTTGAACTTAGGACCTGGGCACTGTGTCTAAGCTTTTTCACTCAAGGCTAGTGCTTTACCACTTGAGCCACAGTCCCACTTCTAGCTTTTTGGTGGTTAATTGGAGATAAGAACCTCAGACTTTCCTATTGCAGCTAGCTTCAAACTGTGATCTATAGATCTCAGTCTTCTGAGTAGCTAGGATGACAGGCACGGGCCACTGGCGCCTGGCTCTGGTGAGTTTCTTATAATTCTCTTTCCATTCCAAAAAGGGTGCAATGGACTCCATCCATGAAATATATCACCTGAATTCACCTTGCAAGCACATTCCAACCAGACTTCCTTCAGGCAGTGGAACACAGCACCCTCTGTGACCATGGAAGGAAGAAAAGCTTTCTGGCTCCTGTGAAGTGCAGGGCCTCATGCCAACCACCCACTACCAGTAAGTACTCCACGGAGGAGATGGAGCGAGCTACCGTACCAGGCCTTGGATTCTCCGGCAGAGAGTCCTGCTCAAAAAGGCGCCGAAGAACTTAATGAAAGGATGTGGTACCTGGCAAGAGTTCCAGCTTCCCGGGAGACCCGCCGGCAGGTGTGGGAGTGGGAGTAGCAGGTCCTCTCCCACCCCCCTGGTGGTTATTCTTGGCACATTCCAGGCCCAGATGCCTCACCCCTACCCTATTGCCCCATGCTAGTTGGAACCTTCTCTGCAGTGAGTTCCAGGCAGCGATTTCCTCTCCATCCCCTCTGCTCCGCCTTTCATCACCCTCCTGTTCCCAAGGCTTTCTACTTCCTGCTCAGAGGCGAAGGGATAGCGACTCAGAGAGTCTATGCCCTAGACAGCAAGCGTAAACAAGCCTAGAAACACAGTTTGGTAAACCCACGGGGCAAGTTTTGAGTACCCTTCGCTCTCCCCTTGTTCCGTTTTCAAAGGAGTTAGTTCGCTGGCCTTGGATGGATGAGCAGAAGTGCAGAGCTTGGTCCACTCTCTCTCGGGAGACCAAGATAGGGTCTTCACAGGGGTGGGGTACTATGTTCCTTATGCTGCTCCTCACCCCAGGTAGAACTCCCTTGTCTTAGAAAGCCGGAACCCCTATCCTCACCCTCCCTTCTCCATCAGCTCACATTCCAGCCCCTAGACCCTGGCCAACGGCAAGAGAAGGAAATTCCCCGTGGTCAGCTCTTTCTGACCAATGCTTTTATGGCCATGATGACAAAACAGGAAAGATAACACAAGCGCACGGATGCTCAGGGACGGAGTCTCTCACGTGACCTGCCCCTTTCAGAGCAACGAAGCCAGTCCTCCCAACGGCCACCTCCGGACCTCCATGTTTCCATATAGCATTGAGCACTGTGTGCTACTTCCTGGCTAAAACAGTCCTCCCCCCCTCCTCTTCCCTGACAGCCGCACTCCAGGCTCTCCCCACTTCTCTTTCTGCTTCGCCGATGATGGCTTGGCAAAGGTAAGTACTCTTCAGGATTCTGACCTTCATTCATTCATCCGTTTATACATTCCCGTCTTCCGTAAGTGTATGGGCTCCGCTCTTGGCTAGGTATTAAGCTACTGGCCATTTATTTAAAACTTTCCCTTCAAGGACTTCTGCAACTTCCACAGAACAATCACTACTTCTAGGACAACCCAGTGTGTCCCCAACACTAGCTTTTCCTAATGGACAATCTTGTGTTCATGACTAGAAAAAGACACTCAACTACCAACAGAGTGTGTCATCTTCTTGAGTCTGCTCCTCTGCTCTTATCTTTTTCTCCTTCCTTCCTTCCTTTTTGCTGGTCCTGGGGCTTGAACTCAGGGCCTAGGGCCTAGGCTCTGTCCCTAAGCCTTAGCGCTCTACCACTTGAGCCACTTGCAGCTTTTTCTGTTTATGTGGTACTGAGGAATTGAACCCAGAGCTTTCTGCATGCTAGGCAAGCACTCTACCACTATGCCACATTCCTAGCCCTGCCCTTCTGACTTCTATTTCCTGTATTAGCATTTTCTTTCTTTCTTTTTTTTTTTTTTTGGCCAGTCCTGGGCCTTGGACTCAGGGCCTGAGCACTGTCCCTGGCTTCTTCTTGCTCAAGGCTAGCACTCTGCCACTTGAGCCACAGCACCACTTCTGGCCATTTTCTGTATATGTGGTGCTGGGGAATCGAACCCAGGGCCTCATGTATACGAGGCAAGCACTCTTGCCACTAGGCCATATCCCCAGCCCCATGTCTTAGCATTTTCACTTGAGCTGAAAATCAGGAGTAAGGTGTCCCATACAGTTCCTGGTTGTTTCTGGCTAATTCTGCCTACACAATGCTTATCTAATCTCTCTCTCTCTCTGTCTTTTTTCCTCCATTCATTCTCATTGCTAACCCTACAAACAAGCCTTCTAACAGCCCCCAACTTTCCTCTTTCATCCTAAATTTCTATTCTACTACCCCCAACCCCCAAAAAAGATCCACACCAAGCTGCTGGATTAATCTTTCAAAACAACTTTTATCTTACCATTCTTCAGTTCAAAAGCCTTGCTGAGCCCCTTATCAACTCTCTAATAGTGTCCAAATCCCCAGGCCTGCCACTCAGAAACCTACCTTGCAAATCTATTCTCTAGCCACTAGGTTCTCTAGCATAGGCTGCTTACTTATATTGCCTATCTTAACACTTAGACTTCCCCCTCGCCCCACATTGTATTTTATTATTTTCTAAAAGTAGTCTCTGTCCCTTTTAGGAAAATGAAATGAGGGAAGATAGTGGCAGTTTTTACTGGAAGAAGTTCCCCACTAGAACAGGGCTCTTTACTTCTGTTTTGAAGAAGAGGACTCTGAACCTGATCATCTTGGAGGTCTTTTGAGCTTTATCAGGTGACAACAAAAGAGTGTGGCTCTGGTTCCTCAGATGCAGAGGGCTCTGAAGGTGTCAGATATTTGGGGAAGAAGAGGAGACAGAGCACTGCAAAAGTCTATCAGGATTCCCAATCACACCCCGAGCCTACCTTCTGGCAGAGTCCCAGACTCTTTTTCTAAGGAGGCACTGGTTTAGAAATGGCAAATGCCACATGAAAGACATTGATATGTATTTTTTTTGGCAAATCTGCCATTTCTAAATCTATCCATGTTGCTTCTCTCCAATAAAGTATTTACTAAGCACGCCATACCTTCTCCTGCAACAATTCCTGAGGCCTTTTGCCCCAACTAGACCACAATCTTAACTTACAGTGACCTTCTCTTATTCCTGATTGGACTTCCAGAACCTAATATAGTCAGGCAACTAAAAGTACAATTCTCATTTCTGGGTGCTGGTGGCTTATGCACTTATAACCCTAGCTACTAAGAGGCTGAGTTCTGAGGATTGAGGTTGGAAGCCAGCCTGGGCAGGAAAGTCCATGAGACTCTTATCTCCAACTAACCAGAATAAAGCTGGGAATGGAGGTGTAGTTCAAGTGGTAGAATGCTAGTCCTGAGTGGAAAAGCTAAAAGAAATGCGTTTGGCCCCTCTGGCTGGGGTCTGGCACACAAGTTCTTCAGGTTAGGTTCCCATCCACTGCGGTGTCACCTTGTCAGTGAGAAGACAAAGCATAATTCACTGCAATTGCAGTCAATTCTGATTCTACATAGAGGGGAAAGGAAGAAAGTCACTAAATAGAATAGCCTATTCCAAAGTGGGATAATCACTTCTCATTTGTCCGAATTCATAATGGTCTTACTAGCATATGCCACTTCAACATGATTCTTAACCCAAGATATTCCCTTTAGCACGGTTGCTTGTGAGACAAACGAGAATTTCATTATTTTCCCAGGAGTTAATCTGAATCCAAGTCAGGACTGGGTTTATTTTCTTCCAAGCTTAAGCAAAGAACCAGCCTAATGCAGAGCTGCCCTCTTTCTACAAATTTCCTGTTTCACACTTTCTCTGGGGGCAAGGGAAGGTAAGAGAATTTTTTAAGGGGGGTGTTCTCTTCCATTCTGCAGATGCTAGAATAAACCAACAGACTTGGCTAGGCAGCAAGGAGCTGCTCATGTCTTTAAAGGCAGTGAAAGAAAGATGTGTCCAAAAGAATTCCTGCCTCAAGATGGTTTACATTTTATCTGTTTTAGCCACAATTCAACAAAGAGAACTAAACTCCTCCAGGTCTCAAGAGCAGAAAAGAAACAGAATTCAATTTAAACTTTCAGACAGGTTCCCTTTGGTCTGTGATTCCGCTTCTGGCAGGAGGTCTGCTTTCCATCTCTGCAGAGCGCGCTTCTGCTTCGAAGGCTAAGTACACGCTCACTGGCTTCTAGATACACTGTCTGCTGCTGTCCTAGCTCATGGCTCCACTTGGCAAAAACCCACCAGAGGGAAGACAAAGGCCACGTGGGATGTTACCAAGCAGTAGCCCATGAATGGGTCCCCAGGAAAAAAACTATTTGGGCTAAAGCAGATAATGATGAAACATCTACTTCAGGCTGCAGTCTTCAGTGACAAGAAGTTGTATAGATCTCGCTGGACCACCAGATGCAATTCAAAGTTAAACAGCGTTATCTGGGTCTACCCCACATGGTGATAGATTAGTGGCCAGTAAGAGAACAAGGTTACCCGTCCATGTAGAAAATGAAATGAATAGGATATGGGCTATGATTCAGATGGAATTTAGTTTGAACATTAGATCCACCTTTGGCCTTTCTCAACCTTAGTTTCTTCATAAACTTGCAAGGTGTTACAAAGACTCCATGAAATGTTTCAAAGTACTCAGGCTAAGACACAAAATAAGAGGAATTCAATTTGCTGAAAGTCCAGAGAAAAAAGATATACTTAAAATCCTGAAGTATTTTATAATCCAGAGAATACAAAGGATTTGTTATAAATGGTACATGTAATTATAGGAAAATGTCAATATCAATGAATGAATGGATAGGAATGTAAAGTGATTAGAATTTAGTTTCAAAATGAATTATAGCGTAAGAATTATAAAAATGGGGAGAAAAAAATCATTGGGAGTGGAGGTATAATTTAATGGTGTAGAACTTGTCCAGCATTTGATTTTGATTCCTAGCATTGTATACACACACACACACACACACACACACACACACACACACACACACACCATAATGGACTCAATGGAAAATCAAAGATGGTACAAGAAATAATCGATTAAATTGAAGGTAGACTAACAGGAGCTGTCCAATCTGATGAACCAAGAAGGGGGAAAGAATAAACATGAGTGAAACTTTAGATCTATGAGACAATATGAAACAACTTATTATGCATGTAATGGAATCCAAAAGACAGAGAAAAGGTAAAAGGAGACGCGAATATATTTAAAGAACTAATAGATAAAGTTCCCCCAGATTTAGTAAAGAAGCATTAACTTATAGATCTACAGAGCTCAACATACTCGAGAGACATCTTAGTTAAACTGATGTAGGCTCAAGAGAAAAATAAAATCTTCTTAGCAGTGAAAGGAAAATGACATGTTCCATCCAGGGAACAGCAATGAGGTCAAAGGTTGTCATGGCACTGGGCACTAAGGACACCAGAACATTTCTAAACAAAATGTACAAAAAACCCTCAAAACAAAACCAAACCAAAAAACCCCCACAGAAACCTGCCAACCATCACTTTGATATCCAATAAAGTTAGCCTTAAAAAATTAAGAAAATGTATTTTCAGAAAACAAAAAAAATGTTGCCAGAAGGCCTATAGTATAAGAAACACTGAAGTTCTTTCATCTGAAATAAAACTGTAAGGTGTAGCAATGTAGACCTAAAGAAAAGAAAGAACAATATGCACAAAGGAAAGTGCACACACATGCCAATATATGTTTTCCAATTTCTTTAGAATATTATGAATACTTAAAGTAAAATTTACAATGCTATATCATTGGGTTTATAATGTTTATGAATGTAATATATATGACCACAATAGCATTAAGGCCTGGGGACTGAGGAGCAGTAAGTAATTTATATTTTACCATGCGTCTGTATTTCATACAAGGTAATTCAGTATCACCTTTAAATTGAATGAGTCAGATTTTTAGCATGCACATTATAATCTCTAAAAATAAAGCAGAAAGACATATTCTACCTGATATTCCAAAATATATGATAAATGCAAAAAAGGCAGGGAAAAATGAAAGAATGAATACAAACCAGACGAGAAAACTAAAGAGCTAACAGCAAAAGGGAAGACCTAAATACAATCATGACAAGTTATAATAAATTCAACTGGGCAAAATACTTTAGTCAAAAGGCAAAGATTGTCATTGAAAACCAAGAAAAATCTATATGCTCTTTAGAAAAAGCATACTTTAAATACAAAAACACAAGTAGACTAAAAAAAAAACATTGTAATACTATGCAAATAATATCAGTACTACAAGTCAAATTTGTAAATTATACAAATCTTTAGGGTAAGAAAACATTAAGACTAATGTAAGACAGGCAGTGGCCTAGCATGCCTAAAGCCCCGAGTGCCTCAGTACCACCAGAGGAGGGAAAGAGAAAGAGAGAAAGAAAGGAAGAAAGAACGAAAGGCTATACTAGGAATGAAGGATATTTAATAATGATTTAAAAGGCCAAGAAAGATGTGTAAGAAATATAGAACATTTGAATATGTAAAATATACATATACACATCCCTAAATATAGGTAATCAAAATTTATGACATAAGCCATTACAGATTTAAAGGGAAAGGCAGAGAAATCCACAATTATAGCTGGGGAACTTAATATATGGTAACTGATAGACTAACAAGATAAAAACTCAGTAAGACGTAAAATGAATGAATGGCATTATCCATTACCTTAACCTAACTTTTATTTATAGAAAGTTATGTGCAAAAATTGTAAAACCTATATTTAAGCATACATAGAATGGTCACCAAGACTGATAACATGGGGGGTCACAAAACAAAATCATAGATTTCAAAATATATTTTATCTTGGCCACAATAAAATTCAATTTAAAATTAAAAAAACCTGAAATAGATTTCCTCATGTTTACATATCTTTATAAGATAACAAAAAATAACAGTGTATTGTGGAGCTTATATACATACATAAAAATAAAACATTTGATACACATATTAAGGAGACTAACAGAGGAGAAATCAAAGCATATGATTGCGAAGTTTTTATAGTTTATCTGAAATGATACTGAAGCAAGATAGATAAATATACAGGGGAAATTATATTATTTTTAAAAATATAAAAAGCAAGATTCAGAAGTTAAAATTGAAAAATCAGTTAAGTTCTTCCTTCCATTGTACACCCTTTTCAATGGTAAATTGTAATATTAGGAAACATAAAAGGGGCTATCAAAATCTGCCTTCTCCTTTAAAATATTGGAGAAACTAGTCATGCATTGGTGGCTAATGTCTGTAATCCTAGCTTCGCAGGAGGTTGAGATCTGAGTGAGGATGGCGGTTTGAAGCCAACTCTGGAAGGAAAGTCCATGAAACCCTTATCTCCAATTAATGGTCAAAAAAGCGGGAGGTGGAGCTGTGGCTCAGGTAGTAGAGTGCTAGCTAGCCTTGAGCAAAAGTGCTCAGGGACATGGCCCAGACCATGAGTTTAACCCCCAAGACCAGCACCAAAAACTATCTAAAGACAAATCAACAACAACAACAACCAAAAAAAAAACCCAACCCTTAAACTATCTAAAACAACAACAACAACAGAGAGGGGAAACCATATCTTTTGAAATGGGAAAAATCTGGGAACTCATATATATATGTATATATATATATATATACACATATATATATACACACACACACACACACACACACACACATATATATATATATATATATTTTGGCCAGTCCAGGGGCTTAGACTCAAGGCCTGAGCACTGTCCCTGGCTTCTTTATGCTCAAGACTAGCACTCTGCCACTTGAGCCACAGTGCTACTTCCCCAGGACTGGCAAAAAAAAAAGATAAATTGAAATCATTTTAAAAGACAGAGAAGAAAGTACAGAAATAGGTAGTAAGATAGATTTAAATCCACCAGCAGTCACATTAAATGCAAATGGTATAAAGATCCCAATTTTAAAGGCAGTGATTTTGAACTGAATGACTCAGCAATGCAGTTAGAAGATGGAAAGCAATGTTAACATTAGTTGTAAGAAGGCTTGAGTGGCTATATTTATTCTATACAAAGTGTAATTCAGGTCCAATATTACCAGGGATAAGGTATCTCATTTCAACGCAGGAGTCAATTCATTAAAAGACATAGCAATTTTAATAATACAGTTGTAAAGCACACAATGCAAAAGCTAGTAGAACTGAAGGGTAAATAGAAAAACCTACAACTAGAATTGGAATTTTAACACCTTTTCTCCATAACTACCAGACATCAGGCAAGAAATCAATTAGAATGTAGAGGACCTGAACTGCTTTGAATCAGTTGACACTCACATGACACTTCACTGACTAAAAACAGAACATATTTGTGTCTAGTGCACAGAGAACATTTACCTTGGTAGATTACGCTCTTGTCCATCATACAAACCTCAAAATACTTTAAAAAGCATGTCCTCTAATCCACAACAAAATTGCATTATAAATCAATAATAGAAGGATGGAAAATGACCATGTACCTACTAAAATACAATTACAAATCAAGTAAAATTAAAAATATTTTTCTGAATAACTCATTGGTCAAAGACGAAATCACAGTAGAAAGCAGAACATACTTTGAACCAAGTAATACCTAGAGAAAAACTTATGGAACACAACCCTTATGTGAGAAAAGAAGAAATATTTCAATCAGTGAAACAAAATCCCATTTTAAGAAAAAGAAGAGCAAATTACATCCAAAGTATAGCAAAATGGGAAATAAGCAATGAAAATAATGACATAGAGAACACAAAATAATAGAGAAGATCAATGAAACTAAAAGCTGACTTCTTAAAAAGATGAGTAAAATTGATAAGCTTGTAGTCAGATCAATCAGGTTAAAAAAAAAAAAGATGAAAAACGAAGGGGCAATATAAGCAATTTAAAAAGGACTACCACAGTTTACCCTGCCAACATCAAAAGGATGATAAGGGAATGTCTTCAGCAATGCTAGTAATTTGAATAACGAAAAAATTCTTGAAGTGTAGAGACCACCCGACTCAAAGAAAAGCAGATAACGTAAATAGCTCTATATCTGGCAGTGGAGTCTGTTGTTAAAATCCTTCCCAAAGACAAAACTCCAGGCTCAGAAGTTTTCATGATGAAATCTACAAAACATCTAAGAAAGAAATCAAACTAATTTTGGATAAGCTTTTGCAGAAATTAGAAGACAAGGAAATACCTTCCAACTCATTGCCCCGATACTAACATCAAAGATATAAGAAAAGAAAACTTCATGAATATAACCATAAAATTATTAATGTTAGAAAATCCAACAATATTTTGAACGGTAATATATTAGGAGCAAGTGGAGGAAATTCCAGGATTACAAGATTGACATAACATTTGAAAACAAATGTAATTCATTCTATTAACAAAAGTATAGACCATCTTCATAGAAGTAGAAACTTGTTTGATAAAATGTAACATCTATTCATGACAAAAATAACCTCTTAGGACCACAAAAGAACCTCATCAATCTAACATGGAAAAGCAAAAAAAAAAACCAAACCCCTACAGTTACAGCAGACTCAATGGCTTAAATGTAAGAGCATTCCCCCTTAAGATTGGACATAAGATTGGGAATCAAGTCTATTTAACATCATATTGGAGGTTTTGTTAGTACAAAAAAAAAGGATGAGGGAAAATGAACATAGTCTAAGAAAAGAAGCTGACGTCACATTTGATATGCTTATTAGTTAGAAACTCTTTTTTTTTTTTTTTTTTTTTTTTTTTTTTTTTTTTTTGGCCAGTCCTGGGGCTTGGACTCAGGGCTTGAGCACTGTCCCTGGCTTCTTCTTGCTCAAGGCTAGCACTCTGCCACTTGAGCCACAGTGCCACTTCTGGCCATTTTCTGTATATGTGGTGCTGGGGAATCGAACCTAGGGCCTCATGTATATGAGGCAAGCACTCTTGCCACTAGGCCATATCCCCAGCCCCAGAAACTCTTAATGAATCTACAAAACAGCTGCCACAACTAATAAGTGGGTTTAGGAAGGTTGTAGGACATGTGGTCATTATGCAAAAACAAAATGTGCTTCTGTACTTACATACTTACATACACACACATATCTTACACATACTAACAGGGAACAACTTTTAGAGGATATGGAAATAATATACAATATGACTGAAAGTTAAAAATATATGATTTGCATATATATAGCATCAAAAATATGAAACCTAGGAAAAACTGAACAGGAAGTACATAAAACATATATTGTAGACTATGAAAAGTTAAGATGACCTAAAATAAAAAGAGATATTATAGATTGAATGAATCAATTTTTCCATTAATAAGTGAATGAATAAACATTATGCCATATAATGGAATACTACTTAGCAGTAAAGAGGAACAACTGAACAATGAGGCATGCAACAATGGAGATGCAGTTACAAGAGGTAGTACCACAATAGGTAATGTAAAATAGGCATGAAGTGGGAAAAAGGCAGGCAGGCAGGCAGGCAGGAAGGAAGGAAGGAAGGAAGGAAGGAAGGAAGGAAGGAAGGAAGGAAGGAAGGAAGGAAGGAAGGAAGAGAGAATGAGATAAAGTACATATGAAATGAACTCTAAAGTTTATAGTAAAATAAAAAACAAAACCAAGATGCAGAGCTATTTATGAACAGTCATTCCCTCCTTATCTGTGGTTATACTTTCCGTGGTTTTAGCAATCCAGTCACCTATAGCAGAAAATCCTTCAATAGAAAATTCCAGGCATAATTTGCATGTTTTAAATTGTGTGCTGAGCAGCTTGATAAGGTGCTGCAGCCCCTGCTCTGCCCCAAGCAGGACTGGAACCATCCCTCTGCCCAGTGTGTCCATGCCACGCCGACGGCTCTCCCGTTAGTCCCTCCGTTAGCAGATCGACCGGAAGGCTACCATTTGTAATCTAGGGGTCAGCAGAGTTTGCCTGTGAGTGAATAGTCAATAGAAAGATGTACACTTGGGGAGTCAAGAGAAAAGTATCAAGGACATTTTTTGCTTTTGAAAAAATAAATTTCTGGCTTTTAAAAAATGGTGGTACTGAGGTTTGAACTCAAAGCTTCACACTTGTACACAAGTTCTCTACCACTTGAACGACACCCTCAGCCTTGTTACCTTTCGTTATTTTTCAGATAAGGTCCTGCCTGGCCTTGAACGTAAATCTCCCATTTCTACTCCCCATACAACTTGTGTTATAGGTGAGAGCCACTGTGCCCAGACCAATTTCTAATGTTCTTATTATCAGAATTCAAGATGTCATAATTATGATTGTTTTGCAATGAGCCTATTAATGCGATGATGGAATCACCCCCTCCTTTTTTATTTTGCTAGTTGTAGGGCTTGAACTCTGGGCCTGGCGTTATCCCTGAGCTCTTCAGCTCAAAGGCTAGCACGCTACCACGTGAGCCACAGTGCCACTTCCAGTTTTCTGGTGGTTCATTGGAGATAAGAGTCTCATGGACTTTCCTGCCTGGGCTGGCCTTGAACCTAGTCCTCATATCTCAGCCTCCTGAGTAGCTAGGATGATAGGCATGAGTCACCAGCACCCAGCTCATGGAATCCCTTTTGAGGGGAATATTTTACTTTACTGGGGGGGCAAAGTCAATGTACTGGTTATCAAACTCACTTGTAAATACCTATAAATTCTGATCTGCAATGAGCTCTTTTTTTTGTTGTTGTTGTTGTCAGTCCTGGGGCTTGGACTCAGGGCCTGAGCACTGTCCCTAGCTTCTTTTTGCTCAAGGCTAGCACTCTACCACTTGAGCCACAGCGCCACTTCCGGCTTTTTTCTATATATGTGGTGCTGAGGAATCGAACCCAGGGCTTCATGTATACGAGGCGAGCACTTTACCACTAGGCCATCTTCCCAGCCCTGCAATGAGCTCTTATGTAACACACCTTTGAAAATGTCTTTTTCACGTGAATAGATAATGCCAAATATTGATATCATCAACCTATGAGCCAATGATTTTAATTAAGCCTATCCAGCACTTGGGAAGTATTTTTAGAATTCTACTTGATTCTTCCTTTGGTTTTTGCCCTCTTTTTTTTTTTTTTGTTGTTGTTGTTAGAGACTGGGACTCAAACTCAGTATCACTTTCACTCACTGGCTGGCACTCTGTTACCTGGGCCACATTCCCAACTTCTTGATCTTTGCCGTTAGCCTGGCACTATATTGAAGATTAGCCCTTTCCAATGGAAGGTTAGGTGGAAGCTCCTCCAATACACAGCTCAATGACTTTGGAGAACAGAAGTTTCATTTTCACACATCAATGTTGGGAAAAACAGTGCTGGATAATACACTCTGAGCTCTGAAAATGCTTTGAACATCTACACACTGCAAACATGGTAAACACATATACAATCATAGAGATTACATATATAGGTTTTTTGGAGCTCAAACTGTACATTCTAAAATGCAAAGATTTGTGTGGAAAAGAGGCCTTGCTTATCATTTCAACTTGTGGTAGCACAAGTACATAAAGGCGCTTGACATTGCTTGTTGACTCAACCATTAGTTATACTCAAAACGTCTTAACCACAATAGAAATTTCACAATCATCCTGTTTTATGAGTTTAAGTTCAATTGATTAAGAAACATCAAGTCTGTAGCAAAAAAAACACCCCAAAACCCCAAAACCAACAACACAACTCAGCAAAACAAAAAACAAAATGTTAATTTCCAAAGCCACTCAGTATTTGATTATAGTTGTCCAGGGCAGTTTTTCTTTCTTTCTTTCTTTCTTTTTTTTTTTTAGTGCACCAAGCAATCCTGTTCTTTTATGGAAAACAAGGAAGATTACCCTCCACCAGTCCAGGGCAGTTTTTCTTAGAAAAATTTCAATCTGAGAATCTCAACACTGAGTTTAAAAAAAAAAAAAAATCACACAAAGCCAAGTACTGGGTGGCTCATAGCTGTAATCCTAGCCACTCAAGAAGTTGAGATTTGAGAATTGCAGTTCAAAACCAGCCCAGGCAGGAAAGTCTGTGAGACTCCTATCTCCAATTAACCAATAAAAAGCTGAAAGTGGAGTTGTGACTGAAGAGGTAGAGCCCAAGCATTGAACAAAAATAGCAAAGGAGAGCACACAGCCCTGTCAAGCTCCAACAGCAGTGCGTATGCACACACACACACACACACACACACACACACAAATCACATTAAAATTGTATACTATTAAGCCACCAAAATGCTATGTGAACAGACAAATGAATACCTTCAGTTACTATTTCGTGTGTGTGTGTGTGTGTGTGTGTGTGTGTGTGTGTGTGCCATTCCTGGTGCTAGAACTAGGGCCTGGGTGTTGTTCCTGAGCTTGAGCCACAGGCTCCATTTCCAGCTTTTTGGTGGCTAATGGAGATAAGAGTCTCAGGCTCAGGCTGGCTTTGAACCACAATGCTCAGATCTCAGTCTCTCGAGTAGTTAGGATTACAGGTGTGAGCCACTGGTGTGCGACTTCGGCTATTATTTCTGACAAAAGTTCACAGAGATGTCAATGTTGAAGTTCCCAGGAGTGAGTGGAATTCATTCTTGACTACTGTTCAGTCCTGTAGACTAAACTATTTATTCTCAAATTACCTACGGAAGAATAAGATCACATATAACTCTGTGACATCTTTCAACCACTTGATGTCTTTTCACAAATTTGGTAGATGTGCCCAAACTAAATCTTTTTCTGCTCTGCACACATTTGTGTCACCGTGAGTTAGGATGCGTCTTAGCAGAGTCCACTTCTGGTTGTTGACTGAGGGTTTTCTCCACAGTTCTCACCTGTGGTGGTCCTAGCTTGCCTACCCATAGAAGCTAATTCTCGAGTCACTTCAAATTTGGGATTGCTTCCTCGAATAAACAATAAAACTAACCAAGATTGCTAACAGCTGTTGACTCATCCAGAGCCAAGGAAAACCACTTGAAATAATTTATCTTTAAATTTACTATTTATGTTGCTCCCAATGTCCTCAGCTTTTTGAACAACTATTCTTGCTGAAAGGCTAATAATCTTAAGTGAGTTTATTTTCTCTGGACACATTCTTCAGCTGCTGCAATCAAACATGATTTAATTAACTCATCGTTTGTAAAATAGTTTTCTTTGCTTGGTGAACAAATGGGCTTGGAAACTAACTTCAGTTACAACCTGATTTTCATTTTTTTTCTTTTGTGAAGAAATTCTGCTGTAAATGAGATATTCCATTTAAAATTTTCGAGTATTCCTGACCATTGCTATTCTATGAGTTGAGGAGATTGTGATGAATTGTTAATTTGGTTAGCTATTGGTATATATCATGTTGCTCTAGAATAGATGTGGTGTCATCAGGTAATGAACATAATTATTTGTTACCTAATTCAGTAATGAAGCCACTTTAGTTCTTGTACCTCAAAAATGTAATATTCAAGGTTCACTTCTCTCTCTTTGCTTGTTCTTACATGCTGCGTATGCACTGATGACTAAAATACCGGTGTGCTGGTGGCCTGTAATCCTACTCAGGAGGCTAAGTTCTGAAGATGATGGTTCAAAGCCAGCTCAGGTAGAATAACTGCGAGATTCTTATTTCCAATTAACCACCAAAGAGCTGGGAGTGGAGCTTGTGGCACAAGTGGCAGAGTGCTAGCCCTGCACACAAAAAAGATCAGGGACACAGCCCAAGCCCCAGGACCAGTACACACTCGTGTGCAAAAGTTTATTTTGAACACAGTATGATGATACACAAATCATATATGCATGCTAATTTTAGTTCTATTAGGTTCTGTCACTGGGATTGTAGTTAATCAGTGCAGTGACAGCAACCATATAGTCATAATAGTAATGACTGCGATTGGAGTACAAAACCAGACCCACAGGCAATATGTGAATCAATCAGCATAGCTAGGCATTCCAATAAAACTTCACACATACTGAATTTTGAATTTTATAACATTTTCCAATGTTACAACTACTGTTCTTTAATCTTTTCAACTAGTTAGAATGTATAGGCAAGAAAATTAAATAAATAAAAGAGATTCCGATTGGAAAGGAGGATGTAAAACTATTCACTATTCACAGATAACATGATCTTTGTGTGTGTGTGTGTGTGTGTGTGTGTGTGTGTGTGCGCGCGCGCGCGCCAATTGATGTGTGCATCAATCCTAGGGCTTGAACTCAGGGCCTGGGCATTGTCTCTGAGATTTTCTGCCCAAGGCTAGTGCTCTTGATTCACTTGAGCCACAAGCTCCACTTCTAGCTTACTGGTGATTAATTGGAGATAGAGTCTTACAGACTTTTCTGCCTGAGCAAACATCAAATTGAGATCCTCAGATCTTAGCCTCCCAAATAGCCAGGATTATAGGAATTAGTCACCAGTGTCCAGCTTGAAAAACTTGTTTTTTAAACAAATGATCCTCTAAATGAAAAAGAATAGTTCGATACCTCTCTTATATCATGTACAAAAATAACCTAAGCTAGGCATCAGTAGCTCACACCTGTAATCCAGTCAGAAGGCTGAGATCTGAGGATCATATTCAAAGCCAGACCAGGCAGTAAAGTCCCTGAGATTATGTTTCCAATTCACCACCAATTAGCTGAAAGTTGAGCTGTGGCTCAAGTGGTAGAGTGCTAACTCTGAGCAAAAAAAACTTAGGGACAGCACCCAGGCCCTGAGTTTAAGCCCTGGGACCGGCAAGCCCTACCCCCCTGCAATTAACTTAAAATGGATCAAAGACTTAACAATAAAAGCTAAAACTATAAAACTCTTGGAAGAAACATAAGCATATATCTTTGTGACAGTGGATTAGGCAATAATTTTTTTGGATATGACACCAAAAGCATGAGTAACAAAAGCAAAACGATAAATTGGACTTCATCAAAATTAGAAAATTTGTCCTTCAAAGGATACCATTGAGCCAGAGCACAGTGGCTTGGGCCCATAATCCCCGCACTTAAGAGGCTGAGGCAACAGGTTTGTGAGTTCAAAGCCAGCCTGAGCTATAGCATGGGGAGACTCTCTCAAAACAAAGCAGGAAGAGGGGTCTAGGGTGTAGTACAGTGGTTATGTGTGCTTAGTAAGGTGAGACCCTGAGTTTGTTCCTAGCAACACACACACACACACACACATGCACACACACACACTGAAAAGACAAAACATTTTCAAATAAGAAACTCGTGTCTAATATATAAAAATTATATACAACTCAATAACAACACTGCGGGAGACAGAGTAGGGGCTGGAGTCAGTATTTTCCCAGCACAAGCAAGTCCGGCTCCTATTCCCTAGTAAGGCCTCCAGACCAGATCATTCAACTCCCGTCAGTAGCTCCCCAATGGAGGCATTTCACACAACACAACTGATGACTGACTACTTTGATCTCTGTAGAAACAATTTCTTTCCTTTCCTCTCTCGTTAAGGGAAAATGAAGCTGGATGTGGAAGGACCTTCAGGAAACCCTGTCTTTCCTCTACTGGATTTCTTTCACTTCCTCTTCTCTATCCATCCTGAAAAATCAACCACTCAATCAACCGATTTCACAGCCGTTCCATAGTGGTCCTCTGGGTACCAGGTATGACCTCACTGTTTTGGGCTTAAGGACTCAGAGATGATCTTCCCTCCAGCAACTTGTGCTTCGTAGGAAAAGAGCCAAGACTCACCTTTACTGAAGCACACATGTGATGTCCACAATGGGATCTTTCTGGAAGGGGAATCTGAATTCATAGATTAGCCTTATCCCGAAAGTGATTCACAAGTAATTACAAGTAAGATAGAAAGATCACTAAACTTACTACCCGAAGCTACTCTTTGAACACTTGATTTATATCTTGTCAGACTTGAATGTGATTCTTTTCTTCTATGCATCAAGTCTATTTTAATGCCAGGGAATTTACAGTTTACTTAAGAAAAATAACTCAAGCTAAGGAAGAAGTCAAGGATGGCTGCTGTTTGGTGTAGAGAACATTCCTTGAGCCTCAGGTTTACACCCGGGGGTGGTCTCTGAGTTAAGTCCTGCTGACTATCTGGTGAGGGGTTCACACGTACCAGTTTCCACCATATAAGTCCTGTTCACCTCTGTATTGGAATATTAAATACGGGACGTTACAGGCAGCCTGGAAGTCTGGATTTGGGGCTAGTGAGCGCTCCCCAAGGGCAGCTAGAATTGCTATATTCTTCGAGTGGCTCCTGCCTCTGTCTAATAGCAAAAATCTTCTGAGACCCACGTGTCTGTGACAAAGAGACAAGTGAAAATTTGTTGAGAGAGTGATGTTCCAGACTCTTTCTGAGGGAAAAACTGATTAAAAGGATTATTTCAAAGGATTATTCGTAGAAAAAGAGTTCCAAGCTCCCTAGAGTAGAGCTGCCTTTTGAGTCAAGTTCAGTTGCAACACTTTTAATATGATCCCTGAAAGGTCAGCTCAAGTGAGCCACACACCAGAGAGCAGGCACCCAGAGGGTCAATGCTGGCTCCCACTGTGACTGGCGGAGCCATCTCAAGCCAGCCCTCGGGAAAGCTGGAGGCCATTCCTATCCCAGAGGAGCCGGAACATGGTGCTGTGCCCTAGCCACATCCAGGGACAAGACTTCTGCAGAACACTTAGCTGTGTGTGTGTGTGTGTGTGTGTGTGTATGTGTGTGTGTGTGTGTTGCTAGGGGCTGGACTCGGGGCCTCCAGTCTCCTCCAGGCTAGTTAAATGTTCTACTGCTGAGCTCCATCTCCCCCCTTAGCTTCTGGAAAAGTCCCTGGTGCCTGGGAGAGGTATTGTCTTCCCTTTGCCCTAGAATCCAAGGAGCATCTTCTCATTCCTCTCTTGAGGAACATTTTTCACAGAGACCCCTTCTTGAGCTGACCACCCCTCTGGCAGATGCCTGTAATCACAGCTGGCCTCTGTCCTGGAACAAATCCTCTCTCTGTGTGCTAGAACTGAACCTGGGCCCACACTCATAGCATCTGACATCTAGTTAAAACTGGTTTCTAGATTTCCTGGGAGCCCTGATATTTGTTACCATCGCTGGGATGAGCGCTGCCACCATTCCACCCTACCATGCCAGCCCTGCCTCATTCCTGAACTCTAGCCCAGCTGGCGTCCTGGCCACCTCTGCCAACAACAGTTCCCATTTATTGAACGCCCGCTAAGCTGTGTCTAGTCCTCAGTGCCAACCCACAAATTCTCAAAGAGGAAACCGTGGCTCCAAGATGCCACGGGGCTGAGAGGTAGAGCTGCCTTTCAATAGAGTCTAGAGACTTCCAAGTCTCATCTGGACCATCTTCCTCCCCTTCTACCGCTTTCCATTATGAGCCAAGCTCCGGCAGCAGCGGCAGGGTAAGAAATGACGCTCTGCCTTTGTGACCTTGGATGACGCTCTCACCTTCTGTGCTTCAGTAAGACAACAAGGTG
Organism: Perognathus longimembris pacificus; assembly: GCF_023159225.1. Lineage (NCBI taxonomy): Eukaryota > Metazoa > Chordata > Mammalia > Rodentia > Heteromyidae > Perognathus > Perognathus longimembris. Next base: position 8,172,513 of record NC_063182.1, on the reverse strand, counting down.
GCTTTTGAGGTGGAGATAGAGAAGAGCGCCCGTGGGTGCCCGTGGGTTTCTGTGGCTCGGTATTGAGTGGCTGGGGTAGGGCACCCACTGTTCCTGCCTTCCACGCCCAAGGGAGCCAAATGCTGGCGGCACCCTGGGGTCCTGGTCAGTCATGGCTGGCTAAAGGGCACTGCCCCGTCCCCTGCTGTGTCTCTGGAGTACCATATTCTGTGGTCAGAAAAAATGGCCCCTGGGTGGGGGGTGGGGGGATCTTGGAACATTCTATCTGCTGAGAGCCCCTTGGAGGGCTGATGGCGTGATAAGGTAACAAATAGGAGCTGGGGCTCTGGGGCTCCCTTCTTTCCCTCTAATGAGGTTCCTTTGGTTGCAAAGTCATGGAAAGCTCCCAAGCCGCTCCCCCACCCCACCCCAAGCCTCCTTGGACCCCATGCCTGCCTTTCATCCTACACCACCCAGCTTGCCCAACTCCTAATTGTTTCTGAGATCTCCGTCCCCAGGCTCTTCAACAACCATGCAGAAAACCCAACTGGTTACAACACTGCAACCTCAGCGTCTTGCACCCTTTCCCTCTTACCACCCCGCCCTCCCATCCCTCTCCATCCCAGGCTTTCTCAGGCAGCCCCATTGTCTCAGCCCTGGAAGACCCAGAGGAAACAGCAGCCGGGAAGGAGGACCTGTGGATGGGCAGAGGCATTGAGTAGCTCGGTTGCCAGGGAGACAGTATGGCACAAGGCATATCATTTGTAGTCAAGTAGACTGCGTTTGAAATCCTGGCTCTGCCCCTTACTGGACTGGTGACATTAGGGGAGAGAGGTAACCTTGCTGAGCCACACAAAAGAAAAATATCTACCTTGCCGGGAGGTTACAAGGATTAGCTGAGATCGATAATATATTTAAAGCACCTTGCTCGGTGCCTGACACATACTTGGCACCCAATAAATGTGGTTTCCTTTTCCTCCCCCGCTTCCCCTCCCAGCCTCTGCCAACACCAATGGGCAAACACATTTGGCAGCTCATGTCTCAATTATTCGAGGGTCCAGGGCCAGCCTCCGTACTTTCTGTCCTTTAAAGTGCACATTCTGTGGAGTACAGAAGGTGGGAAAAGAGAAGGAGGGAAACGAGGCAAGAGTGAGGAGAAGGTGGGTGGGCAGAAGGAAGGTGTGGAGGGAGGGGAGAGAGAGAGCTTATGGCCCCAGAGCAACCCCCCAAATAAGTGCAAGAGGAATTTGCTGACAACAGCCTGTCCCCTGGATGGGGTGGGGATGGGCTCCAGATTCAGAGCCTGCTTTCCAGCGCTCCTTCCCACTAGCCTGTCTGGGCTGGAAGCAGGGAACCTGATATTTACATACCTCCGCAGATGTGTCCCAACAGCCTGCCTGCCCTACCATGGCGGAGGAGGAGCGATCTCGCCAAGGCCAGGCTCTCCCCTCCCCCTCCCCCTCAGAAGGCCAGATGACCTCAGTGCTTCAGTGCTCCAAATGGAGTGTGGGGTGTGTGTGTGTGTGTGTGTGTGTGTGTGTGTGTGTGTGTACGGCTCCAGCCCCTAGCAGAGGAGGCTGCAGGCCTAGGTTGAGAGGGATGCAACATCTGGCCAGCTGTGAGCACGAGCCAGATGTGCGCCGGCAGATGGAGGGCAAGTTCCCCTGGGTGGGGGCTGCACAGGAGGGAGTCATAACCTCATTGTGCGGCCTAATCCTGAACATATTACTCTGGAATATGTGCACCATCAACAACATCGCCATAAAAAAAAAAGCCTCAATAAAGAGAGAAGACAGAGCAAGGCCCCAAGAGTTGTCAGTGGGCCTCTGACACATTCTGGGCTGGTGGAAGGGGGCCTCTGGGGAGGGAGTCTGGGTTAGCACTTGACCCTGGACGCCAGCAACCCACGTGCTCCTGAGAAGTGGGGGTTGAGCTGGGAGGCGCGTCCCATGCTCCCCGCAGTGAGCTACCGGAGCGCAAAGCCAGGGACCTGGCCCCAAAGAGCCGCTGGGAGCCAGGTACAAGGGCTAATGGATCTGGGGGAGGGCTCCTGTGTCTAGAAAGAGCTGGACGAGGGAAGGCAGAGAGCAGCTTCTTTCCTCTGCCCTCCCGAAACCAGGTATTCGTCATGCTTCCGTAGGGAAAGCACTAAACCATCTTGTCTGTCTGCCGACCTTCCTCTGTCCTCCACACCTACAAGAGGACCAGCCTCCCAAGCCACAGAGATGCAAAGCAAAGCAGGGGTCTCAGAGCGGCAGGGCTTACCGCCCGGGGCCCCTGGTCTAGGGCCCAGCCAGCCTTTGTTGCGGGGAGGGGGGTTGGGGGGTCTCAGGTGAGGTGGTCACTGCAGGCCTCAGGAGGATGTGTGTTTGGAGGCGGGGGGGGGGGCGGGGAGTGTCAAAAGATAATGGGGATTTGGCTGAATGATGAGAAGAGAAAGGACAATGTTCTGGCGAGCCTCCGAGGGTCTCTGGGCCCTGAGAAGCTGAGGAGAGGAGAAGAAAAGATGAACGAGAGGAAAATCAACCATGGATCTCAGAGCACATGTGGTCCAAGCCCTTCTTCTGGAAATGAGGAGAAGGAGAAGCAGGAGCTATGGTGAGGGGAGCTATGGGGAGAGACCGCAACAGGGCGCACACGCGGAGATCTAGCACACACAGGCAGGAAGAGTGGGCCACAGTTGAGGGCACTAGGATGGAAGCGCGTTGGGTGGGGGGGGGCGGGGTATGTTAAAGCAGCTGAGAGAGCCCCGGAGAGGGTTGGGAAACCCGGGGGGGGGGGCGCTAGGCTAGTGGTTCTCTCCCCTGGCCTCCTACATGTTCGTGGCAAACACAACTGCTTCTCATTAAAGTGACCGCAGAGGAGAAATCCAGCCCAGCCTAGGTCACGGTCACAGCCCTGAGCAGTCAGCCTCAGCCAAGCCGGAGAGGGGCAGGCTGGGGCCCCCCCGACAGCTGCAGCTGCTGTCCAGCCCTAGGGTCCTGAGGTCACCCAGTTGGTGCTCATTGAGGGCAGTGATGAGAGGGAAGGAGCGAGAGCTGCCTCCTGGCAGCTCTGCCTGTTCTCTGTCTCCTAATTCATCTATCACGCCATGGCCGGATCCCAGCCCCACCAGTTTCTGCTCAGGAACTGGCAATGGCGTCTTCACATTTCCATCAAGACGTACGTTACAATGTAGGGCCTCTGTGATTTAGCAACCTGGACGTCATCACTTCCCGCTCCCGTGGCTCTCTCCACAGAGCCCTCCCTCCGCCCCGGTTTCTCCCTGCAAACGTCCCGCGGGAATCCAACCGGTCCCTCTGCATCTTTGCTCACTAGAATGTCTGTGTGTGCGCGCGTGCGTGTGCGCGCGCGGGCGTGCGCGTACCAGCTCATGGTGACTTCTGTCTTACGTTTCACTCATCTGTGAAATTGGACAGGAATAATGCCTGCCTCATAGAGAGTTTGTGAAAGTGCGTGGAGCAGAGCCTGGCACACCATCAGACATAGCGCCTAGGATGGATATTACTGTTCTATGCGTTACTTGTCTTGTCTGAGACCAGGTTCTACCTGACCTGCTCATTTCTGATTGCCACCACATCGTCCTCCTCCTTGCATTTGCCACCTTAGAAATATTGTTCTATTCAGTGTTTCTCAGGCACCCTACCCTTTGCTAGGCAGCAGGAAGGAACTGAGAAATGAGTTATGTCCCACCCTCAAAGAACTTACAGTCTGGCACACATGGCAGTCAAAGGCAGGGGTAGGAGAGTGTGCAGAGTGCTGGGCTTAGAGCACAGAGGGAGGCCAGCACTGAGGGAAGACAAGGGACCAGGGAGACTTGGAAGCTGAAGAGGAGTAGGGTGGAGGGAGAGGGAGGTGTTTCATAGAAGAGGGGGAGCTTGGGCCCAGATGGGAGGGACAGGGGAATGGATGTGCAAACATTCACGGGTCCAAGAGAGTTAAGAATGGACTGAGAGAGGAATGGGAAGCTGAGGCTGGAAAGGCTTGGCAGTAGCCCCATTGGAAAGGCTTTGTGAGCTGGGCTAAGACGTTGAGCCAAGTCCTGTGGGCACTGGGGAATCATGGGACGGGGACAGGAGGGGAGGGCTCTAGCACTCACTTTGTCCCATAACACATTACCTTGGACTGTTAACTGTTTGATGCCTGCCAGACTCCCCTTTCAGATGACCTTCCACGTTCAGAGAGGTTGGACGTGAAGGAATTTGACCTGTTGGACACTCTGGGAGGGAGACCGTGGGCTGCATTGAGTGCTGTACAGAGCAGGAGCCCCCCCATTTCTGTGGAGGTGAGGGAGAGGAGACCTGGGCCATGTGGGAGGGGCCTTGAGGTGTAAGAGGAGCGTGCTGCAGCGTAGAGATGGACAGCGTGGTCAGCCCCCGCCAGTGCCTCTGGAAGAGCCCCTGGAAAGTGACAATCAGGCGCTCTGCCTATTGGTTTGCTACCCAGCGCAGCACAGGTGTCACTTCTGCCAAGGTGAGCTGTGACCAACGGAGGAAGTGGACACGAAGGCAAGAAGACAAAACCACTGATGAAGGGAGCTCCAAGTGAGAAGAAAAGGAAAGACGTGCAGAGCTCAGCAGCGTATGCACACCTGCCCTAGCCACACACGGCCCCGTCTGTCCAACTCTCTCTCCAGCTGGGAGGAATCCCTGTCAGCCATCGGTGATGTCCAGTTCCCTTCCTGACACACCTGTGATATGGGCACCTGAACCAGGCGAGGAAGCTCAGATTGTCCCTGTCTGGATTTGGGATCATCTCCCCCTGACCTCGAACCCACAGAGTTCCTTCTCTGACTCTTCAACACTGCTCATCAACTGCACAGCTTTGACCTCCTCTAAGGCTTCTCAGACCCCTGGGGCCCCAGCTCAACCCCACATTGCTGAGGTCTCAAGAAGCAGGGTCCAGTTGGCGCCTCTCCTGACCCCCATGGCCCCAGCACAGGCTTCTCCAAGGTTCTGGGTGGTTGGTTTCTGCTCCTTTCTCTCTGTAGGTGTGAAGTGGACATAAGGGTCCAGATGGACCACAGCTGGATCCCAGGGGTAAAGGGTGGGAGAAGAGAGGCTTCTCAACATCCTCCAACCCAGATTCCCCAGGCCGGGGCCATTGGCTGGAGCAGTGGCCATGTGGCTATCAGATGGAAAGGCTACCGCAGCTGGGCAACAAGTGCTGCAAGCCCAAGAGACAGGACATGGAAATTCCAGAAGACTGGGCAGGGAGGCCAGCAGCTGCCCAGCAGGAACTGCAAATGGACTGCAGATTCCAGTTGCCCTCCATCGCCCCCCCCACCCCGGCCTCATGGTACAGTGGGTGTGACCAGAGAAGCAGAGTGTGGAAAAACGGGCCACCATCTGGAGCAGATGACAGGGTTTGGAAGACAGTGTCACCAAATGGCTTTCTCCCCGAGGCAATCAAGGCAGGGCTCATCAGCACTTTGAACTTAAGCATCCTGGCTATTTCCAGATGTGGGAGCAGATGTGAGAAAATGACATCTTGGCATTGGTGGATAGGTAGGTTCGGGGTCCGCCCTCAACCTTCTCTGCTAGCAAGGCCTTCTCGAGACCTTGCTGTCTCTGCTTCTGCCTGCACACCTCTTGTGGTTACATAGCTCCGGGCTGCAGGGCTCCTGCAGTCAGCCAAGTACTTTCTCGGGTCTGGCTTGTTCTCTTGTTCAGTGGAGGTGGGAACTAGTTAGTTACCAATTCCAGTAAAAAAAAAAAAAATCTGGGATGTTTGCTTTGACTTGTACATACACACGGGTCCAGGAACCAGAGGTAAGTCAGATCCGTGGCCTTGAGAAGGGCTGGGGAGAGGCAAACCGGCCAAGAAGGAAAGGAGGGGAGGAGAGGATGTAGGCCCAGAGACAGAGAAAATAGGCTCCCCTCCTGTCTTGAAGGTGAGGGTGGTAGGGTCCCATCAAGCACAGTCACTATGCTCCTGCCCCAGTTCACCCCACCGTGTGTCTCCTCCCTCCCCCCAGCCGGGGGAGGAAGAGAGTAGTGCTTCCAGCAGGCCCAGAGCTCAGGCAGTAGGATGCCAGTGTTCCTTGGGAAGATCATTCTACCCTACCCCAACTCCACTCAGATCTGGTATTTGCATTGGTTTCGCAGCATGAAGAATTCCCTTTCCCAGGCTGAGCGCAGCTACCAAGAGCTGCAGGTAGTGGGATTGGAAAATGACAGAAGAGAGGCCTCATGCGTGGGTCTATGAAGGATGTCCCTCCGAGCACGGGGCCTGAAGGAGAGGGGTCCTTTGCTCACCCAAAAGCGAGTCCTGGCTCCTGTGTGCTCCTGAGCCGTCCCGGATTCATTCCTCAAGGTTCGGCCCTTCTGGATTCTCACCCGGCTGGGTCCCGGAATCCATAACCAGGGACTTCCCTGGACTCATGGGCCAGACTTAAGGCATCTCCTGAAACTTTCCTAGGACAAGGTCCCAAATGTCAGCTTTCAAGAGCCCAGTTGAATTCGCCTTATAAAGCAGCTTGACTCCGTGTTTATCCAACCTCAGCCTCTCAGCCTGGGAAACAGGCAAAGGTCACTGGAGGAGAAGGAAAGAGAGGGCAGCGTAGCTGCCCTGTTCTCCGGCCATTCCAGGCAAGCTCTGGCCTTGGGTCTGTGGGATTGCCTCTGGCCTCTTGGGGGGGGGGCTGCTGTATTGGGGTTAGGACCAACAAGCAAGAAAAGGATGCTGAGCTTTATCATGCATTGATACATTTGTAAATTTGAGACCTTTTCTTTCCCAAACTTTGCCAAGCACACACTGTCCAGTTCCCTTCATTAAGGATTAATTACTAGCCAAGTTGAAAGCCTTTGGAGTTGCTTGGGAGTCATTTGAGCCGAAAAGGAAAACACAACTATGTTGTTATTTCTTCTAACTGGAAAAAGGATGTATTTTTTTTTTTTTGTGGGTGTTTGCAATGCGCACACACAGCTGAAGGGGTTTTTTACTCTATCTTTCCAAAAATCATTGCTGTAGGCCACCACCAAATATGGAAAAAATGACCAAAAATAATAATCTCCAAACCATGAACTTTACAGAAAGTTACAAATAGCTAAAATGGAGGCGTGTCATACACATGGCCAACACAATCTTGCTTAATGCAGTTTCCCATTCTTCCCGCCATCCACCCAACCCCGGTGCCGCGACGCGGGAGGCCTCTCTCAAGAGCCTTTCTTTCTAGGCCTCCTCAAGCCAGAACTTGGGGAGACCTCAGCATCGGATTAGCATCCTCACTGTTCAGGCCAAGCTAGGAAACTGAGACCTCCCCACAACATAGATGATTTGTCTGGGCCCTACAGCAAGCTTCCCTACCACCCACTCCTACTCTAGCTCCTATCCGGCTGGGGCCTCTATTCCCATAAAGGCTGAGTGTTTCTAGGCCTCTCCAGGAGGTCAGGATCACTGGCCCTCCTTGTGACTGAGTTGAAGGTGGGCATTGTGGAGGAGGGAGGGGAGGACGTGGGCTCAGAGACAAACGTGCTTCTTCCCCTGTCCTGGAAGGTAAGGGCGGTACACTGCCCCTGGTCACCCCAAAGGCCCCCCTCACTTTCAGCACTTAAGACAGCTGACCTTGAGTGAAAATACCAGCTGGATGCTCTTCCTGGTTTCTGGCTCTGGTGCACAGGACACGGTCACACCTGGAATCTCTTTCACAATGGCCCTTATTCCCCAGCTCAACTTCTCACAAAGGAGCAAGGAATATTAAATAACAATAGTAAACAATACTAGTAATTACTATAAATAATAATAGGCTAAAATTATGGCACCAAGCAGGAGTATGGAGCATGCCTATAATCTCAGCCTGTGTGTCCCCATCTGCCCCCTCAAAATAACAAACACTCAGCAAAGCACGATGGTACTGTACTTGCAAGTGTGACCCCTGAACTCACTTCCTTCATCTGTGAAGAAATAAGCAATATTAGCACCGACATTCCCAGCCCCATGGTAAGTGCAATGTAAGTGGGAGCAAAGAGTACTGCTGCGATTAGCTCAATACTGGCCAACTAGAAAAGGTAAACAAATAGCTACTTAGGAATCCAGGGCCTGAGTCCTAAGCTGGGCAGAGCCTCCCCAAACCAGTAGAATGCAACTGTTCCCTCCAGTCAGCATTGTCAGGAATGTGGGAGGAGAGGCCCACGAGCTCAGGACCCCACAGCCTGCCTATCCCCAGCCTCCTCTGGGAGCCCGGACAAAGCTGCCAGGCTTGTCCAGGCCTTGGTTTCTCCATTAGTAATAAGAAGATAATAGAACCTTTGCTACTCTGTCAAGCTCTTTGAGGGACCCGGATGAAAGGCACCAACAGCCCGGTGCGATGCTGCTATTATAGCTAATGACAGAACCGACACGCTCGTAAGCTGCCACCCAGCTCTGAGTCAGGCTGTTTACAGTTCTGGGCCCTTCGTCTGGGGAAGTGGGAGAGCCGAATGGGTTTGTGGTCAAGGGAGAAGTGGTTCCGCCACCTCCCTCCTCTGCCCTCATCTGCCATGACCTAGGTTTCCCTAATGCTTCCTCGTCCCTGGTCCCATGCATGGCTACCTCCTCTCCAGCCCTTGCATTCCCTCCCACCAGGGCTCAGGCTCCAGCCCTGTGTGTGACACACATGCCAGAAGACAATCAAGCAGGTTTGGAAACATGTGGAAGCCACGGTCTTAAGCTGCTGAAGCTAGAGGAATAAAACATGTCTCAAGGCCAGGCCCTCCCTCCCCTCCAGCCCAGAAACAGCTACCCCGAAGGGGCTGACTAGCATGGGACTGAACCCCTCTGTGACCTCCACAGCTGCTCCCATGCTGCAGGTCCCTCTCCCCTGGGTGGCGTCTAATGGGAGGCCATGCAGGGAAGGGAGTCTTTCACAAACAAGTCCCATTCAGAAGGCCCCACCAGGCCATCCCTGCTGTGTATCACCAGCTCTGTTTCAGGCTGTGGTTAGCCCCTGTGCCCCTTGGTGAAAGGAGGGAGGAGGGCTGCGGATGCAAGGCTGAGCGGATACGAGGCCAGCCTCAGCCCTCCAGTAGCGGAGCTCTTCTTTGGCAGCTCAGTGCAATCCAGGAGCCCTCTGCAATGATGTCTGACCTGACCCTGGCACTAGGTTAAGGATATTAAAGACTCAGCCGGCCTAGATTCCAGCACCATGAAGTCCAGGACATCCCCAATCAAGTGATTCTTTGGCCTACTGAAGTGCCTACTCTCCACCAAGGACTCTTGGTCCCTTGACAATACAAAGAGAATGAGTGATAGGTCGTCAGAGGCACTGCACAAGGGATACCAGCTTACCTCCCTCCCTCCCTCCCTCCCTCCCTCCCTCCCTCCCTCCCTCCCTCCCTCCCTCCTTTCCTTCCCTCCCTCCCTCCCTTCCTTCTTTGGGATGGATCCCAAAGTTTCATGCATGCTAAGCACATGCTCTGCAACCAAGCTACACCCAGCCTGCTTGCCTGTTTGCATCCATCTGTATCCCTGGCTTTCATAACGAGCCGGTGGCTCCCTGGGATCACTCTCTTCACTCACCTGCAGGCTTCCTCTGCTCCCCCGTCTAGATTCCGATAGTCCTTCCTCCCTCCCTCCAATGCTGCTAAGTCTCTATGGCAAACCTTTGGTAGACACTGAGGACCAGAACTGGGGGTGGCTAAAGGAAAAAATAGGGAAAGGAAAGATGTGGAAGAGAAATGGCGGAAGGCAGGAAGGAGAGAGACCCAAATCTCCAATGAGAAAGGGGCTGGCCAGAAAGCAGCATGGGTTGGAGTAGGATTAGCTTGGAAGTCAGGGGAGAACATTCTAGGTAGAAAGAAAGTACAAGAAAGAGAGAGGGGAGGAAAGGAGCTTGGCATCTCCATGGGAGTCAGCTCCGGCGTGCATCTGGGGAGCAATGGGAACAATGACGAGCATCCCTAGCTGGTACTTTGGGACACCGATGCAGAGGAAGAAACCTGGGCCTCAGGTCAGGCGTGTGGGGGCCACTTGGGAACTTAGCTGACACGAGCATACAGGAGTTCCCTGAAGTTCAAGGGCAAGAGCTCCTCCTCAGAGATCGAAACAACCTCCCGGAGATGGGGACCTTTGTCCTTTCCAAGCCCTAGAAGCCAGGGAGGCACTGCAAGGAAACACTCTCATCACTGTTTAACAGAGGGGGAAACTGAGGCTCATAAGTGCTTAGTCATCTACCCAACGTCTTAGAATAAGCCAGCAACCAAGCCAATGGAGTATTCTAGACGCCCGGGTGTGGACGGGTCCTGGAGAGGTCACCTACTCCACCTCTTGCCCCAGGCGGGCTGGATCCCAGCGAATGGGGCTTCTGAGTATGTCTAGCCATGTCAGGAAGCTTTTTTGGTTTCACAACTAGTGCCAAATATGAATGAAATTTAAATCTAGCCCGAGTCCTTCCTTCTGTGCTTTAAACACACAATGTCTATGGTTATAGACAAGAGAGGAATAGAACTGCCCTTTCTCTACTTGAAGGTCATTTCCCATCCTCGGATGCTGCTTCTCCAGGTTGAGCCTCCACAGTTTCTTTCTCTACCGAACCCAAACCTTCCATGGTTGATGTGGCACACTAGGGGTGCCATGTGCCTCAAATAAGTGAACGGATGGTGAATAAACGAGCAAACACTCTGTTAACATGAGCAACTCTCAGCTAGGATCCCTCCCCACCCAACACTTCACTCGACAACCTAACCTGGAAAACATGTAGCCAGTGTGCAGGGGTGGCCTGGAGGTTTTCTTAGGCTAGGCTCTTCCTTTAAAAACATGGATTGGTTCTCTCCTCATCTAGCCTTCCACACATGCAACACACATATATTGGAATGTACCAAATGCAAGCACCAGTGCACATAAGAAAACTCAGCCCCATCTCTGCCAAGGGATTTTGGTATACAGGGTAACTTCTGCAGACAGCCAAGACTTAACTTCTCTCCCTGGGATGGCTTGTCATTTTCACCCTTGTGGTGCTCATCTAGGAAAAGGACTGAGCCCTACACCTTTAGTCATTATCTATGCACACTGTGGGGCCATGCACTGTGCCAAATACTTTAGAGAGGGGTGTGTGTGTGTGTGTGTGTGTGTGTGTGTGTGTGTGTGTGTGTGTGTGTGCTGGTACTGTGGTTTGAACTCTGGGCCTCATGTTGTTGCTTGGCTTTTTCACTCGAGCTGATGATCTATCACTTGAGCCACATCTCCACTTCTGGCTTTTGTAAATTGGAGATGAGAGTTCCGTGAACTTTTCTGCATAGGCTAGCTTCAACCCATGATCCTTAGATCTCATCCACCTGAGCTGCTAGGATTAGAGGCACAAGCTACCAGCACCTGGATAGATGCATTTTGAAATCTGGTTCTTACAACCACCCTATCAGTGGAAAAGAAAACTGCAGCAGAGAGGAGTATTCTGGCTAGTAAACAGCAGGAACAGGCCCAGACCCTGCTCTGCCTGACTCGAGAGGCCACCCCTTCACCACCTCTTGCTGTCCTGCCTTTCCCTGGGCCTAGTGGCCTTGAATGTCCCCCAGCTCCCCCCCACAACCCTACCCCAGCATGCCTCACCCCATTTAGGTAAGAACATTTTGGTTACAAAGGGGGTGGGGGGTTGTTCGTGTCCAGCAGCTTGTCTTTGTTCAAACTGGTTCCTTTTCTGTTTCCTTTTCTCCTAATCTCAGATTGAAGACCTATTATTTCCAAGCCAGGAAAAAAGAACAAGATTAAAAAAAAAAAAGGGAGCTCTGTTCCAGGAACTGGCACATCTCTCTCTGAGCTGCCCGCTTCTTATTTCTCTCAAACTTGGACAAGCCCAGCCGTGCCTGGCCCCCAAATTTGGCAGGACCATTGGTCACAGAACCTTTTTAGGGTCCTCCTGTACCTCCAGGTCAAGATTAGGGTTAGAGCACAAGGAATTGTGGGAAGAAAAGCAGACCCAGGAAAGGCCCTGGAAAATGATAATAGATTCTAGTATCTAGCCTGGCCCTCTAGTGTGAACCTTACTTTCATGTGGCCCTAGTATCTTCTTTCTGGCCTAGAGAAGAGGCCTCAGGGAAAATGTGTGGCTAGTTTCTCTCTCTCTCTCTCCCTCCCTCTCTCTCTCTCTCATACACACACACACACACACACACACACACACACACACACACACACACACACAATCACAGCCTGCCATAAACACACTGTCCAGCTTTTGTGTTTCTCAGTCTCATTCACAGAGGCCTCAAGGACACAAACCCCCTGAAGCTAAGACATAATCATGAGCACATGCACTCACAATCACATGTTTCCAAACACTGCAAAACATACCCTTTCTCGTAGGCACAAACATTATCACATGCACGCTCAAGGATTATGTGCTGGATTTCTGGGAAGAAGCATCTGTGGACAGGCCCAGTGAACAAAGGATGCTGAGAGCTAGAGACCCCCTAAAAAAGAGGGTTCACTGGGACTCCTGCTCCACTAAATCTCTGCAATTAATGAGTTGACTGAGTCCTGTCTGGTCTAGAGGAGGGTAGGTCCTTCCCAACTCTTCCCATGGCCCCTGCTCTGACGCACGATCTGCTCTGCCCTAAGTCACAGGAGGCGAATATTGTGTCAGAGGAGATGGATTGTGTCCAACTGTCTCCACAGTGTCTCCCTGAGACAGAGTGGCGTTTCTGGCCTTAAGCCATCAGGAGACTCTAACCTAGGGCTGGCATCCATTCTCACAGCTGAAGGGGAAACAAAGGTGCCTTGATACAAGGGCAACTCGGATTGTTGGTGGCAGTAGACACGTCAGCACTGCCTCAGAGAGGAACCCTGTCACCAACCACCCTGTGAACCCCACATGGTCAGGCTAGCTATCTCGCTGCTCACCTAGACCCTACAGCAATCTGCCCCTGCCCTGGGCACTGGTTAGCACATGCTTCCCTCTTGGACCTCCAAGAGCCTCGCCAGTGGCTCAGAGGGGAAGGGGCTGGGGGGACAGGAGAAGCTGGGTGGCTTGGGGGAGAAGAAGCTGGGGAGACAGGAGAAGCTGGGTGGCTCACTATGATTCAGCTTGTCAGGACACTCCAGAGGACACCCCAATCTCCCCCCCCCCCCAGTTTACCCAAACTAAAGCCACAGAACGCAACAGCACCCCACACTAGCGGGCATCCTCCAGCCCCAGAGCACAGGAAAGAGAATGACACAGTCTTCCCAAATCGTGATAGCAGCAGCAGCTCCAGCTGTGGCTTTTAGGACACCTCACATCAACACCGCTGATGCTCAGTAGATAAGGGGGGAGGGGGGCTGACGATCCACACAGCCAGGCTCCTGGACAGAAAGACTGCCACCTCTGCCTATGACTTCTGACCCTGCCGAAGGCTTCTCCAAGGAGCTGTGCTCTTTCCCTGCCCAAGCCAATAGAGCGCGTCACCTCAGACCCACACGGTGCTCAAAGGAAAAGCGGTCCGGAAAGTTCCTGGGTCCCCACTCTCGCCAAAGCCAGGAGGTAAACTGAGGTACATCAGGCAGAGGTATGAATATAGGGGCTCAAGGTTTGTGCAACGACAGATGTGTGCTAGCCACATGGCAAGAGAGACTGTGGACAAGAACCCACCCAGTGTTTTGTCACATCATCCTCTATCACCCGAGTCTCTTCCTTTCTCAGACTTTTCAGTTTGTAATTAATTGTTCTTGTATTTGCTTCTTTTTTTTTTTTGGCCAGTCCTGGGCCTTGGACTCAGGGCCTGAGTACTGTCCCTGGCTTCTTCCCGCTCAAGGCTAGCACTCTGCCACTTGAGCCACAGCGCCGCTTCTGGCCATTTTCTGTATATGTGGTGCTGGGGAATCGAACCTAGGGCCTCGTGTATCCGAGGCAGGCACTCTTGCCACTAGGCTATATCCCCAGCCCCTTGTATTTGCTTCTTTCTTTTCTTTTCTCCCTTCCTTCCTTCCTTCCTTCCTTCCTTCCTTCCTTCCTTCCTTCCTTCCTTCCTTCCTCCTTCCTTCCTTCCTTCCTTCCTTCCTTCCTTCCTTCCTTCCTTCCTTCCTTTCTTCCTTCCTTCCTTCCTTTCCTCCACTAGCCTATCGTCTCCGTGAGTTTCAGGACCACACTCATCTTATTTGCTACTGGAGTCCCAGCGTCAGCACAGTGTTTGGCACATAGGAGGGAGTGGGTAATAGTTGCTGAGTGAATGAAAAGTCACTGTTATAGAACCCTGTACACTGTGCTCCATTGCCCCAGAGACACGGGAGTGTCACACTGAAAAGACCTAGAGAACCCAGATCAGAAACATCAGGAAATTCTTCAAGAGAACACCCCTCTCCCCAGCTCTGCTGTCTATCATCCGCTCATCTTCTACCTCACAGATCTATTCTGAGCTCTCATTCTGTGACAAGACACAGAGGACACCTCCATGAAGTAAACCAATGGGTCCTCTCCCTCAAGGAGATGCCCCCTTGGAAAGGAAGGCCTAACACCTGGCAAACAACTGGGACTCAAATCGACCCACATCCATAATTTCATCTGAAGACAAAGCCATATGACGTGCTGGGAAGTCGTCCTGAGATTGGGGCATCTAAGATGAGCAATAAGGGACAGTAGGAATTAACCATCAAAATAGCCGTTGGAAAGAAGGAAGAAAAGGAGAAGCGGGGGAGGGGGGGGAGGTCCAGAGGGGCCAGAGCAGGTGAGAAAACGCTGAGGGGGGCCTGGGGCAGGCAGAGGCTGCGGAACACTGCTGAGCCATTGAAGGGCTGTGAGCAGAAACAGAAACAGATCTAAGCCTGTGAGTCCAAACCTGCCCCCGGTGCCTATGGAAAGATGGGCCACTTGCTAAGGCAGAAAGCCAGGGACCGTTCGTCTCGAAGGGAGGGGAAGGGTATGGGAAGTGCTCCAAAGAGGCTGGGGAGAGACAGGGATGGGGTGGTGCCCCCAGTCCTTCCCCAGTGGTTTTGAGGGTATCCTGCTTCCCCTCCACCCAGTGGATGTCATCTAGCCAACTCAGGTGGAGACTTGAGATGCCAGTCATGCAGGAGCCGTCACCATACTGTGTGGCCAACTATGCAGCAGGAGTGCCTGGAGAGGAAGAGGAGGAGAGGGCAATGGCGGGGCTCCGGAACGAAAGATCTAGACGAGCCAGGGAGAATCCACTTCATCCCTCAGTTCCAAAGATTTTCATCCCAGGTTTCGATTTTTCTTCTTTTCTGCTCAATCCCGGGCAGGAACAGGTTCCCTGGCCCTCCCTCCCAACCCTGCAACCCTCCAAATATGGCAAAGGGTGACCACATTCCCTTGCCGGCAGTTCAGAGAGCAAAAGTTGATGCCATGCACTGCTGTGGCCCAAGGAAGGGAAGCTGGTGACTGGTAAGGAGAGAGGCAGAGGCCCTCGTCAAGTGAGGCTGGTTGCCTCAGGCTGGGGCAAGGAAGGCCTGAGCTCTACTCAGGGCTGTGCGTGTAATTTTGGAGCCTCATTTAACCTGGGCCTTGATTTCTTCCTTATGCAAGGGGAGCAAGACCTCGTGATCACCCAGGACCTTTCTAGGACTTTCTCTAGGAGAGAAGGGCCTGCCGATTCCCAAGGCCTCTGAGGAAATGGCTTCTGCTTTTCTGGTGGACATTGGCAGCCCTGCACCGGGCCTTTCTCTCTCATAGTCCCTTCCCAAGGACAGGTCATATTTGGTCCCAGAAGCGCATGTGCACAGATCATGTGAGCAAAATCCACAAGGACAAGGACCCCATTGGGGGCTCCGGAGCTGAGAGGGCGTCGTGCATCAACAGAGCAGGATTCGAACAACCCCACTGACAGGAAGCCTACGGAACTTGAATTTTATCCTATGCTGCTAGCCTGCCCAGGGCTGGCTTGATTCCAGTTGTGTAAGGGGAAGAACCTGATAGAAAGATCCATGCCAAAGAAGAGGGCCAGAGAAACAGCAGCAGCTTCCTCCCAAGATCTGCACGGGTTTGGAGGGAGGAAGAAAGGCTGGCCGGGCAGGAGGGCTGAAGCACCAATCAGCCGTCCACCCAGGGAGTCCTTCATCCAGCTATCATTTATTTCGGGCCTGCTCCTGTCAGGCTGCCTACACACAGCTCCGAAGAAGCACAGACAGGGCAAAAATCTCGACAGGCCAGGGCAGGACTCAGACTGCAGGTTCATCAAGAGCCCGACTCCACCACTGCCACAAAGCAGCAGTGGCTTCACTGGTCCTAGCTGGGAGGAAGCAAGAGCCACCTACTCCACTAGCCTCCAGAGCCCCTCCTGCCAGGAGGAGGGCCCCCCTTCCAGGGGGAGAGCTGGAGCTGATCTAGAGCCTGCCCCGCCACCTGGTGGGCAGAGGGTGAAGTGCTGGAGACCAAGCTCAGGCAGGCGTCGGCCTGCCACCTGGTGGCAACGTAAAGCAGAGGGTTGTGGAGCTCACAGTCAGGGTGAGTGATGACCCGATGGCCTCTGTTCTAGAAGGGCTAGTAGAAGAAGGATCTAGCATTCTAGAGCCTGATCCTAGTCCTTAAGGACTCACGATTGCGTGGGAGGAGCCGAGGCAATACAGTTGCAGGTGTTGAGTCATGTGCAATTCACTCATCCAACAGCCACACATCCGCCCTTCCAAGGACCTGGGAACATTGGCTACATGTAAGGTGTTGCGAGTATCACGAGGCGGGAAGAGTTACGAGACTTGATCCCATCCCTCAGAGAGCTAAGGCCGATCCTTACCTAAATCGATCTCTCTCCCCACTTCTCTTTATCAGAGATGTTCACATACGTCATCTCCTTTAATCTTTATAAACCCAGAGAAGTATGTGTCATTCTTCTTTCTTTCTTTTTTTTTTTTTTCCAGTCCTGGGGCTTGGACTCAGGGCCTGAGCACTGTCCCTGGCTTCTTTTTGCTCAAGGCTAGCACTCTGCCACTTGAGCCACAGCGCCACTTCCAGCTTTTTCTATATATGTGGTGCTGGGGAATCGAACCCAGGGCTTCATGTATATGAGGCGAGCACTCTTGCCACTAGGCCATATCCCCAGCCCTGTGTCATTATTCTTACCTTACACTTGAAAACATCCAAGCTCCAAGAAGTTACATTAAATAACGGCTTGCCCACAAGCTCACAGCTGCTAACGGCAGAGTCTAAATATAAATCCAGAGCTTTTCTTTTCCTTCCTTCTTTCCTCCCCTCCTTCCTCCCTTCTTTTCCTCCTCCTCCTCCTCCTCCTCTTCCTCCTCCTCCTCTTCCTCCTCCTTCCTTTCTTCCTCTCTCTCCTTTCCTTTCTTTTTTTATGGTACTGTGAATTAAATTCAGACCTCCTTCTTATGTTCTACTGCTTGAGCCACCCTCCCTTCCACACACACACACACTCCTTTTGCTTTTATGATTTTCTTCTCCCTATAAAGAGTCTTGGGCTAATTTTTCCAAGTCTAGCCTCAAGCCTTGATCCTCCTGTCTCTGCCTCTTGAGTAGCTGGAATTATTAACACACATAATAACACCAGGTCCCAAACATGAGGTTTTTCATTCATTAAACAGACACTCTATTGCCTGATACACACCAAGTACCATGACAACAAAAATGAATGAGAAATGACCCACCATAGCCAGATGAATGACAATAAGCTCTCTAATGATTACACAAAGGGTGCTGGGCAGGGCTAAGGTACAACACAGCATAAGAAAGAATAGCTACAACTGTAATCATGATAACAATTAGTACGTATAGACTATATACTCAGTGTTTATTATGAGTAAATGAATTTAAGTCCCTAGAAGGTAGACTTTAGAGTTTAATAGTGAGCCTTCAGCCTCTAGCCCTATCCCAGATAATGTACGTTGACCTTTGGCTCCAGCTACATTATTTCTCAAACTGGAAGGACAAGAGGGAATGTTGGATGCCTTTAGATCCTTTTGGAACCAGTTCTAAACATCAAATTGACATGTAAAACTAAATAATATTGTAAACTATATATGCTATCAAAATATAATAACAAAATAACAAACAATAATAAGCAATATGAATAAAAGCATCTAACCTGGGATGGAAGTGTGGATCAACTGGTAGAGCACCATCCTTGAGTGAAAAATCCAAGCAAGAGCACAAGACCTTGAACTCAAACCCCAGTATTGGCACCTCCCCCCTCACAAAAAAAAACCCAACCCAAACAAACAAAAACCCCAAACCTAACCTCATTTTACTATGTGCCAGCCATTGCGACCCTCACTTTACAAGTACATTTTTTACCTAATTGTGCTGTCAAAACTTCAAAGCCAATTCTAATACTCTTTAAACTCCCTACAGGGCTACACATATATATGTGCACACGCATGCGCATACGCGTGCGCATGTGCACACACACAAAGGTGTCTTACTGTTCTTCTCAGTCTCTAATTCATGTCATGAGAGAATGGTTTTATATTGCAAGAGGACTAAGATAGCTATAAAACAGAACATTCTGGGAACATGATGATCCAAAACACTGGAATACAGTATCAACCAAGACTGTAATGTCTCCTTGTATGACACTTCAAAACTATCATGGTTTCCATTTGGTCCAGTATGAAAAGAGAACAGAGGGATGAACAGGTTTATATACTGTTTGGACAGCAAGAGGGATGAACAGGTTTGGACACTGGATAGAGAGAGATGTTAACATCCTGAGTAGGATGTGTAAACACTGTCTACTTAGCACTATCCACAAAACTCTGTCAGACATGGCTTGTTTCAGACTTGACAATTGAGACCGGTCCTCACTGAATTTTTGAGGACACATTCAAAAGCACTGCAGCACTTATCTAGAAGGTTCACATTTGATCTGTGTAGCTCCAAGAACAGACAAAAAGATAAAGAGATGGGTGTCTTCTTTATTTTTTCCCTCCCTGGGAATTGTGAAGGCTAAAGAATGCCCATTCTTCTTGAAAGGGGCCCCCATTGTATTTGCTCAACCTCAGGTTCTCTAACAGAGAGAGAAGTTGATTTAGCCTTGGCTTTGGGCCACACTGAAGACCACACCAGATGCCTTCAGCGACTCCAGAGACTAAGCTGTGACATTTATAGGTCTGTAAGGGTTCCCTTAAAGCTCCTGGATTAGCACCAAATTTCACCCAAACACCTACTTCCTTGGTGATCATTTGCCTGCCTCAGAAGTGACTCATGCCCTTACTCCTCACTATCCTGGCACTGGGATAGGGCAAGAACCAGGTGGGAATTTGGTTCATAACATACTCATTTTTAGGAGGCAGCCGACAGGCCTGATTGTGCTGCCAACCTTTCTCCAAACTCCTTTTACAGTGACAGAGAATGACAGGGAGGAGCCACAGCCCAGACCCAGAGGATAGTAAATGGCTTCAAATTAGGTCAAACCTGCCCTTGGCACAGACACACAGAAGGAGAAACCGGAAGAGAGCTCATTTGCCTTCCAGAGACAAAATCAACATATAAAACCATCAACAGCTCTCATGTACATGAACGAAACACAATAGAAAATACTAGAAAATACCATACCATTAAGGACGTCCATAAAAACATAAAAAATAGGAATAATGTTGTTCTACTAAAGGCTCTAAGCTCTATGAAAGGAAACAAATAAAAAGACATACCTGAGTAGAAAAACGATTAACTTTACAGTAGAAATCTTTCTCAAGCTAACCTCTAATTGCAACACTATTCTGATAAAAATCTCAAGGGCATAAATGGATTCACAAATTTATCTGGAAGAATACATGTAAGAGAATAGCCAATGATAACAAAGAGCTGGGAGCTGAGAAATATGGCTTAGTGGAAGAGCACTTGTCTGGCATCTGTGATGACCTGGGTTCCTCCCCAGCATGGCAAAAAGAAGTCTCTAGAAGAGGGGATAGTGCACACATGTAGTTGCCCATACCTGGGAAACCGATGAGGGAGTTGGGCCTAAGAGTGTGGCTAGCCTGGGCAGATTATTGAGACCCACAGTATAAACACAGTATAAAATGGAACACAGTATAAAATGGAGAAACAATCAGAAGTAGTTAACAAAGGCTTCATTAACAGAGCCAGTGTTTATATAAAATTTAATACAATAGATCCATATAGGATGTTAAGTGACATTTTATACTATGAAAAAACAACAACCATGAGTTATCTAATAATGTTACTGGAGCAAGAAGTTAACTACTGAAAGGCCAGACCCGCACTACATAAAAATAAATTGTTCATGGTTAAAAGATTTAAATTTAACAATAGAACACTTAGTTGGCTATTTCTGTAACATAAGGAGAGAAAAGTTTATCTAAATATAGATCAAAAGGAAAATCAGAAGGAAATATTGATCTGTTTATTGAATTAAAAAATACAAATCTAGCTTGGTGCTGGTAGCTCATGCCTGTAATCCTAGTTAATCAGGAGGCTGCAATCTGAGGATTGTGGTTCAAAGCCAGCCCAAGCAGGAAAGTTCCCGTGAGACTATTTCCAGTTAACCACTCAAAAACTGGAAGTGGTGCTGTGGCTCAAAGTGGTAGAGCACTAGCCTTGAGTGCAAGAGCTCAGAGCTCAGGCCTTAAGTTCAAGTCTCATGACCACCACCACTATCATGAACAACAAACAAAATCTATACTATAGAATATTACAAAACTAAGGGAAACTAACAAGCTGGGAAAGCTGTATGCAGCATTCATGAAAATAAATGTTTACAGCTTTGATTTACTAACAAATCTGTGGAATGATAACAAAAGACAAATAAAAGTGGGTGAAAACATAAAAGAAATGTAAAATGCTAATCGGTAGGCATATTAAAGTGTTCAACCTAAATGATAATCTAAGATGATTAAAATGAAATAACAGTTTTTGCATCAGACTTGTAAAAGCGAGAAGGAATGTTGGTAGGGTTGCAGAAATGAGCACTCAAAGCCTGGAGGTGAAGGGTAAATTGATGCCATCTATTTGAACTGTAATTTAGCAATAGGTATCAAACATTTTCAAATAAGCATGCCTTTAGTTCCTGAAATTCCATCTGGAAATTCTTCCTAAAGAAATAAGAACATGCAGAGAACACAACCAGCACAACAACAATAAAAAGGAAAAGAAGCCAAATTTCTAATACCAAATAACTGAGAAGTTACAGATATATTCATATAATGAAATGCCATATGACCTTTTAAAATGATGGGGTTAAAAACCCGGACATTGCCACAGAAAGATGTTCCTCGTGTGTGTGTGTGTGTGTGTGTGTGTGTGTGTGTGTGTGTGTGTGTGTGTGTGTGCCAGTCCTGAGGCTTGATTGCACCAGGGCCTGGGTGCTGTCCCTGAACAGTTTTTGCTCAAGGCTAGCACTCTACCACTTGAACCACATCTCCACTTCTGGCTTTTTGGTAGTTTATTGGAGAGAGGAGTCTTATGCACTTTCCTGCCTGGGCTGGCTTTGAACCATGATTCTCAAATTTCAGTCAGCTGAGTAGCTAGGATTATAGGTGTAAGCCACTGGCACCTGGCTCCCACATGTGTTTTTAAATGAAAATAAAAAAAGAAGACCAGATATGAGACAATAGATATAGAATAATCTTCTATTATTATTTTTTTTAGTAGTACTAGAGTTTGAACTTAGTGCTTCTGAGAGCTCTGTAACTTGAGCCACACCTACAACCCTTTTATATCTAGTTTTATTTTCGGGTAGGTTGGCCTTGGATAGTAATTCTCCTACCTCCACCTTCCAGCTAGTGAGACTACAAGCATGTATCACCATAGCTAGTTTGTTTTTGGAGATAGCATCTTGCCAACTATTTGTTCCATGGTTGGCCTCAAACCTTGATCCTCCCACCTTAACCTCCCAAGTAGCTGCTTTTGTGTACTACTATGTCTACTTTACAACTCTATTTTGAAAACAGATTTTTGAAATATGCTTATATAAACACATAGCAAAAGGCGTTGCAAATTTTACTCTACAATGTTTAAACATTTTTGCTGCTGGATAATGAGTGTTCTTGCTTTTTTCTTTTTTCATCATCCTTTTTCTACATTATATCATTTTCTACTTTGTCTATATTATATCATTTTTAAACTTAAAACTAGGAACACCTTGCAACTCCTAGACATCCAGTTATTCCAGCCTTGTTTGCTCTGAGAACTTCTTTAAGGAGAAAATGATCCCATGGTTTAGAAATGCATATCCCCCTAACTCCTTAGTAGCTTCATTCCAATTCCTTACTTGGTTCTTTTCACTTTCATCCAAAAAATCTGTTGCAACAAGGGGCCCAAGCTTGTCTCCCTTCCCTTTCTCTAGCCCCAGAAAGATGTACCTGGCTAGATGGGGAGCGCTTGCCTTGGAGAGTACTTGCTGTCCCTTAGACATGGTATGAGTACGCCCAAGTTTAAGTGCTGGAAGGAAGCTCAGTCCCCAATGTTGCGATGATGCGTAGGTGGAAAGACCTTAAAGAGGCAGGGCTGGGCCTGGTAGAAGGTCACTTGTTGGGTCCCAGCCCTGAGAAGAGATTAATGCAGCTCTGAAGGGACCCTTGTGAGTTTCTGGACAGTGAATTTTGAAAGAGCAGGGCTGGACCTTCCTCACTCTGGCCTTCTGTCTTGCCATGTGATATTTCTCTTCTTTCCTTCCTTCCTTCCTTCCTTCCTTCCTTCCTTCCTTCCTTCCTTCCTTCCTTCCTTCCTTTTCTTTCTCATTTTGCTTTTGAGGCAGAATTTCTCACACCTATAATCGTCCTCCCTTAGCCTCCCCAGGGCTAAGATTTACAGGTTATGAGCAACCACATCCATCCTGAGTGTGTTCCACCATGATGCACTCTACCACGTTATGATGTGGCCCCAACGGTCCTCGCTAGAGAGCCACGCTCTCGGACTACCAAAACTGTAGGTTAAGCTTCTCTTTTTTCAGTCAGCCTCAGATACCCAGCTCTGGGTATCTCACAATTGCAATCTGCTCCTGGTTTTTGTTTATAATAATAATTATTATTACACAAGAAATACTAAAAGCAAAAAGCAAAGTCAAAGTGGCCACTCTGAGCCAGGGGAAGGGGACAAGGTTCTGGGCTGGGAAAGACAGGCACTTGGACAAGTCACTGACATGAATCCAAGTACCCTGAGTTGCCACCCAGATGATGAAATAACACATGGAGGGTCACAGGACTGAGGGTAGGAATAGACAATCACACCCGCAAATAGAGTCATAAGGATATAATTTTTTTTCTCCTGCAACTTACAAACTAATTCATCACTTAAAGAACAATTCTAGTGTCTTACCTCCCTAACTGTGACCAGCCCTGTCTTCTCTTCCCTGTGGACCCAGAAAGGAGCTAAGCCTCCACCCTGACCTCAGGACCAAGACTGGGCACAGGAAGTCTAAACTGTCACTGGGGATGGTCCCGCCTTGAGGGGCCTCTGCTTCCAGTCTGTAGATTTAGGACACTTCCTCCCTAAACCCAGAGGAGGACGGGCGGCCAGTGAGACGCTGTGAGCGCGCTCTGGATGGAAAACCCATTTCCTGGTCTGCATGTGGGCCGCGGCCCCTACGAGGGCAGGCCGCCAGCCGCCTCTGGAAAAGCGGTTTCGTGACTATTGCTACACGGGTGCCTCGTGTGTGTTATAAACGTCTACTCGCCGTGCGCACCACATGTGTCCGACGGTCCAGGCCACCCCCAGTAATGTCCTTGGCTCCTCTGCATTCTTGAATCGCTGACAATCACTCAGCCAACTCGAGGCTCTAGACAGCTACGGAGTTGGACTCAAAATCAAGTTCAGTTTCTCTACTGCCATGACTTCTGGTGAAAGAGTGAGGAAAAAGAAATCTAACCAACCAACTGAACAAACAAACAATCACAAAAGCAGTCCAAACACCCTTACCAGTACCACAAGGACTCAGGTCACACAGCTCTGTCCTCACGACACCTGTCCCCAGGGCCTGGGAGCTCAGAGGAGAACTTCCTGCTAGAAGCGTGGGCTGCCTTCGCCTCCCGCTCACTCAGGGCCTCTTTTCCTGTGGGGCCAGGACTTGCCAGACCTTCCTAAGCCTGGTGTCCAGCACCCCAGCCTTACTGGGAACCTACGGCTAAGCTGGAAAGGGCAGCCACGAAGCCAGGTGACAAGTCTGGAAGGTACCCCTCCGAGAAGGCTGTGACAATCCTGCTCACTTCATTAGATGGCTGGGTGGCCTTCTACAGCTCCCCGGCCATCTGGAGACTATCAGCAGCACCACGGCAGGCTGGAGAGGCAGCCAGGGCTGGGCTGGGACCGTGCTGCCAAGACTGGGGCCTTCTCAGGAGACTGTGGGTGACGACCAGTCCTTAGGATGCTGCCATCCGGGGGTGTCCTTAGGTTTCCCTGGTATGACTGATGTAGAAATGGAGGCAGGGGGAGGCTGAGGGCCGGTCTGCGGTTGCCACCCTGTGAGTGGCAGGCCAGGCCCACAAGGCCCTCAAGTCCCAGTTCCTCTTCCCTGCAGGACGCTTCTGACAAGCCAGGCTCACCAGAAACTCTCCACTCCTTCACACGGGGAGGAAAATTCTTGCTATAATGCCTGTGCTCCTCAAAGACCTGCATTCTTTCATGTTCCAGAAAAAACAGTGCTCAGCGTACCTTCTTCCGACACCTTGTTTCTGGTGTCATTTGCCCCATTGTGGGTAGTAACATCTAACATGGAGCCAAGTCTTGGGGCTCCTAATCAGATAGGGTTGTCAATTAATCCAATTCAACCCAATGATCAATCTATTACTTTGCTCTGTAAGAGAAGCTAGTGAGCTGGGTGCTGGTGGCCCATGACTGTAATCCTAGCTACTCAGGAGGCTGAGATCTGAGGATCACGGTTCAAAACCGGCCTGGGGGCTGGGGATATAGCCTAGTGGCAAGAGTGCCTGCCTTGGATACACGAGGCCCTAGGTTCGATTCCCCAGCACCACATATACAGAAAATGGCCAGAAGCGGCGCTGTGGCTCAAGTGGCAGAGTGCTAGCCTTGAGCGGGAAGAAGCCAGGGACAGTGCTCAGGCCCTGAGTCCAAGGCCCAGGACTGGCCAAAAAAACAAACAAACAAACAAACAAACAAACAAACCAGCCTGGGCAGAAAAGTCAGTGAGACTCCAATAAAATACTCAGAAAAAGCCAGAAGTGGTGCTGTGGCTCAAGTGGTGAGTGCTAGCCTTGAGTACAAAGAGGTTCAGGGACAGTGCTCAGGCCTTGAGTTCAAGCCCAAGAACTGGCACACCACACCACACATACACACACACACACACACACACACACACACACACACAGCTAAGGAGCTGGATGAGGCAGGCTTGTTCAAGGTACCCATGAATCCCTGATCACATGGAAGCAACATATAGCTTCTCCCCGCCAGCAGCCCCTGTATTGTCTGGACAAGAGCTCTAGGATAGCCTTATGTAGAGTTGCAGAAAGTCAGAACCAGAGGCTGGGAGAGCCAGGGCCAGTAACCTAATCCTATGGGCTCACAGATGAGAGGCTGAGCTGAAGGGGACGGCACTAAACTGTCAATCTCTGGCAAGTGCTTATCTTTTCCATAAGCTTAGACCCCAGGGGTAGAGCCAGATGTCAGATTAGTGCTGTGTGCTTCCTTTCCCTAAGCAGGACTCAGGGATGGGAAGGGATGAGAAATATAAATAGTTAAGAGAGCTGTATGGGAGCAAGAGACCATCATTCAAATGCTCGCTGTGCTTCTGCAAGCTCTGTGATCTTGCCAAGTTATCTTAACTGCTTTGTGCCTCACTTTTCTCTTCTGCAAAATAGAGATGATTATAGTCATAACCTCAAAGGCCTGGCCTAAGAACTAGTCAAAATAAGGCAGAGCCTAGTGCCTGAATTAAATAAAAACTTTTACAAAGCACTGATAAGGAGATCTAAACAAAGTATAGACTTCAGTTTATAGTCATGTATTGATATTGGCCCATTAATTTTAACAAATGGACCATATTAACATCAGATGTTTCCAATAGAGAAAAGTGAGTTGGGGGAGATGGGAACTCTCTGGACTACTTTTGGATGAACTTTTCTACAGATCTGAAATACCAAAAATTAAAAGTTGATTAAAAATAAATTAAAAAGAGTTTAATATAATTGTCCTTGTTATAAAGTACAATGATTCTGAGCTATGGCCTCAAGAATCTGGTAGGATAACCCCTCTGTACATCACTTTGACAATAAAGAAATAAATAATTTTTTTAAAAAACTGGAAAAAAAGAATCTGGGGGCGTGGGGCGTCGGGGGGGGGGGGGAAGGCAGGAAGAATCAAGCCGGCATCAAAGAGTCGGCCAGCATCAAAGGCCCTAATGTTCAGTCCGTAAGTCAGCTATGAATACCATTAGGCAATAAGCTTCACAGGCATCCAGGCAGCAGAGAGAGATGATTAAACCTGAAGTCAAAATGACACCCATATCCAAGTCCTAACTTTACCACTTCACATCTTTGTGGTCCTGAGCACTGACAGACCTCGACCTCTCTAGAATCCTCTTCCTTCTTGCCTATTACTGTGGTCTGCATGTGTGTCTCCCAAGGGTTCAATCATGTATTGACGTTTGGTCCCCAGGGAGACAGTAAGAGATCATGAGACTTTTAAGAAGTGACATGTAGCCAGGAGCCTGTGGCTCACATCTGTAAATCCTAGGTACTCGGGAAGCTGAGATCTGAGGACTGTAGTTCAAAACCAGCCCAGGCAGAAAAGTTTGTGAGACTCTTATCTCCAATTAAGAACAACAACAACAACAAAAAGCTGGAAATGGAGCTGTGGCTCAAGTGAGAGAGAGCTTGAGCAAAAAATGTTCAGGGACAATGCCTAGGCCCTGAGTTCAATCCCTAGGACTGGCACACAAAAATAAAAAAAAGAAAAGAAAAAAGAAAAAGAAAGGAACGAAACAAAAAGGAGTGAGGTTAATTTGCCTCCCTGTCTGACTCACCATGCATTTTGTTTGTGTTCTACCATGATGACACCCACCAAAGATGGATGGCAGCCTTCAAAACTTTATTGTTTTGGAGAAATCCAGCCTTTGGTATTTTGTTAGAGGAGTGGAAAACAAACGAATATACCTGTGGACTTCTCTCCCTGTCTAGAGTATACATTTGTTATGAAGCCAAAAGGAGAGATGTGGTTGGCAGCCTCTAAGAGAGGCCCTAATCATCGTCTCTCCTGGTATGTATACCCTTGTGTAATCCTCTCCTTTGAGTGTGGGCTGGACGTACTGACTCACTTCTAACACAGAGAAAATGGTGCACGGTGAAATGTCACATCTGATATTAGGATAGAAGTCTGGCATCCATCTTGGATTGTTTATTCCAGGAAAGCTAGCTGCCATGGACAAGGGAGCCCTGTAGGGAGGCTCCTGCCAGAGAGCTTGGAAGCATAGTTGAGACCTGCCAGCAAATGTGGATGTAGCTGTGCCTCCGGCCCCGGTTGAGATGACTGCAGTGCCGGATGACAACGTGACCGCCACCGCAATGAGATCCGGAGCCAAAACACCAGCCAGGTGGCCCCTGGATTCCTGACACACTGAGACTACGAGATAACAATGGTTTGTTGTCTTAAGCCACCAAGCTTTGACGTCATTTTTTTAAATGCAGAAATACATAACAAAAGACTATCCTGAAAATACTTAGTTGGAAACTTAAGACATTTAGTAGAGCCAGAACAAAACAAGATTCCACAGAAGGCCTCTCGATGGAGTGACATCTATGATATTCGTCTTCCTTCTTTTCTCTCCCTGAACATCTGGAGACAGCTGGGTTTGGTGATGACAGCCCACATGACTCTCCCCCACACCAGGGGTGGGGGACACTCAGGTGAGGTACTTTAGTTCTCCTCTGAAAAGCAGGGGCCCTGCTTCAAACCAAGCCAGTTTTCTTAAGATATATTTAGCCTCAGCGCTTTGGGGGCCTTTTAACTCACAGACTGTTCTCTGCATCATCAACGACAAACTATCCGCATTGTGTCTCCGTTCTGTTCCTTCCGAGGCTGTCCTCAGGACAGACAGAACTTCTCAAAATTACACTTTAAGCCTTCACTCTTGGAATGTCCAGGCGAACCATCTCTGTTCTTAGCCCAAGTCTAGATTCAGTGTGTCCTCGCCAGGATGAACACGCTGCCCCACGCCCACTCTTCAGGCAGGGGTGGGGGGGTGCAGGAAGGCAATCCACCCATCTCTGCCACCGGGCACCCCCCGTCCCACCCCCCACCCCGAGATCGGAGAAGGATGAGGGAACAGGAGGAGGGTGGAGGGAGGTATCCGTCCAGACAAGATGGGCTCTGCCCGAGCACCACCATCAATCTTCACAAGCATTTGGCTCCAACACAGAGTTCCCCCTCTCTTTTCTTTCCCGGGTGCCTTTCTCCCAGGACGAAGCCTCCTCCCAAACATTTCTGAGCTGTCCAGGCAGCTCCTGTTCCCAGGAGAATCTCCTTCCTTCCTTGTGTTCAATCTCTGTATCTCTTGACTTGATCACCCCCTACCAGGAGCCTCAGGGAGAAGAGGTTTCTGTAAACACCCGTGGGAAGGGATAGGCAGAGGGCTGCCCATGCTAAGCCTTCGCTCCTGGGGTGCAGCTGGGGCAGTGAAGAGTTGGCTGAAAGCATCCACAGTAGCAGCAGCTCCCCAGGAAAGGCTTCCTGGGGTGTGACTGATGCAGACAGGAGGGCCCAGAACAGAGCTGCTGAACATTCACCACTGCTAACACTGGCATTGCCAGAAAGAGCTGTGAATCGAATCGGGGACGAGGCGCTGCTCCTTTCCCATCCGTGCCCCACCCCCCCCGCCCGTGATGCCCTCCTCACTGAGGTGTCTTGGACTCCCAGAGGCAGCTGGAGTTCCCAGGCAGGGAAATGAGGCCCACTCACCCTGCACAGTCGGGAGGGGGCGGGGGGGAGGCCTACCCAGAGGCCACTGCTCTCCCTGCTTGGCTCTCCCTCTTGTGGGACCCAGGAAGCCCTAACCCATGGCTGTCTTGCCTTCCCTTAATAGGGATGCTGAGCTGGAAACAGTCTAGAGGCAAGTGGAGAGCCTGGCTGATGTTCTGGTTTTATTCTGTGCACAAAGCACTTGGAGAAAAGGAAGTGGGTGGTCAAGGGTCAGAGCCTAGAGCTCCCAGAATGCCATCTTGATCTCCAAAGTTCTAGGGGCATTGTGGGAAGACCCTGAGTTCAGCACTGGCGATCCCAGACTGCCAGGAAGAGAGATGCATGGTGTGTGCCATTTAGTCTGGCTTTACCAGGCTATGAGCTTTGAAGACAGATGATTTTGTTCATGTCTGTGCCCAGCACAGAACAAGCTCCCAGAGTCTGTCTGTCTGTCTGTCTGTCTGTCTCTCTCCCCCCCTCCCCCACCGCCCTGCTCCTCTAGATGGGATCCTGGTAGGGGAATGAAGAAGAAAGAGCTATCTAGAGATAGAGTTGGAAAAGCATCAGTTTGACAGCAAACCTTGAGGCTGAGAAAGCCACAGAGCTTGCTTGGGGCTCTCAGCAGAGAGAGCCACATCACTGAGGAAAAAAAGGAAGTAAATCAGTGAGAACCATCGGCAAAGGCTGTTTCCCACACTTCCTCCCTCTGGGGCTTCTTCCTACTTCCTATTCCTTGAGAGCTGGGACTAAACTCTGCCTGGAACTCAAGACCGTCTCTAGTCCGTCTCTGCTCCTCTGTCCTATCTCCTCACCCCACAGCCTGGGTGGCTTCATCATTGAGTACATTCTCATCTTTCCTGAAGTTGCTCCATGTTACTTCCTCTCTCCTTCCAATGCATCTAAGCCTTGCAGGGTTGGGTCATGGCCTGTTCTCTGAACAGCTTGTTCTTTCTTTATTATTATTATTATTAAATTTTATTGACAAGGTGATGTACAGAGGGGGTACAGTTACATAATAAGGTAGTGAGTACATTTTTATTTTATCATATTTGTTACACCCACCCTCATTTTTCTTTCCCTTCCCTAGTTCAGATAAGTATATATACAATATCCAGCGTACCAAAATCATATACAGTAACCACATGGAGTATGCCACAGGAAATTCACCTAGCACTTAAAACCTAACGACAATGCCTAGACCTTTTTTATGCTTATTCAGTAATTGTTTGGTTTTAGAGACATAATGTAAAGTCGCTGACCAAAACATGTGGAAATACCGCTTGAAAAGAAGTTTGCTGCTTTACAGATATGATCTCCACTGTTCTAGCCCCCCCCCCAACACACAACAACCACATAACAGGGAGACCACGTGCCTTTATTCTCCTTGTTCTAGGCTTGTCTTGCTCAACAGTATTTGTTCAAGATAGGACCATTTCCCTGAGAATGCCATTTTTTTTTATCATTTCTAATCACTATGTAGTATTCCATTGTGTACAGGTACCACATTTTTTGGATCCATTCATCTGTAGTGGGGCATCTGAGTTATTTCCATATTTTTGCTATTGTGACTTGTGCAGTGATAAACATGGATGTGCAGATGTCTTTATAATATCCTGGATCCTGTTGTTCAGGATAGATGCCTAGGAGTGGTATAGCTGGGTCATAGGGTATATTTATGCTGAGTTTTTTGAGGAACTTCCATACTCAAACAGCTTGTTCTAATCACATCAGCCCACCCCAACTTCCAATGGCACCCTGGCCTGCCCCACACTACCCAGCATGCTTGTAGTTGGTCTGTGTTCTCCCGGCATGGAGTAGGCTGAGAAAATTCCAGTAATGATTCCTCTTCCCGGCATCCTCTGTTTGTTGGTACAGACGGAGCAGGGACAGCTATGAAGACCAGCCTTTCTGTATAGAAGCCTGGGAGAAGTCTTGCTTGGAGCACGGAAATGAATGATTTGCCCCATCAAACACTGCCCGAATAGGGTGCCTGCCTCATCTCTGCAATTCCTCTCTCGCAAGGCCCCCTGTTATCAGCCCTTATCAGCCGAACTCCCATCACCACCAGACCAAACCCTGACATCTGGAGGATTAGCTCTTTCTGACTTCTTGGTACCACAGCCACTGTTTATAGCGCAATGTTTCTGGCTGCGGGGGCAGAGGCGCTGGACATTCCTGTGGACTGGGAAAAGCTGTTCATAGGTTATTTCTTCTTGGTTCTCACAATCACACCACTGGAGGTAGGCAGATGGCTGAGTGGCTTCCCCGTTCCCGCCCCCATTCCCACCATTCAGGAGCCAGTCTGTCTTCAGATTTGGAAGAGTTTGACCAGATTTCCAGACAACTGGGTAGGCTGGCCCAGCAGAGACCTCTGCCAAACGCCTCATGGTGTGAGACTCACAAACACGGATGCTTCCTCAGCCCACTTCTCCCAGGCCCTCGGGCTCCTTCCTTCAGGCCTTCCCTTTTCTGTTGTTGCCTCTGATTTCCATTACTAAGGGAAGGTGCAGGAATCTTGACCTGAAGTGTTTCTTCTATATACACAAGGACTTCGTTCATCCGCATAATGCCAGATAGGTCAAAATTAGCCTCCCTGTTTTATAGGGGAGTCTGTGAAAGTCAGAGAAATAATATGATTCATGCATGTTCTCTCATGATTAACAGTATAGGGTTATATAAGATTTTGGATGGAATCCAGAGTTTCAAGTACTTAGGCATGGCTTGTCTTTTCTCTTTAATTTTTAGTGTTCGTTTTTATTATAAAGTTGATGTACAGAGGATAGATTATAAAGGCGACATAGAGATGTACAGCTCTCAGGATGCCATTTTGGTATCGATGTCAGGTAATGAGTACATTTCTTTTTGGACAAGGCAGCTCGTCTTTTTGTGGATTTCTCTTTTCTGTTTATGTGGTACTGAGGCATTGAACCCAGGGCTTCATGCATGCCAGGCAAGCACTGTACCACTAAGCCACATTCCCAGCCCCACGGATCCTCTTTTTGAGGATCAAACTCAAGCCCTTGAACATACTACGTGCATTCTGTACCCATAAGCTTCATCCCAGTTCTTGGTTTGTTCTGGTCAAATGATGCCTGCGTCAACTCTCTGCAATCCCATGCTGAAATTTCTTTTCCCCAGAAGAGGACAATTCCAAAGCACAGAAACAGACACCATTCTCTTATACTCATTAAATTCAACTCCTTGCCCCAGAATGATGGAAGCGTCCCGACTCATACTCAGGAGGCCTGACCTGCAGCAAGCAAGGAGGCTTTCTATTCATTATGAATGGGTCTACATCATTATCCCATCAATGTCATGGATATGTCATATGTGTGTATGTTTAACTATATCATCTTTATACTTTGGTCCAGCAATCTCTGTTCTAAAATTTTATTTTAAGACATTTATTTCAAGGCAAGAAAGATGAATACAAAGATTTATGTACAAGGTTGTTCAGCATAGCATGATGTGCAGTAATGAACGATTTGGAAGCAATCACTTTAGAATTTCTTTTGGTTGGTACCTTCAAATGATGGGACACCAGCTAGAGATCAGGGTTTGTTTGTTTTGTTATGCCAGCCTGTAGTGCAGGCTGGCCTCAAACTCACAATCCTCCTGTCTTGGCCTCCCATGTGCTGGGATTGCAGATATATATGACTGTGCTCTGCTAAAAATCAGGTTTCTGAAGTACAATTAATTATACAGATAAATAGTAACCAAATTAGGTGAGAAAAGTAATATGTAAAATTAAATAGACATCAAGGCTCTAATAAGGAGAAAAATGATATGTATGGAAAAATATTTAGAAAGAAAATTACCAAAACTTTTTAAGAGGATTACTTCAGCATGGTGAAATTATAAATGATTTTTTCTTGTTTTCATGTTCCCACATAGCTCATATTTTCTATAATGAGTATCTGTTGACTTAGAAAATAGAAAACACAGGTCTAATGGTGTCGTTCAAGTGGTAGAATGGCTCACCTAGCAAACAAAAGGCCCTGAGCATTCTAGTACTGCCTAAATAATCAAGGAAACCATACCCATGCTTCTTTTTGCACAAAGAATTAAGTGATCACCCAGGCCACAAAGTGACTTCAGGTGAAGGACATCAGGATCGGGACCCAGCCTTCCTAACACTCCACCTCCACAGACGACTGCTTTCCTATTCCTTAGTCATGGTTTTCATGCAGCCCAGGGACTCTCGGAGCATACCACACACAGGCTTTTGTACTCCTCTAATCTTCTGAGCTGTGCCCACGCAGACTCTGACCTCACTTAGGGCCAAACATCTGGATGATCAGACTTCAGGGGTAGAGGATGGGAGGGGTAGATGACTCAAAAGCCATTTACTTTCTACCCCAAGGGTCTAACTCAGTGCCAGAGAGTTGGTAGGAGAATCATTCAATGTTTGCTGGACAGGTCCTTATGCAAGGGTGTTGTTGCTCTAAACATCGTCCTTAGAGCAACTGTCTCGTGACTCCCTGGACAAAACTAGTCTTCTCTTTCCCTCCCTAGCATGAGCAGGTTCCTCTCTCCTTAGAACAGGCATCCAAGGAATCAAACCTTCTAAGGTAATGATTCAGAGTCTTAGGGGGTTATTTAATTTCTAAGAATCTGATAAAAACAGGCCCTCCTCAGAAAAATATATGAAAGTTTATGCCCATACCCTCCATTCATAATTCCAGGACCTTCTAAAGCAGGCCTAGATCCCAGTGGATGGTGTAGTGTGTCCAAGCCACTAAGTGGGAAAGCCACACTTCCCTGGAGTTGCTTCCTCATTACCCTTTCAGAGTTCACCTCTTTGTCTCAGTCATCCCTAATTAGCTCCTCTCTTGGAGGTGACTCAGGGCCATTATCCTCCCTCTACTCCCGATGACCCATTGGGAGGAGAAGGGAAGTGACTTTCATACAGTCATACCATGAGTCAGTGTACAAGCCAAGACTAGACTGTGGCATCTGGTGCTCCCAGCTCTATAGTAAAGTCACGGGCAAGTGCTGCTTCTCATCGCAGGGTCTGGACAGGGGCAGACTATAAACACAGGCAATTGCTGACCTTCAGCTCCGGGGTCAGCCGAGAGAATACAGAATATGGAGTGTAATCACCCCCAAACACTTCCTCCTCACCTCTACAGAACACAGAGGGACAGCTCCATCTTCATACTGCTCAAAAAGCCATGCAGTGGGAAAAAAGAAAAATGTCTGAATTTATAGATCCAAGCTAACACACACACACACACACACACACACACACACACACACACACACACACACACACACACACACACACTGCTTGTTTTCGAGCTTGAACTCAGTGCCTGGGCTCTATTCCTGAGGATTTTTGCTCAAGGCTAGCATTCTACCATTTGAGCTGCAGCTCCACTTCCTGGATTTCTGGTGATTAATTAGAGATAAGAGTTTCAGGGATTTTCCTGCCTGAGTTGGCTTCCAACCTTGAGCCTCAGATCTCTCCCCAGTAGCCAGGATTACAGGTGTGGACTACAGGCACCCAGCTTCAGGCTAATCTTCTTCTTTGGATTATTGCAAAGCCAGGTGAAGATTCACCAGTGTGCATTCAGGTGCTGCCACTTGGAAAATTACCTAACTCTGTACCACTGTGCTAAAGGAAAACCGCCTTGGCTCAGGTTGGGCCATGATGTGAACTGCAGATTAGACTTCTCTCATAAAACACATATATGAAATATATCTGTGGACAAAGATGGCATTAGAAATGCCACAGCTATTGAATAGAAGGATGTAGCGTGGGGACAGAGAGCAATACAGGGGTCATTCTGATTAAGACACAATGTATGCAAGTGTGAAATATCATGGTAAAACCTCTTGTAGTTTTACTTCACATTTGCCCAACTGATTCAGAACAGCAGCAACAACAACAATAGCAACAACAGCAACAAATATCCCAACCCTAAATTTGTTAGAATTCCCTAGAGCTCTTGGGCGTCAAGGATGGGATGAGTCTACGTGAAAAAAAAAAAAAAGCAAGAGATCTCAGATTCATCTGTTAAAGAGACTTTTCAAAGGAAAAGCTCATATCGGTGCATGACCTGGACTGTGTAAAGAATGCAATGCGGGGGTCTAGCACTCTAAGGGAAATACTGTTTGAAGGCAAAATGTACCAAGGCCTAATAAGATACATGTATCTTTTTGTATTAACAAAATCATTTCTGAAAGTTACTTTGAAGAAGTAAATTGCCTGGCGCTTGTGCTCATACCTGTAGTCCTAACTATTAGGAAGCTGAGAAAAGGAGGATGCAAGTTGCAGGCCAACCTGGGCAGAAGAGGAAGGGAAACTGGCTGTAGTTCTGCATGCCTGTGATAGCAGTAACTACATGAAACTTAAAGTAGGTGGATTGCCACTGAGACCCCATTTAAAAAATATCCAGAAAACAGGACTGGAGACACACAGACACACAGACACATACACACAGACACACACACACACAGAGACACAGACACAGACACAGACACACACACACACACACACACACACACACACACACACACACACCAAACCAAAACAACAACAAAATTGCTAAACAAAATCCTATATATGGATGATGTTATTGCCCCAAACCTGGAAATAACCAAGATGTTCATAGGTAAACTGTGGGACAGCTAGATAATGAGCTAGATAATGTTAAAAAGAAATGAACTATCAAGCTACCCACGAAAAGACATAGAAGAAACAATGTAAGTGCATATTACTAAGAGAAAAAGTTCATCTGAAAAGATGCCATACTGTGGGATTTCAACAAGATGCCATTCTGAGAGAGGTACAACTATGGAGATTATAAAAAGAGGGGAGGCTGTTACAGACTGGAGAAAGGAAAGGGCAGGTAGGCAAAGCTCAGACAACTGCTAGGTCATTGAAAACACTCTACATACGAAAGTGATGGGTGCATGAAGCTATATTTGTCTAAACCGGTAGAGGACACAGCATCAACCCTGAGACCTATGTAAACTATGGACTTCAGATTCCTTCTTTATTTATTTATTTTTGCTTGCCCTGGGGCTTGAACTCAGCGCCTGGGTGCTGTTCCTGAGCCTCTTTGTGCTTAAGACTAGCGTTCTGCCACTTGAGCCACAGCATCATTCTGGTTTTGTTTTTTTTTTTCTGAGTAGTTAACTGGAGATAAGGGTCTCACAGACTTTTCTGTCCGGGCTGGCTTGGAAGTATGTTCCTCAGATCTCAGCCTCCTGAGTAGCAAGGATTACAGGTGTGAGCCGCCAGCGCCAAGCTTTCAGCTTCCTTTGATGTGTTAGTGTGGGTTCATCCCTTGTAGCACGTGTACCCCTCCAGTGGGG
Organism: Perognathus longimembris pacificus; assembly: GCF_023159225.1. NCBI lineage: Eukaryota > Metazoa > Chordata > Mammalia > Rodentia > Heteromyidae > Perognathus > Perognathus longimembris. The sequence continues at coordinate 8,136,491 of NC_063182.1, read as the reverse complement.
GGATGTTGAATACCTGGTAGGCTTTACATATGTGGAAGGACTGGGAATACACAAAAATCTGTACCATCCCCTCAATTTTTCTGTGAACTTGAAACTGTTCTAAAAAGGAAGTCTAATAAAATAAAATAAAACTCAGTCTCATACCATAAAAAAGACAAGAAATTAATTCAAGTCGTATGAAGATTAAGCTATAAAGGATGTTCATTTCAGACCTCTTGATGAAGCAAAAAATATTGTAAACAATCTGGATATACGGTAAGAGCATATTGTTAAATAAATTATGATACTCTCGTAAAATAGAACATTTCTTACCTCCCACATGTAAGCTATCAGAACAAGTTCTTTACTGCCTCCAATGTATATTTTGATCCTGTACATTGCTCTTTATCTGAAGTGCCACCACCCGAGTACAAAGCACCAGCCTCCCTTGTACCCGATTACTAAACAGCCTCCCGAGAAATCACTGCCTCCATTTTTACCCCATCTACCTATTTCCCCCCAAACAGCTGAAGCTGTCTACTTTGCTGAGTGGCTGGCTGTTGAAAGTACAATCAGCACCCACAAACTCATCACCTGTAAAGGCTGAGATCTTGACTATCATTTCCACCTAACCGCTGGGCCTCCTGCCCACATCATTTCTCCTTCTCTCATGCCAGGCAGCTGTCACCCCGAATACACAATGCCTTCTTTTCTTTTCATATAGTGTTATTATATTCATAGTGATTCCCAAATATGAATATTTTTATTAAAGCTATTTTTAATATAGCAATGTTTGCTTTTCATCCGTGGGTATTTTAACTACTACGCTGCCATGAAAATCCTGGTTCATATCCCTTACTGTGTTTGTCCATAAAGGGAAGGAGTGGAATTTCTACCTGTTAGGATATGTCAGTGTTGAACTTCATTTTTCCAAATTGGTCACCATTCCTACCACTCTTACTCTACTCAGAGATCCACTCTCCATCCAACATTTGCTGCTATCGGACTTGAAGTTTTACCAATCAGATAGATGCTATGAGTTATCATTTCCATCTCTTTGATCATGAATGATGATGAACACCTATTTTTGTTAATCTTTCTGTTCTTTGAAATGCTTATTGTATCATGTGCTTATTTTTTTTTGTTGTTGTTGTTGTTTTTGGCTAGTCCTGGGGCTTGGACTCAGGACTCAGGACACTGTCCCTGGCTTCTTCTTGCTCAAGGCTAGCACTCTGCCACTTCAGCCACAGCTCCACTTCTGGCCATTTTCTGCATATGTGGTGCTGGGGAATTGAACCCAGGGCCTCATGTATACAAGGCAAGCACTCTTGCCACTAGGCCATATCCCCAGCCTGATTTTTTTGTCATTTGGATTGTTTATGTGTTTCTTATGTTTGTTAATGTATTTCTAACACTAATTCTTTGTGGGCTAAGTATAAAACTCCTTTCTCAGTTTGTAAATTATCTTTTCACTTTCTCTAAGGTATCTCTTGGCATATAAAAAGCCTTAATATAAATATGGTCAGGTTTATTAGCTTTTCTTTTGTAGTCAACACTTTTTCATCAAATAATATTTTAAATGTGTCTTTTTATGTCTTCTAAATTGCTGTTGGGACACAAGATGTAAATTATTTTAACATATCCATCTTATTCTAAGCTAAGTAGCTAAACTCTCTTATTATTTCTAATAATATATTTTGGGGGATTTCCTACATTAATGCAATAGTCTTACCATTTATTTCTGGAAGATGTGTGCCAAGACTCCTGGCAGCTGCTTAAAATCACAGACACACACACACACACACACACACACACAACACACATGCATATATATAATATATATGTGCATGTTCTCTATGCTTTTCCTATACATACATATGTGTGATAAAGTTACATTTATAAACTAGGCACAGTAAAAGACTAATAATAAGCAATAATAAAAATAGAATAATTATAACAATATATTTTAATAGGAGACTTTTCATGCTATTTAGAACAGCATGCAGTTTTAAAATGAGCTGTTATTCCCCCCAGAATTTTCTATTTAATATTTTCACACTGCAGTTGACTGTGAGTAATTGAAACCATAGAAAACAAAATTGCAGATATGTAGGAAGTATTCTAAAGACTAAGAATGACCATTCTACTTTGCCTTTTTTTATTATTATCCCTCCCTCCCTTCCTCCCTCCCTCCCTCCCTCCCTCCCTTCTTCCCTCCCTTCCTCCCTTCCTTCCTCCCTCCCTCCCTTCCTCCTTTCCTTTTTTCTCTCACTTCTCTCTTCTTCTCTCCTTAATTCTCTCTCTCTCTCTTCTCTCTCCTTCTCCCTCTCTCTTTTTTTCTCTCTCTGTACTGGTAGTAGGGGACATTTTTATTTCATTCCTGGCTTTGAAATGAATACTTCCTACATATTCCCATTTAGGGAGATGTTTGCTTTAGAATTTGTATAGTGCCTTTTATCTGATTAGGAAGTTTTCTATCATTTCAATTTCTCAGAAATAGTTATTGATTTCGAAAAGATTTTTTTTTGTCAATTGTGGGACTTGAACTTGGGGCCTGGGTACTGCCCCTGAGCTCATTTGCTCAAGGTTAGTAGAGCTCTATAACTTTGAGCCACAGCTCCACTTCTGGATTTTGAGTGGCTAATTGGAGATAAGAGTCTCATAAGGACTTTTCTGCCAGGGCTGGCTTTGAACCATGATCCTCAGATGTCAGCCTCCTGCGTAGCTAGGATTCCAGGTGTGAGCCACCAGCGCCTGGCTTGAAAAGACTTTTAAAAGATGGTAAAAAGGAAGAAATATAGAAACAACACAAAACAGAACTTATTATAAAACAAACATCTTGGTGCCAGCAGCCACAAAAGAAAACAAAGTTAGCCATCTCAGAATCCCATGTAGCCCTCTGTTGCCAGCCCCTTTTCCTCCCACCCTAGAGAACCCACCTGCCCGACTGGCCAACAAGACGTGAGGTCCTAAATACTATGGCTTGGCTTACTGCAATTCTGCACATTCCTGCTGAATTTCTTTTGATCTATTATTGCCTCTCTCTATCTTTTTCCCTCTCCTAAAGTCCATTTGGTGAAGACACCAGATCATTTGTTGTGTGGTGTTTTCTTTAGTAGGACATTTAAAAATAGAATTAGATGATTGTGTGTGTGTGTGTGTGTGTGTGTGTGTGTGTGTGTCTTAATTAGTTGATGGGTATTATATCATAGAGCTCAATATTACTAAAACAGATCAGATCATGTCATTTCCCTTCTGCTTCTTCTCACAGACAGGATGAAATCCAAAGCTTTGGATTTTGTTTCTAAGACCTAAAAGAGCCCTACAAAAAGTGCCATCTACTTCTACCCCTGGGACTTAAGTACCATCTACATTTTCCCCTCTTCTTTGCTTGGTTTTTGCTTCAGTGGCTTTCCTACAATTTCTCAAATGCGCCAAGTTTATTCCCAAGCTTTGGTGATTGCATTCATATTCTTTCTTCGTGAAACATATTGTATGTCTTTCTAATCTTTGCATGAGAGCTCTCTACTCTCAGCAAAGCCTCAGGTAGAGATTTCCCTTCTTAGGTAGAACTTCCAGTGTAACCTGCTAGGCTCTCCACAGCACTTGCTTTTACAAACCTTATTTCAATCTTGTCATCTCACTTCAACTTATGCAAGCTTCTTCTCAATACCAAAATTGGTGTCTGGTACAGTTGCAGACCCTCAATAAAAATTTTTTCTATCAAAATGATAGGAATGAATGTATTTATAGAGAGATAAATACATTCAAAGCATATTAACCTACTAAAACTATGATATGGTTTTGTTTTTGTTCAAAATTTATCTATAGCCTGATGCTGGTGGCTCACACCTGTAATCCTAGCAACTCAGGTGGCTGAGATCTGAGAATCATGGTTCAAAGGCAGCCTGGGCAATATCCACGAGACTCTTAGGTCCAATTAGGCACCAGAAAACCAGAAGTGACACTGTGGCTCAAGTGGCAGGGTGCTAGCCTTGAGCTGAAGAGCTCAGGGACAGTGCCCAGGCCCCAGGTTCAAGACCAAGTTCAAGTTCATGACCAACAAAAAGAAAAAAAGAAAAGAAGAAGAAAAAATGATCTATATACATGTTTGAGTCTACATGCCTGGATATCTGAAAAGAGACAGAATAGACAGCAGTCATTTCTGAGTGAGTAGGACAGCTACTGCTGCTTTTCCTGATTGTCCATTTTTTACCCCGGCTCATTTCTTTTTACTTTGACAAGTGCGTACTACATTTATTATTTTAAAAATAATAATAGAAGTAACATTATGATGAAAAAGTGATTTATTTTATTATTTTTTTTTTTTGCCAGTTCTGGGGCTTGAACTCTGGGCCTGGGCACTATCACTGAGCATCTTTTGCTCAAGGCTAGCACTCTACCACTTGAGCCCCAAAACAACTTCTGGCTTTTTCTGTGTATGTGGTACTGAGGAATCGAACCCAGGGCTTCATGCATGCTAGGCAAGCACTCTACCACTAAGCCACACTCGCAGCCCCAAGTGGTTTCTTTTTAAAATGCATGGTCCAGTTGCGGCAACACAAAGATTCCTCAAATAGCTCCAGCACACATTTACATCAGCATGCAAAATTATCCAACAACACATAGTAATCGTATGCTCATCCCTCTCCCCGTGTCCCAGGGAACACAATCTGCCTGCGTTTAGTCATTTTATTCTTCCCTGTTCCCAAAGAAGAGATCGTGGCATGGAAGAAGGTCATTCTCGTCTATTTAAGGACATGAGACATACACAAATAAAAAGACAAACCCTTATCAAATAACACTTGTGATCTTTTCCCATTTGGTGAATGTGACTTTTTCCAGTTGCATATTTCCCTGGAATCTTCCAAAGACTTAACCTGAAACATCGATGCTCTTTGAATACTACTTGAATTAAACAACATGGTCCTTGGTGAAATGCCAAATAAAGTAAAATGGAGAGTTGCTTAATGGGTATAGAGTTTCCATTTTGCAAGGTAAAAAAGTTTTGGAGATCTGTTGTGTAACAAGGGGAATATGCGTAAAACTACTAAACTGTATACCTAAAAATGATTACGATAGTAAATATTACATGCTACCATACATATTTTTTTGGCAGTGCTGGGATTTGAACTCATGGGCTTGTATTTGTTAGGTAGCTGTACCAGTAAGCCACATTTCTTTTTTTTTTTAAATGTGCTTCTTTTGTTTATTTGTTTTGTTTTTGTTGCCAGTCCTGGGGCGTGGACTCAGGGCCTGAGCACTGTCCCTGGCTTCTTTTTGCTCAAGGCTAGCACTCTGCCACTTGAGCCACAGCGCCACTTCTGGCTTTTTCTATATATGTGGTGCTGAGGAATCAAACCCAAGGCTTCATGTATAGAAGGCGAGCACTTTACCACTAGGCCATATCCCCAACCCCACTAAGCCACATTTCTAGCCAGGATTTTTGCTGATTATTTCTTGAGATAGGATCTTACAAACAATTCTTCCCAGGCTGACACTGAACCATGATCTTTCTGCTCTCAGCCTTCTAAGTAGGCAAGATTACATGCGTAAGCCACCTGTATTCAGCCATAATTCATTTTAAATGCAAAATAAAGTGTCATTCTTATAGCCCTAGCTACTCAAAGGTGAGGATAAAGAGGACAGAGGTTCTGGGCAAGAAATCTGTGAAACTTGCATTCCAATCACTATCTATATCTACGGCACACACCTGTCATCCTCGTTATATGAATGCAAAGCGTAAGTGGGAGGATCATAGTCCAGGATAGCCATAGCAAAAACACAAGACTCTCTGTAAAAAAACAACTAAAGCAAAAAAAGACTGGAATGTGGCTCAGATAGTAGAGCGTGTGTTCAGCAAGTGTGAGGTAAAGGGGTGCAGGGTGGTTCAGTTCCTGGTCTTGGCATGCTAGCCCCTGAGAAATAACTGTAACTAGAGGAGTCTGGGAAGACTCGGGAAGACTGTAGCTGGCCAGGGAAAGGAGAATACAGCTGGGTTTCATGCCAGGAAGGAGACAATTTGGGTGTGTATGAGAGTGCTCCGGAGCCAGCAGGCAGGTGTGTCTGAGGCCCATGAGCAAACTGCACAGGGTTTAAGGTGAGTGGCTGACTAAGGTGTCGTGGCTCAGGCGAGAGAGTAAAAGGCTTAGATGTGGGCAGAGGACTCTGGACATGTGCCTAGAGGCAATGAGAAGGGACCGGAGATTTTCGATTCGGGAAATGTGTGACAAGGGGTATTCTAAAAATACTAATGAGCATTCAAACTAGAATATAGTATACATTCATCTCAACCTTGCTGAAAGGGACAGAAAAGGAAGCATCCAAATGTCCTAATGTGACATTCAGATGACAGCAATTGCTGAGGACAGACTGAGTCTAGACCAAGAGGTCATTGGAAGAGGCTTTTCGGGGAACAGTCTGTCCCCCACACTAATGAGGAAGGAGGGACTCCATCACTCTGGTCTCCTAATGTTTCCCAGAGAAGCTCGGGCTCACAAGTGTACCTTTTTCTTCCTGGCACTGTAATTAGGCAGACAGTAGACAGCAGTGACATCCTGACTAAGATACGAAGGACGAAGAAGGCTGCATGTAAAAAGCAGGGCTTGCACACGTACAGTGGGACCACGGAACCCTGGCTTCTGTGTACCGGGGAAACACACAGGTCCTCACAATTACAAGGGCACACTCAGGCTCCTCGCCAGCACCGCGCACAGGGCCTCCCTAGCTCCATCTCCAGCCAGATTGTCTTTCCAGAAACCACGGACCAGAGTGAGTCCCAGGTGATATATGCACAAAAAAAGGGCCGTGTCCCTCCACTGGAACTGTCCACCTACAAGTACCGCGGGGCACGCCACCATTCTCTTGTACTGAGAAAAACACCAGGAGTCATTTGATTTCAAGCTAGTGCCAATGTAGTCAAAATGAAAAAAAAAAAAAAAGAAAACTAGAAAGGCTTTATGAAGCCATGTGTTAGCATGTGTCTATGTTAATCAACATAAATAAGCACACTGTACTACCTTAGAACCTGATTTTTTAAATGTGAACAGTCTATTGTAAATAGCTTAATTTGGGTCATTAAACAACTGTGAAAAAGAGGTGTGGCCAGGGGTGGGTAGCTCATACCTGCAATCCTAGCTACTCAGGAGGCTGAGATCTGAGGATCTGGATTCAAAGCCAGCCGAGGCACGCAATTCTGTGAGACTCTTATCTCCAATTAACCACCAGAAAACCAGAAGTGGTGCTGTGGCTCAATGTGGTAGAAGCTAGCCTTGAGCTGAAGAGCTCAGGGCTGGCACTCAGGCCCAGAGTTTAAGCCCATGACCAACAACAACAACAACAAAAAAGGTGTGGTGGTTGCATGGTATTCTACAATATGATAAATGTGGTTCACATATGTCTAGTTCAGCATAAGTGAGTTCACCAGTGCTCCACTGTGGGCTATTTCAGAGTCTATTGAAATCTGTGGAATTATGATCAGCACAGTGATGGATATCTAGGAATCAAATAATCCTATTCTCAGCATCCTAATGTTTCTGTCAGCAAATGTGCAATAAATTTCCACCCAGAAGGGAGAAAGTGTTACACCTATCATCAGGAAGGGCCTGACTGATGTCATTTCTTCCAGGAAGGTATTGCTGTACCAGACCAAAACACAATGGCCTCAAAGCCCAGCTATGCTGATGTCCTTCTGAGCAGCCATGCCTTCCTCTGCAACTGCAATCCACACCGTCTTCTCACAGTGCTTCCTGCTCCCCAGGTACAGGGTAACATCTTTGAAGGCAGAGATCACCCTGAGTAATTCTCTTGGTTTCAAAATGATGGCATATATGATTTGCATCCAATAAATAGTGTCCAAATTGTTTCCTTTCGAAGCTTGAGAGGAAACTGTAGTGGTAGTGGGGGGATTGAAATTCTCTACTTTGATTTAGAATTTGGGGGTAGTCATTGGGATTGAATCACTGGAAATGAGAAACTAGAAAGACAGCCACTTTATTTTGCCCATGCCAAGGCGCCTCGAATGTCCAGCACTCTGCCTTTGCCCCAGCCTCATCTCTTTAATCTTAACCAGCAAAGCTCTGACTAATACTAGGAGAACAGCAGGAACAAGGGGGATGATCTTCTGGAGACATCTGACATATGTCTGCCAACGCTGGCTCTAGGGTCTGCAGTGAACTGCTTCTATCTCCAAACACTGCTTCGAATGCTCTTTAGAGAAAAAAGGGAAGAACCGAGGTCAGCCAAGCAGACCTACCCTCAGGGGATAGGGGAAGATCCCATTGTCTAATCCTGTGCTAAGGACAGATATGGCAGCGCCGGCGCTGCCATATGGGATGTCATCTGCCAAGGCACAGAAATAGAAACAGCCCCTCCGAGCTAAGGGTTCGGTAGTCAGTGAAGATACCCTCCCTCAGCCCTCTACAGGCTCAAGGATGTAGCAAATTCCCAGAAACAAGGAACATGCAAATCCTGCTTATCAAAAAGGCAGAACAGCTGGGTGCTGGTGGCTCATGACTGTAATCCTAGCTACTCAAAAGGCTGAGATCCAAGGATCAAGGTTCAAAGCCAGTCTGGGCAGGAAAGTCTGTGAGGCTTTTATCTCCAACTTATCACCAAAATTCCAAGAAATGAAGCTGTGGGTCAAGTGTTAGAGTGTTAGCCTTGATCAAAAAAACTCAATGACAGCACCAAGTATGCATGCATGCACACACACACAGACAGGAGAAGGCAGAAGAATTTCCAAGCCTGCTAACCACAGGCTAAGACTTTTCTAGATGGACATGGCTCCTCTCTAGTTGGGTTCTAGTATGTGGAAGTGCCAGGGCTCAGATTCCACCAAGGTTAGCTGGTGGGGTGTCCTCCAGGTAAAGCAGGAACTTTTATTAAGCACCTGCCCTACTAGACATGAGATGAAGTATAGGTTTTCTCTTCATAGAGTGTTCATCTGGTTAGACATTCAAAGTTAAAATAGACCAAGAACAAGGGTGCTCTGTTATTCATGCATTAACTTGTTGAGCAGGATAAAGAGGAGATGGGGAGTCAAAAGTTTAAAATTTTTTGAAGGGAGGAAGTCAGAAAATCTAGATTCTTCTTCTCTCTGTAGCAGGAAACAATGACAGACTGTCAGTCACGTAGCCTTCTTGGCTCTCTAGTTTCTACACTGGGGGGAAAATGACCACAGAAGAGTTACCAGGTCAAAATCTGATTCTGAAAACCTTTAGAGGCCAGGAAAAAATGCTTCTATCCTATGTGGAGGGATCTATTGCAAATTAAGACTAAACCTGACATATTCAAGGGAGAATTCAAATAGTGGAATCCCTTAGAAAAACTCACAGTCTGTCCAAATGATTATCAGCAAGTTGGTGTTTGAGAGGAGTGGGAAGGCAAGTCAAGGGGCGGGGGGCATGTGGTCAAATGAAAAGAGGAAGGATGAGATGCAGTCCTAATATTGAATGTATATCCCATGAAACTAGGAAAATTGAGGGGATGGGTTGGGTTGGGAGGGATGGAGGAGAATGATGAAAGGGGTGATATTAATCAAGATGCATTTTTACTTGGAAACTGATTTATTGAATGGTAATGTGAACCCCTCTGTACAACTTCGGAGGTACATATGTGTACATATATATACCTATGTACAGATTATATATTTATACACATGTGTAGATATACACATACATATGCACACACACACACACACACACACACACACACACACACACATCTGCACACCTGAAGTCAAAGAAGCTCCAGAAGACCAAACACCCAGCACCTCAGGTAGTCAGGAAACCTGCGTGAGGGCCTCCTGGCTGATCACCTATCAGATGTGGAGCCACACACGGTTTATTCTGCTCCATTTCCAATGTGGAGCCTACTCCAGCAGGGAATTCAGACTAATCTGCCTCACCCCTTCTCCTCTTCCATCCCTCGAACCCTCCATGGATGTTCTCTACTGCGGACACCCAGGAAGTGCAGAACTTCGCATCGCCTGAGGAAGACACTCTTAGTCCTCAGGGGACCCAGCACTTGTTTCCCTCAAGGTGGGGAAGAAGCATCATAAAAGCTAAGAATCATAAGCTGACGTTGTGGAGTAGCCTAGTAACAAAAACTACCTGCCATCCAAAGTCAAAGAAAGATCCTGTTACGTGAGACACGGGGTAAGACCAAAGAACTACAAGGATGGGAAAAGAACAACAGTAAAGACACGGGAAAGAACTTGTTTAAATCAGAGGAACCAGGAAGGTCTCTGAGTCACCTAAGCTAGAGCAGAAGCCTCTGACTCCAGTGCCACAGTGTTTGGCACCCCTCACCCCCATCAGCCCTGGTGTCTGGTGTGAATGCAGATCCCACTCTTACTTGGAGCTCTCACTTAAAGCATACAAGCTCCGAGCTTTCCCTGACACCCAAAGAAAACAGGCAGCCAGAATTATAGGGAGCCTGCTTGTAGGATGAGGGGCCCTAGGCTGTCATACTGGTAACAGACAGTTCCACAATATGTTATGCATGGCTACTAGAAAGTTCTGCTGGAAGCCAGGCTCCAGTGGTTCACATCTATAATCCTAGTTACTCAGGAGGCTGAGATCTGAGAATCGCAGTTCAAAGCCAGCCCATCAGGAAAGTCCATGAGACTCATCTCCAACTAATCATCAAAGCGGTAGAGTGCTAGCCTTGAGTGAAAAAGCTCAGGGACAGTGCCTAGGCCCTGAGTTCAAGCCCCACGACCAATACAAAAAATTGTTCTGCTGGAATTGAGTCCCCATTGCACATGGTAGGGTCTTTAGTAATAGTCCTCCTGTCCCCGCTTCCTGGGGTTGCTTCTCCTTAAGCTCTCCACCTAAGCCTCACATCACATTCTGCTTTCAGCAGAACCTAAACCAAAGCCTTAGTAGAAAATCTGATGCTTGCTTATTAGTTGAGAGTTTATGGTGACTTGGCATGCTTTTCCAAAGGATGCCAAGTTGTTTTGAAAATCTTTTCAGTAATGCTCTCACTCTCTGTTCATTGCTTAGTCTGGTTACTCGACTCAGTGGCAAAGCCAGCCAGCATCACCCTACCCAGAAATCGCATGGGGAGAGAGAAGGGACTGGAACTCATTATTAGTGTCTGTAGCTGTTAGAAATCAGTGTTCAGGAGGGAAGATTATTACACAACTTCAGTCTTGTCTTTTCCACTGTAGAGTCCCATCATGAGCTCTTCCAAACACCATCTCCCCTTGGGAGAACCAATAGCCTTTACAAGGACCATGGCTCTTTCTGGCCAAAGGAGCAGAGCCATAGGAACACAGTTGCTCAGACTACATGGGGGAGCATGTTCCTCCAGACAGACAGACACCCAGAGAAAGCCTGGGGAAGGATGACATGCATGCACTTTCCACACAAACCTACAGAACAACACACACACACACACACACACACACACACACACGCCCAGCAAAGAAGAAAAACAGAAAGAAACATCAAACTACCAGCCAGAGTTTACCTGAGCAATTGGATTATGGATATTATTCATTTATTTTGTACTCACATGTACAGGCTATAATGAATATGTAGTACTCTAATACTCTAGAGTGTGTGTGTGTGTGCGTGCACACACACATGTGCACACACGTGCAAATCCTGGGGCTTGAATCCTGGACCTGGGCTTGAACTCTGCGTCTGACCTTTTGTATTCAAGGCTAGTACTGAACCACTGAACCCCAGCTTCCCTTCTGGCTTTTTTGGTACCTTATTGGAGATAAGAGTCTTTTCTGCCCTGGCTGGCTTTGAACTGTGACCCTCAGATCTCAGCCTTAAGATTACAGGCTTGAGCCACTGGCTGAATGTGTAATACTCTGTCAAGTTTTTAATTTTAACAGTGTCAGTAGCCTTTTCCACACTATACTATCTGCAGAATTCTATCTGTGGTCCACCCATAATGTCCCAAGATTTAGTTAATGGAGTTATCTAGGACAAAGAGCAGTGTGCCAAAAGGTTCTTAGACAAGGACATAGAAACACAAAATATTATCATTATCAAGTATTTTCTCCCTCAGTAACTTGGGCTTTCAGAGGAAGTGAAGCACAGAAACACAAGTCAATTGCCCACACACCTCTGTGCCTGAACTCTGACATCCACCCATCCTGCCCCCACTGCCTCTGCTTCCTAGCTGCTCCTTCAGCCTCCCCTGCCAAAAAGATATCCATGGGTGGGGGCAAGCTTCCCACTCTGGCCCCCCACCCCAGCAGGGGCTCAGGCCCCCTAGTGAACAGTGGGGGGGCGGGGGGGGCTAAGGGGCAGCAGTCAGTGAGCTGGGGAGCCCCTGAGCCAAGCCAGTTGTTAAGTAGGCGTGAGAACCCATCATCTGGAAACACCGAAGGCGGGCAGGCAGGCGGAATGATTCTGGGTGAAGGAACATTGTAAATGTTGTCACCCAAAATAGAGCTGAGCTGAACTCGGCTCCCAGGCACTGCCGGCCTCCTTCCTGCTCCCTGTTGGCTCGTTTCCAGAGAGGCTCCCCGGGCACCCCACCTCCTCCTCCCACTGCCAGGATTGACTTGGTCTGCACTGCCTCTCAGAAAACCAGAGTGTGGGAAGCAGAGGGCAGAGGCAGGAGTTCACCAGGAACACCAGGTCAGCCCTACGGATAGACTGGATCCCTCCTGACCTAGCATTCACACAAGGGATATAAACCAGACTCCAGGGAGTGCAGAGTTCACAGACACTCAAGCGAGATGATGACGTGGCCCTTTTGTTCTTACCATAGATCACCTTCTGCCCACCCTGCTCCTGCCATACGAGCCCTCTACCTGACTCTTCTATGTCCCAGAGTCTCTGGTCAACCTGTCAGAGACCTCAGCATTGTCTTCCATTAAGCATTCTCTTACCTACCGGCAATAACTTCTGCATTTTTTCCAATCCACTACTTTCTTCCTTTCCTTACAGCTGCTGTTGTACTTCAGGCCTTCTCAGAGCATCTTCCCCCTGGACACCTAGAAGGACTTGCTAACTGCTCTCTTGCTTCAGTGCTTCCTAAGCCTTCTCCACCAGCATTAAAGGTGATCACTTCAATTCCCTCTTCAAATACCTCAGTCACTACCTAGAGTGAAGTCTGAACTCTCAGATGGCACTCAAGGCCCCTGATTAGCTCTCCTCCATTCCTCTTGTCTTCTCTCTTCCCTCCCTCCTTGTGCTCCATGTTCGGGCAGGCCTTTCAGATGACCCTGGAGTTTCCAGGCCCCAGGTAGATGCGACCTTGGACAGGAAGCCTGTCCTGCTGCTGGTTCCCATGATGAGTTCCCATCCTTGCATCTATGGCTGCTTCCATATCACCTATTTGGCACTTGGCTCAGTCAGTAGATAGAACTTGTTTTTCTTTGTGCTATCACAATGAGCCTAAAAGAGCTTGAAAGAATAAATTAATATGTTTGTCTCTAGTATCTATGGCTGGGCCCTACGCTTCTTAGTATGATACATGCATAGCTTAGAATGATGCCATTGGTTAACTTTTACACACATGGGTATCTGAGAATCCTAATAAAATTATAAGCAACCTGAAGATACAGGTCATGTCTTGGATTTTTTTTCTATCTCCTAAACACATAGCAGTGTAGCATGTGGTGAGCACATGAGTTTTTATCTGGAAACAATTTGGTCCAATTTAAGATGTTCCTTCACTCCACAAATACTTTCAATGCACCTGCTATTTTCCAGGTACTACTCTAATACTAGAGATGTACAAGGGGGGAAATAAAAGACAAAAAATTTGGGGGTATATCCCCTCAGAAAAAGGAAATGGAAAAAGGAAAATATTTATAAGACATAAAGTACACAGTTGTTAGATGATGGTTTGAGAAATGAAATGGAGAGAGGGAAATGATATGGGGTAGCATTTATGTTTTCCTCTTTTGGACAGTGGTGGCTTGTGCCTATAATCCTAGACACTCAGGAAGTTGAGATCTGAGGATCATTGTTTGAAGCCAGCCCCAGAAGGGAAGTTTGTGAGACTCTTACTTCCAATTAACAATCAAAAAGCCAGAAGTGGGATGTGTAGCTCCAGTGCTAGAGTGCCAGCTTTGCTGAAAGAAAAAAAAAAAAAGATAAGGGACAGTGCCCAAGCCTTCAGTTCAAGCTTCAATATCAACACACACACACACACACACACACACACACACACACACACACACACACACTTCTGAGCTTCAAAAGGTTGTACAAGGGGGTTACAATTCAACATGCCCATCTAAGTGTCCAGGGCTTTTTGGTCAGAGTCACCCTTTCCATCATTCTCCTCCAATGGGATTGCCTTTTATGGCAGGATGGCCTCACTGGGATCTAGGAGTGGAAGAGATGAAGGAAGGAAAAAAGCCACACAGATTTCTAGATGAAACATACTTCAAGCATCACAAAAAAAATTCAAAATCTGGAGACAAGGATATGTCTGGCTGATTCAGAAAATAATGAGAAATGACAAATGGATAAAGTGGGGTGGGGGGGGAGGATGGACCTGGACGAGAGAGGAAAGCAAGGAGAACATGCCAGTGAATGCTTAGTCATCTTACTCTGAGTGTGAAAGAAAGTCATGTGAGGCTTGGAGGAGAAGGAGCTCATGAGCTCATTTATTTCTGATTGTTCAGTCTATCTGGTTGTTGTGTTCAGAACAGATGGCAAAGAACAATGATGGAAGACACAGTTGAAGAAGATGAGAGACACATTTGAAGGCTACTGAAGCAACAAGGCAAAAGCCAGGTGCCTGTGCCTCACAACAGTAACTCTAGCTACTCAGGAGGCTGAGACCTGGAGAATTACAGTTTGAAGCTAGTCCAGGCAGAAAAGTCTGCAGGACTCCATTTCTAATAACCAGGAAAAAGCCAGGTTGTAGGCCTGAGTCAAGTGGAAGAGGGCCAGCCATGTGCAAGAAAACCAAGCAAGAGTTGAGACCCAGAATTCAAGCCCCAGGACTGGCAAGATCCCATAGTAACTTGGCCTAAATGGATTATTAAGGAGGTGATAGTGATAAGAGGCTGTTGAATTTTGAATATACTTTGAAGGTAGAATTTATAGGGTTAGTGAGAAGTTTGAATATAGAGTTAAGGAAGAGACAGGGAATTACAAGATGGCTCCAAGGTTTTTGACTCAAACAAAAATTCTCTTTTTGAATTGGGGAAGAGTATAGGAAACTGGATAATTGTGGAAGGCAATATTGCCAAAAATGGGCAAACTTCCTTTTCAGCTGTAGTGTCTAGCAACATGGGAGGAGCTAAGTGTGTCTTTTCATAAACTGATTGATAGATTGATCATTGGTCAGAGGCCAACAGTTACTTCCTGACTGAAGAATGCAGGCAAGATAAGATGTATTATATAAAGAATGCAAAGAGAACCAGAGTGTGATAACCAGAATAATGGTCCACTAAAGGTGTCCACACCCCAATTCCCAGAGCCTGTATTTTATCTTACAGGGCAAAAGAACTTTGTAGATGCAATTAACTTAAGAGCATTGCTGGCTCATGGCTGTAATCCTAGCTACTCTGAAGGCTGAGATCTTAGGCTCATGGTTCAAACCCAGCCTGAGCAGGAAAGTCTATGAGACTCATATCCAATTAACCACTTAAAAGCCAGAAGTGGAGCTTTGGCTCAAGTGGTAGAGCACTAGCCATGGCAAAAACACTCAGGAACAGTGCTCATGGCTTGAGTTCAAGCTGTAGGGATGGTGTGCCCACCGCTATAAGTGTGTGCACACCTCCCTGCCCCAGAACCCTGAATTACCTGAATGCGCCCACTGTGATCACAGGGTCCTTGTAAAAGGAAGGCAGGAGAGTCAGCATCAGAGAGAAAGAGCAGCCGGGCACCGTGTCACACACCTGCAATCCCCATGCTTGAGAGTTGGAAGATAAAACCAAGGGATGCAGGTGGCCTCTTGCAAAAACAATTATAGATGTCTCCAGAAGGAACTCAGCCCTGCCCACATCTTTACTTCAGTACTAACACTGATTTTGAACTTCTTACTTTTAGAATTAGCAGATAATGAATAAGTGATGTTTACATTGTAGTCACTGGTGATAGTAATTTGTTTCAACATTGGCTAAAAAGGGGAGTTTGTCAGTGGACGGGGAAAATTACTGGAGGTCTCATAATCTTCCCCTATTCAAAATATGGCAAGACCAGTTGTTTAAGTAAAAAAAAAAAAAAATCTCAGAGCCATCTTGGGCTTTTCCTCCTTTCCCACCCCACAATTTAATCCTCTTATAAATCCTGTAAAATTTCCCCTCACTTATATTCTAATTACTCCTCATTACCTCCCCCAAGTAACCACTTTGTCTAAATCACCATTATCTTCTGCCTAGTTGTTTTAAGAGTCTTCAAGTAAGCCACAGATCACTATAGTAGGTTTATGTAAGGTGTTAATATTAGGAAGTTAGATGAAGGGTACTATTGTGCCCTCTGTACTATTTTTGCAGGGTTTTTGTGAGCACTGGAAGGAAAGGCACATACAAAGATAGGAGATAAAAAGAGCACGGTTGGGAAAGAGCTATTGCTCTTAAATAAAGAGCTAATCAAGTAATAATATCCTTCATGAAGATGATGTCTCCAGCTCTACCCTTCAGCATTTTACAATTCATAAATGTGGAAGGTCCATAGGGAATAGAAAATTACCATCTGGCAGATACCACAATAACTGTTGCCAACCAGATTCACTAAAGGATGCTCAAATCAGTGGCCAAATGTCGGAAGAGTAAAGGGATTTTTTTTTTACAGTTTTAAAGTATGTCCTCTGGGTTATTTTTAACTATAAAAGGAAAGGTAGTCACTTTTCTGTGGAGGAACTCGGTTCTCGGCAGACACCAACCTAAACACGTGACCACGTGTGTCGTGAAGCTTATACGATAGCCAGAAAAGCACACAACCTCGTTTCTGTTAAACTCATATCAAAAGGCATTGCCTCAACTTACTAATGAGCATCCCGTACACAAACATAAACCAACATTCTTCAAAAGTGTCAAGATGATAGGAAACATGGGAAGATGGAAAAGCTGCTACAAAGAAGAAGCTAAGGGGAATTCATCTAAAAGTGCAGCCAGGGGTCCTCAGAAGATGCATGAGACACAAAACCCCTGAGCGCCAGCCTGCTGAAATGCAAATCAGCTTCTAGTTCAGTTACTAGTGCGGTTCCCATGGTAGTTCCCTGGCTTCCATAATTGTACTATGGTTATGTAAGGTGGTAATATTAGGGAACTTGGGTTGGGGGGTGTACAGGAGCTTGAACTATTTTTATAACTTTCCTGTGAGTCTAAAGTTAGTTCAACATGAAAAGTTAAAAAAGAAAGATCATGTCTCCAGATCTACTATTGATTAAACATCACCCTACAACTAGGCACCTGTCCTTCAGTTTTTTTTACCTGTCAAACAGGATGAACGTGACATCCTCTCAGATATTGTTTTCCCAAAACAAATAGCTATTAGGCCTTGAACTTCACTTTGAAAGGGCTGACCTCCCAGCGTAAAATGCCTCTGTCCCCACACAAGAGCACAGAGCATCAAAGGGCCCGACGATCGACCTGAAATAGCCAGTAATGACACCAGCTCATTCACCAGGTGAAGTCTCTGCCTTTGATACCACTAGCTAAAGAAAGACAGCCGGGGACTAGAAACTTATGCTCCTCCCAACGTGGTCCTCAGCAAGGGGAACCTTGATCTCTCCCCAGCACTCAGCCTAGGCTGGTCGCGCTTCTACTCAGAGCTCCACTTTGCCTGGCAATGTCTGCTCCTCAAGAGAGCAGCCCACTCTTGGTGTCAAAACCTGCCTCTCTGCCTGCATCCCTGGCCGGCTTCTATAAACACCTTCCAGTCCCCAGGGCATTCCCGACACAGACAGCACAATAAGAGTGCTACTGATTGCCAAATGCTCTGCAGGGCCATCAAAGGTGTATCCGCACGGCACGGGAGTAGCATCTAGGTGCCATGTGTACCCACTCTGCTGCCCAGGCTAACCTCAGCTAACAACCAGGCTCATGACTAGGCTCCTAGAAAGGTGGAGTTACATTTGCAATACTGTAGTCAAGGCTTGCCAGGAGAGCCTAGAATATACCCGGGAGGGGTGGAGAAGAAGAGAGGGTACAGGAATGATACACCAACGCCAGCAGGAACTCCTGGCTGAATCCACCTCAGATGTGATCCTCTTTGCCTTCCCCAGTGGCCGGTAGATCTCTACGCTACATACCAAAGATGTCTGGGTCAAAGGCTCTGGAAATCGGTAACCTCCTTGGTTAGAAAGAGGCTGTTGGTAACGTTTTTCATTCCTGGGGCCACCTCCAACAGAAAAGATTATCACATGGTGTGACCTGAAGCGGGTTTTAGCCTTGGGTCTCCTAGCAATAATACTAAAGCATGGGCTGAGATGGTGAAACACTTGCCTAACATGTAAGAAGCAATGGCTCCACTCCCAATACTACAAAAATAAAATAAAATAATATGAAAATGTGTCACCTATCACTCATGCTGGTCAGACCTTGTTCTGAAAACAGACCCCCACTGTGCTTCATAGGGTTCTTGTGTGGTATTGTAAACAAAACGGGGACCGTCTGGCTTCAGAGGAGGACCAGGCTATCAAAGCGGTGAAGCGCACATTGGCCCGATCTGCCTCTGATCCTCCGCAGCTGTGAAATAGGATAGCCATTCTGGAAGGCAACTGGGTAACATGTACCATCATACCTTGAAAACATCCTGATCCTTTGACCTAGCAATCCTGTCTCGAGGAATTAACCCAAGGAAATTAGAGACATACACAAAAACAAGTTAACAGAGCTGGGCACTGGAGGCTCACTCCTGTAATCTTAGCTACTCACCATCTCAGCCTGGGAACGAAACTCTGTGAGACTCTTATCTCCAATTAACTACCCAAAAAGCTCAAGTGGTAGAGCACTATCCTTGAGCAAAAGAGCTCAAAGATAGTGCCCAAGCCCTGAGTTCAAGTCTCGGGACAGACACACATAAAAAAACAATAACAAAAAAACCCCATTAACTCACGAAGTTGTCATCTTGATTTTATCTTTGGTAGAATAAAAAGTGGTTACAATAACTGAGCTTCAATCAAATAAAGCACAAGATGGCCTAATATATACCTATCAAAAGTCATATTTTTTTAGCCAGGTGCCAGTGGCTCAAGCCTGTAATCCTAGATACTCAGGAGGCTGAGATCTGAGGATCAGAGTTCAAAGGCAGCCCAGGAAGACAAACCTGAGAGATTTTACCTCCAATTAACTAGCAAAGATGTGGAAGTAGGGGTGTGGCTTAAGTGACAGAGGAAAATCTCAAGGCCCCAAGTTAAAGCCCTAGTGTCAGAACACAAAATAATTATAGTTTAAGAATAGTTTGCTGTATAGTAAGATATAGCATGCATTTGGTGGACATGTGTTGAGGGAGAAGAGACATGGTGATAAAAGATGCAGGAAGAAAATGCACTACAAGAGTAGTTATTTCTAGGTGGTTGAGATATTGACGGACGCTTTACATTTCTCTTTATATTTTCCTGTTGCTTCTTCCAAATTTTCCCTGGCAAACATATGTTACTTTTCTAATAAGGAAAACATAGAGCCCTCATTTATGGAATTTCATGAACTTGCCCTAGGGTCTTAGTGAAATGAAAAGCAAACACCAGGTTGTCACCAGTCTAGCTGGGCTCCCAAGCTACCGAAGTGTGCTATGGCCTGGGGCAGAGGTTCTTAACTGGGGCAATGCTGTCCCCCAGGGACACTTGGCATGTCTGGAGACATTTTTATTTGTAGTAACTGGGGGAGGGGGTTGCTGCAAGTGTCTAGTAGAGAGAGGCCAGGGATGCTGCTAAACACCCCACAATGCCTGAGATGCCGCTGCTAAATGCACCACAGCAAAGATCTATTGGGCTTCAAATGAACAGTGCCGTTGTAGAGAATCCTTGCTCTCAGAGAGGGAAGCCATGAATCTCCCCTCATCTCCTGGACCTTGCAGACGCCCAGGTGCCTGGAAGGTAGATCCAGAAGCTCCAACCCGTCTCACATCGTGTGCAAACTATAGTGCCTTCTGCTTCAAACAGGATCTGCCGTGGCAGTTAGTGGGCCCCAGGGTGTAGAGCCCCGAGGACTTTATTGCTTACATTAAGCAACCTTCCGCTTCCAACGGAAGAAAAAGAAATTGCTCATTTCATATCAGAGCTATAACAGATGCAAACAGAACCTGGCTTAGGACTGAGATCTCTAATAGAGGAGATGAGCTGGAGAGCAGGTAGGGAGAAGAGCCAGAGCCTTGGGAAGGTAGGGAGAGGACACAGCCCAAGTAACAGTGGCTACAAAGGGGCAAGAGGACTGTTGGTGTGTGTCCTTTTCGCATCTTCATTCCAACATCTCACGATGACCATGCTAGATTTCACTTCTAAGTATCTTTCAGGTAACAGAAAAGAGAAGAGCCCCACTATGGTCTGAGAATGGTTCTTCCTCTCAGCAACTCCTCCATCAAAGGGCTATGTGTGTGAATGTGTCCAGAAGCGTGGAGGGGTCATGACTGTGATGCTCTAATTCTTCTTTCCCTGTGACCTTGGGCCCAATTTAGCTACTCATGAAGCACCAGAGCTGGAAAATGCTTTGACCTAATCTGTATCCTTCACAGATTTCTTAGAAGACCAGGTCCCAGAGAAACTAAGCAGCAGCTCCACATCACAAAGCACTAGCCAAGCCAGTACCAGAATCCAGATCTTCCATTCTATCTGCTGTCACTGAGAAGTCCAGTGCTATGGGACCCACAGGCACCAGGCCTGGTGGAGGCCAGCTGGCTCTCTCCAGTGGAATTCCATAAAAAACAGATGTGAGGAAAACCATGCAGGAATATATACATGTGGCAGACTGACATTTGTATGTCCTTATTGGCTGAAACCAGAGAGCAAACTCCAGTCTAAGCAGAAGATACATGAGAAAAGCAGAGATATGTCCACAGGGGTGAAGATCTAAAACTGCTAGTATTATGCCTTTTAAGTGACTTTAAAAAAGGAAACTTTACTTAGGTCAAACATAAGGGTAGTTGCTGGTCCTTTCACTAGATAGATGGCTATACAACTACTTGCTGTAGCAATTCAACAAACATTTATCAAGCACCTGTTACACAGTCAAAACAGAGTTAAACAAATGCCATTTGAGTCTGATCTAGTCACTTTAGGGTCCAGCCCTCCCGGGACTCCTTCAAAACCCCTATTAACTCATTATTCCTCTAAGTTTCCCTAAGGTAAGTTCATCTTTACCTGAGCTAACTTGGGAAACTAACTGGCTGTGACCAAAAGGACCAAATTAAAACCAAATGCAATGTATATACACTAAAATGAATTCCAAATGAGCATTCTATGTGAACTTAAAACCTAAAAGGAAAGAGAATCTGGACTGTTTGCCAAAATCTGGATTCTTTGGAGGGAAATTGGCCGGACAAATGATGTAATCATAGATACGATGGGTTAAACAACATGAAGATGGGTTAAGAAACAACAACCATGAAGCCAGCCTCTAGTGGCTCCGGTCTGTAATCTTAGCCACTCAGGAGGCTGATATCTAAGGATAAGGTTTGAAGCCAACCCAAGCATAAAAGTCTGTGAGATTCTGGTACCCTGGGTATTATATATATATGTTTGTCTGAATTAGGGAAGGGAAGGGGAACATCAAAATGGTGAGACAAAGGGTAATGGAGAACCAATTCAACAGCAATACTCATAAGACAATATGTTGTAAACTAACTATATAAGTCAGGGGGGAGGGACTGGGGAGGAAGGAAGGTGAGAGAAAAATGAGGGAGGAGGTACAAATTTGACAAGAAATGTACTCACTACCTTACATATGTAACTGTAACCCCTCTGTACATTTCCTTGACAATAACAATTTAAAGAAGTCTGTGAGATTCTTATCTCCAATTAACCACCAAAAAGCTGGAAGTAGAGATGTGGCTTAAGTGGTAGAGTCTCTGCCTTAAGCAGAAAAAGCTAAAAGTAAGTGCCCAGGCCCTGAGTTCAAGTCCCAGTACTGGCATACACACACAAAACCAAAACAACAACAACAAAAATGAATCCTGGGAGATATAGTATTAGGGTTAGAATATGGGCTCTGAAGTCAGACAGGCCTTCCTGTTCCTCTGAGGGTATGGCCTTGAACAAGTTACTTAATCTTTCTAAGTCTCTATTTCCTGTATGAGACATGGGGTAATGGCAAGAGTCCCAGCCTCCTGAGCATGTTCTTAGGAAGTGAATGAAGTGGTGTGTACAAAACGATCACAGAATATTGGTGCAATTCAGGATCATTATTTTTGGCAGAACTTGTCCTGCAATCTAGTCCGACCTTTTCCCAGGAGATCCCACACAAATGGCCCCGTGAACTTGCCTGGGCTCATAGTTCACTACGCCATGGATTTACAGCATTGAGCCTTTTTATCCTTTCAGACACAGAAATCCCTATATTCATCAAAGGGCAACTTGGGGCCCAGAATCTTCTGGGGGTATACATTGATGAACTCAGCAATTCTGGGAGACTAGTCTGATCTATGTAAGGGGAAGATGATAGCCCTTACCTAGCCAAGAGAAGAAGGCTCGGCAACCTATGAGGATTCACGACTCTTCAGAGCCCTGTGGAAGACCAGAGGCCTCAAGTTGCTGCAGCTACAGAACTGGACCATGCGGTGTCTATTTCTGCCTCCCTCAAAGAGAAAAGAACTGGGAGCCCGGGTCCTTGACCTAGGAACCACACCTTCTCTGCAATCAAGCTAAAAGCACTTTAAGAGTGGAGCCTCCTTTCTAGACTGTGCTCCTCAGAACACTTTGAATGGGATTCTACACATGGAAGTCCTGAAATAGAACTGCTATAAATATTCCTGTGCAGGTTTTTATGTGGATGTAAGTGTTTCTTTGGGTAAATATCAAAGAACACAGTTACTGGACTGATTGCATATTAAAAGGGAGTTCGTTTTATAAGAAACTGTCCTTCTGTCTTCCAAAGCGGTTGTACCATTTTGCATTCCCGCTGAGCATGAATGAAAGTTCCTGTGGCTCTACATCCTTACCAGCATTTGATATCTTCTTTATAGTTGGCAAATCTTGGAAGCAATCAAGAGGTCCTTCCAAACTGTGGAATATCTGCTCTATGGCACACTATTCAGCATTAACATGTGGGTTTCAAGTCAAGGAAACCTTGCTATGGTTTGGATGTGGTTTTAATGACCCTCAAGACCTTTTTTGTTGAAATTGAATCCCCAGTTTAAAGTATTAAGAGAGTAGAAGCTGAGTAACAGTGGCTTGCACCTGTAATTGTAGGAGGCTGAGACTTGGAGGGTCAAGGTTCAAAACCAATTTGGGAAGAAAAGTCCAAGAGAGTCTATCTCCAATTAATCAGTAAAATGCCAGAGTGATGGCATGGCTCAAGTAGTAGAGCACCATCTGTGAGCGAGAAGGCTGAGCAACAGCTTGAGGCCCCGAGTTCAAGCCTTGGAACCAACACAGAAATAAAAATGAAGAACTTAATATGACTTTGGTGTTTAGAAGTTGGACTTTGGGGAATAAGGTCACTAGTGTGGAGCCCCCACAATTGAAACTTGGTGACTTTATAAAAGGAGGGATACCTTATACTAACTACCTCAGACTCTGCCACCAAGATGGTCATAACCAGATGCGGCCCAACAGACTATGAATCTTTGGAATCAAAAGCCAAAACAAAGCTCTTTTCATTATAAGGTATCCTGCCTCTGGTATTGCATGATAGTAATGAGAATGGACTAATGGGAGCATAGAGGAAGCTTAGGTAAACATTCCTAAGTGAAAGAAGCCAATCTGAATTTATCTCGATTAGACTCTTCCCCAGCTCCATTGTCAGTCACTCACAAAATTAAATGTATCTTGGTGCTAATTATGTGCTAGGGATAGTGCTATAACTGGAACATGGCAATGGATATAAGGCCTCTGCCTTCAGGAACCACTAAGCAACAATATCAAATAAGTTTTTTCAAATGAGTTTTTAGTTACAGCTAGATGTGGAAAGCCTAAAAGCCCTGTATGAACAAGTGTAGTACATCTATGGCATCATCTAGGCCTCAAAAAAAAAAGGCCTTCCTTAAGGAAATAAAATCTGAGCTGAGCTCAGAACAGACAAAAATGACCCTGCGGGGGGAGGGGGGAGGGGGGGTTGGTAATGTGGCTTAGTGGTAGAGTACTTGCCTAGCATGCATGAAGCCCTGGGTTCAATTCCTCATCACTACATATATAGAAAAAGCCAGAAATGGTACTGTAGATCAAGTGGCAAAGTGCTAGCCTTGAACAAAAAGAAACCAGGAACAGTGCTCTGGCCTTGAGTCCAAGCCCCAGGACAAAAAAAAAAAAAAAAAAAGAATGACCTAGGTAAGGCAGAAGAGGGATATTTTGAAGACAAGAAAAAGCATACACAAATACCCTGAGGTAGCAGTCATATCTTGTCATGTCATTTTGAAGTCAGAGTAGTCAAGGACAGAGACTTAAAGAACTTTCCCATTTAAAACTTGAGTCATTATATTTAGTGTTCACTGTGTAAGAATTGAGCTACATGTTGGACACTGGTAGCTCACACCTGTAATCGTAGCTACTCAGGAAGCTGAGATCCGAGGATCACAGTTTGAAGACAACCCAGACAGGAAAGTCCATGAGACTCTTACCTCCAATTAACTACCAAAAAAGCTGGAAGTAGAGTTGTGGCTCAAGGGATAGAGTGCCAGTCTTGAGCGAAAAGAAACTTGAGGATAGCATTTAAGCTCCAGGATGAGCACACACACACACACACACACACACACACACACACACACACACACACAAATAGAACTACCTAACTTGAGGAGAGGGATGAGGTGGGGAAATGATGGGAATGATGAAAGGGGTAAGACTGATCAAGATGCATTGTACTTATAACCTGACTTCTATAATGAAAACCCCTTTACATAATTACGTAGTTTAAAAAATTAATGGTTTAAAATGAAGAGGAAAAAGATGAAAAGCAGCAATGTGAAAAAAATGACTAGAGAGATGCAACTTAAGCAACACTAATCTAAAAGTTCAAACTTCAAAATGCTCCAAAAGCTGAAAGTTCTTGAGGGCTCCTACGATGCCACAAGTGGAAAATTCCTCACCTGACTTTATACAATCAGCTCTAGACAAAACACAATTTATATAAACATACACAAATTGTACAGATTACTTCAGATTAGGTTTTTGAAAGGTATATGAAACAAAAGGAATTTTGTGTTTAGACTTAAGGCCCCAAATCTGAAAACAGAATATGAAACACTCCTTGTCCCAAGTATTTTGGATAAGAGACTAGTAGGGAGCAAACTAAGGATGTAACAAAATGGAAGTCAAGTAGCAGCAAATCTGAGGCCTGAGTTCATATATTAGTACTGCCCCCCAAATAAAAGGACACTCAAAGGAACGATGCATTTCCAGTGCTGAGAGGTGAAATAAGATGTATTGAAACCTGCCCATTCAGTTTAGGGATTGGAATGTCACTTAGAGAAGTTTTGATGAAGTGGGAGATGGGAAAGAAGACAAATGGGTATAAGAGGACATAGAAACAAAAGTATATGGGCTGCTAAAGAGAAGATAAAGGTAGGTGGCAATTAAGATGGAAGAGGCTTGAGTATGTTGAAAATGGATATAAAGGACTGTGTAGAGATGGAAAAAGAGAGAGGACAATCAAGAGCAAGGGAAGTTGGGCTGGAGGATCACTAGGCCAAAGCAATCTGATGACACACAGTGAAACCCTGTCTTAGAAAAACAGCGCCAGAGGAAAGTCAGTGGTGTCAGGCTCCCGAGAAGGTAGAAAGATATCAACTACAGGACGAAGAGGGAGGACTAGTATCAGATGAGGGGTAGAAATTACATGAGAGAGGATGAAGACGAGAGGACCCATCAGTTTTTCTTCAGCCCTCCAAATATGCAAAATCATAAAGGTAACTCGGTGTTTTCCAGAGGAAACATCAAAATGTACAGGCCCAAGTGCAGACCACAGAGAACACACAGCCTCTCCGGCCTCTATCTTGATACTGGTACAAAGGGATGTGCTCTTCTTTGCACTGCTCCTGAATCAGAACAAGTGAAATGAGAGCTGCCGCATATCAAGCATCTGTGGCCCTGTGTCAGGACGCCTGGGTGGTAGCTTCAGCACAACCAGGTCAAATGTGGGGTAATGTTTCAAAGTCCCACATGCAGGCATGTTAGGAAAAGGGGAAAGGGGCCAAGTGTATCCACCTAACAAACTGAGACCTTATTTTTTTTTCTCCTAGTCCATAATAAAGTACCACCTGTGTGGTTGCCCTGCTGTCTAACTCTTAGTTCTCCAAGCCTGGAATCTGAGACTGCTTCTCTAACTCACTGTCTCATCCCCATGACTGTGACTCTAGGACCAGACTTTATCAGCATCTCTTAGCCTGACTTGCAAAATCAACCTTGTATGAAGATTTAAGAAGACAAGCGCATGGCAAGGTGGCAGGAAGCAAAACACCAAGACACAAAGGCTGCTAATTTCTTCCACTTGGCTCCTGAAAAAATCCTAACCCACGCTCCTCAATCCAGGACTCTGCTCCCTTAGTTTGCTCTCTTTTCAACCCTTTGAGGCACTCCTTCATCTGACCACACAGGGGCCACTCTCATTTACAGCGCCAGTGTTTCTAACAAAAGCTCATCCTCAAGGGGCAATCAGGAGAAAAGCTGAATTCTACTATGAGGAAGAAATAGAGAAAAAGGAACCCATTTAGAACACTGCCTCCTGGGGCCCTGACCTCCCAAGTCCCCAAAGCATCCAGAAGACAGAAGAAGAAAAGGCAGGGAATCACAGGGAGGTGGCAACTAACACCTAACAAGCTGCCTATAATAAGCAAGTGACATAATAGAAATAAACACAGCTCTGGGGAGAGGTGCTGCCTGCACTGCCCTAGCATGCCCTGGGGCTCAAGGGAGTCATGCTGGGCTAGAAACCCGGTTATTTCTAGGGCACCACGCAGCACTTGACCTGAATCAGGAGCCACTGGAAGCAGGGGCCAGAGAAGACCCAATCAGCGGCTGAAAAATAGTACAGCTTCAACTAGGAGGTGGGCCTTGGGCATCATCACCTCCCCTGAGTTGGGCAGGGAAAAAAAATAACAACCCACAAATCTAGTCATCTACTAAGCCTTCACATAGTAAGAGGAAATGATCAGGTAATTGGCAAAAGTCAATAACCCAGTTATCATGTTTCTTTGCTTTGACACTTGCTCTTCCTAGAAAGTGTGGATTCAAATAGCTCCATGATTTATAACTAGCATGACTGGCTAGGAGTCTGAGGTTACTAGATGTCCAATTGGGGAGCAAAGGTCATCCTCCTCAGGGTGTTGTTGCAAGAATTGTATGTAGTAATGCCTATGAATTATGAATGTGCACGCCCAATACATGGAAGTGCCCTTCTTGCACATGAAGATCTACACTATTGATTACAAATCCTTGGTCCGTGTCACCTGAACACCAACAAGAAGACAGGAGCAGAATTGAGAGTCACTTTTGGACACTCAGATAATCAGGAGGAAAATGGAGCAGCAAGAATGAATCCCCAGCAAAAGTGCTGAGTGTGAAGTAGAACCTGAAGAACTTTCGAAGGGTAAGAAGGAAAGAACAGATTTCACCCTTGAAGAGAAGCTTCATGGAGAAGGGGTTGGTTGGGCTGTCACCGAAGAGGTTGATATTAGGGACTTACGTGACAGGGGTAGGGGATTGACCCAGCACCTCATTAACACCTTGGTGAACCAAATTGTCAAACTCAAGGTAAATAAATGGTCATCTCATCAAAATACATCTTGCCTTTCACTTTTAAGAAGAAGCAGAAATGAGGATAAAATTGTCATTAGAGAGTTTTAAGAAGTCAACACACAGGGTATCAGGACATATATGCTTTAAGCTAACATTCTGTTTTCAGCCAACCATGCAATGAGAAAGCATGACTACAATGTATCACAGGATGCTCAAAAAAAAGACTGAGTTCTATACCTACAGAGGCAGTGAAAGGTCTCCATGCATTTCAGCAAGATTTTTGGTAGCAAAGTTTGAGATAAAATAACTTTTGAGTGTTAAGGCAGAAAAAAAAAAATACGAGGAAAAAGAAAGCTTGAATATGTATCCCACCTGGCTTCAAGAAGAGACAGAGATTCTCCTGGCCCACTCTGTCACCAATCTTAAGGCACAGCCAGATTTGTCAGTGTTTGGGAAGGTGAAGGGGGGAGCAATCTTGGAGCCAATGAAACAGAAAGTAGTCTATACCAGGTCTCAAACTTGGCCGGTGGCTTTGCCCTTTAAGTCTTTGGCAGAGGGACTGTGGGTACGTTATGCAAAAAGGCACTCCCAGAGCATTAATCTCTCCATGCACAGACTGGTTAGTAGCTGTAAAAAAATCACAGCATGCTTTGATACAGCACTTTGCCATCTCAAAGCTCTTTCATGAACGTTATCTCCTCTGATCCTCCCAATATCCCTGTTAGGTAAGAAAAGCAAATATTATTAGCCACATTTTGCAGTTAACAAAACAAACTTGAGAAGGTCAGTAATCCTAAGGCCACAGAGCTAGGAAGTGGCTAGTTGGAGTTTAAACTGACATTTCTCTCCTGGGACTATAATACTCTCTGGTGAAACAAAGTCTGAGTTACCAGTATTGAAATATGCCCAGCATGTCCAGTGAAGAATTCTGGAAGTAATGCCTGACTTCTGTGTTTTAATTTTTTTCCACTTGTCACTATTTTTCTTAAGAGTCGCCCATTAAGGTATAAAGCAGAGATGGAGGACTAGGATTGACCAGGCCTTGCCCACCTCCTAGAAGCCTCTGCCCATGCCCAAGGACAAAGCAAATGCTACAACCATTTCACAGAGAAAATGAGTTCCTCCACTATCAGCTACCTAAATCCATTTAGACCCATTTGCCAAGGTCTAGCTACAATTCCATCTCCTTTTTAAGCCATTTCTGACATCCCTCATCATGTCTGCTCTCCTCTCCTCTGCCAAAGACTACCTCTTCCAAAACACACGACTGAGTATGTTTAACAATAGTTAACCAGATCACCAGATCTTTACAGGGTCCTCCGTGCTATGTCCATGTCAAATCATTTCTACATTTCCTACCCAGGAGCCTGTCTGGAAAAAAACCAAAAAAGCTTTTGACTTCGTCATCAGCCAAAAGCAGCCTAATACAGATGGCTTGGGCTCAGACTCCTAACTGCCTTTTTACTGATCCTGGGCAAATCACTAACCTTCTCCATGCTTCAATGTTCCTCATTTTAGTAAAGAAGACAGTAACACTATTTCACATGATTATTGAGGGAACTAAGTGAATTAATGTTTATAAAGTAATTAGAAGAGTGCTGGGAACATGACAAATGTCTTAAGTATTTTAAGTAAATAAAGTTCTTGCCAAACTCATTATTTTCCCCCATAAAAATTACCTTTCCTTATTAACTTTCCCATTTTTATTAATAGCATTATTTGTCTTTGCAGCTTTCCAAAATCAAAACCTTGATTTTTTTCCTCCTTCATGCCTGCTATGCAAGTCACTCTTAAGTCTCCTAGAGTATCTTCCCCTGGTTTTATGGCTTCTAGAACTTTGTAACAGAAAGTTAGTCTTCAGCATATAGGTCTAGTCAACTCTGAATTGTATAGTCAAAGCATTAACAAACATTCTTCCCTTTGTAGTGAATCTCTGCTTCAATAACTACAATGGTGTCCTATCACCTCCCAAACTAGGTCTCTATTCCTTTGTCTGCCTCCAGAGACCCTATTTAGTCTGGTCCTGCCCAGCTTTTCTAATCTCATCTCCCTGTATGTCCACCTCAACTATATTAGCTTTCTCAAAATTCTTTAAAGACATCTTGCTTGTCTCCACCACTGTACATATTGTTCTTTTGACCTAATAGTCTTTCCCCTATCCTCCTATAAATCCCCAACTCAATTCATTCTTCCAGGCTAACCTCCAGTCCTAACCATGCCCATGGTTTCTCAGCCCAACTGATCTCCATCTTCTCTGAATTGTAAATCTATTTTTCCTTCCTCCAATTAAATTACCATGTGTCTTTTGCTTTATGTTGCTAGTCTGATATGCAACTTCTTGATCTCCCTAGCATCCTTCAAAGTAAATGCCCATCCGGGAGATTAAAAAAAATCTATTGCCAATAATTGATATTAAAGTTGTCTTTCCTTTTCTTTTGGAGGCAGGAAGTGAGTGAGAGTGGACTTCTGATCCTATATGCTGTGATCACAGATGGTGTGGCAACCCTACCTGCAAGACTTGCTATAGCCAAAAAGCCTGCTCGTGACAAATGCCAGCAATCTCTGTCATCTAGGCTGCCATATGGTTCACTCGGCCTTGTAGCAAAATCAGTGTCTCAGGAATATCACAGAGATCAAGCAGGCTAGCTCTTCTATCTATGGAGCACAGGGAGGTCACCTTGAGCTGGGCCCAGGAAACAAAAAACAAACAAATAAAAAAAAAACAGGAAGACATGAGACCTCCAAGGACGAATCAGAGCCAAACAGATGCAAAACCAGTGTCCTCTGAGACACAGGAACATGGGCCATCAAGCCTCCTTCCTCAACACCCTGGAGAAATCGGCAGCTGGGTAGAGAGGAGAGGTACCCTGCCCTCGGTGTCTGGAGAGAGCCACCCAGAGTCAGAGTTTAATTTCTGATTTCGTAACATCTGGTCCTGAGGGCTAGTAACAGATTGAAACAATTTTTTCATTGAGCCAGCTGTCCTAATTTAGGAGGGACACGCCCTATTTTTGATCAACTATTCATCATTCCCCCATTCTCCTCCTATTGTGGATTTTGAAGGCAAGAGGAGGTCAGGCCCCCATCGTCTTCCTAAATTGCCCCAACCCTCCCACTTAATTACCACAATCATAGATTCGTGGATGCTGCTTGGACACGATAGTTAGAATGGAATATGGGGCAAATCTTGCTTCAGGAAGAAATATGGTATCCCAAGCAGATATCTAGACTAAGAGTATCTCTCAGCCTAGAAGTGTGCTAAAATTTTCAAAGGAAAACAATCAGCCCATGCAGTCTTTATTTTGGTGCCATGTCACTTACCCAATTGGCTTCAGTCTCTCCACCAGTTCTCACAGCTGAAGAAGGAGCCACAGTCTGCCTGCTGAAAACAAAAGCCTGAGGACAACCTGTACAAGGTCAGGCCAAAGGCAGCGGCTGAGCTGGAGCCCAGAGAGGCAGGTTTCCAGGAAGGGCTGTCATCGTTTCAGAGCAAAACCAAACAACTGGCCAGGTCTGAATAGCCTTTTCCCTCACCTAAAGATCTAGAGCCCAGCTCTCCTCCTATGCTGTAACTTCACAGATCCAGAATGCAAACCTGACGTCCATTTGCTGCTGATCACCCTGCCACACATCTCCTCTACCTCTGCAGTAAATCAGGAAGCTCAGGAAACTCTGAGTATCAAATAGGCCATGGATAAACCACTTGTATTGAAATAGGCCTTCTCTCAAATTGGACTTCTTCCTCTTCTTCTGTCTTCTCCTCCCTCCCCTCTCCTCTTCCTCTTCCTCTTCCTCCTCCCTTCCCCTCCCTCCCTCCCCTCCTTCCTTCCTTCCTTCCTTCCTTCCTTCCTTCCTTCCTTCCTTCCTTCCTTCCTCCCTCCCTCTTTCTTCTTCTCCCTTTCCTTCTTCCTCTTGCCACTAGGCCATATCCCCAGCCCTCCTTCTTCCTCTTCTCTCTCCTCCTTCTCTTACTCCTTTCTCCTCCTTCTCCTTCTTTCTCCTCCTCCTTCTCCTTTTTCATCCTCCAATTCATCTTCTTCCCTTTCCTTCCCTTCTTCCTTTGTTGAGACAGGATCTCCCTGGGTTTGTTCAGACTGGACTCTGCTTCCTAGGCTCAGACACCTCCACAGCTCCCAAGTAGCTTGAATTGCAGGTCTATGCTCCTTTGTCCAGCTGGACTGCTTATGAACCAGCTTCCCTAGCAAGCTACTTTGGTCTAACAAAGGTACCTCATAGAGGTACACAGGAGAAGAATCAGCTCTTCATCTTCCCTTAGCTCTTATTTGTAGAGCTCCTATTACACACCATTACCACCAAGAGAATGGGAATAGTGGACATGAAGCCACCAAGTTCTTGAGGTACTGCCCACAGAAGCTAACAAAATACAGATTCTAATATATATCTAGGTGATTTGAGTTGGGTAATCATATTTTTTTAAAGCTACAGGGACAGTAGAGTCCAGTGCGTCATTTTGTATCACTTTATTACCTTCCTTTAGTCCAAAATGACATTTCAATTTCCTGCCTTCGTGTATCTATCAGCATACTGCACCCTTGGACCCATGTCCTTCCATGAATCAGAGGCTTATCCATCATGGGATAAGGTAAAATCCTAAGGCAATTCTCTTCAAATCCCCAAACAGTTGTTACCCATCTAACTTAAGGCACAAAAAGCCCAACAAGGCACATGGTTTGCTACCGTTCCATCCTATATACTCAACCGGGCTCGACTACAGATGATTTATGCACAATACTCTCCTCCCACAACGCTTTTGAAAGATCTATGAGCGCCATGGCGACCTAGAGGAGGCTGTGAGTTACTGTGACAGAG
This sequence comes from Perognathus longimembris pacificus, assembly GCF_023159225.1. Lineage (NCBI taxonomy): Eukaryota > Metazoa > Chordata > Mammalia > Rodentia > Heteromyidae > Perognathus > Perognathus longimembris. The sequence goes on along the minus strand of NC_063182.1, from coordinate 8,103,917 downwards.
GGGCCAGAAGCACCGCGAGACGCTGCTAAGCCTGGCGGGACACCGGTGCTAGGAACTGACTGAGCAGGAGAGGAGAGGCTCGCCAAGCCAAGGAAACAGAATGAGCAAACGCACTAGAAAAGAAAACCGCACAATGTGTCTGAAACGTTGAAGCACCATGATTTGCCAGTGTCGGAACAGGGTGGGCTTATCATCAGGAAGGGGGCTGAATGGTGAAAGGCCTCACACGCCTGTGGAAGACTCTCACTTTATTGAGAAGCAAGGATTTCTGCGTTGGGACCTTGTTTTAGAAAGTGGATTCCAGAAACAAGTAATAAACAGAAGATAGCAGAGACATGGAGGGCTGGGAATTCCGTTTACAGCTCCAGTGTTAGTTTAGAACATCGTGAATAAAAAGAACTGGACTAAAGAGACTTGGCAATAGTAAAACCTGTCATGATTGGCCAATGCACTGTATAAAGGATGGGGCAAAAAATAAAAAATAAAAAAAAGGAGCTAAAGATGATCTGACATTTCTAACAGCTTGGGAGGCTAGACAGATGTTCTCTAAGCTGGGAATGTTCCATAAAGAGTGGCATATGGGAAGAAGATACTGAGCTCAGTTTAAGAGAAGACTTGTACCATTGTTAAGACCTCAGAAAGATCAAAGGTAATGCCTCAAAGAATCTCGAGATAGACAAAAGATCCCACATATCCTCAGAGCTCCTTCCCCATTAAAGAACAGGGATTCTGCTAATCTTCAGGATATTGCCCTATCACACACACAAGGCAGGGTAGACTAACTTGATAAGATTTCTGGGTGTGACAAGACTCACTAGGAAACTACATGTTTTAAGAAAGAATTTGTATAGCAGCAACTCCACCAGCTTGACGTGAAGAGTGAGCCGCCTGAGGAAACTACTTAGTTGCTAACATAAGCCACATTAAATGGGAAAGCCAATTCAGAGGACAGAACTAATAGCTTTGGAGTCTCATGGTGGGCAATACATCTGAGAGCCCCTCACATGCAAGGCTGAATTTCAGATCTGCTCTAGACTAGTGACTGATACCCCGCCCTTTCAAAATGGAAACATCTACCCCAGATAGAAAATGAAGAAGGCATAACCATTATACGTGACATGTGGTTATAGATTAAATCTTGAATCAGGACAAGGCTATTAGTAGGAAAATTGGCAAAAATCTAAAGCCTATAGATTGGCTAATAGTTTCGCATTGATATTATTAACTCCCTAGTTTCGATCATTTCAAGAGTTATACAAGTTGGGGGTGCTGGGCAAAGGGTATTTGGTAACGTTTTAATAAGTCTGAAATTATTTCAAAATATGTAGCTACTATTCTGGGAGCATGATGTAATGGCTGAACTATGTAATTTGAGGGTCGGCAAGGAAGAGGGAAAATGAGGGAGAACAAAGGAAGGGGTGACATTGATCAAGAAGCACTGGACTCATAACCTGACTTATGAAATTGTTACCTCTTTGTACAACTACTTAATGAAATAAAATAATAATAATAATTTTAGAGTCAGGCATGGTAGTACACACTTAGCTGTCATCTTGGAGTTTGGGAGGCTGAGGCAGGAAGATAGTGAGTTTGAGTTAAGCTTGGGTAAGGCCCTGATAGGTAGAAAAAGAGTCATTTTAAGATCTTACCTCAAAGGAAGAAAAAAAAGGAAGCGCCAGGCACTGGTGGCTCGTATGTGTAATTCAAGCCACGTAGGAAGCCGATATCTACGATCCCAGTTTAAAACCAACCTGGACAGAAAAGCCCATGAGATACATCTCCAATTAACCCGCAAAAATCTGGAAGTGGATCTGTGGATCGAATGATAGAGTGCCAGACTTTAATGAAAAAGCTAAAAGACAGTACCCAGCCCTGAGTATATACACACACACACACACACACACACACACACACACACACACACACACACACGCATGCAAGCATTACTATTTCATTTTATCTATTGTATTTACCCTGCATCTATCCCAGCACCATGCCCAAAGCAGAAGAAAGATCGCTCATCTCTCCAGAACACGGTCTTTGGATCAAGAGGAGGAGCAGCACTGAACTTCAGGAACTGGATTAGAGGGCATCATCTGCACCCGGATATGATTTGTGTGAAGAGGCCTGACCTTGGAATAAATGAGATGTTTGGTGGCAGTGAGTGAGAAGACTCTTGGGTGGGGAAGGCTACATTTTCCATGCATGAGGAGTTGAAGCAATTTTTGCTAGAAGACAGACCTCACTGTCTATACATTCTTTGATCCTCTTTCTGTCTAGAGTCAGGGTATATGCCCCTCAAGAACTCAGAAAATGAACATAGAAACTTAGACATTTGAGAAGAACTTAGAAACTAACTTTACCCTTCAAGTATGACCAGGTCAACTGCAAACCAACATATGGCCCCTCTCTCAAGCTTACAATTGTTTCTAATGAATTCAAGGAAAGTAGTCTTGGAACCACAGCACGGAGGGTAAGGCCCACAGGGGTTACCCTGTGAGTCCTACAGGACAGGCACTCCACTCCCTTTTCAGTTCTTCCTTTTACAATGACAGCACTCACTCCTGCTCTGGAATGACTGAGGTATTATTTCACTTGAGAGATGAGAAAAGTAAACTCTTAGACTCACGTACAAAGATATGGTTCATGAAGCCCAGTGAAGACTATGGAGCCCAGCAGAATGCTTTGTCACCTTGCTGTTTTCTTTTAGACACAGCTCCCTAGCACGCACTTGAGTTTTAAGTGATCTCTTTACAGAACGAAGCTGAAAACCAAAGTGTTTAGCTTTAACTTCTGTGCAACAAGCTCTGAGCTTAAGGAAGACCATTTTCCAGAGGTGCCAGGACTGCTCCCCCGCCCAGAAGAAGCCCAGAGGCAACACGGTATGGAGACAAGGCAGAAGCAGAGACGGAAAGGGTACTCTCAAGGGCATCTGTCTCCACTCTAGCTACATTTGCCCTCTCAGTTAGCTGAGCACATACCAAGTACAGTGGAAACCTACTCAGTTAATTTCCACAGTGAGAAAGAAGACAGCAAGCACCTTTCCCACCTGGGCCACTCACGTGTCTCCTCCAAGCTACAGATCTGTTCTTGCCAATAGTAAGGGGTTGGCAATGTTTTGCTCTGCCCACAGGGCAGCTCCACTTTAGGGTTTACTCAGTATTAGCCTGAACCAACTGGCCTGCACCCTGAAGTGCCACCTGGGAGAGACCATTAGTATTTGGCCAAGACAACTTAACGCACATGTTACCAGAAAGCTAGTGAATGTCATTAGACAGGAGTCATTTTAGAGAGGGAGGTCATTTCAAAATGATAACTGGTACTATGGGGGAAGTCTTCTTAAAAAATAAAATAGAGCCAGGAATGTGACTTAGTGGTAGAGTGCTTGTCTAGCATGCATGAAGCCCTGGGTTCGATTCCCTAATACCACATATACAGAAAAAGCTGGAAGTAGCACTGTGGCTCAAGTGGTAGAGTGCCAGCCTTGAGCAAAAGAAGCTCAGGGACAGTGCTCAGGCCCTGAGTTCAAGCCCCAGGACTGGGGAAAAAAACCAACTTGGGGAAAGATAATTACTTGCAAGAAGATGAAGAAATCATTAAACCAAAAAAAATTTTTTTTACTTGCTAGAGCATGTTCTAATACAGTGGTTTTGGCCTCTGATTACTAATGGGTTTCATAAATTTTTTGAGTCAATTTCTCCTTAAGGTAGCTCAGATTGCTTTTCAACTCCGTTGTGCATATAAAATTGAGTTGAAGTTTATTGTGTCTATTTTCTTTTTTCCATTTTTTGAGTTCAAGTTTCATCTGGCAACTGCATCCTGTTCAGACATTATTGTTTAAGCTTTTGAAACTGTGTGATGTTCACTGAAAGTAAGAATAAGAAAGGCAAAGCAGGGCTGGGGATATAGCCTAGTGGCAAGAGTGCCTGCCTCGGATACACGAGGCCCTAGGTTCGATTCCCCAGCACCACATATACAGAAAACGGTCAGAAGCGGCGCTGTGGCTCAAGTGGCAGAGTGCTAGCCTTGAGCGGGAAGAAGCCAGGGACAGTGCTCAGGCCCTGAGTCCAAGGCCCAGGACTGGCCAGAAAAAAAAAAAAAGGCAAAGCAAAGCTCACAAGTTTTGATGAAACCCTTAAGCCCAAACCTTCTTAATACAGTGAATTGTTCCCCTTTCCAGTTTAGATTCTTCTGTACATTCCATACTTAACTGACAGTTACATTTTAGACCTTGTAAGTATTGAGATTAAAATTAAGCCTCATCTGTGATGATTCCTAGTTCCTTGAAGTGTTTTAAGTGCAAACTAGCACTTATGTGAACAGGAGTGCAGATCTGTGTGTGCACATGCTTGATTCAGTTTGTTGTGCCCTTACCAGTTTTTAATTGGAATTGCGTTCTTTGTCAGATAGAGAAAACTATATATGTTACTGCATTTTGAAGTTCTTAAAACAGCGTTTCAAAATTGCATTGGTGGGCTGGGAATATGGCCTAGTGCTTGTCTCGTATACATGAAGCCTTGGGTTCAATTCCCCAGCACCATATATACAGAAAATGGCCAGAAGTGGCGCTGTGGCCCAAGTGGCAGAGTGCTAGCCTTGAGCAAAAAGAACCAGGGACAGTGCTCAGGCCCTGAGTCCAAGCCCTAGGACTGGCAAAAAAAAAAGAAAAAGAAAAAGAAAGAAATCAAAATTGCATTGGTTTTGTTTTAAAAAAAATAAAAACAACTCTGTTAAAATGACCAACATTGCCAGGCTTTCTCATATAATTCTGGCTACTCAGGAGGCTGAGATCTGAAGATCACGGTTTGAAGCCATCTGGAGAGAATCTTATTTCCAATTAAGCACCAAAAAGCTGGAAGTGGAGTTGTGGCAAGGGTTAGAGTGCTAGTCTTGAGCAAAAAATCTCAGGGAGAACACCTGGGCCCTGAGTTCAAGCCCCAGGAGAAGCACAAATAAAAATAAATAAAATAATAATCATCTTTTTTTTTCAAAAGAGGCATAGAAATGTGTTCCTATTTTTTTCGATGAGTGCTGGGGGAAGTTGGACAGTTTCTCTGGATGGAGGCAGTAGTGGGGCACCAGGGCCAATGAAGATAGTGAATGAGCATAAGTATGGTCCATGTCGTTTATTTGTATGCATGAAAATAAAGCAATTAAGTATGGTGAAATTTTTTTTTGTTTTTTTTTTTTTTTTTGGCCAGTCCTGGGCCTTGGACTCAGGGCCTGAGCTTCTCCCTGGCTTTTTCCCGCTCAAGGTTAGCACTCTGCCACTTGAGCCACAGCGCCGCTTCTGGCCGTTTTCTGCATATGTGGTGCTGGGGAATCGAACCTAGGGCCTCGTGTATCCGAGGCAGGCACTCTTGCCACTAGGCTATATCCCCAGCCCTGAAATTGTTTTAAAGGGAGGAAGTGAGGAAGAGTGACAGAGGGATTGAAGTTGAACGAGATACATTGTTTACAAGTGTGGAAATGTCACAAAAACCCCTGTGTAGAAGTAATTTAAGCTAATTAAAATATATATAAATAAAATGTGTTCCTATTTTTCTGTAGGGGCTTTGGGATTTTGGGGGGGTTGGTAACAAAACTAAGAAACAAGCTATAAAAGAAAAGAAAGGAAGGAAGGAAGAAAGAGAAAGAAAAAATTTAAGGAAGGGAGGAATGATCAAAGGAAGGGAGGGAGGGAGGAACAGAAATAACTGAACTGAAACATGACTGAGAAGCATAATTTTTCCCTTATCAAAATATCTGAAAATACTTTCCATGGTTTTTCTTGTCCTGAGCTGTAATTTGAGAGATTTCAAAACTCATTTTAAAAAAGAAAAGGTCAATAGAAAAAGAAAAATGAACAGAGAATTGCTTTTTTTAACTTCTCAGTAACCAGCAATCAAGTATTTACTTAGACGTATTTTAAAGTGATATTTATTGTCCCTATAGATCTTTCAATCAGATGAAGGAGATAAGCTATTGATCACCAAGGAATAATTACTAGTCATTTAATAGTGTGTCATATAGGTGACATAGATCATTAAAAGTAAGGGTCTAAGAATAAGAAAAATATGAATGAAGTCAGAAGAGTTACAGCCAGCCAAGGAACTGTGGGTTAATAATAAGCCAACAAACAAATAGGAAGAATCCAGAACAAGTAATCTTTGTCCTAAAAGTACTTAAGAGATGAAACTTCATACTTTCATCAGGTTCCACATATCAAGTAATAAACTAAGTCAAAGTAAACACAAGCTGGGCACTGTGGCATCTAGAAAAAAGTCTATGAGACTCTTATCTTCAAATGACCACAAAAAAGCCAAAGTGGTTGAATTGTGGCTCAAGTGCTATAGTGCAAATTGTATAGTTCAAGGTAAAACAATCTCTCTCTCTCTCTCTCTCTCTCTCTCTCTCTCTCTCTCTCTCTCTCTCTCTCTCTCTCTCTCTCTCTCTCTCTCCAGAAATACTGCCTGATAAGTGATTATACCTCTATGATCATAGTGGCTAGCAAATTCATCTCAACTCAATACATAAATTTCACGACAAAGAGTATGAACCATTCATTGTGAACTCATCCCCAAATCTAGAAATCAAAATCAAGACTGGGTGAGTCAGGGACACTGGTTTTTTGTTTGTTTGTTTTTAATGTAAAGAAGCTTTTAGGCATGTTCCAGCTCATCCTGCCAGCTGTAAAAGGTGACCTGCTGAAGTCAAAGCACAGGCCAGGTAGGGCCACAAAAGGTGGTTTACCCTACAAGCCTGATGACATTTTGAAGGAAGACCCTGAAGAATAATGGGTCTTAGTGTTCTCATTTGAGAAACACATAAAATCAATGTTTACTGCAGACTTCTTAAAAAATTCACCAGCATATACTCATGGACACATCAAGATGTGTAACCTATAGAACTAACACTCATCCTCTGTGACTCACATAGGGGGTCCTAAAATGAAACCACACATATAACCCACTTTCCTCTCACTAGCCCAGCTAACGATTCTCTAGTTGAAATTAGCAGGATGATCTTGGTGAAAATATAGTTGTTTGTAGAAAAGCCCTTTCTGTTTCCACCCTCAGTCTATTTCTAGAACTTGAAATTTTCATTTACCTAGTCTTCCCACATTGACCTAGGTTAATAACATTTTTGTCAATAATAAGCATTATTGAGCAAATGATATGGTAATCACTTTGCATGTATTATCTCATTTAATACTTTTAGCAATCCAGGAGAAAAAGGAATTAAAAGAGAGTAATACAGATGAATGAATTTGATCCAAGTACATTGTATGCTAGTAGAAAAATAGCCCAGTGAAACCTCTTTGTACTATTAATTTCAAATGAAAATACTGATAACAACACTATTAAGTGCTACTAATGCCTTCATCATTTTATAGAAAATTAGAACATAGTATGTAAATAATCCAATATCACTCACCTGAAAAATACAAAATGTTGTTCCAACTCCAGGTTTAACTATATAGCCAACCAAGTTCTTAGACATTACACTGTATTCAGTAGACTTTTTTTTTAAATAAGGACATCTTTTTGAAAAACCTTTCCGCTAACATCACAAATAACAGTGAAAGTCTGAATACTTTTTTCCATGACTAGAATAAGGATGTCTGCCCTCATCATTCCTATTCAACATTGGATTTGGCAGTCCTAGCTAGTGCAATAAAGCAAGAAAAAAGAAAGAAATGACAAACAGAAAAGAAAGTGTAACATTTTGTAAGAAACTGACAACATAATCATGCACACAGAAGGTCCCAAAGAGTCTACAAAAAGATGAAAAAGGTACTAGAACTAATAAGTTAATTTATTAAGCCACAGGAGACAAAGTAAACTTTAAAAATCCAAGGTCTGCAGATGTAATTCCGAGGTAGGGCACTTGGTAGCATGTATGAAGCCATAGGTTTGATTCCAAATCCTACCAAATAAACGCCACTTTCTCTATATTCTGTCAATCCTCCATATCTGATGGGTCCCTAAAGGAGACATTGTACTATGTCATTGGGCTTATGATAGCCGAACAAGCTTTTTTTCTGTCATTATTCATTGAACAATAACTATTGTACTATAAAGTTTGAATATATAGAATTTACATTGTATTTGATACTAGAAGTAATCTAAAACTGATTTAAGGTATACAGGAGGATAGGTATGATTAAATGAAAATACTATGCAATTTTTTATAGGGGACTTGACTACCCAATTGTTTTCGTATCCACGCTAGGCCTGAAAACAATCCTTCTTGGCTACTGGAGGACACTTACACTGACAATGAGTAATTGGAAATATTAATTAAATTAATAATACCATTTATAATGGCATTCAAAAAAACACAAGACACTTAAGGATACATATAACAAAAAATGTGTAAGTTCCATTTACAGCTAAGTACCAAACATTGCCAAGCTGCATTTATTTAACCTGAGACTTCAGATACTACTAGTATAATCATAGAGCTCCCCTATGATCCAGCAGTCCCACTCCTGGGCATTTACCCAAATAATCACAAACAAGGCCACACTAAAGTTACCAGCACAACCATGTTCACTGTAGCATTATTTACGATAGCTAATACAGAAACAACCCAGATGCTCCTCAATAGATGAATGGATCAAGAAAATGTGGTATATGTACACAATGGAATTCTATGCTCCCATCAAAAAGAATGACATCACCCCATTTGTATGGAAATGTAAAGAATTGTAAAAAAAAATCATACTAAGTGAAATGAGCCAGACCCAAAGAAACATAGGCTCTGTGGTTTCTCTCATTTGTAATAATTAGTATATGTCTAGGATAGCCCTAGCAGAGGATCACAATAGCTCAATAGCTATGTCCATATGACCCTATAAAATGATGCTAATCAAAATGAACTCCAAAATATGGAAACAACAGGATTTTTTTTTCAAATGTACTATGTAAAGTTATTTCTTTTTTCTTTCATTTCCCCCCCTTTGGTTTATCACCCGATGTCATTGTTTTTTATTTTGGTACCCTGTGTCTTGTATTTACATTTATCTGATTTGGGAAAGGGAAGAGGAATCAGAAAATGATGAGACAAAGGATAAAAGGTGAACCAATGCAACAGCAATACTCAAAAGACCCTATGCTGGAAATGAACTATACAACTTGGATGGAAGGGGAGACTGGGGAAAGGAAAATGGGAGAAAATGAGGAAGGGGTGTTGAACAAGAAATGTACTCATTACCTTGTACCTTGCTTATGTAACTGTAACCCCTCTGTACACCACCTTTACAATAAAATAGGAATAAACTTATCCATGCAGTGTTAAAGACTGATGGCATTATCACCCTAATTTACCATGCCAGATGCCTCACCCAATTCTCCCTGTCCTTGTTATTTTTGCCAACTACAAATATACCCCTCTCCTATTGAGAATGATGTCGCTTGCATGGGATTAGTTTGGTGCATAGCTTCATCTCTCTAGCCCTAAACCACTTCTCCCAAGCAAGCTGGACTATGAGAATCTCAAACAACTTCTCTAAGAAACTTTCCTTAACTCTCTAACATGATACACTTAGTCTTTCCTTCAAGAGTCTTCCCTTCCCAAAAGCATTGTTGGCATATCTTACAGTACTTATCATAGTCTAGGTTGAATTACTGTTACATCTTTGTACTTATGAATTGTAAACTCATTGACAGTAGACACTGTTTGAAGCAAAGCCTCTGAAGTACCTATTTTTCCCACAAAGCACATCATTAAATATTTGTTGAAGCAAACATCTAAAAGTACAAGAATGCTTTTTAAATAATAGGACCTTTGGGATACCAAATCACATTCCTATCACAACAGGATTAATTATGTCCTGGCTTTTGCACATGTTAAGCCAGGTATGGGATGACCTTCCTTCCATTCCATTCTGAGGAATGTTAGTTCATCCAGGCTTTTTTAGTTGGGGCACCATCAAGATTGAGAGCAAGTAAAACATCTCAACATAATGGACAAAGGCAGATCCTCAGTCTTCATAGCAGACCAGGACCAGGTATGGTGGCTCATGCCTGTAATCATACCTACTCAGGAGGCTAAGACCTGAGGCAGCTGAGGCAGAAAAGTGCATGAGACTCTATGTCCAATTACCCTGTTTTAAAAAAAATGGACTGAAGGCATAGCTCAAATGTGAGCAAAAAGGCTGAGAGTGTGAGGCCTAAGTTTAAGCCCCAGTATGGGAAGGGAGGAGGAAAGAAAGAAGGGAGGGAGGGAGGGAGGGAGGGAAAGGAGGGAAAGGAGGGAAGTGGGATGAGGGAGGGAGGGAAATAAAGGAAGGAAGGAAGGAAGGAAGGAAGGAAGGAAGGAAGGAAGGAAGGAAGGAAGGAAGGAAGGAAGGGAAGGAAAAAAGAAAGAGAAGGAGAGAGGTAAAAAAGGAAGGGAAGGAGAGAGGGAGGGGTAAAGAGGAAGGGAGGGGAGGAAGAAAGGAAGGAAGGAAGGAAGGAAGGAAGGAAAAGAAAGAAAGAAAGAAAGAAAGAAAGAAGAAAGAAAGAGAAGGTAAAGGAGGAAGGAAAGGAAGGAAGGGAGGGAGGGAGGGGGAGGGAGGGAAGAAGGAAGAAAGGAAGGAAGGAAGGAAGGAAGGAAGGAAGGAAGGAAGGAAGGAAGGAAGGAAGGAAAACAGGAAAACAAAAGAACCCAGACCAGGAAGGGAAAGGGTAAGGGAGCTAACTAACATCCTCAGCACAGGTCAGGGCATCTACATATGATAAAGAAAAATCGCAAAGGAGTCTATTTCTGGAGAGAGTGTGGAAAGTAACCTAGCCATTTTATCTTGGGAGGGGTCTACAGTGCTAGTCAGTGGAGAAATTCTATAGGATTCCTGTGCTCCTGCCCTTCTGGAAACATTTGCTAGGGGAAATAGAATGTCAACCGCCTCCCGCCCACCTCAAGAGGCTAGCAGCCCAATCAAGGCCTGAGCAGAGGCACACAGAAGGCCCATAGGCTCTGGAGGTCCTGTGAAGAATATCTGGCTCTCGCCGCATGTCCAGTGAGAACGCAATGTGACTGCAGGAAGAAGCTCATATGCCACACTCTCCCTGAAGCATTTAGCCAGAGAAAGAAGAGTCCCGAACTTAACCTCATTTCATAATTATCTAAAGCACCACAGCCAATTAGCAGTAACTGATATCAATCAGTGTGAATTTGTCTTTTGACTACAGATTGGCAAAAGCTTCCCAGCTCTGCCTAGGTACAGCAGGCGTTCCTGAAGACATCTTCATGCCGGTTATTGTCCTCCAACTTTGCTTAAGTTCTTATAGCTCTGCCTAGAAATTAAGCTTAGTAAAAGTCATCTGTACATTGTTGTTATTAAAAATCAACTTTAATTTCACATAAGACAGTCACTTTTGAAACTTGTCATAACTCAAGCATTTCTAAGATCAATTTATTTACTTTTCCCAATTTTCTAGAGTTCTTTATGTCATCATTTGAAATTCATGATCTAGGGCTAGGAATGTGGCTTAGTGCTTGCTTAGCAAGCATGAAGCCAGGGTTCAATTCCTCAGCACCATGTAAACAGAAAAGGGGCCAGAAGGGGTGCTGTGGCTCAAGAGGTAGAGTGCTAGCTTTGAGCACAAAAGAAGCCAGGCCCAGAGTTTAAGCCCCAGGACTGGCAAAAATAAATAAATAAAAATAAAATAAAATAAATTCATAATCCAGATTTATTTCTGTATATACACTCCAAAAAGTGGGAAAGAAGACTTAATTGGCTAGAAACAATATAAAAATCCCCATCCCACATATATTCATCCAAACTAAAATTAGAGAAGGGGAGGGGTTGACTTGTTTTTTCCTTTTGTGCAAATTATACTCACGATATTACAGGCTTTGAAACAAGAGATCCACGAGCTAGTTGTTAAAGGCTGCACAAGGAAGTGATGCTGTGGCTCAAGTGGTAGAGAGCTAGCCTTGAGCTCAAGAGCTCAGGGACAGCGCCCAGGTCCAGAGTTCAAGCCCCACAACAGACAAAAATAAATAATAATAAAGGCAGCACAAGGAAAACCTTACTCATGTCCACATCACCATTCCTTACCTAAATCAATATTCAGAATTACCAAATGCCACTAGACAAAAGGATTTAGAGGGTTAAGGATTCCTACTGTTTAGATATTTGCATATTTCCTTTTTTTCCCTACTTATCCAAATGACAATTCCCCAATCATTTGAAATTTAAAGATTACATTCTATTCAGATATGCTAAATGAATTTCAAAACACAGCATTTGATTATGGTCACAATCAAGCTCTTCCTGGGCTTAAAAGGGGTCTTTGGTTTCTAAATAAAAATATGAACAATTATGCACTTAGATCTGAGGGAGATCTACACTCTGTGGAGCTTGCTCTTTCCATGCATGGAATCTTGTGGTCTCCCACATGAATGCTACTGTAAGCTTTCCTAGTTCATGAACCTGTAGGAAATGCTGGCTGGCCAGAACTGGGACTCTAAATCCCAGTAACAAACCTTTGCATCTCTCTTTGGGGCATCTAAAAGAAGACTCAAGCAATTCATTATCATGAGAAATGTCTCAATTGCAAAAGAGCTGAAAAACAAGTTGATATTTTCATTCCTGATCCTAAGATTATATTTGTGAGGCATGGGATAACTTGAGATAGAAAAGGACTCAGGCCAGTGGCTGGTGGCTCATGCCTATAAACCTAGCTATTCAGGAGGCTGAGCTTTGAGAACCATGGTTTGAAGCCAGCCCAGGCAGGAAAGTCTGTAAGACTGTTATCTCCAATTATACACCGAAAAAGCCATAAGTGGAGATGTGGCTCTAGTGGTAGAGCGCTAGCCTTGAGTACAAAAGTTCAGGGACAGCACTCAGGCCCTGAGTTCAAGCCCCAAGACTGGCACACAAAAAGAAAGAGGAAAAAGAAAAGAAAAGGACTCAGATATAACAGGAGTTAGGTGGTAAAGATCTTGAACTATTTATTACTTAGGAAGAATTTACCATAAATTGGCTTATTAGAAAAATTAGCATTCTCTGGGGCTGGGGATATAGCCTAGTGGCAAGAGTGCCTGCCTCAGATACACGAGGCCCTAGGTTCGATTCCCCAGCACCACATATACAGAAAACGGCCAGAAGCGGCGCTGTGGCTCAAGTGGCAGAGTGCTAGCCTTGAGCGGGAAGAAGCCAGGGACACGGTGCTCGGGCCCTGAGTCCAAGGCCCAGGACTGGCCAAAAAAAAAAAAAAAAAAAATTAGCATTCTCCATCTGTTAAAAGAAAATAGAAGAATACTTTGAAAAATATTTGCATCTATCTTTTTATTTGTTAATGTCATATTTTGTGTGCGTGTGTAGGTGCTGGTACTGGGAATTGAATACAGGACTGGAGTCTTAGTTTTTTCGCTCCAGGCTGGCATCCTACCACTTAGGCCACAACTCCACTTCCAGCTTTGGAGATAAGAGTCTTACAGACTTTTCTGCCTAGGCTGGCTTCAAGCTGCAATCTTCAGATCTCAGCCTCATGAATAGCTAAGATTATAGGCATGAGACACCAGTGCCCAGCTGTAAAAAGTATTTTATTTTTAGGTAAATAAAGATTTCAAGATGAAATTATTTTACAAATACTTTAGAGGTGGGCAGCTGAGGAGAGGGATATTAGGGAAACTTTTACCATACAATCTTAGGTGTTTTCTAAATTTTGAGCCATATCGATGTGTTTATATACACAAAAATATAAATACATTTTTATTTGAAAGTAACAGAACTGCTATTTGGAATAAAATTTAAATGTCCTACACAATAAAGAATGGTTATATTTACTTTGACTGGGGGTCAAGAGGAAGTTAGTTAGTAACTCATACTCACTTGATCTCAAATTAATTTTTAATCCAAATTAATAGCTGTCTTGTTTTCCTTTAAATTTTGGGGTTGGGGAATGGTAATCTATCGCCCTCTCTCCCAGTTTTCCAGATCTTCTCCAGTAAGGCCTTTTTCCCCCACTTTTCAAATCCTATTAACACTAATTAGCACAATGATTAAGCATTGTGGCTAAGTACTCTCCTTAATAAGGGCTTCTTTGGAAGAAAGGTTCCCATAGCGACAGGTAAAAGCTATCACCAAAGTCAGCTTTTCACTATAGGACTTGGTGTCACAGATCCTAGAGTTAAGAATGCTTCAGCATGAATCTAGAGGCTTCCTTTTTGAACTTCACCTGACTTTGTCAATTCAAAAGACACTTAAGGGAGAGTCCCCTTGTAAGCCAGGCATAAATACTAAACCAGAGGAGGGGGACAGTAGTTTGTGCAGGGGATCAGAGAAAGGACAAAAAGACATCAAAGACAAGGTATTATTCCTGCCACCAAAATTGCACTCTGCAGAGGAAAACAGCCACTATAAGAAACAGTGGCATTAGGGTGCCAGTTGAGTCTCTTGTCCTCACCGCTGGGACTGGTCAGTTTCTAATCTAGTTTCACTTTCTTCAAGCTGTAGCACAGCTGGGTTTCCAGCTGGCTGGGGTGGGGGGAGTCTTTAAATAAACAGCATTTTAAAATATGCAGTCACTTTGGCTGTACTGCATTTTGTAAACTGCCTTCCTCTAATATGTGACTCTGTGTGCCAAATTAAAACTACCCTAGAGAATGCAAAGTCCTGAAGGAATACACCTTGTCTATGTGTAACAGCCAAGCCTACTAAGCATTGGAAAACTGCAAATCAAATCAAAGGAAGAAATGATCTTTTTTCATTCCATCTATTCAATAAGGAACTGTCTTAAAATCATGTATATAAGAAAGAACGAGATCGAGTATAACTGTGCCAAAAATATGCAACTGCCTTTTAAAATGCAAGCCTATTTGCAGAACAAGATACTTTTGTAATGTGGCACAGAGTTGCGCTTCTCTGTAAGGCCTTCTCACTCTTTCTCCTCATCTTTCCACAGAAGGCATATGTGTGCAATCAAATAATTTTACTCAACTCTTTATATGATACACATTAAATCTTTTTAAGTGCCCCTCTAGCAGATACTGCTATTCCAGCAAAGCTGCTATCCTTCAGCTGAAATCAGCTGTTTATGAAGGTATGCATCTATGCCTTGCATTCATAGTCCTCAGGCACGCGCCAATTATTAAACACAATCTATCCCTCCATACAGAACCTCATCTCCAAGTCCTACCCACTCCGGCACAGTTGGAGATGGACTCCCTAGGAGCTACACCTCTAGAGGCCACATATAGTCAGAACTGAAAGTGGCTCAACAAAGTAACAATTCAACCTCAGTTGCTCAATAGCCACAATGACAGTTTCCAAGTGCCACTTTCCCTATTTTGCAATGGACACATCTGCTCCAAGGAGAAAATGTTCCCAATGACCCTGTGGCCCAGAGGGTTTTCTGTAGAATAGAAAACAGAAAATGAATTTGTTAGCTATTTCCTGCTGAGTACAAGGCAGGTGTTGTGGTTAATGAGGATGACTCTGTTTCCTTATTGAATATACCATTATCATGCATGTTTTCTTTAACCACATAGTAGGAAATAAGACAATGCAGTTATTTTCTCTGGTCACATTATCTCTAGTTCCACAAGTCTTTTCTCATGAAAACATCTTTTAATTTCTAATCCCCTAATATAGAGCTTTCCAAGCAGACCATGATCTAAAGCAAAACCCTTTATATTCTAGCATATTTACTACCATACACATTCCTGCTCCTGGGTAATTTATGATGTGTGAGGGCCTTCCCTTTCTCTGTGGTTGCAGTCCTAAATTTATCTTTTTGAGAACTATTACTACACATAAATAATATGATTTGACTGTAACCTAAAAGCTGGCTGTATTTCTGACCCTCAAATCTTTCCTGATCTCAGCATTCAACTGTTAAATTATTAAATGCTCGCTAAAACAAACAAGGACAATTTATAGGGCATATGGGGCTGGGAAAAGGAGAAAGTTCCGGGACTGGGAGGGGGGGGCGGAAAAGCCCCTTACTCTATGGGATTATCTGACAATGACTATCAGCTCTTCTGGGGCCCACATTTAGGGATCATGTGGAGATGTATGCTGTGCATATTCAGGAGAAATTCACCAACAACCAAAACAGAAGCTGTCCTTGGACAAGGTTCAATAAATGTTTTTACTATCTATTTCCCGCTGCACGATACAGTTCCCCTGCTCCCCAGGGGAATCTTAGATAAAATACTTAATAGAACAAAAAATTAGAAATTCTTAACTGGTCTCAACTTGTCATCATAAAACGTTTTAGAGCATAAAAACCAACATTAATAGTCAAAAATATTCCTTAGAATAATGTCAGAGCCATAAACTGCTGTTATCCTTAAAGTTTTTTTTCTCTCTCTCCTGATGAGAACACTGACAAGATTCTTCTCATTAAAGTGATCACATGTTCACATAGTGCCTAGATAGAACTCCCACAACTAAACTCTTAAAATTTGCCTCTTGAAGGAGTGGGGGAGGAAAGCTCCCGGAGTCAAAGGCACTGATCTACAAAGATGAGAGAGGCAAAACTTCCAATATGTATGACACATATTTCGCTACTCGGGTCCATTGACACTACCCAGATTCAGTTGGTAAACTGATAGCCATAACATGTTCTATGAGAGTCCAGGACAACTAGCACAATTCAGTAATGACAGTCGAGATTCACATCCAAACCCACAGATCCAGCCTTAATGGGACAAAATAAGGCCCCACCTAAGCACAAGATAGGCTAACACAGAATACTCCAGTGAGGAGACAACTCAGCTAGAAATCTCTTACTGAGAGAAACACAGTAGGTGTGGGGACAAGAAGAATGAGGCTCTTAAACTGTGACACGATTGGCCTGTGACATGGGGGACCCTCCTTTCTGGGCTGCACAGATCCATAGACTTTTGCTGTTTTGGTTCTAGCCGCCTGCATTCCTGTGCAGCACCCAACATAATGAAGATGGGCGTGGGGATACATCCTGTCAGGGAGGCGTCAGAGCTGAACTCAGGACATTCAACGAGGATGAGTTGGCTACTCTATTATTATTATTATTATTATTATTTCTTCTTCTTCTTCTTCTTCTTCTTCTTCTTCTTCTTCTTCTTCTTCTTCTTCTTCTTCTTCTTCTTCCTCCTCCTCCTCCTCCTCCTCCTCCTCCTTCTCCTCCTCCTCCTCCTCTTCCTCCTCCTCCTTCTTCTCCTCTTCTTTCTTCCTTCTTCCTCTTCCATCATCATCATCATCATCATCATCATCATCATCATCATCATCATCATCATCATCATCATCATCATCATCACCATCATCATCATCATCATCATCCCTAATAAAATCCTCCAGAACCTAAGAGAGGTGTCGGTTCTCTAGTCCTAGAGGTTAAGAGGAGGCTGTGCTACCCATTTAGCCAAGACAGGCAATCACGACCCAGAAGAAAAAGAAGAAATCCGGAGCCACATGGAGGGCGAAACACAGTAGCAGAACAGAAAAAGTCCAACTCCGCCTGCGCCAGCGGTGCGAGGAGCGGCGCGGGGCGGCCGGAGGGGGCGCGGGCGACCCTTGGCGGGGAGAACTTGGCAGCGGGCGGACGGAGGCCTTGCCGGCCTGGGAACTGGCCGGGCGGCCCCTGCGGACCCCGCGGGCCTGGGCTGCGGGCAGGCCGGCCTCGGGGAGCGGGGCGGGCCGGGCCTCCGAGGGGCACTCCTGACTCACGGAGCCTCGGGCTGGGCACCGCCGGACCGCTCCGCTCCGCTGTGGGTTATTCCCCCCCCCCCCCACCCTCGGCTACTGGGCTATGATGGCAGCTTTCCAATCCCACATGCCATCCATCAGCCGCAGATCCCCGCGGGCACAGGCCGGCGCCTTTCCCCCCCAGCCCCAGCCCCAGCCCCGGGCACCCTGGGAGCCCCATTCCCCCTTCTCCCCATCCTCACCACCCCCGTGCCTCCCCCCCCCCCCAATCCCCCGAGCGCCCTGCCCCGGGGCGGCCCCATCACCACCACCACCCCCCCCCCCAGCCAGCCGCCAGGCCCGGGCACCTGCAGCACCTCCCCGCCCCACCCCCTCCCGCCGCCTCCCCTCCCCCTCCCCCCTCCCCGGCCGAGGGAGGGGGCGACTCACCGCAGTCGGTGCACAGGATCTTGCCCACCTCTTTCTTGATGTTCTTGCCGTTGGTGCCCAGGGGGGCAAAGGCCGTCTTGAAGACGGAGGGCTGCTCCGTGGGCTCCAGGAAAAAGATGTAGCGCTGGTTCCTCTCGAGCGGCGCGCAGGAGCCCACGCTGATCACCTGCTCGCGCTGCAGCCCCCCGCTCCGGAGCGGCCACTTGTCCAGCACCTTCACCAGCGCCACGCGCCCCGAGGCGGGCGGCTCACGGGTGCTGTTGGAGCCCGAGCCGCCGGCCGGGGCCAGTCCCTGGACCTTGCCCTCCACCACCACGGGCGCCTTGTACGCCTGGTCCTGCACGGACTTGAGGCTGGGCGAGTAGCAGGCGAGCGACACCCCGAAGAGCAGCATGGAGAAGCCGGGGGCCGGGTCGCGCCTCATGCCGCCGGCGGCTGCGGCTCGCGAGCGGGCGGCGGCTTTCCGGGCTGCGGGGCTGCGGGGCTGCGGCGGCGGCGGCGGCTGCGGCCGCGGCTCTGGGGGCGCAGCGGGACGGGAGATGCTGTGGCGGCCGCCGCCGCTGCTGCTGCTGCTGCTGCTGCTGCTGCTGCTCCTCTCGCTGCTGCTGCTGCTGCTGCTGCTGTCGCGGTCGCGGCGGCTGCTGCTGCTGCACCGAGCCTTCTCCTGTGGCGGCGGCGGCGGCGGCGGCGGCAGCGCTGAGCAGCAAACCTGCCGCATCTGGCCAGGCCATTTGGGGGGCTCCGCCGCTCAGCCGCCGCCGCCTTGGGAGGGGAAACGGAGCCCTCTGGAAAACCGGAAACGGCGTAACGTTAGCGCCCTCCAGGCCTCCGCCGGCAGCCCGGGGAGGTGGCCCTGCGCGGGGCCGGGGGACCGGCGGCGAGGGGGCCCGCGGTGCGCAGCGCGGCGCAGCGCAGCAGCGCCCGCCCGCCCGCTCCCTGCGCGCCCGGGGCTCGCGGCGGCTGCGGAGGACGGGACGCCGCCCGCCCACTGGCTCTCTCGCGCCCCCTCTGCCCCCCGGAGCGAGCGCCGAGCGTGGCTTCTGCAGGGGAAGCTGGGGACTGCACTGCCTCAGCGCCCGCCTTCAGCCCGCAGGGGCGCGGGAGGAGTCGGGCCACCCCGGGCTCCGGGGGTTGCTCGGCAGCAGCAGGACGACGGCGGGCCGAGCGGGCGGAGCGGGCGGGCGGGCGGGCGGCGCGGGCGGCGCGGGCGGCGCGGGTGGCGGGGAGACAGAGAGCGCGGCTGCCCGCGGCATCGTGGGGCGCCGCGCAGGGCGTGCCCCCAGCCGGGGGTCACGGGCCGTGGTACCAGGGCGGTGGACCGAGCCGGGATGATGCGTCAGGCCCTCGACCCCTTTCCCCAGAAGGACCCTAGAAACGCCACCCCCCCTCCC
The DNA here is from genome assembly GCF_023159225.1 of Perognathus longimembris pacificus. NCBI lineage: Eukaryota > Metazoa > Chordata > Mammalia > Rodentia > Heteromyidae > Perognathus > Perognathus longimembris. Next base: position 8,084,492 of record NC_063182.1, on the reverse strand, counting down.
CGCCATGAGCCCATGTGCCCCCCCCGCCCCCCGCGCCTGGCAAGCTCTGGATATTGGGGTTGGGGTGGGGGAGGATCCCAGCCCTGTTGTTTTGCTAAAGGTTGGGGGTTTACAAGGAGTTTTGTCTAGGCATCGAGAACACTTAAGGTGTTGGACTGGGAGGGTTCAGTCCCCCCAAAAAACTCCCGGCTCCTTCCAGTAGTCTGGAGGATCCAAGCATCATGCTACCCAACCCCATTTTCTTTTCCAAATCAGCTCTCACGGGAACCGGTGTAGAGAGAGAGACTGTCAGTGCCAGAGACGGCTCCACAGAAATGGTTTCTTTATGAAAAGTCTGGTGCCTGCAAGAGGCAGAAGAGTTTGCTCCGCTGAAGCCAATGCGGATTGGATACACCAATGATGGATGGATGGATGGATGGATGGATGGATGGATGGATGGATGGGTGGATGGGTGGGTGGATGGATAGACAGAAGTTAGCATTTCATCTTTGAATAGTGTCAAGCTCAGGGATTAAGATTTTTGAGACTTTAGTTGCTGGCTGGGCCCCACAGGAAACTGGCCCAAGGATAATCTGATTCAAGACTGATACTTGGGAAAGGAAAGAAAGACCTAGATCTTTCCTCCTGGCTGCCTAAAAGACACCTCAAAATATATATCCTAAGCTAATGTATTATTTCTCCCACTGAACTCTGGATTCCCCATCATTACCAATGGCCCCATTTTATACTTGGCCACCTAAATTCTTCCCAATAAATCCCTTAGTCTCATCTCTTATTTTCCCCTCAGCCAATCCATCATCTGGTCCGTTGATGCTTTGTCTACTGCCTCTTCGACTCTGCTACACATGTCCACACGTTTCGCCCCCTTATCGAGTTCTACTACTGTCAATGTCATCTTTCTAAAGAAATAAAATAAGTGAAATGATGTGGCCACAGCACTGCGGTCAGGATCAAAGTCCAAGCTGCTTATCAAGGCTCAGCCTAGGCTGCTTTTGCTTAGCTAGCCTTCTAGTCTGAAATTCTCCCTACATTGTGCTGCTTCTCCATGTGCTTCTGCACATGCTGCCCGGTGTCCCGGAAGCATCACTTGCAGCTTCTCCACGTGGAAAACCACTCTTTCCCCATGCCCAGCTCAGAACGGTACCCCAGCCCCATCGGGCACAGACATGATGGAATTATGCCTTCCTCCTCCATGTGACCATGAGTCTCCAATAGGTCACTAGTGTGGCAGGGACACATGTAGTGCTTCAAGCAGCTGTTAGTGGCTCTGCATCTCCCATTTCTTAAAGTCAAGGACTTTGTTCTATGTCTTCAGATCCTGATTGCATGAAACACAGGGCTGGCAATGAATAAAAACAGCCAATCTTCAGAGAAGGAAAGAGATGAAGAAGAAATTGACTGATGATCAGCATTCTTAAAGGTATCAAGCCAACCTTGAGGGTCCCTTCGTGACTCCTTTCATTTTCTTAGACCTTAGATCTCCTAAATCACTAAATACAGCTATTAAAAAGATGGATTACTTGTACTATCATTTTTTCAACTTAAAAACAATGTCCCACAGAGGAAAGGAGACATGTGGTCACAGGCAGCCAAGAATGTACTCTGTCTTCCGTTTCTGAGGCCAGATAAACAAGAGCTTTATTTCTTCATCTTCTGAGTCAGAGATAAGTTTTCAATGATTTGTAACTTACTGATCTTGGAATGAGTCTATCTCACTCTTGAGGCCTCAGTTTTCTCATCGGAGAAATGGAGAATAGGATCTACATCAGACAGATGTGTATTGCGTATGCCGTGCTCATTCAATAAATGACTCGAGGCCTGGCTTATCCAGGCCCAAACACCTATACTCGTCACTGGGTGACACTATCTCTGTTTTCAGAGCTCCGACTCTGGTTGGGAAGTCTCCAGTAAACAAGCAGACAAATAGGTAACTGATTATGTTCCGTGATGAGCATTGTGAAGGAAATGATTCAGGATGAAATGATAGAGAATAATGGAAAGGGGAGAAGGGAGGTCACCTTGGATAAGGAGAGGCTTCTCTGGGAGATAACATTTAAAGTGAGACTAGAAGGATGAGAAAGACGTGACTGATATGAGATAATATGTATAATGCACTTAGAACAATGCCTGGCACAGAGCAAGGACTGAAAATGAAGTCAGCTTCGATTATAGTTGATTTACACCATAGGTTTCCAACCAAAGGGTTGAGAATCTCTACCTGGTATGTAGTTATTGCACATTAGGGTTTTCTATATATTAAAAAAATACAAGGTTCTTGATGTACTTATTTAATTAGTGGTAGAACACTTAACCTAGCATGCACAAGGCTCTGGGTTTGATTTCCAGAGCCAAGAAGGAGGAGGGGGAGGAGGAGGAGAAGGAGGAAGAAGAGGAGGAGAAAGGAAAGAAATAAATTTTTAATTGTTGATGCCATGGTAAATAAAAATATATGTTCTCAAGGCATAGCTTGAGGCGTAGCTGAGTGGTAAAGACCTTGGGTAGGGACTGGGGATATGGCCTAGTGTCAAGAGTGCTTGCCTCCTATACATGAGGCCTTGGGTTCAATTCCCCAGCACCATATATACAGAAAATGGCCAGAAGTGGCGCTGTGGCTCAAGTGGTAGAGTGCCAGCCTTGAGCAAAAAGAAGCCAGCAAAAAGAAGCAAAAAGTGCTCAGGCCCTGAGTCCAAGCCCCAGGACTGGCAAAAAAAAAAAAAAAAAAAAAAAAGACCTTGGGTAGTTTAATCTCAGGTATGGCAAACTTCCTCCAAAGAAAAAAGAAAAACAAAACCCTCTTCTCTTTTTGTGTGCCACTCTTTGGACTTGAACTCAGAGCCTGGGCACTAGAAGCTGATGCTCTATTACTTGAGCCACACCTCGGTTTCTAGATTTCTGGTGGTTGATTGGAGATAAGTCTCATGACTTTCCTGCGCTGGCTGGCTTCAAACCATGATCTCCAGATCTCAGCCTGAGTAGCTAGAATTACAGGTGTGAGTCAAAAGTGCCTGGCTCAAAATCTTCTTCTTCTTCTTCTTTTTTTTTTTTTAGCATATCATTTTAAAGTACTAGACATTGCCAGTTAAAAATAAAAGTAAGGGGAAGGAGAGGATGTCTTACCAGACAAGCTACCACTTTTTCTCTTGTTAAAAAAAGATAAATATGTAAATGTTTGTAGTACATAAATTACCTTTGAAAGAACAAAGCAGGAATTGAGACAGTGCTTGGCTCTGGGGAAACCGTGTGAGGCTGAGGGATGAGGAAGAACACTTTCATGTTATTCCCTTTTGTATCTTGTGAATTTTGTCCCAAGCTTATTGTACTAGCTATTAAAAAAATAAAGAGAAGATTTTTAAATTTTTACTGTGTTGAATTTTTATTATGTTTCCCCCCCCCATTGAAAAACTACTTAAACCAGAACAACCATTTTGCAAGACTTCTTGACATTTTTTAACCTTCAGATGAGATTATATAGTAAGGCACTGCTGACTCATGCCTGCAATTCTAGCTTCTCAGTAGGCTGAGATCGGAGAATCTCTGTTTGAAGCCAACTGCAGGCAGAAACATCTATGAGACTCTTGATTTCCAGTTAACACCACAAAGCTAGAAGTAGAGCTGTGGTTCAAATGATAGAGCAGCACCAACCTTGAGGGAAAAAGTAAAGTCCAGGCTGTGTGTGTGCGCGCACACGCATGCACGCGCGTGCATGCACATGCTAAAAAGTTCCAGAATTATTTCTCTCTAATTATATCCTGTTCAGAATCGCTTAGAATGCGAACGAATGCTCTTAGATTCCAATAGTCTGGTAGAACGGTGCTAGAATTCCTGTAGAAGGAGGAGACATAAGCAGAGAAATCTAAGGAGAATGACAGCACCTATCCAGATTTCCTCAATGTGCGATGTGTATAGATAAGCTTCCAGAATTAGCTTTTGCCATTTAGTGTGAACAGGGTACTTAGAGTATCTAAGAGCTCAATTCCATACTGGCCTTTTCCTGGAGTTCAACATGAATTAATATCATGTCTTAGGGACTATGACCTTATGTTCTGAACTTTCTATCTCTACGTCACAATTCAGTAATTGATAATAAAATGATAATAGCTGCCATCTATTAGTAGTGTATTCCATATTGGAAGCTCCATGATTATTGTTTCTATCCTTCAACAATTTTGATCATAAAATAAAAAGACTGATGGGCACCGGTGCCTCATGTCTATAATCCTAGCTACTTGGGAGGTTGACATCTGAGGATTGAGATTCAAAGCCAGTTGTGGGAGGAAAGTCCAAGGGACTCTTTTCTCCAATTAACCACAAAAAAGCCAGAAGTGGAACTGTGGCTCAAGTGGTAGAGCATAAGACCTCCGGAGCAGCAGCCAAGCACTGAGTTCAAGACCCAGGACAGGCACCAAAACAAAAAGAACCAACAAATAAAAAATAAAAATAAAAAGATGTATAGAGGTTTAGTAACTTGGCAAAATAATAGGCAAGGCCTGTTTTTGGCACACCAGAGTGGTTCCTCGTGTCCACCACCCCCAGTCTTCTAGATGACCGGCATCCTGAGTGTCTTGTTCACTGCAGTCTCCAAGGGCTCAAATCTCCCCATACTACTTTCACACATGTCATGCTACCGGCAGTTTGTAAGTAGTTACACAACTCACATCTCTTTACAAAAAGGTAAGGATTGTGGAGAAACTAAGAAAATGGAAATTAATTTCCCAAGGTCACCAAGCTCCAGTGAACTTTTTTGGCCAAAAGTTATTACCAACTCCAGCTCACACTTTTGAATAGAACTACAGAAAGCCATGGAAGTCAGCCTTGTT